>NC_090267.1:289977611-290685111 GCF_040414725.1 Anabrus simplex
CCCTTAAACCAACAAGCATCATCAAATCCTTAGAACACACCACAAGAGATTAAATGGTTGTAAGGAAACCTCAAAACTGATTGCGACGCCATAATTAGGTGTACAAGCCATGATGAGGAGTGAGACAGTTTGCTTTTGCTTTCCTCACTGAGCCATAAAATGCTATTGTAGCACAACTGACCGATAAGTAACACTCTTCATAACGTCCAGACGCACGAGTTGTACTCTGAATGTCACTAGTCAGCACCATATACACTTCAGCAGCTTCCACACTGGCACAGCCAGAAATCAGAATGAGACTTCGGTGGGAGCTTCATTTTACCTTGCCCTGTGCCGAAGAGTCAGGTGCAAAAATACTACATCCATCAAGAAACATCAACAATAAAGGACAAACTGAGATTGAATGAACAGCGTGCTTGGCTGGGCACTCGCCTTCTGTATTCAAAGATACGGGACGGAAACTTACCACATCAATTAGCTATTATGAGAAATCTATGTCATAAGATGCAATACTGCAGTTTAAGAAAACATTTTCATGGCAAAATTCCAGTACTTTGGCCCTCCCTTTGCTTTGTCATCCCTTAAAATCGATGTGATTTTCTCACCGGGCCAGATGGTGCTATTGCATTTCGGTCTGCCAGATACACATATATATATATAGCAACTGGCCCTACATATCATGCATTCCCTCAATTCATCTCAAAGAATGGCTGTATAAATAAGGGAATTCCTAGCATCCAACTTATTTTAGTCACTCCCATAATTTCAAAGCCAAGGAGAAGATTGAGATAGACAGACAGATAGACAAATAGACAGACAGACAGACAGACAGAGAGACAGACAGACAGACAGACAGACAGACAGACAGACAGACAGACAGACAGACAGACAGACAGACAGACAGATAGGTCAATAAGGATAATAAACTTGTTTCTGCTCATACGAGAAAATTCAGTGCACTACAAATACTACACTTACCCAGAGGTAGATTTAGGCTTCATAATTATCATCATCATCGTTATCGTAACTGGTTTATCAAAATCAGTTATAATTGGATAACAGTATCCAAGCCTCTCTTTAGAGTAACCAAATCCGACATCTATAAAACGTGTTTTTCTTTTCATTTCGCTAGTGTTCTAACGTCGGACCAACTCAGAGAGGCTTTCTTTTGGCGTCGACGGAATAGGAAAATGCTTTTGACTGGGAAGGAAACAGCCGTAGCCTTAACATTAAGGTACACCCATTTGTCTGGTGTGAAAATGGGATTCCGCGGGAAAGCATTTTTAGGGCTGCCGACAATGGACTTCGAACCCACCATCTCCCGAACACAAGTAAACAGCTACAGGGTTCGTACCGCGCAGCCTACTCTTTCGGCCTCTAAAACGTACGATCAACAGCCATCTTATTAAGACGGAGGGAAAAGAGTTGCTCAATCAATGCTGGCTGTTCAGTTATACCGATCGGGCGATAGTATATAGAAGATTGGTTGGTTACAAAGGGACCGCTTTTCACGGTTCATTTAACGCTATCATCGTGCACCATTGTCCAAGCGGCACAATTAAAATCAGGACGCTCTTTGTGGACCCGCGCCTAACACCTGACGGACTTCTCGTGGGACAACCACTGTAACAACATCTTGATGTTCACAGAACACACTCGTTCTTTCTTTCTTTCTTTCTTTCTTTCTTTCTTTCTTTCTTTCTTTCTTGTGCGCTCTTCAGGCAGGCAGTACAATGCATTACCTCGCGTGCATAACATTAACTAATAATAATAATAATAATAATAATAATAATAATAATAATAATAATAATAATAATAATAATAATACCGAGCTCGATAGCTGCAGTCGCTTAATTGCGGCCAGTATCCAGTATTCGGGAGATAGTGGGTTCGAACCCCACTGTCCGCAGCCCTGAAGATGGTTTTCCGTGGTTTCCCATTTTCACACCAGGCAAATGCTGGGGCTGTACCTTAATTAAGGCCACGGCCGCTTCCTTCCCATTCCTAGGCCTTTCCTGTCCCATCGTCGCCATAAGACCTATCTGTGTCGGTGCGACGTAAAGCAAATAGCAAAAATAATAATAATAATAATAATAATAATAATAATAATAATAATAATAATAATAATAATAATTTAAGCACGTGGGCCACTGGACTGAACCCAGCTTGTCAGAAAAAGCAGCCATCTCCGTGAGAGTTAACAGGCTGGAAGTAGCCCATCGACTGACTCAAAACACGTACAACAAGCGATGTCAATCACGAAATCTGAAGCTAAAACACCACACAACAGTCATCCGCATGGAAGCCCTGTATATAATGGAGTGTCTGTCGCTAAACAGAAAAGGCTTGATTGAAAAAGTGGAAGTCAGAGAGAGAACAACTCTCAGAATAATTCTAGGCCCGGTATTGGAAGATGGGAAATACCAGAGATATCACAATTCAGTCATCTACTCCCGGACAGAAAGACTCTCTGATTATTTCATGAAAAGAAAGAGGTATATTCCTATGTTCATGTGGCAATATTGACTCCCTACAGACTAACCAATCGCCTGTTCATCTTCTGACGAAACAAGAAAACCTGTACGACTGGGCTGGCGTTCACTAAGAAGAACGTAACAGAGCAGGGACTTACAGACTTACAAAGCAGAAAGGCTGTGAGACATGTCCTGAAGAAAGTACCCGCTGGTCAGAGGAAAGATAGGAGTTACACCGAGAGAAGAAGAGACAACACTGAGCAAAGCTCAAAGCCCAACGGTTGACCAAGCGTGGTTCCAAGTGGGCATATTCAAAATAATAATAATAATAATAATAATAATAATAATAATAATAATAATAATCCATCGCTTTTTTCCTACACCCTGTTGGGATCACAATTGCAAACTGAGTCGCACATGCGGACTTCGTCCTGTTTTGCGGCCGAATGTCCTTCCTGGTGTAAACCCCTTGTGAAGGAATGCATTTACTATTGGGTGATTTTGTTATGGAGTGATCTTCTGTATGTATGGGCAGCTATGAAAAAAAACCACTAACACAAGTCCCCGAGCTGCTAAAATCCCCGACCAGATCAGTAATCGAACCCGGGACACTCCATGTCGCTGACCATTAAGCTAAGATACTAGACAACAATTTGAACGTCTCTTCAATCGCTAGTAGACCTGAAGGAGCGCAGAGTGTCGGAATTTTATAGCAGACGACTAAGAAAACATTCAGCAGGAGTAACATATCGGCAATGTGAATTTTAAAAGAATAACTGGTCCTCGTATATAAGGTATGTCGTGAACATCGCATACTTGTCATATGTTACGAGGTATCTCTGAAATATCCTTCATATTTATTTTAAAACATTTGTGAGAACTCACAGAAAAATTTGCTGGTGAGCAGAAAGTGTTACACTATCAATTTCTCTAGTAATCCTTCTCAATAACACCTTGACTTTCTACGAGAGTTAGTATTCTAAATGCAGGGTATCTGAAGAGGCTTTGGGTTAAAGACTAAACTACAGGACTACAGCTAGACTATATATAATAAGCAAAATGTGCATTATACAAAGACGTATTTACCGGGCGAGTTGACCGTGCGGTTAAAGACGCGCAGCTGTGAGCTTGCATCCGGGAGATAGTGGGTTCAAATCCCACTCTCGGCAGCTCTGAAGATGGTTTTCCGTGGTTTCCCACTTTCACACCAGAAAAATGCTGGGAATGTACCTAAATTAAGGCCACGGCTGCTTCCTTCCCACTCGTAGCCCTTTCGTATCCCATCGTCCCCAAAAGACCTATCTGTGTCGGTGCGACGTAAAGCCACTAGCAAGAAAAATACGTATTTATTAAATATTTTCAGCCTTCTATTATAATATAATAATAATAAGAAGAAGAAGAAGAGGAAGAAGAAGAAGAACAATAATTTATACGACCTGACTGAGCCGGGATAAATCCCGCCACCTTAGACTAAGAATCCAGCGCTCTACCCCCAAGGCCACTTATCCCGGCCGGTTATTTATGATGTAGAATACATGCAACATAGAAAATGTATTTTACTAAACACATAGAAATGGGCGGAGAGAATCCTGGATGCGGAAGCGCAGACAGCGGCTGGACACCCACGATACGTCACTAATATAAAATAAGAAAAACTACTCCATAATGGTCACCTACCTTCTGTGTGAAAACGGCACCAGAGGAGGAAGGAGAAGAAGAAGAAGAAGAAGAAGAAGGCATAGAATACTATAGGCCGTTGCCAAGACTCAATGTGGATCAACAGCAACCTTAGAGATCGTTATTAATCAACCAAAATTTCATCCAAGAAGCAAAGAGCATTTTAACAGACACTGCAAGGTGTCCTTAAAGCACAGTTTCTCCTTACCAGTAATTCTATCAGTGACATTTTGTTATAGCTGGAGAACTGGTTCACGTCTGATTTCACGTCCGTGGCCTGAAGGTAGGTAGGTGTCTTAGTGAGAAACGTGGAGGGGTAATAATAAGATATTGGATTCCATCAAACAGTAGCCAGGTATATTCCAATGATATCATCTATTGCGGCCGGGGAAGAAGGGAATTAGTGTCCCAGCAGGTAGCAATTGGGTTCGCCAGAGGTTACCTTTACGATCTCAAAGGTAAATTTAAGTGGAAAATAACAAGCGGGTGATGAAAGAAAGCAAGCAAGACCACGGTGCGGAATGGGGTAGGAGACCTTACAAGTCATCGAATTCAATTTTTCACCTCTTCTCTCCCACTTTTCGTCCCCCTTCTCCGTTCCTTCCTTTTCTTCCCAGGCCCACATCCAGAGAACTATAAAACCACAAGCAAACCTAGCCTAGCGACTCTCCTGGGGTATAATTTACGATTCAACTTTGATGCTAAGCCAAGTGTAAATGTGCTTGCCATTCATGTAGCCTGTGTGCTATTTATAAACGATCGTACTGCTGTAGCTATAATTTGTCATCCACTTAATAGAACACAAACACCCTTTTGAAAATTAAGGTATAATATTTTAATTCAATCCTACGTAACTCTTTTCTATTATTCTCTCCCTCTCTTACGTTCATGTCAACCGAAATATGAATAATTATTAGGTAGAAATGGAATTAATTTATTCAATTATTATTTCGAGTGCGCTGAACTGTGAAACAAGAGTTTAAATCTCGAAATCATTTATATTGCATTGTGGCGGTTCTTCTCTTTTGAATGAACCAATAGAAATCTCTTTTCATTGGACAGTAAGGGGAGGCTTAGCGTCTCTTACCCGCATTAGGTTAATGGTAGCGAAAACGTCGCGTGCAAACATAGAGCGCCATATATCATTGGTTTAATTTTTAATGCTGTTATTTAAAGCAATAACTGGAACTGTATTGTAAATACTTTTTGTACGAATTACGAAAATAGATTCCATTTCCAGTAACGTATTACAGCGGATGGATATGGTATTCTTTTAGATTATTCTTTATCCTGATAATTATTTGATTGCGGCTGAACTGCCTTATTCATTGTTGTTATATTTATAAATAAAATTTACGTTTTGTCCACGCGTTATGAAAATGATAATTTTGTTCGACTAATAAACTTTCCATATCGTATAGATACAGACCACTGGTTCAATTTCTGACTGTCAGATATGCATGTTCAAAAAGAATAGATATGGAATGCAAATCTGGAACAGGTGAAAAATTGCAAGTACTTGGTATGGTAGAATACTAAATGAAACTGAATGAAGGTGGAGCAGAACTAATAAAGCAAGCTGGCATTTGCGATCAACGGTATTATGTAAGAAACAAGCGAGTCTCTTTTCTGGCCGATGTTGCTGTACGGGAGTGAAATCTGGGTTGACTCAGGGCATATTATTTACTAGTTAGAAGCAACCAACGTGAAAGTAGAGAGAATGATTGCTGGTACAAGTAGGTGGAAACAATGGCAGTAGGGAAATGAAGACTACATCATGAATAAACTGGATGGATGAAGCCGTATGCAAAAACTAGCTGCAGTGGCGGGGTCATATGAGCTGAATGGAGAAGTATAGGTTACGTAGGAGAATAATGGACACAGAGTAAAAGAAGTACGAGACAAAGGCGTTTTTCATGGTTTAATAATAGTAAACGAAGACACAGAGCTACAGTAGTTGCAGATACAGGACTGCCTTATTCATTGTTGTTATATTTATAAATAAAATTTACATGGAGAAGTGTATTCACGATTGTGTATTTCTGTGATGATTAAAGTAGTGTGGTGTTTTATTTAAATGAAGAGAAGCATATTTAGGAAAAAAATCACCTAGTCTCTGAGCTAAAGGAAGTACAGGAGGTTAATACTCCAATCATATGTGTCGACTAAATAAATATTTGCATACAACTTTTAGAGAAACAAAGGGTCGTGTTTATTTATTTTTTATTTTATTTTATTTTATTTTATTTTATTTACCGGCGACAAAACATAATTATTTGAAGTTTCTAAAGGATAGCTGATATGAGAAGAGTTTCCATTTCACATGAGAGGACGTAGATTTGATTATCCATTAGAAAGTCCAGAAATTTTGAAACAAAACTTTCACTTTTGGAGAATCACTCAGCCTACACCAAAATAATGAGTCCCAGGTTAATTTCCTGAGAACAAAGGTGGTCGCACATTAAGATAACCACTCTATCCAACTTGGTGGCAAAATTTCTAAAGAAATGTATCAAGTCCAAGGCTTCATATATAGTTCTGTACAAAACGCTATCAAATATTTGTATTTCAGGTAATTATACAAAAATAAATATTCTCAAAAATTTTAAATAATAGACAATATTGTTTTGTTTTTCTTATTTGTTTGTTTGTTTCTTTCTTTCTTTCTTTGTTTTTTTTTTCAATGCCACCCATGTGTCGGTATTTCCGATGTCGATCAATACGCACTTTAAAGATACTTTTCTAAGGGTTATTTAAAATATATTGCTCATTAATATAACGAAGTAGTTGTTATTGAGAATATAAAAGTCGCCAGATTCAAATAGGATCTCGAATGCAACGACCAAGTAAATGACTGTAAGTTGGCTTCTCCACTCCTTTCTCCGAGTTCCGTAGCGTCCCACTGTAGAGTTATCTGATTTTTCACGGTGAGAGCTTTTGTTTACGCTCACTAGTCTCTTATCCATACCTTGTGCAATATTATGAACAACATTCTAATCGTCTCTACCACTGGGAATTCCCACATGTATTTTTTTCATTACATCTGATTACATTAAGTTATTCTGTTGAGTGCAACAGGCTGTTTATCCAAAGTCTACATCTTACTTTCCTAGTACCCATTCCTATTAGCTTGATTAGACAATGGGTTCACCAGGGTTGCATTGAGATTGCAGATGTGTTACAACATATTCACTGAACACGTCAACATTTCAATAAAGAAGAGAGAAATGGAATAGTTCTCTCTTATCGTGAAATCCTGCACATGTCAAGTACTGTACATCCTGGCAGATTTCATAGGAAAGAACATTGTGCACAAAGAAGCCTATTCCAAAGGAACTATATGTCTGAAATTAAAGTTTCCCCGAAAATATAGAAAGTGCACTACATTTTATTACACACCCTGTATAACCGAGTGAATGATCTGCGTTGTGGCTTTCGGATCAGAGGCTAGACAGCCCACAGCGATAAGGTTCGAAATAGCCACGCAACAGCTCGCAGAATTGTGTATTTAAATCACAGAACAGGCGTAGTGTTTAATCTAAACACGAACTTAATATTATATAAAGTCCTCGTTTTCGAACAGTTTGATACAATATGTTAAATATCGAGTAATTTGGCCGTGCGGTTAGGGTCGTCTAACTGTGAGCTAGCATTCCGGAGATTGTGGGCTCGAATCTCACCGTCGGCGACCCTGAAAATGGTTTTCTGCGGTTTCCCATTTTCACACCAGGCAAATCGTCGTTGCCGGACGAAACCTCCTATGTGGTAATATTTTTGGAGATATACTGACCCGCAGCACATACATATTGAATAGAGAGAATGCCTTGACAATATTCACACAATATTGCACCTTAGATGACAGAACCTTACCGGCCAAAGTTCTAAGCTGAAATATTTCACATAGGAGGTTTTGTCCCGGCAGCGACGAAATGCTGGCTGGGGCTGCACCATAATTAAGACCACGGCCGCTACCAGCCCAAATCCAGCACTATGATTTTAGATCACTTTATAATTATGTAAACCACGAACTCGAAATTATAGTCCTTACTGCTGTTGCGTAACTTGAACCATATTTGTCTGACTGTGAACCATCGAAGCGATCATCCTAACACTTGTCACGAGTTGAGACTATGTTCATTTAACAAACAAGGACGGTAGAAAATGAGTCCACCTGGCTTCTTGGAATTGCTGTTGCCTTGTCTGGTGATTAAAAGAGATTGCTCTTTCTTGATTGGTGCTCTGAAGATACGCACAAAGAATACCGGTACTTCGAGCATCGCCAGTTTGCTGAACATGCGAAGCTATGCTAAAGAGGATCACTTTACAGTAACTTAAAAGACTACTTTGAATTAAACATTAGATATATCACAAATTGGTATTATTGATTCGCATTTAGTAGGTTTGTATTCTGTGAATCACCTTAAATAATGTTTAATGTATTTTAGTAATAAGGGTGGGTGGGTGGTGGGTTCATGCATTATTTAACTCGTCCGAAGGCAATTAGGGCGGATTCAGGAAGGTTGTTTCTCAATGTGGCTAAGTACGCTGTTATCGGCCACCCTATCGCCGACAGCATGGCGGCCACGCGAACAGCTGAACCCCTCACCTCACCTCGCCACCACCGGCTTGCAAGAAATGTCTTCTTGAATTAAGGCGGTAAGGAATGGCATATGTTCTATTCCTGAAACAACAGTTACATGTTGAATGGATATAACGACCGAGTAACGAGAGAGAATAATGCGAGTTGACCCCATCCAAAGGAGACCCGTCAGAACTACTCTTTATAGGCCCTACATGTATTCTTCTACTTCTCTTTGATACCAGAGGATCACACGCTTTATTGTACATGGGTCGTTTAATAAATCATGGCAAGTATCAGCACCAATGTAAATTCACTATATGCGTTTTAAGACCACTGGAATGGGACTCCCAATACTACCGCCAAATTGGATTCGGATACAGGAGCTGCTCATTATTATTATTATTATTATTATTATTATTATCATATCGATCTTTAGAAAAGTATACAGCAATATGAAATAAATCTACAAATTAATGTATAGATTGTATAATTAGTCCACAGTACTTTGGGTCACTTCATGCAGCCCAAGTTCCTCAAACAGTTTTCAAATGAAAGAAAAGGGCAATCCTTCACGATGTAGCCTACAGTCCCCCACCCCCTCAGAAATAATCCCATGGTATGGTATAATTTCCTCCAGGTAGACATTTTTCAGAAACAATTGAACCTACAGATGTGATGTTTGTTCTGAGTATCCACTGGATTTGTAACTACATGGGATGTGAATTACATTTGCAAACCTATTGAAATTAAGTCTGATAAAGTATCAAATGCGAGGAACCTTTCTTGTTCGGTCTTCAATCAGCTGGACGTTATGTGGTAGATTTTCATTCCAACGTTCTCCCCATTTACATGAGCTAATGACAAGGGACAATCGGACGATAAGTAAATATAAATCATTGTTTTATTGTGAACAAAATGAACACAAATCTTGCGCATCTGCAAGTCCTGTTGTAAAATTTGAAACACTGTCAACACGGAAATACGCGTATGTGTGGATAATTCCTGCACTGCCATCTGTTAAGTACTTTTTCGAGACGGTCGCGGGTACGGGATGTTAACTCTGTGACAATTAGAACAGTAACTACACACGACTGGCTTTACCAGTTTGATATGGCAATATACTGTCACTCAACGCTTGTCTTAGCTCCGTATGATGACGATGTGCATTTCTGCCAAGGAGGACTGCAGTTTTCATGTCTGATTGCTGTTCATTTAACTTACATGAATCTTGGAGCACATCAGTAGCAAGCTTTTTGTGCGTTGTTACCTAGTTAGCAATGCCCATAGACGCTATGAGTCTGGCATGCAGTAGAGTGTGACACAGGTTTTCGAACGTACATACGGGACTTCACGTGTTCCCACATGTTCTAATTATAACATGGTTTAAGAAATGACCTGTTGTTCTGTGGTTAACTGGTTAGCATGCTGGCCTTTGGTCCAAGGGGTATGGGTTCGATCCGCAATCGGGTTGGAGATGTTAATCTCCATTGGTTATTTTCTCTGTGTCAGGACCCGGTGTGTTTGTGCAGTCTTCAACATTAACTTTTATCCTAACGAGGGCCTCATCCTTGCGTGCGCACAGGTCGTCTTTGGGTGTCTTTTCGAAAGACCAGCATCAGGCCTCTCCCGATGCCATACGCCATTGTTACCTGTGTAGGCTTATATTACGGCCAAGACTCAGGACAAAATGGGTTTTTAAGTTCCAAATCGACTGTGTCTTGTATCGGGAAGGGATACTCAACTAATGCTATTGATTTTACGTCGCATTAACTGACGGCTTTCGGAGACGCCGAGGTGCCAAATAATTTTATCCCGAAGCAGGTATTTTACGAGTTGATAAATCTCTCGGCACGAGGCTGGTGTGTTTTAACACCTTCAAATACCACCGGACTGTCCGACTCGATGGCTGAATAGTCAGCGTACTGGCCTTCGGTTCAGAGGTTCCCAGGTTCGATTCCCGGCCGGGTCGGGGATTTTAACCTTCATTGGTTAATTCCAATGGCCCGGGGGCCGGTTGTTTGTGCTGTCCCCAACATCCCTGCAACTCACACACCACACATAACACTATCCTCCACCACAAAACACGCAGTTACCTACACATGGCAGATGCCGCCGACCCTCATCGGAGGGTCTACCTTATAAGGGCTGCACCCGGCTAGAAATAGCCACACAAAATTATTATTATTATTATTATTATTATTATTATTATTATTATTATTATTATTATTATTATTATTATTAACACAGGACTGAGGCCAGATCAAATCTTAAGATTTGGATTCCAAGCATAGTCCCAGAGCTATAACCACGCTGACAGCATTTACGTAAAACTACAAGCTTGATTGCGTTTTAATTGTTAAAACAGTCAAAAATGTTCTCGTGTACCCATTTTTCGAACGCAGAGGCTCCCTATGGAAGGGTCCGGCTTCATGGGTAAATTATTAGCATGCTGGCCTTTGGTCACAGGGATTCCGGGTTCGATTCCCGGCAGAGTGGGGAATTTTAACCACAATTGGTTCATTCCGTTGCCATGGAGGTTGGGTGTATGTGTCGGCTTTATCATAATTTCATCCTCATCACGACGCGCAGCTCGCCTACGCGAGTCAAATCAAAAGACCTGCACCTGGAGAGCCGAAGATGTCCTCAGACACTCCCGGCGCTAAAAGCATACGCCATTTCATTTCCTATGAAAGAAGACTGAATGAAAACAATGAAAGAAAGTCAGAGTATAGCGCAGAATGCTAACTGGGTATTCTTAAGTGTTTAGCCCGGAAGTGGGTTGGATTCTAAAGAAGCACCACCAGAGGTTATGCGATTAAAAGGAAACCACAAAACCCGATAGCCACAGTGAGGCAAACAAGACATGATGAGGAGTGAGGAAGTTTGCCGTTGCTTTTCTCATTGGAACAGAAAGTGCTATTGCAGCAAGACCGTCCCTATGAGTAGCATCTTTCGTAACATCCAGGGTGTAAGTGCTCTGAATGTCATTACTCTGAACCACCCACAACTCAGCAGCTGCATATTGCCACAAAGGGAACTGATTCTGAGGAAGCTACATTTTATTCTGGCCTGCATCAAGACACAGATGCAAAAATACTGCACCCATGAAGAAATAGTAACAGGCAAAGAGTATTTCCACGACGTGTAGAATGCTGCATTTAACTCATTAAAATATCTTCCTTTATTTGTCATGCTTTTAGACATGTTACACTATATAGTGATGTACTGTGTAAAGGTGTGCCGCTCCACTATACAATAGGCCCTGTAGTACGCCGCACTAGCGTGTGAGGAAATGTATTGTTACAAACGTCCCGATCTCCATCTCACATTTCATATCTCTTCCAGACGTGTCAAGAATATTCATAGCTTGGAAATAAACACTATATTATCCTGTCTGTCTTCAAATGGCATCCTCTCGCATGGATTAAAGTGAGTGTCCATTGTATGTCTCAATGTCTACAACTATAACAATAATAATAATAATAATAATAATAATAATAATAATAATAATAATAATAATAATAATAATAATAACAATTCTCCACCTTTGGGAGTGACATTTGTCGGAGTTAACATGGATGTGTTTTTGGGCTTGGGATTCCATCTTGAATTTGCGTAACCACGGCAACTAGTGTCCGTCTATGTACACTAGGTGAGTATACTCAACTCACTGTGTGCTTTCTTCCTGTAACTAGAAGCTTGAGAAAACCTCGTCTCAAGTGAAGCAGTGAAGTTCTCCGAATGTCTTAGAGTGGAAAGGGGAAATGCCAATTATAATTGTGCCTTTGTGGGCAGAGAAAAGTACGAGTCACGTATCAGCAAGGTTAAATCACTAAAATCTGGACGAAAGAAAGACGGCAACGACTACAAGCTTTGGAAGAGTTATGAAGTGCTCGAGGTAAATGGAATAACGACATTAGTACAACCTGTTACTGAAGAAGGCAAAATTAAGTACGATGTAGGCCTATATGATGAAGAACTGAATGATACTTAATCTGCATGATGTTCAATTCTGTTCTCTTTTTAATAAACTTCCAGTGCAACAAATTATTTCATTTTTTTTCAGAACTTACAATTTTCATGCTATTTTATGTAATGTAACTATTTTCAAATTGCAGTTCATAAAATGTAACGTTAAAAACATGACTATGTTTTGTTATTGCAGCATCATGGTTCAGATCTGTAACCTCTTGATAGTGGAAGTGTACCAGCACTAGCGATGGTGCACTGTCCGTAATGAATGTGTATTGTTTGGCAAAACTGGTATTAATAATCCACTTTCACTAAAGGGGCCAGTGAAGGTGCACCATTTGTACTATCACTAGTGATGGTATACCTTCACTGAAACTTCGACTTCACTATAACATAGATAATTCTTGGTTCTCGGTATCTGATCGCGATCACCTTCAGAATCTCAAATAGCTTGGTCCATATATTATAGTATTGAATATCCTAGACTTTCTGTGACCGACCTCGATAGCTGCAGTCGCTTAAGTGTGGTCAGTATCCAGTATTCGGGAGATAGTAGGTTCGAACCCCACTGTCGGCAGCCCTGAAGATGGTTTTCCGTGGTTTCCCATTTTCACACCAGGCAAATGCTGGGGGCTGTACCTTAATTAAGGCCACGGCCGCTTCCTTCCCACTCCTAGCCCTTCCCTGTCCCATCGTCGCCATAAGACCTATCTGTGTCGGTGCGACGTAAAGCAACTAGCAAAAAAAAAAAAAAAAAGACTTTCTCTGTTTCACATTTCTAACCAATACAGGAACACGATAGCTTCTCTCCGAAATCTTGCTCCAGTCTATAGGCACATACTATTAAATGGAAGCGTTGTAGGGTTGTATTAAGGCACACATGAATTAATGAAGTATTTCCAGGCAAGGAAGTTCCAGGTTAGGAACTTAAAACTTGATACCAGAGAGCCCGATACCATCAAAATCCCTAAAAATAGGAAGTTCCACAATCTCCATGAAGGGCCGAGCTGGGAGTTTCGGAATTGGAGCTCAGAAGCAAATTACCAACGTACTGGAAGGACACATTCCCAAATACCAAGGTCGTATCATTCCCAATTCCCAATTCTAGCCCCACCTTTCTTATATGAGATGCCATAGCAATACAGGTTGTCTCTTGATAGTCCGGCTCCATGGCTAAATGGTTAGCGTGCTGGCCTTTGGCCACAGGGGTCCCGGGTCAGATTCCCGGCAGGATCGGGAATTTTAACGTTCATTGCCTAATTTCGCTAGCACTGGGGCTGGGTGTATGTGTCGTCTTCATCATCATTTCATCCTCATCATGACGCGCAGGTCGCCTATGGGAGTCATATCGAAAGACCTGTATCTGGCGACCCGCACTTGTCGTCGGACACTAAAAGCTATCCACCATTTCATTTTCTCTCTTGATAATGCCATGAACGGAGAAACCGAGAGAACTGAGTACCTGGTTCGAAGGCGTGTAAGTATTAGCTTGCATTCGAGATATAGAGGGTTCGAACCCCACTATAGGCATCCCTGAAAATGGTTTCTCGTGTTCATACAAGACTCTGGGGCCGTACCTTAATTGAGACCACAGTCACCTGCTTCCCAATTTTCGCCCTGCCCTGTCCCTTTGTCGCCATAAGACATCTCTGAGTCGGTGTGACTTAAAACAAAAGTTTACGTAAGGAGAAAGCAAAGTACCGTGTAGTAAGTTCACCAAGGTAGTCATTGGTCGAAAGCAAACAAAGTTATTCCTCACCCCTCCTACTTCTCTCCAAACGTGTGACCATAATGCGGTGAGAATCAATCAAACGCCTTGGTAAGTCTCTGCTTATCTGGTGAAGGCATCACCGTTTAGTGTGTATAGCTAAGAGCCCGCTGGCCGTCTAGCTGCCTGGCCTTTTACTAATGCTAACAATTGGTTTGCGTGATTGTGTGTAATTTCTATGCAATCTGTCAGGGCACGGCATGTATACCCACAATGCACTGCAATTGAAAACCTTCCAGCATCGGAAGTCATTAACGGCTTCCATGCTGATAAGGAGAGGGGGTAATGACGCTCGAAATGTTGAAAAGTCCTCCCTCGAAACGGCTCTTTGCTTGGCGCAGGAGCGGCATAAGGCACGTGCATGTTCGAGACTGCCAAGCAAAAGTGAGAAATTAGTTTTAGATGTTTACTGGTTTTAATACTTCGGTAAATGAAATGGCGTATGGCTTTTAGTGCCGGGAGTGTCCGAAGACAAGTTCGGTTCGCCAGGTGCAGGTCTTTCTATTCGACAACCGTAGGTGACCTGCGCGTCGTGATGAGGATGAAATGATGATGAAGACAGCACATAAACCCAGCCCCCGTGCCATTGGAATTAACCAATTAAGGTTAAAATCCCCGACCCGGCCGGGAATCGAACCCGGGACCCTCTGAACCGAAGGCCAGTACGCTGACCGTTCAGCCAACGAGTCGAACAATACTTCGGTAATTCTATCGATCTGTGTAAGTTTCTTTTATTGGAAATCGCTATAGGCCTATACATGTTATGACAAAGAAGTGTAATTTGCATAAAATATGAAATCATGTAAGTAAGTTATTGTGTCCCGGGAAGAAGTTTTTTTTTTTTTTTTTTGCTGTGGGCTTTACGTCGCACCGACACAGATAGGTCTTATGGTAACGATGGGATAGGAAAGGCCTAGGAGTTGGAAGGAAGCGGCCGTGGCCTTAATTACGGTACAGCCCCAGCATTTGCCTGGTGTGAAAATAGGAAACCACGGAAAACCATCTTCAGGGCTGCCGACAGTGGGATTCGAACCTACTATCTCCCGGATGCAAGCTCACAGCCGCGCGCCTCTACGCGCACGGCCAACTCGCAAGAAGTATTTCAGCTGTCCTGAAAATGAATTCATAATATTTGGAACTTCCGTAATGTTATCATCAGTCTTTCCATTTAGATTACTTTTTGGTATTAGTTTTACATCCCCTAACTACATTTAAGGTTTTCGGAGACGCCGATGTGCTAGAATGTTGCCCTGAAGTACTGCAGAGAATATACCGACACCAGGCTGACGTATTCGAGCATCTTCTTATAGATCTACTATCGAACTGAACCTAAATCGTACCCGCCAACTTGGTCTCAGAGGACAGCTCTCTGCCGTCTGAGGCACTCAGCCCGACTGTTGGGTAGAAGAGCAGAAGGGAAGCAAACATCCTCCGCGTGAGAGAGAGTTTCTGACAAAACTGCTAATGTCCTGCCCTTTTTCTTTTAGATGCGATCTTCGTACAGGCCATGAAGGCCCTTGGAGGGGTGGAAGGTAAAGCTGTCCACCACCCGTAACCTCGGCGCTTGGTGCGGTAGAGTGGTTAGCTCTACGCCCGGGCACCTTTGCCCCCAGAAAACACCTGGTACTCATTTTTGAAGTAGGCTGAGTAAACCTCATGGCCATGTTTATCTTCGGAAGTCGAAATTTTGCTCTTAATTTTTTCGACTTCCTGACGGGGATTCGAACCTACGTTCTTCCAGGTGAACCGAGCACGTCTTTACCACCTCGGCCAGGCAGCCCTTACTTATGTACAAGGTATGATTATTATTATTATTATTATTATTATTATTATTATTATTATTATTATTAGTAGTAGTAGTAGTAGTAGTAGTAGTAGTAGTATTAGTATTATTATTATTACACCCTAGTAACTACTTTTGACGGTTTTCGGAGACGCCGAGGTGTCAGAATTTTCTCCCCCATGAGTTCTTTGTCGTGCCAATAAATCTACCAACACGAGGCTGACGAATTTAAGCACCTTCAAATAGCACCGGACTGAGCCAGGATCGAACCAGCCAAGTTGGAGTCAGAATGCCAGCGCCTCAACTGTCTGAGCCATTTAGCCCGGCTTATTATTAGCAACATTCGATGGTTGAAATCTCGCTAAACCGAGCGAGTTGGCCGTGTGGTTAGAGTCGCGTAGCTGTGAGCTTGCATTAGGGAGATGGTGGGTTAGAATTTCACCATCGGGAGCCCCGAAAAGGGTTTTCCGTGGTTTCCCATTTTTACACCAGGCAAAAGCTGAGGCTGTAACCCTTTCCCAACTTTCCGTTACCGAAAAAGTTAGATGTGTTAATGCGACGTTAAACCACTAGCAGAAATAGGCTACCTAGGTAGTAATTGAGATTTAAGATACCCTGTTAACCATTTTTGAAGTAGATTACCTGTAAGTTGCTTTCTCTGCAAATGTCGTCCGGCTCCATGGCTAAATGGTTAGCGTGCTGACCTTTGGTCACAAGGGTCCCGGGCTCGATTCCCGGCAGGGTCGTGAATTTTAACAATCATTGGTTAATTTCGCTGGCACGGGGACTGGGTGTGTGTGTCGTCTTCATAATCATTTCATCCTCATCACGACGCGCAGGTCGCCTACGGGTGTCAAATCAAAACATGTTCTCGGACACTCCCGGCACTGAAAGTCATACGCCATTTCATTTCTGTAAATGTCCTTTTGAGTACGATTTTTTCTAATATAAGACATTTCCCGTGTAAATATCTCTTCAAAGTAGGCCTACTGTGTTGCCCCTGACACGGCAATGGCCACGAATCAATTTCTCTGATTTCGCGATCGTTACGTTCCGATATAGCCTTCCCTCGAATAAACAACATAAGTTTTTGGTTACTTCCTCCTTCATTAACCCTATTACTTAGAAGTAGTTTAGTGGAAAGCGGTGCAGGTACTGATTGAACGGTATATCCCCCTCTTTCTTCAGGAATCGCTCACGCTGGTGCTTCTGTTGATTTAGCAATTTTCTCCCTCCACTTAGCAGGGGTCTCATCAATTCTAGGAGCCGTTAATTTTATTACCACAACTATTAATATGCGAGCTCCTGGAATCCTCATTACTGGAATCTAAGAAGAGCGGATCGTATGATGAAGACTAAGCAGTGTAAGTAAAATTATCCACCTCGGTGGATCAGTGGTAGAGTGTCAAACTCATGCTCCCAAGAGCATGGATTCGATCCCAGTTGAGGCCATTAAAATGTCTTTGTTGTTAGAGTGTTAAAGATCTCCGAACTCGCACTCAGTTTCACCCGAAACAATTCAATTAAATCCGCCATGGGAACCTCCAGTAGAATTATGGTTTCGTTGTCAGACCGTAGTACAATAGAAATGTCGAAATTGATAGGCAGATAGGTTGGTAGGAAGGTCTGAAACTCGGTAATGAGGCTGATTAAATTACTGCATAAACAAATGAAGGATCACTATTGTAGACTTAATCAATAGGTAGGTCGTAATACAGAGAGACATCATTTCTGGCTTCTCATGAAGTAGGCAGTGGCTCGAACCCCAGCAAATCCAAGTGACACTCTTGAAATGAATAGTCACGCCTCTCTGGTTCGGAAACCTCGTAAATCTGTATGTCCTTTTGCTCTTGTTACGATATTAACCGTCACACGAAACTACAAGTTTGCTCTTTTTTGCTTAGTCAGTAAATAGATTTGTAAGATAATAATAATAATAATAATAATAATAATAATAATAATAATAATAATAATAATAATGTTTTAACTAATGAATGGTCAATGTGTAGCCTACTTGTATGTTCGTCACTACAAACTAAGAAGTGGCAAAGAGCAGATTAAAACACCTAGCTATGTGATAATATTAAGAGTAAGTAAGGTGTCATGAAATACTGAAAATGGATCGTGGGAAACGGAAAGCATTAGCAGGTATTATAATATTCCCAGAGCAGTGTGGAGCGCTAATCGACACGTTCAATCAGCCTGATAAGATCGTCCTTTCTGGTTGCGTGCTGCTAGCCAGGATACTTAAATGTTCATGTTACGCTAGAGGACGTCAAATTGTCCATGTGTTGTGTAACAGATGGGAAACACGCGGTATAGAGGAGACTTACTACCACAACCAGACCTGCAACATTTTTAACTACGTAAAGAAAACTGGAGGTCAGTGATATTCAACCATTTCGTTCATGTACACTCCTCAAAATACAACTGTATCCAGTATTCGGGAGATAGTGGGTTCGAATCCCGCTGTCGGTAGCCCTGAAGATGGTTTCCCGTAGTTTCCCATTTTCACACCAGCAAATGCTGGGGCTGTACCTTAATTAAGGCCACGGCCACTTCCTTCTCACTCCTAGCCCTTCCCTGTCCCATCGTCGCCATAAGACCTATCTGTGTCGGTACGACGTAAAGCAACTTGCAAAAAAAAAAAAAAAAAAAAAAAAAATGCAAAATACAACTTCTCTTTAACTTTGTACTCGAGTCGTTGGTGCTTAATTTAGCACATACATTTAAGATGATGATGATGACGATGATGGTTTTACGTCTCAGTAACTATTTTATGCGAGGTGGTGGAATTTAATACAGTAGGAGTTCTTTTATGTGATGGTAATTTCCCAATACGAGGCTGGCGTATTTTCGAACCTTCAATTACCATTGGACTGAACGGTGATCGAACCCAACAATTTGAGCTCAGAAGACACTCTACCGTCTGAGCCATCTAATATTAACCCACTAGCATACATGCCAGCATGGCAAAGCAAATATCAATAAATAACGTACCTGTGAGTTTGGTACCAAAAAAACATAATTCATCACTAACCACTATTCTGAATTTAAATGGAATGTTTCTATTCCGAGTGAGCCGAGAACAGACCAAATCGAAACCAGAACCGGACTCTATGCCCACTACACTGGCACCGGATGCTATTGTATAATATGAAAAAACTATATAATAATAATAATAATAATAATAATAATAATAATAATAATAATAATAATAATAATAAACGAGAAGCAGGAGAGGAAAATATTGAGGATAATCTTTGGTCCAGTCTACTCAGAGGAAAAGATGACCGACACCATCAGGAAAAGGAGATTAAAGTCCTCAGAATGAACGATGACAGGCTCACCAAAGGGATTCTCAACCTTGTTCTCTCAAGGAAAGTCAAGAACAACTGGATTAGTGAAATAGAAAAAAAAACTGCAGGAAATTTGCAGTCCACAGGAAATTGTTCAAGATCGACTCCAGCTCAAAAAAGCAACCAACAACCATCATTTTGCTGAAAAAAATGAATACCAGGACCAATAAACCATGGACTGAAGAACGGAGGAAAATGATCGGTGCCCATATGAAGAGATTTTTAGGAGAAGAAGAAATCGCTATTTGCATTATGTCGCACAGACACAGATAGGTCTTATGGTGACAATGGGACAGGGAAGGCCTGGGGGTGGGAAGGAAGCCGCCGTGGCCTTAAGTAAGGTACAGCCCCAGCATTTGCCTGGTGTCAAAATGGGAAACAACGGAAAACCATCTTCAGGGCTACCGACAGTGGGGTTCGAACCCACTATCCACCGGATGCAAGCTCACAGCTCAGCGATCCTATCCGCACAGCCAACTCACCCGGTAAAAAAACAAAATCAACATTAGCTAAATACGTTCTATCGCGCTCCACAGGTTGGCATAACGCTGTAAACTAATAATAATAATAATAATAATAATAATAATAATAATAATAATAATAATAATAATAATAATAATAATAATAATAATAATAATAATAATATCCATTAAGTGTAATTATGTTCAAATTAACAGTCGTTGATATCACAACTATTTTCACTCCGCATTGAAATTTCCCTCAACTGATGAGGGTGACAACTCCGGAATACCAGGATTTTGTCATCATAAAACTGAATTGTGCGAACTTCCAATAACTCTACTCATACGGTTATGTCACACGTAAAGACCAGCGGCCCCGGAATTCGATACCACAACTTTGAATTCTGAACACATGAAGTGAGCTTCTAATTAGTTACATCATACAATTAGCAAGTGAGGAAGCAAGTATTCTTCTTCTTCTTCTCATTATTATTATTATTATTATTATTATTATTATTATTATTATTATTATTATTATTATTATTATTATTATGTAGGGTGTGGATTATATAAATGATTATGGGCCATTGAAGCTGTAGTGGAAAGAAAAACTGGAGGTCTTAAGTCGCATATGACAAGGTCCACACTGATTGCTGGCTAGGTACTGTTTTGGTTACTGTCAATCCTACTTTAACGTGTAAACAAGAGAGGTGGTATAATGAGTGAATGCATTGCTGGCTTACACTTGGACAATATGTTCTGAAGCCATGCGGCCTCTTGTGAACGTAGACCTTAAGTTATGTATCGTCTTAAAAGAACTCCAGTCTGACCTACCAGTAGAGCTTTTGTGGCACATGATACACTCTTGCACTCAGACGCGTTGTGATGAATAGCGCTTTGCAAGTCCAACACTCAACGTGGACTGTATAATATGTGTATACAAAACTGACATCAAACATAAAAGATGCGGTTTTGAATTGCCAAAGATAGAACGAAGAGATAGCAAGGAACTCAACGTCGGCTTTGAAGAACGCTTCCTCCCACTTTCAGAACATACCTTACATATTTTCACGGCAATTTTCTGATAAGAATACCATCCTACTATATTGTTATTACGTTCCACGAAACCTGTTATTTTCTTCACTCCAGGTACCGCGAGTTCGAAACTGCTCAAATATTGTTATTTAAAAAAGGGATTACTTGAAGTTGTTTGATTGGTAAAATATTCAGAAGATTGTAATATTAATCGGCCGTGTGTAAATATAAATATATCCTCTGGGTCTGATCATTAATGAGAATTAATAGTAATTTCGTGTGGCTATTTCTAGCCGAGTGCAGCCCTTGTAAGGCAGACCCTCCGATGAGGATGGGCGGCATCTGCCATGTGTAGGTAACTGCGTGTTATTGTGGTGGAGGATAGTGTTATGTGTGGTGTGTGAGTTGCAGGAATGTTGGGGACAGCACAAACACCCAGCCTTCGGGCCATTGGAATTAACCAATGAAGGTTAAAATCCCCGACCCGGCCGGGAATCGAACCCGGGACCCTCTGTACCGAAGACCAGTACGCTGACCATTCAGCCAACGAGTCGGACATTAATGAGAATTAATAAAGCATTAATGAAGGGGGCTTTGATCTGTGACGTCATGCTAAATGGCTCAGCCATTATGAGAGCCGTAGTTTAGAAACATTGTCCTGAAAACTGCAGTATCTACAGGGCATTTGACTGGGGCAATTGTCATCTTGACTATAAGCTGTTGTACCATAGGTTTGCTGTTTGCTTTGAATTATTATTACCGGTATTATTATTATTTATTTGTCTTCAATGCCGCCTTCTCATGTTAATGAGGGCTCGTGGGAGCACTCAGGTTCAGTTTGTGACGCAGTCTGGGGTTTAAGGGTGGATGTCCTCATATAGTCCACGATGCGATAGAAACCTCGATTGTCAAAATGGAAATATTAATCACATGACCCTAACCCCCTCAATTCATACTAATTAAATGTTTTTATGTATGTTGATTCCAAATGATCTCTGATTCTTACCATGCTGGCTGTAGGCTACGTCCTCATTACACAACATAACCGTAAAATCTGGTCTTGCAGTTCAACTACTGTAATTGGTTCAATAATTCAGTTACAAGCTGTAATGGATGATAATGTAATGACGACCTCGGTCTAAAGTCGATATCCTTGTGCTGCCGCGAGAAGTAAACTTCAGGGCACAAAAACTGAACAGAGTTATATAACTGAAAATATGCATCGAAGTTTGAATATCTCGTCTCCTGGCACGGTCCTTAAATACTATGGGAGGACCTACTTGATCAAAAGGGACACACAGACTGTGTATCAACAGCCGTACAGGGCATGTGTGTACTCTGCTGTGATCATAGTTACCACAAACCGGTGCTGATTATAACTTCCGAGTGAATAAATTAAGACTATTTATATATTTTGGTTATCTGTGTGTGCATTTTAAAACACTATTAAGGCAAGTAATAATTGTTTATTAGGATAAAATAGTGTAATCATTATAAATAAGACTTTGTAAATAGTAATGTAATATCAAAAATCAACAACGCCACAACTTTGTACGACTCTTTGGTTGAATGATCAGTATTGAGGCGTTCGGTTCAGAGGGTCGTGGGTTCGATTCCAGGCCGGGTCAGAGATGTTAATCGTGTCTGATTAACTCTTCCGGCTTCGGGACGAGGTGTTAGTTCAAACACTCTTCTCTTCATATTCAGACAACACAACACAGAACAACAGCCACAGAAACACGCAGTAGTGATTACAGTACATCCCTTCACATGGGGTTGGCGTTACGAAGAGCACCCGGCCGTAAAACAGGGCCAAATCCACTTTCGCGACACAGAACGCACCCGTGACCCCACATGTGTGGGAAAAGCAGTAGAAGAAGAACTCCCGAGCTTAATCCGTTAGTAGTTGATACTTAGGATAAGTGAACATTACTCTAAACAGGACAGAGTGAAAATGAAAATACACAGCCTATTTCCAGTCCTTCGATCGGGTCAGAAAGGGATTTAATGAAGCCCCCATCTAGCGGCGAGGATAGGAACTGTGCCAGCTGCCGAAGCCTGTCACTCTCCGCTGTGGTAATGATTAATGACTGACAAATGAAATGAAATTATATTGGGGAGTGTTGCTGGAATTAAAGAAGGCAGGCAAAACGGAGTACCCGGAGAAAAAACTGTTCCGCCTTCTCTTTGTCCAGCATAAATCTCACATGGAGTGACCGGGACTTGAACTACGGAACCTAGCGGTGAGAGCCCAGCGCGTTGCCGCCTGAGCCACGAAGGTTTACTAGACAAGTATAAGTAAAGTCGGATAATAAAATAGCCTGTTATAAAATAATGTTTAAGCACACACTCAGATGTTTGTTTCTCCGAGTGGAGTGGCTGCGCTAGTGCTATGGAGCCAAGCCTTGCATTCAGGAGACGAGTGGGTTCGAACCCTACCGTTGGCTGTCCTGAGAATTGTTTTCTGTGGTTTCCCATTTTCACTTCCATTGGACAGTTCCATTCCACAGCCGATGCCTTCCACCTCCTTACCCATTTTAATTCACCATCATTCATTTAATATTAATTAGACCCTCAACTGAGATTGGTGACAGGAAAGGTTTTCAGCCGTGAAAAAAATTTAATCTCGCCTTATCCATAACCCGATATCAGGAGACACGTGACTAGTTTTGTATAAGGGGACAGATATATTTATGTATATACTATTCACATGTTCGTTCCGTTTCATTGTTATAAAAATTATTCTATGCGTGATGTTTTCGTGAAAACTGTTTAATTTTTTTGCTGTTTTCCTTTTTAATATGCCTTTGTTGTTCTCCTTGGTCAACTGATCAGCATAGATGCATTCGAGTGTCAGTAGACCTCGGGTTAAGTTTCCGGCCTGGTCAGGGATTGAAACTACATACAACTACTTCCTCTGCCTCGGAGACTAACCGTTTGTTTTCGTCGTATACACATCTTCATTTATACATAACATGCCACGCTACCAATCACCACAGAAACACGCAACTGTGAATGCATCTCTCGATTTGGGGTTCGCTTCAGGAATATAATTCGGTCATAAAAGTGGGCTTAACACTCGTGTACTTTGTAATGCCGATCCCAAGTAATTAAAAAAAAGCGAAGGAATGAGAATATTGATCATTCATTTTTCAACAAAATAATAATGTTATTGTTATTTCGTCCCACTAGCAACGTCTGAATGTTTTCGGAGACGCCGAGATGCCGAAATTTTCCCCGCAAGAGTTCTTTTACGTGCAAGTAAATCTACCGACACGCGGCTGATGTATTTGAGCACTATCAAATACCACCGGACTGAGCCAGAATCGAACCTGCCAAGTTAGGGTCAGAAGGCCAGAGCCTCAGCCGTCTGAGCCACTCAGCCCGACTAAATAAAGTTGCTTACACTTTTATGTTGGGAATGTGACGAGCAATTTGTAGCCAAAGTTGTTATTTAAATTCGTTCTAAAATCACAGGCCCAGATGTGCACGCTTTTATTAATGAAGTGTACGAAAGTATATTATTAAGTAGCCCAGAACTCTACGAATGCTCCTTTCTTTCGATCCTGCTTGACTCGAGGACTCATTTTTTGCGTCACGAAGTGTGTACAGACATTGAATTCATTGCACGAGATTCTAAGTTTACCTTGCGAACTCTGAAGTCTTTCAATTAAAAGATTTACGACAATTTCCACCATATAATCTGCTTACACAAGGTTCTAGCCCGCAAGAGGTACAATAGGCCTATGTTGGGGAATATGATAATGGAACCAAAGGAAAACTCGAACTCATTACTGGGACTCTATACGCCCTGTTGTTGTTAAACATCTGGGAATAATGGACTGGTGTTAATTTCAGAGCCCCGTGGTGTAGGGGTAGCGTTCCTGCCTCTTACCCGGAGGCCCCGGGTTCGATTTCCGGCCAGGTCAGGGACTTTTACCTGGACCTGAGGGCTGGTTCTAGGTCCACTCCGCCTACGTGATTAGAATTGAGGAGCTATCTGGCGGTGAGATAGCGGCCCCGGTCTAGAAAACCAAGAATAACGGCCGAGAGGATTAGTCGTGCTGACCACACGACACCTCGTAATCTGCAGGACTTCGGGCTGAGTAGCGGTCGCTTGGTAGGCCAAGGCCCTTCAAGGGCTGTAGTGCCATGGTGTTTGGTTTGGTTAATTTCAGACAAGTTAGAACAATAAGCCTTTAGGCAACAGCGCATCCAGAGCAATGCCGACGAGCCCTTGTTACACTAAAAGGAAAAATCAATGTGTCGGTATGTGAATTCCTATCAAGTTTACAGTAAAAGGAATATGAACTCACCTGCGGTTTTGGTACCAAGTTTTCACTTGGGTATCTGTGAGGCTAAGCTTGGCGGCTAGTTCCATGCGGTCTTGTACGCTCAGGTATTTCTGTCGTTCGAAACTCTTCTCCAACGTCTGAAGCTGATGGTCCGTGAACGCCGTCCTTGCTTTTCGTTGCTTTTTGGTCATGGAGGTAGTGCTGTGTCCACTCTTGCCGCCCTCTTCGTCCTTATGACCTGTCAACAAATACAACAGCCATTGTTACCTGGAGTACAACATATCTCAAATATAAGTTACATTACACATCACCCTAAAGACCTGATAGTATGGAGAAATAACTGATTGAAACATGGAACATCACCTGTTACTAACCAGTTTATAATTACTCCCTTAATGGTTGTACCTTTAAATTTCCAGGAATAAATTATATCAAATTTTATTTTGTCCAGTAAATGATAGAGCCATCCAGTAGGGTAGGGCTAGCGTGCTTGCACTTAACCAAAAGCCGTGGGTTCCATTTTCAACCATTCAAAGATTTTTAATTCTTGATTGAAGCCCGGAACAGAGATCAATCAGCCTCGTAAGATGAACTGAGAAGCTGTTGATACGAGAGGCAGCGGACCCGGTCGCGGAAGCCAGACAGTACGGTTCGGGGTATCATTACGTTGACTATGTGACACGCCAATAGCTGCAAGATATATGACTGGGCAATAATCGTCTTAATAATAATAATGTCATTTGCTTTACGTCCCACTAACTACTTTTACGGTCTTCGGAGACGCCGAGGTGCCGAAATTTAGTCCCGCAGGAGATCTTTTACGTGCCAGTAAATCTACCGACACGAGGCTGTCGTATTTGAGCACATTCAAATGCCACCGGACTGAGCCAGGATCGAACCTACCAAGTTGGGGTTAGAAGGCCAGCGCTTTAACCGTCTGAGCCACTCAGCCCGGCAATAGTCGTCTTGGTAGACCAAGAACCTTAATGAGCTGTAGATATACCGACACGGAAAACAAGTATGGGACAAAATTCCAGCACCTGCGGAGACAGTACCAATAGTTACAGGAACGTAAAGTAGTTATTATTATTATTATTATTATTATTATTATTATTATTATTATTATTATTATTATTATTATTATTATTATTATTATGCCATACGTGGCTCTTTGGACAGTTCGATCATCAACGCTATATACTTAAGGTGTCTGTGAAATTTTTTACTATTCCAGTAATTTTGTAATTGTCAAGTGCTATGATTTGCAGGGAAAGCCGATGAGATTTTAATCCACGTCTCTACTGAAGTAGGCCTATGTTACATAGTTTTCTCAATTTCACTCTCTTAAATTAGTGTAGATAGAACTACGATTCGAATTTGGGCCAGTAAGCGGGACGATAAACACATATGCTAACTGTGGCGCACGGGGAGATTAATGTCCATATACTGTAGTTCTTCTTATACACAGCTGGTCGTGGTACCTAGAATAAAATTGTGTTTATATTACTTGCTTGTTATAAACATCATGATGTTTTAAGCTATTGAAAGAACATTTCAATTACAAGATAATGAATCCCATTAAAATATGCCATGCATAGTAGAATTAATTTTGAATTAGGTCACAGTAACCTTAAGCTCCTCGTATCGCCAAATAAATTGATTTAATAATTTCTTTATCTCATTTGGGCCGTGTTTCATCTCCTTCAAGTTGTGTAATACCTCAATTCTCCCGTGATCGCGTGATGGCATTTTATATTATAATTAAATTAAACGTAATATGCAATAGCAATTCACAATAGATGTTCTTAATTTATTGCTATATTAAATGGAAATAAATGATTTAATTTGGTGGTAGTTTTTATGCTTTCATCGACACAGATAAGTCTGCCGAAACTGGCAGTGAATCAGCTGGTATCGATTCTTGGATGAGTTATCTCTCAAGCAAATTATTCAATTCTCCATGGTGTTACTATTGTTGGTGTTGATGCACAATCGGTTTATACCCTCAGACCTCAGATAGGCAACTAAGAAACCCTTGAATGATCCTATTATACATGGTATCTCCAAACACGTCGGAAGTAATCACGCATGGATAATAGACCGCAAAACAATACAAAAAGTCCCTATGTACATATGCCGTACGGTTGTTCGTTTGCGAGCTACAGACTTTCCAACTTTGTACCTGGCACAACCCATGTCGAATAGCTGTCACCATGTTGGTGTACCGCAGGGATACTACATTCTAACACAAGCAGTCTTCAAAATGTACACCATGAGGCTGAAATCACACCGGAATACGCCACCTCATTGATTGTCGGACACGCCAGGCTGAGCAGCCTTCTGCCCTAACTTGGCAGGTTCGATCCTGGCTCAGTCCGGTGGTATTTGAAGGTGCTCAAAGACACCAGCCTCGTGTCGATAGATTTACTAGCACGTAAAATGACTCCTGAGGGACAAAATTCCGGCAACTCGACGTCTCCGAAAACCGTCAAAAAGTAAATAGTAGGACGTAAAAATAATAATGAATATCGGGAGGTTGTGGGTTCGGATCCCACTGGTGTCCGGTTGGCCTTTTCTCTTCTGTACTTAACATCTCTTCAACACGTACTAAATGTACGTAACACGACCTAATAGGTTGAAAGTCGGTTTCGATTAGAAATAATAACATAAATTGTCATTGTCGGACATGTTTGAACCCTCCAGATACAGCACGTATTTGATGACTACTTTTTCCCACACGCTGACGAAGCTGCAATGTCTGTAACAACAAGCCTGACTCCTAAATGGAATTATTCCCCACATTCCAGCTAATAAATAAACGA
Source organism: Anabrus simplex (assembly GCF_040414725.1). Lineage (NCBI taxonomy): Eukaryota > Metazoa > Arthropoda > Insecta > Orthoptera > Tettigoniidae > Anabrus > Anabrus simplex. The sequence continues at coordinate 290,005,840 of NC_090267.1, forward strand.
GGCTTAGTTCGTGAGCGATCGACGGGTTGGCATATGTTCATAGGTTCTAGCGATCGCGGTTCAAAAGCATCTGAAATTTATGAAAAGAAAGGTCACGTCTCTTTGGTTCTGATTCTACGTAAAACTAGAGATCTCGTGCCTATGATGTCGATACCAACAGTCCCGTAAACCTGCAAGCTTGCTTGTTTACTTTCGGAATCAACCAAATTGAGAGGCTGCGAACCCGGCCGACAAAGCCAAAGAAAACGGCTAACCAATTTTTATCTTGATGGAAGGCTCAGAGGTAAGCTATAAATAGGTATGGATTTATATTAATGTTAGTACGTGGACTTGGAAGGCGTCGAATATCATGGCTTAAAACTCTGAAAGGTGAGTATGACAAAAGTACGAATTCACTCCTAGAAGCTGCTAAATCTTCTTCCCTTCTCAATCTGGTTACCCTCCAGCTTCGGTTTTTCCCTCGGACTCAGCGAGGGATCCCATCTCTACCGCCTCAAGGGCAGCGTCCTGGAGCTTCAGACTTTGGGTCGGGCATACAACTGGGGAGAATGACCAGTACCTCGCCCACGCGGCCTCACCTGATATGCTGAACAGGGGCCTTGTGGAGGGATGGGAAGATTGGATGGGGCAGGCAAGGAAGGGGGAAGGAAGCGGTCGTGGCCTCAAGTTGGGTACCATCCCGGCATTTGCCTGGAGGAGAAGTGGGAAACCACGGAAAACCACTTCCAGGATGGCTGAGGTGGGAATTGAACCCACCTCTACTCAGTTGACCTCCCGAGGCTGAGTGGACCCCGTTCCAGCCCTCGTGCCACTTTTCAAATTTCGTGGCAGAGCCGGGAATCGAACCCGGACTTCCGAGGGTGGCAGCTAATCACGCTAACTACTACACCACAGAGGCGAACAGCTGCTAAATCTAACATTCAAAATGTCAGGATGATTGCGAACCATCGGAAAAAGATGGCACCTCAAGGAGAAGAAGACAAAAAGAAGAATATATCAGTTTCGGTATAAACCCCCACATGGCACTACAGCCCTTGAAGGGCCTTGGCCTACCAAGCGACCGCTGCTCAGCCCGAAGGCCTGAAGATTACGAGGTGTCGTGTGGTGAGCACGACGGAATCCTCTCGGCCGTTATTCTTGACTTTTTCACCGTCAGATAGCTCCTCAATTCTAATCACGTAGGCTGAGTGGACCTCGAACCAGCCCTCAGGTTCAGGTAAAAAATCCCTGACCCAGCTGGGAATCGAACCCGGGGCCTCCGGTTAAGAGGCAGGCACGCTACCCCTACACCACGGGGCCGGCATAGTTTCGTTATAAATATATTAATTTTCCACGCTTGTATGATTGTTATCAGATCTGTGCAGTGCCAGAATAACTGTATGTATCACCACGACCCATAACAACAAACCAAGCACATACACAAAGTACAGACAGTGTCACGGAGAATCATCCAATCGATCACTCAGTCGGCCCGGGCTGGATCACTGCTCAGTGAGCCGGCTCTGAATTAACCATTTCGTTTTCTTTTCTGATTTGTTGTAGTGTGACAGTGAGTATGCCAATATTAATGAGGAGAGCAGCTTGTAACTGCGCTCTGCGACAAGAGCGTCTCATTGCATTTGGCAGCCTCCAACAGAGGGGTGAGCGGGTGGAGCGGGACAACCGCGCGCAGACGTCGAGCGCCGAGCTCATGACGCATGCGTGGCCAGATAATTGACACTTCAGTGTGCGCAAACAAGCGCCGTGTCAAAGAACCTGCACAGTCTGCAGATACGGCAACACGAGCAAATTCGAATCTCAATACAGTAAGGTCTCACAGAATCGAAATGGACACTTTGCGGACTGACCAAGGGGAAGATTTATTTTTGGTAGTGGAAACTATATATATATATTGTGCAATGGCATAGATAATTTGTATATAACTATAATGCTATTCTTATCAAATAATAAAAATTCACTGCAATCCAAAAAGTTAATACTAATGGTAGGTCTACTTTGAAATAAGTTCTCCCAAGCAGCAGAAATTTTCAGTCATCTCTATAACTGTCTGCCTGAGGTAGTAAATACGTGCTTGGTTCACTGGGACGGACGTAGGTCGGATTCCATTTCAGAAAGTCAAAATATTTAGAAATGCATCTTCGTCCCTTTGGGTAAGTCAGCGTACACCAGAAATGAAAACCACGTGAATTCCGGAGAGCCAAGGCAGCTGGACATGGAGCTTACAACAGAGGCTACACTTCTCCGCCTATGTGGAGATGGTTGTCTAGCTCTGTTTCTGTAGGAGTCAAATATATGAATACGTCCTTGCTATTCTGCCATTCCGCAGTCCTGAAAATGGTTTTCCGTGGTCCTCGTTTTCACACCACGACCGTTACCTTCCCGGCCCTACTCAATCCCCATCCTTACGTCCTTGTACAAGTACGACGTGAAACCACTAGCAAAAACATGGGGTTTCGAATCACATTGTCGGCAGACCTGACGATAGATTTCCGTGGTTTCCCATTTTCACACCAAGAAAAGGCTGGGACTGTACTTTACTTAAAGACACGGCCGCTTCCTTCCTATTCCTAGCCATTTCCTACCCTATCGTCCTCACAAGACCCATTTGTGTCGGTGCGACGTAAAGCAACTTGTAAAAAAGGAAGAAGAAATATCTTATAGTTCTTACTGCATATTTATGAGAATTCTATCTTTCTCTGATCTTCTTATAGTTGTTACTGGTAGAGTGTCTGCCTTCCGATCCCAAGACTTCGGGTTCAAACCCAGCAGAGGTAGTCGTAATTTTGAAGGGTGGAAAAATATCTGCTCGATACTCCTTGTCGCATGGACTAACAGAGAATCGGTTTGCTCTGCTATCAGGTAAAGGAAAACGGAACTTCGAAAATGGCGTACGGGCAGCCTGAATGGTGTCGGATTAAAATGTACACACACATGGTAGCTGAGGTTGTACTATTATTACCATTTTTATACGAGATATATCACACCTAAAATAATCCTATTCAATATTTTAGATTTCTAACAGCGTATACGTATCCTCATATCTAACCCAGAATTCCGTACAAATAAAACATTGGAAATATCTCAATTTGAGTAAAACTGTCATTTCGAGGACTGATTGGTTTAAATATACGAAGGTTTTTATTCTAATGATAATTCTTTCTTTCTTTCTGTCTTTCTTTCTCTCTTTCTTTCTCCATTTATCCTCCCGGGTTGGTTTCTTCCTCGGACTCAGCGGGGGATTCCACCTTTACCGCTTCAAGGGCAGTGTCGTGGAGCGCAAGACTTTGGGTCAGGGGTATACAAATGGAGAAGAGGACCAGTACCTCAGCCAGGCAGCCTCACCTGCTATGCTGAACAGGGGTCTTGCGGGGGTGTTGGGGAGTTTGGAAGGGATATTTTTTTGCTAGGGGCTTTACGTCGCACCGACACAGATAGGTCTTATGGCGACGATGGGATAGGAAAGGTCTAGAAGTTGGAAGGAAGCGGCCGTAGCCTTAATTAAGGTACAGCCCCAGCATTTGCCTGGTGTGAAAATGGGAAACCACGGAAAACCATTTTCAGGGCTGCCGATAGTGGGATTCGAACCTACTATCTCCCGGATGCAAGCTCACAGCCGCGCGCCTCTACGCGCACGGCCAACTCGCCCGGTTGGAAGGGATAGACAAAGAATAGGGAAGGAAGCGACCGTAGACTTATGTTAGGTACTATCCCGGCATTTGCTTGCAGGAGAAGTGGGAAACCACGGAAAACCTCCTCAGGGATGGCTGAGGTGGGAATTGAATCTCCTCTATCCAGTTGACCTCTCGAGGCTGAGTGGACTCCGTTCCAGCCCTCGTACCACTTTTCAAATTTCGTGACAGAGCCGGGAACGAACCCGGCCACCGCGGTGGCGGCTAATCACACTAACCACACAATCACAGAGGGGATCTAATAATAATTCATTCATTATAAATCAGTAATACAAAGACACCATTCCTGATGCAATAATTAATGCTGTTACCAGTAAAAATTTGTATTGTGTTCCATAACGCGTTCCAGAGCTTATACTCTATCGACAGGTGGTATAAGAGTATAAACTCTGAAATGTCCGGCTTCTAGGCTGAATGGTCAGCGTAGTGTTGTTCGGTTCAGAGAGCCCCGGGTTCGATTCCCGCCTGGTGGGGGATTTAACCTTAAATGGTTAATTCCATTCGCCCGGGCACTGGGTGTTTGTACTGTCCCCAATATCTCTGCAACTCACACACCACATACAACACCATCCCCCAGCATAATAACACGCAGTTTCCTATACACGGCGGATGCCACCCACCTTCGTCGGAGGGTATGCCTTGCCAGGGCTGCACCAGGTTAGAAGTAGCCACACGAAATGTTTAAGAAAAGAAAAGCACCGAACCTCGTTGTGGAATACAACTTAATTAAAAAAATTATATTACGAATTCATTCACAGTCACGAACAAAGCCTGCATTACAACATAGTTATGTTAAAAAGTCATCATTATTTAAGACATTGCGATGTTATATATATACAGGAGAAAAGGAGAGGTCCTTAGGGGAGAAATACTACCCCTTGGTTGTCGTGAAAGTATTTATGATGGTAATAAATATTTTTATGTAATATTTTCTTCTTCTTGTTATTTTGCGTTACGTCGCACCGACACAGATATGTCTTATGGCGACGATGGGGTAGGAAAGGCCTAGGAATTGGAAGGAAGCGGTCGTGGCTTTAATTAAGATGATGCTGCTTGTTGTTTTAAGGGGCCTAACATCGAAGTTTAATTAAGGTACAGCCCCGGCATTTGCCTGGTGTGAAAATGGGAAACCACAGAAAACCATCTTCAGGGCTGCCGACAGTGGGACTCGAACCCACTATCTCCCGATTACTGGATACTGGCCGCACAGCGACTGCAGCTATCGACCTCGGTCATGTGATATCAGTTCCAGTGTTAATATTTAAAAATGTTTAAATACCGCAAAGCTCGTGAGTGAGAACATTTCTGCATCTAAGGCTAGTAAATGCCCCTAGCTTTGTTCAGGAACCACATCCTTCACTGCAGTCCGGTCAGAGTTAAAATAATAGCATGGCCTCTTCAGTCGGATAAAACTTGATAACATTTTTAATTAAGCTTAGTTAGGGCAAGAGATCAACTTAACGAATTTAAGAAGTCAGTGTTCGAAACCAAATCAAAATAATGCAATTTGTTTGAGTAACTGAAACAATCTAAGATGAAGATCCAAAACACTAAGAGAGAGAAAAAGGATAAACGAAGGATAAACCCCTCGCTATATCGGCAATGTATCCTCTTCAAGTCTAAACAAATTATACCAGTTTCAATATTTGTAAGTAAATGATGCTCATGTCCGCCTCTGTGGTGTAGTGGTTGGAGTGATTAGCTGCCACCCCCGGAGGTCCGGGTTCGATTCCCGGCTCTGCCACGTAATTTGAAAAGTGGTATGAGGGCTGGAACGGGGTCCACCCAGCCTCGGGAGGTCAACTGAGTAGAGGTGGGTTCGATTCCCAACTCAGCCATCCTGGAAGTGGTTTTCTGTGGTTTCCCACTACTCCTCCAGGCAAATTCCGGGATTGTACCTCACTTAAGGCCACGGTCGCTTCCTTCCCTCTTCCTTGCCTATCCCATCCAATCTTCCCATCCCTCCACAAGGCCCCTGTTCAGCATAGCAGGTGAGGCCGCCTGAGCGAGGTACTGGTTATTCTCCCCAGTTGTACCCCCCAACCCATAGTCTGAAACTCCAGGACACTGACCTTGAGGCGGTAGAGGTGGGATCCCCTCGCTGAGTCAGAGGGAAAAACCGACCCTGGAGGGTAAACAGATTAAGAAGAAGAAATGATGCTCATATTATAGCCTACATACAAACTTGAGGGTATATATGTCTTTGAGGCTTTAGGTATGTCCTTGCAGATATTCGACTACCACATGGTAGCGCGATAAGATCCTCAGTCGTATTTCTGATCTTCAGCGACCTAGTGCGCTACCCCTCATATCATACAGTTCCACTATTAGTCTGACAAGGCTGAGTGAACCCTGTCCCTAGCCTAACTCCAGGATTAAAATCCGAACATGAACTTTTGTGTCGGTGTATTTGTATACTACTGAATGTTCCATATAAATTCACTTTGCAATGACACAACCGGTGTGCCTGAAGTGGTCTCTCCTAATCCTTGTCGTTTGATTGCTGCTGCCCCACCCTCTGAACAATAGCAACAGCTAGCTGGCGGGGACAGAGGTTCTCTCCTCGAGTTTACGGCATGTCTGCACTTTGTGTATTCTGAGCTTGTATCTAGCTCCATCGAGCTTCGCAAAGGAGTTTGGAGTGAAGGAAGAAAGAGTAGAGAGTGGTGGAAAACGCAATTTAAAGCCTCTCTGCTCCCTCTCCTCGGATGTCGACCCTGTGTCGGGTTCAACACAAAGTTAGGCCTCAACTTGTGCCGTCGTCCCTGGGGAAATGCTGACACACGAGTCGGGTTTACACTGCATCCTCTAAGTCGTCCACATTCCTCTAACATTTAGCGATATGGTGCAGTAAGCTTCGAACTGATATTTAACTGAGGCAACATTTCTACATATTAATATTCCTCATTTCATTAAGCAAATGTTTGCACGTTTTCTGTTTCAAATACTGAGAGGACTCGTGTACGGAAGAATCGTTTTCAAGCTTTGTATACTCGTCCCGTGCTGCAGTCTTTGGTAATAAAATATTTTTTTGTATTACTCTGTAATATATTTGTCCAATACCCACTCTGCTATGTTAGAAAAGTGTAAAGTAATGTTTGGAGCAGTTTATCGCAAATGTTATCTTTCTTTTTGTTTCTTGTGTTTTTGTTTTACGTCGCACCAACACAGACAGGTCTTATGGCGAGGATGGGATAGGAAAGAGCTAGGACTTGGAAGGGAGCGACCGTGGCCTTAATTAAGGAGCCTGGCGTGGAAATGTAAAACCACGGAAAACCACATTCAGGGCTGTCGATAGTAGATTTCGTATCCACTATCTCCCAAATTCAAACTCTTCAAGACCGCGTAGCCAACTCGCTACATTTATACTAGTTCCAGAAATATAAAATAACTTGACTCATGTCTGTTTTAATATTAATTTACATTTATTAATGATTTATTTAAATTCATTTTAATTCTGATAGTCTAATTGTATTTTTACTTTATTTTAATGAAATGGCGTGAAATGACGTATGGCTTTTAGTGTCGGGAGTGTCCGAGGACACGTGCAGCTCGCCAGGAGCAGGTCTTTTGTTTTTACACCTGTAGACGACCTACGCATCGAAATGAGGATGATGAAATGATAATGTAGACGACACATACACCCAGCCCCGTGCCAGTGAAATTAACCAATGATAGTTAAAATTCCCGACCCCGCCGGGAGTCGAACCGGGGCCCCTGTGACCAAAGGCCAGCACGCTAACCATTTAGCCATGGAGCCGGACTTTATTTTAATTATTTTGATATTGTAAACATAATGTGGTTACGAGAGGGCCTAGAGCCCTAACTTCGCCTTTGAACAAGGAATAAATAAATAAATAAATAAATAAATAAATAAATAAATAAATAAATAAATAAATAAATAAATAAATAAATAAATAAATAAATAAATAAATAAATAAAGTTGTACCCTTTTATATTATTTTATATTTTATATTAACTAGCAAAAAATATTTTAATAATGTGTTCATTTCTCTCAGTCGTTTCTGTAGACTACTTAGAAACACAAAAATTTGCCGTTGATCACATTTTATATCACGAAGTGGACTAAAATTGTGAATTTACAATCATTTTGCATGTGAACATTTGTATTTTATTCTCATAAGTCTCTCGTGCACGGTCGATATGAATGCTGCAGTCGTTTGAAAATAGGCGAGTCTTATGTCCTAAGGATAGTGAGCTATTTTCCAGTTAATTAAGTGGTTTAAATGTGAGCAATATACATCGTTTGTTTCCGACGCGTAAATATATCTACGAGACCTTCACCGACACCCTGGCGCATATTATGATTGTTAAGTGTTAGGATGGATATCAGACAAATATACGAAGCCGTGCTACCACCAGCTTATTGCGCTTCTTGGCCTACCAAGATGACAGCTGTACCTGCAGGTATTGTAGTGCCATGCGATTAGTTTGAAAACTTCCTCAGCTGTATTACTTGACTTTCAGTTGTCGGTCTTCTTCCTCCCGTATCGGGCAGTTCCTCATCTAGTCTCACGAGGTGAAATGAACTCTATTGCAGTTGTCAATCTAGGATTGGACGAGTCGGAAATCGATCCCGTGGACATTGGGTAAGATGTATTTAATTTTTGCATTCCGAGTCTGTCTTTTCTGCAATTATTATTATTATTATTATTATTATTATTATTATTATTATTATTATTATTATTATTATTATTATTATTATTATTATTATTATTATTATTTAGTAGCAGTAGTATAGGCATTTTTCTCTTCTCTGTTATTTATTTATCAATTACTGTATATTCATACGTATTCATCAGTACAAATTGTCTTCATGCATAACGGTACATATTAATAAAAATGTAAAAAATAATCAGTTAACTTAGAGAACGTATTAATCATCATTGCGGAAATAATGTAAATGGTCTAAAAAGTGCAAAATGTTATTACTGAATGATTCGTTCGTAAATGTTTGTAATCTGTTTTCTTATCGTCTGCATCTCTAACTATCCTATATTTTGATATGTTGGTTATTCTCTAACATTCCTTCTTAAACTCGTCACCTGTTAATGTGAAGGAGGTTCGGCTCAAGAATGAATCTAAAATACTAAGTGTCGGGCTGTGTGGCTCAGACGGTTGAGAGCTGGCCTTCTGATCCCAACTTGGCAGTTTCGATGCTGGCTCAGTCCGGTGGTATTTGAAGGTGCTCAGATACGTCAGCCTCGTGTCGGTAGGTTTACTGGCACGTAAAAGAACTCCTGCGGGACAAAATTCCCGCACCTCGGCGTCTCCGAAAACCTTCAGAAGTATTTAGTGGGACGTAAAAATATTATTATTATTATTATTATTATTATTATTATTATTATTATTATTATTATTATTATTATTATTATTATTATTATTATTATTATAAAAAATTAAGTATAATGCATTTCGAAATTCAAAGCTTTTATGAACGTGTTATAGAAAGATTTCTTTGTTATGCATTGAAGATAGTTAAAGTGAAATTGTAAATGACAAAATGAGCTGTTAATTTGAGGAAGTATTGAAGTCTCGGTTGTGTGGGTGTGCGGCTGAGTTGGGCGGGGTGAAGGTCCACCGGGAGCGGTGGCGCCAGTGAACCGCGCAAGAGCCAGTGCGAGGCGGGCTGCAGTGCACTTAGACGACCGACCGGGGGATTTGATTTGCCCCAGGAAAACATCGCATCGCTTCAACCTTTTTTCGATACTTTCCTCTTGTAATAGAATACGCTCGCTCGCTTTTACTGCCGGTCAAAGTCCCAGAGAGACCAGCAATTTGAGGCTCTTTCCAGTCCTATATCTCCCGCGACAACGTACTTAAGCTTCAGGGATTGAGAGCGACCAGAGCAGAGCAGCCAATGTAAATGTGTTTGGTAGTCTTGAAAGCGATATTTGTTACAGTGTTTTCCTTATTTGAGACGACAGCCTTCAAAAGACATTCCCACTTTCTCCAATTTTACATGTATACAGACAAAAACTGTGTAAGGAAATATTACGACGTTTTGAATACAGTTTTCCAACAATGGTACTTGGTTATCACCAGGACTAGGATTTTGATGAAATGTCATCTTTTAATTGGTTCACAACAGACATTGCTGACTTGAATAGGAATCCTAACCATAGTTACCACATTGTAGAAATGCTAATTTATCAGGCCAATTTTGTCATTTTTTGCCACTTTGTATTTTAAAGTAATTTTCTAAAATTATACGTCATTATTTGGTCATATTATGGAATTTATTAGGTTATTTTATGCTTTCGAGTAATTTTTCTTATATGTTTGAGGATTTTGAAGCATTTACGCGTGTGGTGTTGGATATTACAGCAACTTAAAGTGAGAATGAATACGGAGATTTGAGAATCTCTTGGCATTTTTCTCTTCTCTGTTATTTATTCATCAATTACTATATGTTCATACGTATTCATCAATACAATTGTCCTCATGCGTACCGGTACATATTAATAAAAATTGTAAAAAAATAATCAACTGACCTAGAGAAAATATTAATCATCACTTTTAAAAATGATATTTGTTCGTGACGTCGACCTCTAGAGATCTCTAGAGGGATATTAATCATTTACAATTAAAAACCCCTGACCCGGCCGGGAATCGAATCCGGGGCCAATCGGAGAAGTCTTCTTCGTGAACAGTCGAGGTTTTCTTCTGAATACGAAGAGCAAACTTCTCGGCGAAACGTTCAGAATTTCACCTGGTTTTTTTTGACACGGCATAATCCCAAAAGCTCATTATAATTTCTATAACATAAATATATACTAAACCATCTCGATAAATAAACTGTTTGTAAAATTTCATTTAAAATTTGTCATATTTTAAAGTTCCTGGATTATTTTTCTGGATTTTTGCCGTCATTTTATAATCATTTTAAAACATTTTTAGATCATCAATATCCTGGCCCTGGTTATCATGACTGCATATACATTACAAATGCATTACTGTGATTACTGACTTGTCATTTTGTAGTTTTTCATTCATTCACAGGTGGCACTAAAATAGGGTTTCTTAACCTGCGTATCATCAAGCCTGGAGGGTCCGTGTGTGGTCTTCAAGGGGTTCGTGAAAATCAAATAGAAATGAAACATTTATGTTCAATACAGTTTAATTTGAATAGCAGAATGCTATATGAGAAATTTCATTTCAACAGTGCATAGTAATACAGTAATTAGTGGCTGCCTGGCCGAGGTGGTAAAGATGTTCTTTGTTCACCCGGAAGGATGTAGGTTCGATTCCCCGCCATGAAGTCGTAAAATTTAAGAAACGAGATTACCACTTCCGGAGGTGCACATGACCCTGAGGTTCACTCATCATACACCAAAAATAAATAATGGGTTAATTCCTGGGGGGCAAAGGTAAAGCTAACCACTCTACCCCACCAAGTGCCGAGGTTACACATAGTGGATGCCTTTACTTCCACCCCTCCAAAGGCCTTCGTGGTCTTAATAATAATATGAATCATGAAAGTTAAATTAAATGTGCCATTACATACTTCTAACATTTTTTTCTATCAAAACAAAGAGTCTAAATCGATTGAATGTCATCGTTGATGACATGCGTGTTGCCTTGTCAAAGTATATTCCATAGTTTCATCTTATTCACGTCAAACAACAGCGTTATCATCAAGGTTTTGTTTCGTTTTTGTTTTTGATTTTTGGTCTTGCTTTCGTTTTGTTTTTGTTAGTATGTTAAAATGCTTATAAGGAATATCTTATGTTATTTTCCGTAAATTTCGTATGAATTACTTTTTGATTGCTTGTAATTCTTATGTTATTATATTGTACTACTTATGAGTATTGCTTAAATTCCATGCGTTATTTGCTTCTGTTTTAATTCTTTCTTTATCGTAATAATAATAATTATTATTATTATTATCTCCTCGAGATGTCAAGAATGGTGGATAATTCCGTTGCCTTGCTCTTCAGAGTTTCAATCACCACAACCAGCGTCATACTATAGGCCTAATGGTAAATATATTATTATACTGGCTCAATAAATAAAAGTATAAGGGCACGATGATTTCAAGTGCCTTAAAAATAAATCAGCTTGACACTTTCGTCACGTGAACGTGATCAGAATATTCGTGACCATGATTTTACATGATTTGTGCAATTCCTTTTGGCCCTAATGAATTTCGTGAGATATCATGGTTTAGTTACAACAACCTTAAAACAGGCATTCCGTTTCTGAGACTCAATAATCTAAAAAACACTTACAAGATCAATTCGCTACACCTCTTTTACCCTTAGTTAGACAGTGGACTCCATTTACTTAAATAAGATTTCCTACGGATTCTAGGACAAAAAGAAAGAAAAAGAAACACGTGTGCTTTTTCGCATGCCTCCTTTGTTTAGAAAATAAAAAGACCGCCATTTACTTCTCAGTCTGCTGTCCCGTATAATCTATTATATCATCCACACTATATTTTTTATAATTTCTTGGCGAACGTTTAAAGAGTAATTTTGAAGACAATGGTGGTAAAATTCCAGTGGATATGGCTGTTTGAATACGTAGACTTTGTGCTGCTTGCGTGTCACTCATACGTGTCTGAATGTGCGTGCACGCAGAGGAAGATACAACGTTTATTTTAGCAAACAACTCGAGAAGAACTTCTAGTTCACGTAACGATCAAGCGCTCAGCGAGAGAAAAAGGTGTCAACACAATGAAATCTTTGCAATACATCCGTTGTATTGTGCACTTCTCACATCGACATGCATCATTTCCTTGCTCAAGAGGTTTTTATCAACCTTGAGAAATTATTTGGATTTCAGTGTTCTATAGCAATTCCAAATACATTGCCCAGGGTTCTAACCGCGATCGTCTTGGTGATATTTCAGCGACGATGTCACTCAGCTATCATATCTCCCCACTCCCTCAGTTTTGTTTGGTTTCATATTTACTTAACGAAACCATCTGAAAAAAAATTCACATCTTCTCTGACACAAGTGATAATATTTTAACAAATTTGTGACTTTTAATGTTTTTGTGTTTAATAGCCTAGAAAGATAACGCTTCGTCCTTATTTGTAAGGGATATTCTACAAGCAATACATATGTTACACACAGTAGATACTGAAAGGAATCTAAAGTTTCTATGGCAGTGAATGGGGTTCAGATCGAAGCTCTTCGCAAGGCAGCACTATAACAATCATATAGGGTTGTACAAACGTACGATCCGCAACAGTCATTTTCTTTATCTAACTATTGCCCTAAAACCAAATAAATATCATTTTTTCGTGACTCTGATATAAATATTTACATGTTGAATAACACCTTACCCTGCACCACAAGAACATATAATTAAACACTGAATTGAAGTTTTCCCCGCCGTTAATAACAAAGAATGATTTGGGGTTGTACAACCATGGTCCTTTGTACCCGTATTTCCTCCGGACATTTCGTCTGCAACTACAGCAGACATCTTCAGTGATCAAAGCCCAGGTCGAAGTTCCTTTCCGGACGTCTAAGTTGCGACCATTGCCTTGGGGACAACTAAGGAAACTAAAATAAATTATACCCATTAAATAACTATCATCTTAAACATGCCTACGAAATGTCTTCATGGTGTGAAAGTTGCATGATTATTTATTTATTTATTTATTTATTTATTTATTTATTTATTTATTTATTTATTTTAGGTATAATTTTAGGTGTAGAATTGTTAGTCCTCTAGAGGCAAATGATGAAATACGGAAGGAGTGCTGATGTCATATATTCACAACTTTATATTTAACGTCACTAGTTGAGATCTCGTGTATTCCTGCAAATGTTCATTTAAATTGCCATAAAATGAGAGTAAACTTACTGAATAGTTCGGAAAAAAGTGTAATTGTTTCTGTGAATTATCTTATAATGGTAAGTTACCTTGAGATAACAAAGGTATGACATAAGCTGGCTGCGATACAAGCGTGAATCACCCGTCAGTGCCGGCCGACATGAACACTTTCATAATTAACATACATTTATAAGTACAGCGCTCTGTACTTCTCAATTAACAGCAGTGGCTATTACATCACGACCATGTTCCACTTGGATTACGGGGCCTCTCGAGGTGGAAAGTGACGCGAGCTTCTGGTGTTTCCTACAATAACGAAGACGATGTCATACTGTGTAATAGGTTGAATGAAATGCTAATTACGGAACAGTAGGGAAAAATAACATTTAATTTTAGAGAAAAGGTAATAATCGTATGTCTCCAGATCAGAGGTTCAGGACGAGTGAAAACGTTAAAATTGTATTAAGCACATCTTAAATGCGGCAGCATATTTTAGATAATTTTTAAGGATTTCTTAATCAGCTATCTAAATTGTTTTTCTTCTTCTTCTCTACTACTACTACTACTACTACTACTACCGATTTCCCCGCATGTGTGGGCTTGCGGTGCTAACTGTGTCACGCATATGTAGGTTTGGCAATGTTTTACGGCCGGATGCCCTTCCTGACGCCAACTTTATATGTAGATATGCAATCACTATTACGTTTTTCTGTGGTGGTTGGTAGTGTAGTGTAGTGTGGTGTAGTGTATTACCGGAATATGAATAGGAGAGTGTTGGGACAAACACTAAGTCCCCGAGCCAAAATAATTAATCAGACACGAGTAAAATCCCCGACCCGGCCGGAAACCGAACCCGGGTCCCTCTGAACCGAAGGCCTTAACGTAGAACTGAGTGAATCGTTTCCCTTACATTCAGGCTCATTTAATTTCTTGTCTCGGAAACTATAGGAGATCCTCAGTGATCCAATGTTTCATATAAATCGAGCCACACAACAGAAACGAAGTGACCGACTGCTTACATATGACAATCCATTCCCGAAGAACCTTTGAATTCAGTTTCGTTTTTACGTCAAAAGACTGACAGTTTAAGAGTCTTTTATCATCAGTAATGATTTGGGAGTAGGATAAGAAAATTGAATTGACCAGTTTAGTTCAAAGTAGTCTTCATTCGTTCTAGTAACCCCGGGGAATTTCCGTTCGGTTTTGATTGCTTATAAGACAGTTGTGTGATTCCTGTTTTACGTATTACGCCAAGTGTTTCATTGTAATTGTAAATCGGATTAAAAATAAATCTACGCAATGTAATTTGTACTAGACTATGTGAATTTGGTTATTTAGCTATCTCTCAGTTTAATATTTCTTTCTCAATTCGTTTACCCTCGGGGGCTGGTTCCTCCCTCGGACTCAGCGAGAGATCCCACCTCGGTCCCATTCTACTCCAGTTTTCGAAACTCTCAAGAAAAAAAAGTTATAGTTCATTTCAGTTACACCCTGTATGAGGCCAAGTAAACACTATTTAAATTAGTACTACATATTTCATCTTCCGGGCTATCCGCCTCCGTAGCTGCCGCCCTCGGAGGCCCGGGTTCGATTCCCGATACAAGGCTTAAATTTTTTGTGTTTATTCATAGCTTTGAAGGCTATTAGTTTCGTTAACTTATAAATTTAAGAATGGCAGGAGGGCTGGTATGTGTTTGAATGATACATGCAGCTCATCTCCATCCGGGGTGTTGTTAAAGAGAGCTGTGCCATCTCAGAACGAGGACACGAGTTTACTGCACCTTCGGGACTATTATTGCCTCCTAAAACCTTCAACATAGTAATCATATCTCTGGAAAGAATTTTCTATCAAGCTACCTGTTATTGATCGTTTACTGACCGGACTATTACAAGCCAGTGATTGATGTCACGCAATCCGTGCTGCAAGAGTAAAATATTTATATCTCAATCATATTTGGAAGATAAACAAAAAAATAATACACCGATAATATCTTTACTTCTCAGAAATCGGTACTTCTTGTGACATTTAAGAACGTTACAATGTGCGTGAGCATTGAAGCAGAGATATACAGCAGTCGGAGAGCACACAATGAAACTCAGTATTGAAGCACTATGATTTAATCACCTTGATCTGCTGACTTATCAGTGTCTCCATGTTACCCAAAGGATCGTCGATCAGTTCTTTTTAGAGTTGTGTGGAATTTTTGCGATGGAGTAGACAGTTCTAGATCACTTATCCACCAGCCAACCGCACGCTGTCGTCTGTTCCAGTACTTACAACAGACTATATTACTTAACGCTTGAATGTGAAATTTCATATTTCTTTCGAATTATTACTTTCTCATGCAAAATCATCAGAAAAAAATATTTGTCAATTCATAGTCAAATTATGATGAGTTTTGAATGTTTTGCTTGTAGCTTTTATAAAGCTGTGCAATTTGAGGAAATGTGCATGCTTATGAATGGTCTGAGCTAAATAACATTTTGGTGATTTTACCTTCACTGTTTAAACTTTACACTTCACTGCAGCTAGACTACATTATTACTTCACGTAGTAAATTCATCTGCAAGATAGAAGTACAGTTAATGTACATTTTTGCGAACTTTTAAAGCAGAAATAACAATACTTATTAAGAGAATAGTCTATAGATACCAAGCAGATATTTTTTTATTTACCGAGCGAGTTGGCCGTGCAGCTGTGAGCTTGCACCCCGGAGATAGTGGGTTCGAGCCCCACTGTCGGCAGCTCTGAAGATGGTTTTTCGTGGTTTCCCATGTTAACACCAGGACAATGTTAGGGCTGTGCCTTAATTAAGGGCACGGCCACTTTCTTCCCAATCCTAGGCCTTTCCTATGCCATCGTCGCCATAAGACCTCTCTGTGCTGGCGTGACGTAAAACATATTCTTAAAAGAAATTGTTTATTTACACATATGCAATGCTGAACATTTAAGGATTAATTGCCTGAGTCTAGTGTTCCAACACGGTTTACTTCTTCACACCTAGGGAAACGTCAAAAGTAGTTAATGGACGCAAAACACAAAAACATTAATTATTTAGACGGTTGAGGCGCTGGCCTTCTGACCCCAACTTGGCAGGTTCGATTCTGGCTCAGTCCGGTGGTATTTGAAGGTGTTCAAATACGTCAGCCTCGTATCTGTAGATTTGCTGGCAAGTAAAAAGAACTTCTGCGGGACAAAATTCCGGCACTTCGATGTTTCAGAAAAACCGAAAAATTAGTTAGTTGGGTGTAAAAACAATTTTCTATTACGTCTTATGTGTCGTTCGAATGGTAAAGCAGACCAGACTCAGTCTACGGTTTGTGCTCAGTTTCTGCTCTGCTTCCTTCACAGCGCTCGTCTAGGCATACGGCTACTTTTGGCGTGATTCATATTATAACATTAGCACGGAAATTAAGTTGGACCGACTTTAGCAATGTACATCTTCTCCGCTGCCTTTCTACAGAGTTTCATTAAGATCCGTGCGTAGTATCCCGATTACTTCCCTTGTAAGTATTTTCAATCTTTTTCGGAGACACTAAGGTGGTGGAATTATGTTCTACAGGAGTAGGTCTACCGACACGAGGCTGTCGCAAGACGGTTTGAGCACCTTTTGGTACGATCGAACTAAGCAGGGATCAAACCCAGTAACTGATACACGGTTTCTCGTTAATCTCACGAAGTTGAGATAACTCTATTAAAACTTTTCGGATCACGATTAAAATAATTTGCTGGGAATCGAACCTAGGCCCTCACTTAAGAGACAGAAACGCTACTCTTACATCATGGGGCTGGCCTGTGTTACATATATTCATTATTTCTTTCTTTCTTAATCAGTTTACCCTCCAGGGTTGGTTTTCCCCTCGGACTCAGCGAGGGATCCCACCTCTACTGACTCAAGGGCAGGGTCCTGGCGCGTGATACTTTGAGTCGGGGGTACAACTGGGGCGGAGGACCAGTATCTCACCCTCGCGACCTCACCGGCTATGCTGAACAGGGGCCTTGTGGGGGGATGGAAAGATTGCAAGAGATACACAATAAAGAGGAAAGGAAGCGGCCGTGGCCTTAAGTTAGGTACCATCCCGGCATTTGTCTGGAGGAGAAGAGGGAAACTACGGAAAACCACTTCGAGGATGGCTAAGGTGTAAATCGAACCCCATCTACTCAGCTGACCTCCCAAGGCTGAGTGGGCCCCGTTCCAGTCCTCGTACCACTTTTCAAATTTCGTGGCAGAGCCGGGAATCGAACCCTGGCCTCCGGGGGTGGCAGTTAATCACACTAACCACTACACCACAGAGGCGGGCATATTAATTATTAATCAATCATTTTCTAACATTTTGTGCACGGTTATGGTTATTTGTAAAACACTGTTCTTTTCTTGACATGCGGACGTAATAGCAAAGTATATTATTGTTAATTGTTTTCGAACATGTCTGGAGTACCGCCAGATATTTCGGCACTTTTTGAACCCAAAATAATTCTTTGAGCAAATGGGTTAATGGGCCGAGTACGCTTACGTTAATGTCATATTATCGCATAATCTGCTCTGACAAATACGTGTCCCACACATGGTGACGTGATAATGTGCCGTTAGACCTCACCATGAGTTGTTACACAGTGAAGTAATATTTTTATTCTTCGTTATTATAACCGCTAATGTATGCTTTAACCGATAATTAGAGTGTGTTACCATTTGTTCTTGTGTTATTGCGCATAATATATTTCTCTCACGTGAAACAACAGCTCCGTGAAATTGTAGCTGCTATGGAACACGTAATGATTAGGTTTCACTGAAAGCTGCGTTACTGTAATTAATATGGCGGGAGTACGGTTAATGTGTTATGTAAATGATAATTCCGAGGAACGGCATCTGTATCTGAGGGATTCCGAGGCAAAACTATCGCTCTCTCTGTAGTCGATAGTGATGCAGTGGATACAAAATACATAGTTTTCTATTACAGCAAATTAGTGACTTAATGATGTAGTTCTTAATTTTAATACAAAAATGGGACTACTGCTGGCAGGTGGGTTGTCACTATTATTATTTAACCTTGTTACTGAGAAGTACTTACTTCCCGTGTCCAGTTCGAAAGCAATATTTCCAAAATTCTTGAATGGAAACAGCCTTGCCATCTGTCTTCAAGAGATCCTGAATCGTACTGCAACTTTTATTTCCCACAGTAAATAATTTTAAGGTGTCATTAACTGACTTACATATCATATTGTTCTAATACTATGCTCCGACCATCAAAATTACTGGTTCAGCTGTAATGAACGTTCATGCACATTCGTAGCTGAAGTTGAACTTGCTTTATAAGATACAGTGGCTAGAATCTTGAAAGGAAACATCTCTCGCCGTTACCAACATTATATATGAATGAGTTCCTAAGCCTTAAACCTGCTGCACCGAGCTCGATAGCTGCAGTCGCTTAAGTGCGGCCAGTATCCAGTAATCGGAGATAGTAGATTCGCACCCCACTGTCGGCAGCCCTGAAGAGGGTTTTCCGTGGTTTCCTATTTTCACACCAGGCGAATGCTGGGGCTGTACCTTAATTAAGGCCACGGCCGCTTCTTTCCCATTCCTAGGCCTTTCCCATCCCATCGTCGCCATAAGACCTATCTGTATCGGTGCGACGGTAAAGCAAATAGAAAAAAAAAACCTGCTCCAAAGTTACATTTATCCCTATTAAAGTGGGAGATTTAAAATGAAGTACATGTATGGAAGAAAGCGCACATTACAATCAAACTTTTTGGTTTGTGCTTCTAAAATGCCACAATCAAGAAAATATCTAAATCATATATATTTTCTCAAGTTCTATGAGGAGTACAACTTTTATTGTTCATCAGAAAAAATTTCACGGCATCCTTCAAACATAATCTAAAAGTTCCAAGTTGATTGACGCAGTAGTTTATGAGATAATACATCTTCCTCTTGATGAAAATGAAAGTTCTCGGAAACGATGCTCGAAAATCGTTCCAAATTTTAACAACAATTTTGATACATGTAATGGGTTTACAGGTGAATTGTATCATTTAAACATGATTTAAATCAGCTTTAGTGTAAATCCGTGACGCAGAGTGAACTCAAGTTAGTGCCACCTAACTTCAGTAAACACAAAGACAGGGTGACGCGGTAGCCGAGTAACATCCTCACTGACTCCTCAGCAAAGCAAATTTCAATCCCGGTTAATGCATGTGAGATTTCTTAAACAATATTTCCACATAAGATGGGAGGTCCTGTGGCAATGATAACGCAATAGTGATCGGTAATTGTATGATGAAAAGTAGAATATTATTCATTCATGTCAGATTTTGTTTAAATCAAACCATCCATTCTTGAACACTTCGAGGAGAGTTTCAGAGCAAATTTCATCAAGCCTGACTGAATGGTGTGTGACAAAAACTGTGGTGATCATGATCAAGAAAGACAAGTAAATACGCGGAAGGTTCGCCAAGAGTTGAAATTAATAATAATGTTATTGGCTTTACGTTCCGCTAACTACTTTTACGGTTTTCAGAGACGCCGAGATGCCGGAATTTAGTCCCGCAGGAGTTCCTTTACGTGCCAGTAAATCTACCGACACGAGGCTGACATATTTGTGCACCTTCAAATACCACCGGAGTGATCCAGGATCGAACCTGCCGAGTTGGGGTCAGAAGGCCAGCACCTCAACCGTCTGAGCTACTCAGCCCGGCAGAGTTGAGATTAAAATCTTTCGAGAACTGGAGTAAGAAAGAACAGAAAGGTAAAGGCGTAGTCTAGTTTAAGCAGTACACTCCAGTCTACAAATGTTTCCGAGAACACCAGCGAGAGAGAAAGTATTAAGATGCCCGCGAATGTGTTAACTGTCCGTGGATTGCTAGGAAGATCCCAGAACGACACCCTGCCACAGAGAGAATGAAACTGGCCCATGTTCTTGGAGCCTGTCTGCATGGTGAACTTTTACGGAACTCCCGTCATCACACAGTCAGATAGATCATGCATCGCCAATACATTGAGGGAGAGACGTTTTAACCTGTAGGAAGAGAGGTGCATGATCTCTCCACCAATGACGGCAGAGATATGTTGACATCATCGCTTTTCAGCTACAGTATCGCCATGGATACATTATAGACTCCTCCATTAGATACCAGACCCACAAAAGCCAGCCTGAAGAAGTTGATGTAGAAAAGAGGCATTTCATCGAGCCTACTATTAAGTACTTCTTAGCAAAATATAATTTCGAATTCATGACTCTCATTGGTTTAATGATAGGAGAGAGAGGGACTACCCTAAATTATTTGCTGATTTCTCCAAACGGTTCGGCCTAACCAAGGATTTTATTATTTCATTTGCTTTATTACACTCCAAAGTTCTATATATATATATTTACGAACCATACTTACGGAACTTAAGGGCGTTGCTCCTAAATAACATAACAACATACTTTGTAATCTAGTACACTATTTACTTCAAAATCATTAATTAGTCTTGTCTCCTTGGTTGAATTGTCAGCGTTTATGCCTCCAGTTCAAAGGATCTCGGGTTCGATTTCCGGCAGGGTCGGCGATTTTAATCGCTTATGATTAATTCTTCTGACTCGGGGGTGGGTATTTGTGTTTTTTACCAACACTCTCCTCCGCATATACAGACAACACACCGCACTACCAACCACCACATAAACACGTAATAGTGATTACATTCCACCATATAGGGTTGACGTTAGGAAGGGCATCCGGCTATTAAACAGGGTCAGATCCACATGTGCGACATAGTTCACACCCGCGACTCCACATTGTGAGACAAGCGATAGAGAAATAAGAATTCGTTAGTCCTGTATTCGGTACTCTTTTTTATCGTGGCAACCCATAGGCCTAAATTCTGCAAGATGATTCTGAAATAAATTAAAAATTATTTTTACATTTTGAGTATACTATACAGTATGAATTGGGAGACGGTGATCATTATTTATTCCATGCCATCTCTGTATGCGCAATAATTCGCA
Organism: Anabrus simplex; assembly: GCF_040414725.1. Classification (NCBI taxonomy): domain Eukaryota; kingdom Metazoa; phylum Arthropoda; class Insecta; order Orthoptera; family Tettigoniidae; genus Anabrus; species Anabrus simplex. The sequence goes on from NC_090267.1 coordinate 290,027,323, forward strand.
CCTTCTGTTTGAATTCCTATCTCAGTGACCACTGCAAATAATAGGAATCTTCCCCCCCCCCCCTCATTTATCTTTACATCTTATTTTCTCAGAATCAAGCACAGAGCTCATGAAAGTCCTCCGCCGTCACGAATCAAAGGCCACCGGCTCAATAATTGAGACCAAAACTTTATTGAAAACAAAACTTCTTTAACACACTGTAGAATTGCAACAACGACACCAATATGCCTGTCATTGCTAGCAACACCTCTCAAGAAAATATGATTGTGGAATCGACCGTGCACAATGAAGAAGGTAGATAATCTCATGGGGGTGATTTGCTTTTCTGAGTGAATAACAATGGAAAAGGTAAACTCATTGAATAGCTACTGTTTAAACAAGAAGGTGTGTGTTAGCACTGGGTGGTCGATACATCAAACAGACTAACCAGCGTGTGGTTGACATATCCACTATCTATGACAACTCAATATGTTGACACTAGGAAGCCTTCCTGGTATGGATTCTTTTTTTATCATAGGGTGTTTCAGAAAAAACTTCTATTGACTATTTGGAGATAGTTCAAGTTATAAAGACAGGGGAGTACTAAAATTAAATAAAATCTGCATCAGAAAAGTATGCTCCAAAATGTGTTTATACCCAGATTTAAAATTTGCAAGCTTTCATATGGTATAAACGTGTAGAAATTATCCAGTATTACTATAAAGTATTTTCGATTAAGAAAAACTGAGATTGTCAATGCGGGGTGATAAGGTCTTCATGTACTAAGTTTACATGGAAGGACATAACTCTCTCTTTACCAGGTAAGTCAACAGAAAAATAACAAGATTTTATAAGCTTTAGTTATGGAACATTAGCGAGTTAATTCTATCTTTTCCACCATCAAGGGAACTTGATCACTCTTCCAAGTACCGATTAAAATCAATATTGCTATATTTCTTATATAATAGTAATCAGACGTTTCAACTTGCAAAACTCTCACTGTAATATCTTAAAATTATTAGTTTCTATCTGTTAATAACCTACTTTCTAATCTCATCCGTTGTCTCTCTTTTTGAAACATAGGGCTGAAGTGAAACTGTTCCATCTCGTTCAGTAGCCTCCCAGTATCCCTCATTCATACGAAACTTCCTCTTCCATATAAGCTTTTTGTGTCCCCCTTGGTCTATCATGTCTTCATTGTCTCTCTGTATTGCAGTCTAGTACTACCTTCAGAATATATCCCTTTGTTTGCTTTAGGGTATGTCCAATCCAGTACAATTTTTTTCATATTCTAACTACAATTGGCAACTCATATCCATTATCCCACATATCTTCACTGGACAAAATATTGTATGTTTTATCAGTTGCGAGAGATTACAGATAGTGGAAAGCTTTACCTTCCAGTCCTCCAAAGAACTTCGCAACCAGCACAGAGATGACTCTTTTCGCTAGTACAATGTTGATGAATATTAGCTGTCAGCGGAGTTTACAAAGTTTTACATTCGTGTACTGATTTGATTAGTAAATCTCCATGTTTCGCAGGACTGTCGTTCATTCGGAATTGTGTTTATGTGAAAATGACCTGATTAGATTCAGATTAGAGTTGAATAAAGACTTTGATAGTCTTTTCTGCGTCGAAATGTGATGATTCCATCTCTGGTCAGTATAGCCTACTTCCCAAATACGGTAACTGAAGGAGTATACTTGTTCTACTTCAATTTCTAATCTATTTGCCTTTAGTGACCAACGGCCGTAGCCGTGTTGAAACACAGGATCCCGTGAGATCTCCGAAGTTAAACAACATTGGGCGTGGTCAGGAGTTGAATGGGTTGCCACGTGCTGTTGGTGGGGGGGGGGGGGGAGGTAAGGGCATGGAGGAGCGGAAAGGAACTGGCCATCCTACCGTACGTAAACTCCGGCTCAGGAACACCTCTGTGGAGGTTTGGACCTGCCTTCGGGCAGAATAACCCTTACCTTACCAAACAAGGCAGCAAGACCATGATCAGCTCATTAGAAAGGTCGTGGGTTTTACACCTCATTATGAAATAGAAAAATTTATGAACACTACTGAGGTTCATTCAGCCTACTGTAGAAATTAGTGCCAGGTTAATCCTTGGGGACGATGGAACGTGGAAATAGGATTAACCACTTTATTCCATCAGTTTCGAGATTACAAATAGTGGAAAGCTTTACCTTCCTGTCCTCGAAAGAACTTCGCAACCAACACAGAAATGACTCTTTTCGCTAGTACAATGTTGATGAATATTAGCTGTCAGCGGAGAACAACAAAGCGCAATTCGCATGGAGAGTCCTGTCACAACATGCCAAGAAATATATTCTACAATACAGGTAGTTTAGAACATTTTGTATAAGCATGATTTCAGTCTGTTTAAACAACATTAAAAGTCAATATTTAGAAATGTAAAGTCATGTGACACAGACTGAAACAATAATAATAATGTTATTTGCTTTACGTCCCACTAACTACTTTTACGGTCTTCAGAGACGCCGAGGTGCCGGAATTTAGTCCCGCAGGAGTTCTTTTACGTGCCAGTAAATCTACTGACACGAGGCTGTCGTATTTGAGCACCTTCAAATACCACCGGACTGAGCCAGGATCGAACCTGCCAAGTTGGAGTTAGAAGGCCAGCGCCTTAACCGTCTGAGCCACTCAGCCCGGCAGTCTGAAACAAGTGAACGCATAGTCCATTTCACCACCCGAAAATTGAGAAAAGTCTCCGAAACGCGTTGCGAATTATTAATAAAATTTTTAAATTACTAGTACCAGTGTATTATCTTTCATAAAAAAAATAATATTTCAGTCTCCTTAACAATGAGTACTGTAGCGAATTTGAAACGAAGGATAACTCTGTACATAAGAATAAATCCCGAATAAAAATGTGCATTTAAATCAAAACAGGATTCTTATCTTCACCACTGAGAGTATAGACTGTAGATAAGTAGCACAATGATAACTAACATCTAGGACAAAAGAAAAGGTAATAATTAGTAGAATAGGCAATGAACACTGTTAGTTTTAAGTATAGCTTAGTGCTAGATATACAAAAATTTGTAAGAAGGTAAATCAAGTTCATGTACAAAAAAAGGATTACAAAAAATAAATGCCCAATCTCCCCAGTTTCGTGAGATCCGCAACTAGAGGATGGGAGTATTCTGTTCGAATCTATTCTATTATATTTTATTTAGAACAATGACGTGACATCTTGGCAAGGACGGAAAGTTGAAATGGACACTCAAAGTATCAACTGAAAAAAATAGCATTTCGGCAATGAAGGTGACAGGCTAATAAAGAGAGCGAGTGTATGTGTGTGTTCTCAAAAAAAATTGAAAGTTAAAAACGGTTATGATTGGTTGCTCTGTCCAGCACTCGTTGACACCTGAATGACGTCAGCGATGTTATTATTATTTTTTGTGTACAACTGCCATTAGCTCACGGTCGAGCAAAGTAAGCATGCAATTTGACTGTTAGGCTGGGCTCGTTGAACGCTAAACTGTCATTTGCTCCTGTCCCTGTCCAGCTGAACACTGTATACTGCTACATAATCACATGCCTAGCTCTTCTGCTACACAGAGATGCAATGCTTGTGCTGCCCTTCTCCGAACGTGATCGCAATGAGTGCGCATTGTACCAATGTTCAAGAAATAACAACGTTGTGTTTTTACTCAAGTCAATTCCCGTTTCTCACAGAAAATCGGAAAGAATCCACCACATATTATGATCTGGGCCGACGTGACTGCTTTTTGGGACCATGTTTTTTAAATTGTTATATTAACGGACAGTCATACGAAGAGATGCTCTGACAATGGCTCTATTTGTAGCTCATGAAAGCAGATATCATAATCCTGCAACAAGACGGAACTCCTGCGCATTTTGGTATCTCTATTAGAGAATGCATAAATGAATTGTTTCCAGACCGGCGGATTGGGCGCGTAGCGGGGGCAGCACGGACACCCCTGACCTAGCCACCAAGAAGTCCTGACCTGCCCACTGTAGACAATGCTTTGTGGGATTTCATTGGGGAAAAATTCAAGCAACAGCGCTACCGAGCATCGAATAAATTGTGGGCTGCTGTGAGAGAAGCGTTTGGACCTATCACGGAAGATTATTATCTACAAAACCTCTCATAGACCATGGCGTCGTATTCGATTGTGTTACCATAGTGGTGGTGCTCACACTGATATTTGGGTTACATGATGATGAATAGCCTATACCTTATGACATAAATGAAATATTAGTTACTGTTGTGCCCGGCTGAGTGGCTCAGATGGTACAGCGCTGGTGTTCTGACCCCAACTTGGCAGGTTCGATCCTGGCTCAGTCTCGTGTCGGCAGATTTACTGGCACGTAAAAGAACTTCTGCGGGACTAAATTCCGGCACCTCGCGTCTCGGGAAACCTTCAAAAATAGTAGGATGTAAAGCAAATAACATTATTTGCTGTTGTTGTTGTCGCACATATGAAATAAAATAAAGAGGGCTAACCTGATTTATGGTCCATCCTGCATATGAAGAGGGGTGTATTGGAACAAGCAGAAACACCCAGTTTCGGAGTCAAAGGAATTAACCAGACGCTGTTAAAACCTATGACCTAGTCGGGAAACGAACTTGCGTCAAGAAACTGGACTCAAGGATTACCGATTCTAACTTCTGAAATGATTCATATGATGGGTTGTGAACATAGTCTTATCAGCCCACTGATCGCACGGAGTTATATAGGCTAACATTCCAGAAGCCAGTGCAACGAAGCTGTCTTATTTAAATACCACCAGTTACCTTAGGAAGAGAGAAAGAACTACTGACTGACAGTGCCACTGAGATCGGCTCCTATTGATGAAACTAAGAAGCCACAGAAAAAGGAGTAGTAAAATAAATGTTTTAGTTGCAATGGATAAACTATTCGCTAAGGATCTTCCTCACGCCATTATCGAGAGGGAAATTGATACTTTGATTCTCAATCGTAAATTACATAATGTTGTTCCCGCAATATGTTTTTGTTCTAGAAATCACTCTATGATTCAGAGTTTTGAATGTTTTTTTCTAACTGAACGCAATTCACATCAAAATCTCCGGGTTTTAATAAAAATTTCACCAGAATATATATAATAATTTTATGTATGAAAGCGAATTTATAGGGAAATGCAAAATTATGATTGCTAAAGAAATCAGTCAGTTTGATGTACATATTAAACGTCCCATCAGGTTAAAGTTCCCTTGGTAACTTGGAGATTTTTTTCTCCCAAATATAGAGGCGCATTGCAGTGATTTTATTATCCGAATCCTTCGCTGAGTAGGCCTTCGGTTCAAAGAGCCCCGGGCTCGATTCCTGGCCGGGTCGGGGATTTTAATGTTGTCTAGTTAATTCATCTGACACGGGGACTGAATGTTCATGATCACACAACACACTACACTACCAACACGTAATAGTGATTTCACCCCTCAACATAAGGTTGGCTTCAGGCAGGGCATCCGGCAGTGAAACAGGGCCAGATCTACATGTTTGTGACAGTTCACGCCTGCGACCCCACAAGGGTGCGGAAGAAGTGGTAGAGGAATAAGAAGAGTTAAGAGTGATTTTCTTCAGTAATATAAAATGACCTGTCTCCATTCTGCGTCGACAATGCAGTTTATTCTCATTGCAATGCTTTTATAGGTACAGTATGAACTAACAACACGTCATATTTCTCCTGTGAGATTCCATATGTTATATGTATGTCTACTCCTCAGTCCCGTTTGCTGACAGGGGTCGGGGATGAGGTAAGCACAAATTATATAGCATGTTTTACGGCCGGTTTCCCTTCCTGACACCAACCTCAGATGAGGAGCTAATGAAGATTAAATAAATGAAGTTGGTTAAGGAGGTGGAATAAATCGACTGTGGCCTATGAATAGGAACGGTCCCGGCATTTTCCTGGAAGTGAAAATGGGAAAACACAGAAAACCATTCTCAGGACAGCCGACGGTGGGATTCGAACCCTCTCGTATCCCGAATGCAAAGCTTGGATCAATAGCCGTACACTCCTCTCAATAGTTTTCTCCTTTTCACACCGCCAATTTCCATCTCCTTCTTCTAAATATGTCTCCCCAACCCCGCCACCTGTCCTGGCCAGAGAGAGGGTGATACCCTCTAGGTGGCCCGCCCCACCCCTTCAGGGTGGGGAATGAAAACTTTTACGACGACGACGATAGTTTCCATACGAAATAACCTCTGCATTCTCCACAGTGAACTTCAGTTGCAATTGCAGTGCGAAGGCCCCAACTATTTAAATACACTATGATGCATTCTGTATAGGCCTACTCAAGAATATAATTAATTTACATAAGTACCTTTACTCGATAACAAAATACGCCACCTTTTTTTTACTTTTACTACCTCCGTTCGTTTTTCGGTAGTTATAAATAAGATTATGCTTTTTATGCTGTAAATCCGTTATTTCAATTCTCGACAATACCATATATTCTACGCACTATTATTGTTATATAGTGTATTTCTGGGATGAGCTTCGGTACATGCTATGACTAATTTGTAATTATATCGTATTCATCTTGAGAAATCATATCATGAATAATTATACAAGCACAAACAATCCCGGGGCAGAGCTTTCATTAGGAGCGAATCTTTCCTTCCACAGTATGGAATACAAATTGGAGTTACGCTCGTTAAGTAATGCTCGTGTGATATGGGATAGTTGCATTCTGTATGCTGATAGGTAACAAGACACTGTGCTGGTGTAGCCCAAAATGGGCAATAAATATGGGGCTAAGCTGAAATAAGAGCAGGACCAAATCACGTTTAAAGTTAGTAACACGAAGGCAGTTGCACGCTAAGCGAAATACATCCGGCTTTGTGACCCAGTTGAGTGTCTGGAGTCCAATGAGCGTGAGAGAAAAGTACCCCGTTTTCTTGTTAAAATAAACATTTATTTGTACCAACATCCAAATTAAAATTTGTACTCTACATTGCAATGTGTAGTAATGCACCCGATCTGGCAACTAATTTAGTGATTCCTAAAAATGAAATAAAGAATTTTTTTCTTCTTCTTAATCTGTTTACCCTCCAGGGTTGGTTTTTCCCTCGGACTTAGCGAGGGATCCCGCCTCTACCGCCTCAAGGGCAGTGTCCTGGAGCTTCAGACTCTGGGTCGGGTGATACAACTGAGGAGGATGACCAGTACCTCGCCCAGGCGGCCTCACCTGCTATGCTGAAAAGGGGACTTGCGGGGGGATGGGAAGATTGGAAGGGATAGACAAGGAAGAGGGAAAGAAGCAGCCGTGGCCTTAAGTTAGGTACCATCCTGGCACTTGCCTGGAGGAGAAGTGGGAAACCACGGAAAATCACTTCAGGATGGCTGAGGTGGGAATCGAACCCACTTCTACTCAGCTGACCTCCCGAGGCTGAGTGGACCCCGTTCCAGCCCTCGTACCACTTTTCAAAATTTTCGTGGCAGAGCCGGGAATCGAACTCGGGCCTCCGGGGGTGGCAGCTAATCACACTAACCACTACACCACAGAGGCGGACATAAATAATTTTAAGAATGATAAAATGACTTGACTGGAGTCATCTAGAGTTGGACTGAATCCTCTAAATCCACTTTCGACAATATTATGCAATCGGTTTTAATGCAACGTTTGTAGATTGTAATATTTTTAGATACATCACGTTTCGTTTGTTTTTATCCATTATGTTCATTAACACGAAGGGGCTGGCTGGCTGAGGCGGTAAAGGCGTGCTCGGTTCGCCCGGAAAGACGTGGGTTCGAATCCCCGACAATAAATCGTAAAATTTAAGAAACGAGATTTCCACTTCCAGAGGTGCTCATGGCCCTGAGATTCACTCAGCTTACACCAAAAATGAGTACCAGGTTAATTCCTGGGGACAAAGGCGGCCGGACGTAGAGCTAACCACTCTACCCCACCAAGTGCCGAGGTTACGGATAGTGGTAGCCTTTACCTTCCACCACTCCAAGGGCCTTCATGGCCTGTACGGAGATGACTTTGCTTTTAATACGAATTTCAATTTGTATGAATTATCCAGTCTACTTTCGTACTTACTTGCACTCTGACGATTCAAGATGAGGGGCAAATACTTCCTTGAAATATATTCATCCACTACAACCACGCTGACTGCAATCAACCATATTCGAACAGCTACTGCAAGATGTATTCCATCCACATAGCAACCGTTCAAAAGGCGAATAAGCCTTTCCAACACGTATTCCATCCAACTATTTTCCGCTGTAAGTGATGGATAATTCTTTCTTCTATGCAATAAGCTATCGTTCACACAATGAACACGTATAGTAAGCTGCATTCCATCTAAATAAGTATCGCCCACATGCTATAATAATAGCGCATGGCCTTCGGAGGGGCCTGGAGCAGGTCTTTCGAGTTGACGCCTGATAGGTGACCTGCGCGCCTATGAGAATGGGAACTCATGATGAAGATTCCAATGCTTAAGGCGGCACACACACCCAGCCCCAGAACCAACGGAATTTACCATTGAAGTTTAAAATCCCCGACCCGGCTGGGAATCGAACCCAGAAAGGCCAGCATGCTAACCATTTAGCCATGGAGCCGGACGTCCACATGCTGAATACCTACATATAACAGCGTGTAATTTATTCCATCCAGTCAGCTCTAACAAACATGCTGAACACCGATTATAATGTGTATTTCGTCCAATCACCTTCCACCAGTATGGCTAACATCTACTGCAATATGCATTCCATGCAATCAGCTTTCACCACTATGGCGAACACCTATTGTAATGCGCATTCAATCCAGTCGGCCTCCTATTCAAACCTGTCATTTACTTCCCACATGATGAACACCTATTCCACCCAATCAGCTACCACCTACGTGACATATGGTCAAGTTAACTTTTAAATACGATGAAAGCAACTTCACCTGCCTACTGTTCCAAGTTCCATAAGATTGTCCCTAACGAAATTTTTCACAATATCGTAGCATCCATGTCTTAGTCCATTTTCGGCTCCTTCCAGCAACCTGTAAGGGATTACACCAGTAACCTCCATATCACAGTTAGCAATTTATGCGTGAATCAACAGCAACACAAAGGTCAACGAAGAAAGCACGACGAAGTGCACTTTACCAAGCAATGAGAACCTTCCTTAGTGCAACTGCGAATCACGCGTACACCAGCTTGTGTAAGGTATGACAATGTTCTTTGCACCGAGCTCGATAGGTGCAGTCGCTTAAGTGCGGCCAGTATCCAGTAATCGGGAGATAGTGGGTTCGAGCCCCACTGTCCGCAGCCCTGAAGATGGTTTTCCGTGGTTTCCCATTTTAACACCATGCAAATGCCGGGGCTGTACCTTGAATAAGGCCACGGCCGCTTCCTTACACTTCCTAGGCCTTTCCTATCCCATCGTCGCCAAAGACCTATCTGTGTCGGTGCGACGTAAAACAAATAGCTAAAATATGTTCTTTGCAAATTTGTCGCCATCATTTGATCAAGAGGAGCAGCTCCTCCGTCTCAACAGAGTGGTATGCTTAAATAACGCACAGTACCTCAGTAACTAGACAGCCGACTTTGAGAATGACGTAGGGATTCCAATGGATGTCATCTAATGAACACCAGTGGCCTATTCTACAAATTCTTACTTTACCCATTTTCAGAACGACATTTTTTAAGTAGACATTTTCTCCCTTCGTTACCTATAATTCAACTGGGTGAAAACAGATCACCAAGATGGTGAATCAGACAGCCTTCCACTGATCTTCTGAGGCAGCTACATTTTAATTAAGGCGATAAAATGTAGTCATCGTTTAAAATATTGGACCTAACAAATGGTAGCCTAAGTCATGTTCCTATTTCTACCCACAACCTTAGGCCTATACAGACCCTGACCAAATATTTTCGCATGATAATAATAATGATTATGAATCCATTTAAGAAAATACCAGGTAAACAGCTGATAGGGAATTTGCCACTTGGCTGACAGTCCTAAATGCACATCAGTGCTGAATGATGATCATGATGATCTATACTAGCAAGGTTCCTTCAACACTGTTTTTTACTTTTCGTCAGAAGATGAAGTAACGGCAAGTTCAATGATGAAAGAGTTATTCAAACGCAGCCTGATAAGTAGAGAGAAACCTTAGTTCCATAACAGAGCGAGTTGGCCATGCGGTTTGAACTGGGTAGCTATGAGCACTATGTATTGAGGAGATGATGGATTCGAATCCAACCGTCGGCAGCCTTGAAGATCGTTTTCCTTTTTTTGCAATTTTCACACCTTAATTAAGGCCTTGGCCTCCACCTTCCCACCCTGGCCCTTTCTTATCCTTGCATCACCGAAAACCTTCGATGTATTAGTGTGACGTTAAAAACCACCATCTTAGATTCATAAATGAAATACAGGTGATCAGAAATTCACTGACGAAAAAACGTAATCATAGCCTTGAATGATCAGTATCATATTCAAGAAGTGAATACATCTGGGTACAAGAGACTGCTACAGCACGCTTATTTTTACAGTGGTGAAACGCATATTAATTTAGTGAAGAAAGCGAATTACAACGATAGAGGTATCATTGCCAGTACGACGGTGTTTAGTTAATTACCAAGGCCAATCTGGCATTCCACAGGATATCGACTGTTACATCTCGATGGTGCAATAGATAATAACTAACTGTCCTGGGGAGAAATAGTTTTTCTTTCTTCCTTTAAATTAAGTAATTAGACAGGAAGCGAAGGGAGTAATTGCTGCATGTTTAGCATGGCCTCCTAAACAAAATTTCGTAACTTGATTGATCTGTTTGCTTGTGTTTATGTTTAGTAAACTAGACGATCGGGATGGCGAGGTAGGTAACTTACGAGTATCTCATGATAGCGTACGTTTCTTGATCTGTGTAACGGTGTGTGTAATTTCTCTGGCTGTAGTAAAAATAGCTTTGTCGTTACTTGAAATACGGTGCTATACTAGTGAACTGTTTGTAAAAGTTATAATAACCTCTACCCAAGGGAAAACAAGGAAACAACAACGATTAGATACGTTTGATACGGCGAGAGAATGTCTAGTCCTAGATCAAATTTGTAAACTTCGCTTCCATATTATTTTCAAGCAATGGTACTTCAATTACTGTAGCTTCAACGGCTATGCAGTAGAGGTTGGTACAGTTGAGTGAAATTTAGCGAGTTCCTGGTCATTTGGAATATAATGGCATCGAGTTCCAAATCATTTGTATATAAAGAACTTCCTTAATTCTCATTGTTTAACTAAGGATTTCGGGAAGCGTGATAAATCGTGATCATCAACTCTGTCGCTTGACGAAGGTAACGTTGGCCTGGAGTTGAATGGATTATTCTCAAACATGTCATCAAATTTTTAATGTCATTTAAATAGTGTTATACAAACTGCTTAAGAATTCATTATGTTAAATAGGAAAATTGTAACATTAATTCACTGCTTTGTACACGTTACCAATCATTTAGAAACTAAAATAAACATTTCACTTTATACAAACCGATCTAAGTTGCAAGACATGATGGACACAACATAACAGAGGACCTAACAGAAATTCGTAATCGACTGCAGTGTACAAAATTGTCCATTTAATTACAACGTCAGCAACGAGCACAAAAGATCTTGTGATTCTGTATCGGTGAATTCTTAGATTACAGTAAACGTAATTGAATGTACACTCCAAATTGCACGTGGAAATATTCAACAAACAAAGAAAAGGTTAATGTGTAAGTCCACTGTACTGATACAAGGCCATATATATCTTTTTTCTAACATAAAACCAAACCAAACCAAACCAAACCAAACCCCATGGCACTACAGCCCTTGAAGGGCCTTGGCCTGCCAAGCGACCGCTGCTCAGCCCGAAGGCCTGCAGATTACAAGGTGTCGTGTGGTTAGCACGACGAATCCTCTCGGCCGTTATTCTTGGCTTCCTAGACCGGGACCGCTATCTCACCGTCAGATAGCTCCTCAATTCTAACCACGTAGGCTGAGTGGACCTCGAACCAGCCCTCAGGTCCAGGTAAAAGTCCCTGAAGAGCGCTCTATTGATTGAATGCCATGCCTCTGAAAAATGTTTATTCAGAAACATTTTAATTGCCTTGAGCAAATGTTGAATTCGATAGGAAATCTTTTGAGTGCTCTGTAAGGAACACATATACGTTGTATACACAATTACGTTGGCTGCTGTTCTCTTACCCAGTGCACTACTTTGAGAAAACGTCATCTTATTATGGATCCAGCTAAGAATACCGATTTTCAGATAAAGATCCATGACGTAAAAAATTGGAAACCACCAGAAAATAACACAAATCAGACACTTAGAAGACGGAAGGTAATCCTGTGACTTTCCCTCTTAAATAAATACTCTGCTGTTTATAGGGATTCTCTTTATTGGTTGGATCTAGAAATAATGTTTAATCAGATCTGTGCAATTTGTTTTGTATATGTGTCGTGTGGTGTCTGGTGTTATGATGTTCGTGTTATGTGTAACTGTATGGATTTGTAACAGGCACATATAATCACCTACTGCAGGTATTCGAATGGTATTATTCACCATAAAATATAAATGTGTTAAAAGAACACATATTCCATGTGACACAGATTACAAAAGCAATTCCTTTGGCCTCATTCTTCAAAGTGTCCTGCCGCAACAAAAGACACGAAGCACATTATTGATAGTCATCAAGAAAAGTCATGTGGCATGCACCAACAACTTATACCTTTCTTTTGTACACACAAATACAATACGGAGTTGATTTTATATTACGTGTAAGTGTTGTCGCGTGACGAACTTTAATATTCCAGTTATTATGTACTTTCATTTAGATTAATCGAGTTCAGTATTAGTAAGTCAATAGTAATGGCTGAGGTTATGCGGACTAAAGGCGTGTCAAAAAACACAAGCTAACGAGTGTTCTTTAAGAAGTCATATTAATTAATTTTTACATTTGCAACGAAAATGAAGTGCGAGCATGGAATAAGCTCGACTATATGAGTCATGAGTAAACAAAACAAGCTCCCTTAAATTTTGTTTTACTGCGACGTCTTTTAATGAAATCATTCGTGGTGGTGCCATGTTCTTCGATGGAATGGAGTCACATACATGCATACAAACACACACAAACATATATATATACATACATACATACATATATATATATTCAGCGTTCATCGACCATGTTCACCAGATTTGTTTCCATGCAGTACAGTCCTTCGATTTCTCCAGTCTGTATCTACTCCCAATTCATCCAAATGAATCTCCAGCTCCGTTCTCGATTTTACCTTCCTGAGGGTCTTTTCCTCCCTGCAAATCCTACAATTACTGGCCCATCTATTGACCTTTCCTATATTATTTTGTCAAAACTGGCCTATTGAATCAGTCTGCTTCTAATTCAGTCGATTCTCATTTGTTTCTTGCCTCAGTCCACCTCATAATTTTTACTTTACCTTAAAATTCTATTTTCTTCCACTGGTATCATTACCTTCTACTTTAATTTTATTTCAATGGTATTTAGTCTTTTTTGCGATCGATTTTACTTGCTGGCCATTCGGGAGAATGGAATTACGGAACAATATTTCATAATAATACACGAATGTATTTAACTAAACAGATAATAATAATAATAATAATAATAATAATAATAATAATAATAATAATAATAATAATAATAATAATAATAATAATCAACATCACCATCATCATCATATGGCCTCAACCATCGTGTCGCTGAAATTTTGATTTCACCGGGCGAGTTTGCATTGCGGTTAGGGACGCGCAGCTGTGAGTTTGCATCCGGGAGATAGTGGGTGCGAGCCCCACTGTCGGCAGCCCGGAAAATGGTTTTCCGTGATTTCTCATTTTCACACCAGGCAAATGCTGGGGCTGTACCCTAATTAAGGCCACGGCCGCTTCCTTCCCACTACTAGCCCTTTGCTGTCCCATCGTCGCCATAAGACCTATCTGTGTCGGTGCGACGTAAAACAAATTGTAAAAAAAAAAAAAAAAAAAAAAAAAAAGAAAGAAAAGGTTTAGTTTATTCCACCAGAAAGCAGAGAAATTTAAATTCTTGCTTGTTGTTTAAAGGGGCCTAACATCTAAGGTCACCCCGCTCTGACACTACAGCCCTTGAATGGCATTGGCCTACCAAGCGACCGTTGCTCAGCCCGAATGCCTGCAGATTATGAGGTCTTGTGTGGTCAGCACGATAAATCCTCTCGGCCGTTATTCTTGGCTTTCTCGACCGGGGCCGCTATCTCACCGTCAGATATCTTCTCAATTCTAATCACATAGGCTGAGTGGACATCGAGCCAGCCCTCATATCCACTAAAAATCCCTGACCTGGCCGGGAATCGAACCCGGGGCCTCCGGGTAAGAGGCAAGCACGCTACCCCTACACCACGAGGCCAGCATCTACGGTCATCGGCCAATTTAAATTCTACTAGACGATCTAAATCTGAGATTTTAGTTACTTTTGACGAATAAACACCAAATGCGTAATTAGATATCTCTCATTAGGCAACGCCTTGCGACATGGAGTGTCGGATGGACTTTTCCTACCCCTCAGAAAAACGATTACCTCTGCTGGGTTTGAACGCGTGATCTTGGGATCCGAACGCCGATGTTCAACCACTGAGGGAGCTACTAAATATATTGCTAGATAGGTGGAGAGGCGATACACGGACAGAAAATAAACATTTCTGTTATAGTTGCCTTACAGCTCTTACACGATCATCAGAGTTCGCAGACTCGTCATGAATGAGAGGAACTATGGGTAATAATAATAATAATAATAATAATAATAATAATAATAATAATAATAATAACGTCCGACTCATTGGCTGAATGGTCAGCGTTGATGCCTTCGTCTCAGAGGCTACCGGGTTCGATTCCCGGCCGGGTCGGAGATTTTAATCGCGTCTGATTAATTCTTCTGGCCCGGGGACTGGGTGTTTGTGTTTGTCCAACACTTTCCTCTTCATATTCAGACAGCGTGCTACACTACCAACCACCATATAAACACGCAATAGCAATTGCGTCCCTCCACATAGGGTTGGCGTCCGGAAGGGCAACCGGCCGTAATACAGGGTCAAATGCACATGTGTGACATAGTTCGCACCCGCGACCCCACAAATTCGTGCAAAGCGGTATAATAATAATAATAATAATAATAATAATAATAATAATAATAATAATAATAATAATAATAACAACATAGTCTCGGCCACCGTGTGGAGGCATTTTGATTTGACGCCATGGAGGCTGCCTGCGTGTCAATTTCGACGTTCCGCTTTACTCTGCCAGACGGAAGGTAAACGGATCTCTGTTGGGCGATCTGTAGCTAAGTTATAGCCTAATGATTTTGTCTTGTAATGAAGACAGCCGCCTCTGTGGTGTAGTGCTTAGTGTGATTGGCTGCCATCCCTGGAGGCCCGGGTTCGATTCCCGGCTCTGCCACGAAATTGGAAAAGTGGTACGAGGACTGGAACGGGGTCCACTCAGCCTTGGGAGTTCAAAAGTAGAGGTAGGTTCGATTCCCACCTCAGCCATCCTGGAAGTGGTTTTCCGTAGTTCCCACTTCTCCTCCAGGCTAATCCCGGGATTAGCGCTTCCTTCCCTCTTCGTTGTCTATCCCTTCCAGACTTCCCATCCCCCACCAAGACCCCTGTTCAGCATAGCAGGTGAGGCCGCCTGGGCGAGGTACTGGTCATCCTCCCCAGTTGTATCCCCGACCAAGTGTCTCACGCTCCAGGACACTGCCCTTGAGGCGGTAGAGGTGGGTACCTTCGCTGAGTCCGAGGGAAATACCAACCCTGGAGAGTAAACAGCTTAATAATGATAATAATAATAAGAAGAAGAAGAAGTAATGAAAACAAGCAAAGACGGAAATCACGTAGGAAGTTGAAAGAGAGATTGAATATAGCGTCAAACTACTGTACTTCATTCATAAATAATGTTTGTACTGCAATAAAAGCAAGGGAGCAATCCTTCAATGAGAGTATGAACTTTTCGAATAACTGTAATATATACTGGTAGAGCTTGTAAACTTCGCAATAATCCTAATTCTATTATAATCCGCCCTTTTTGATCTGTTTTATTTTATTGTCAGTTTTTGTTGTTGTTTATTACAAGTTGTACCCCACTTATTCTGCAATATATTTGTCCTACAGTCTTTCATGTACGACATGAAAGAAAGAAGAGAGAGAGAGCAAGCTATAATACATTAGTTGAAGTGAGAGAGAGAAACACACATTTAGTCTCCATTAGGCTGTTAGTGGGAAGTAGTCTAATGGCTTTTCTTACTCATTTACCGCAAATTGTAGAGGTTTTCATGAGCATACACCTATAGTACTTGATAAAAGGGCTGACATGTATACAACAGCACACTAATGATTTAAAACCCTGAAGGGTTCTCCCGTACTTAATAATTGCAATCATTGTGTCTGCTGCCATTAGGAAGTTTTCTCAAAGGACCAGTGACAGGTTGTGAGAGGCAGATGGAAGCTATTTACTAGAATACCGCTATTCAGCTCCAGAATATAAAACAAATGATTCCGTTAAAAGGCCTTAAAGAGATGCACTTAACGTTTCTTCTGCTTTCATTTGTTAAAGTAATTGTTTGAAATTTCTCATGAAAGCATACTTATCGACTGAAGACTTATTATTAATCCCTAGTGGCAAGCAAAAGATTGATATCAGAAGAAACTGAATATTTTTTTATTCCCACGTTGACAACTCTTTAACGTTTGAAGTACGGTGTTGAACTGCATTATGTCCCTTCTTTCGCGAATATTCTACACATATACGCATATGAAATTTTAACTTTAGAATCCTTTGGTGACCGCGTGTTTCTTCAGATTTTGTACCTTTGTTGCAATATCTCAGACTTGAAACATTGGTTTATTTTTAGCGGTTTTATCATCAGTGAAGTATTAACAGTCAATTAAAACTCTCCTAGAAGTTATTCTGGTTCTTCAGAATATTTTCTGATCTTAATATACAATAATTTAGTGACTGATGTTTGCGTTGAAGACCAATCATAAGTCTATAATTTTTCGTTCCCGTAAGATTCCAAATAAAACAAAAATATTCCGAATAAATTTGCACTTCAACTTTGGGATATTATAGCATAATAGAACACTGTCCACTAGATATTTACACATAAAATGAAGAAATTTATAATTATACCTGTAAAATCTTTCGACAAACGTCTTGGGGTTATAACATCTATTTAAACTAAATGTGATTCTTATTGTATAAGTCGCCATATGAAGACAATGTATTAACGTTTTCACGTGGAATTACCTATTTCCCATTTTTCTAATACTGATACTTTCACGGTTTAATGAATTGGTTTTAAACATTAAGAAAAAATTGAAAAATATTTTTCAGTAACAGATAAAAGAACCGCTTTTAATAAATTAACTGTACCCAACATTAAATGTAAATTTAATTGTAACTGCTACAAAACTTATAGAGGAAGTAATGTTAAGTATTTGAGATTATTAATTGATGCGAACTTGAAATGGAAAAGTCACATTATCGATTTAAGAAATAAAGGCAGAAGAACTATTTATATATTTCACAATTTAAAATACATACTCTATGAAATTGTTAAGATAGGTTTATTGCTCTTTAGTTCAGTCTATCCTTAGCTACGGAATATTGGCATGGGGAGGAGCCTAAAATATTGTAATCAATAAAATACAGGTTGTTAAAAACCTTATGTTACGAATAATGTACCGGAAAGAAAGATTATACCCCAGTAGTCAATTATATGCCGAAGCAAATATATTTAATGTAAAACAGCGCTATGCCCTTGAAATATACAAATAGATTAACAAAAACAAAAATATAATTTAGAACATTAAACATGAATATTCAACATACAGTAAGATGTACAACCGTTGTATGTTATACAAACCCAAACTAAGCACAACAGAACGCAATTTCATGTAGGCCTACATCATTCCACATTTCTTTAATGTCCTTTTAGGTTCTTTACAAACTATTTCATTAAGGCAGAAAATAAGTCTGAAGCGTCTTAAATCCCTTGTCATGGATAATAAAACTGTTATTGAAGAAATAACTGGATGAAAATATCACGTCATTATATTCAATTTCTATTCGATGCTCCACCATGTGCTGTTGATCATACCTTTAATTCACTCATACCCATACTCGTTCTTCGGGCATCATTGTTAAATACATTTCCTTCTATATAATTAACATTGGAAATTAACACATACAAGGTTTCACCTGTCAGCGATGGATACGACGCCGTTCTATCTACGGGAAATTTTGCTGGAACTTAAATGGCAATATTTTTCAAACTTGCAGGTACACATCTAGTTAATATTCTAATCCAGAAATAACAGAAAATCAAAAGATATATGCAGGTAGTCAAGCAGTTTACATAATAATAATAATAATAATAATAATAATAATAATAATAATAATAATAATAATAATAATAATAATAATAATGATAGTAATAAGAGAAATGAACACGAGTCCTTGTCCTGAGGTGGTGCAGCTTTTTCACGACACATCCCTATTGGAGGTGAGATGCATGTACCATAATAACCAAATACCAGTCCTCCTGCCATTCATAAATCTCTGGTAGAACCGGGAATTGAACCCGGGACCCAAGGACGGCAGCTAATAGCACTGTCGTTATACTACGGAGGAAATAATAATAATAATAATAATAATAATAATAATAATAATAATAATAATAATAATAATAATAATAATAATAATAATAATAATAGCAAAAGTAACTGAAAGTTTTAAAACTTGCTAGGGTGCCGAGAGTTTTGTCCAACAGGAGTTCTGTAACGTACTGGAAGCCAACAATATGGAGTTCCGACTTGTTACATTCAAACACCCTCAAACGCCACTGACCACCGAGATCGGACCTGTTATCTTGGGAGGAGATGATTAATGGCTAACCAACTGCTCCACTGATGTTAGCTAAATCAAATAAATCAAATAATTTACACTTCAAATTACAAATATGCTTTCTTTCCAGCTAAATACCGAATTACCGGGAAAGTTGGCCGTGCGGTTAGGAGCGCGCGGCTGTGAGCTTGCATCCGGTAGATAGTGGGTTCGAACCCCATTGTTGGCAGCCCTGAAGATGGTTTTCCGTGATTTCCCATTTTCACACCAGGCAAATGCCGGGGCTGTACCTTAATTAAGGCCACGGCCGATTCCTTCCCATTTCTAGGCCTTTTTGTCCCATCGTCGCCATAAGACCTATCTGTGTCGGCGCGACGTAAAACAAATAGCAAAAAAAAAAAAAAAAAGAATTTTGTGCAATTATGCAGTGGTATGCGATCTTCACGTAATGCTGTAACAGAAACTACATCTTTTTTCGACTTTTGAATTATTAAAGTGATGTAAAATTATTATTATTCTCCTTCTTGGCTGTTTTTCCAACATTTAGAATTCTGTAGTCTATCGTCGTTGTGCCTGCGAAAACCACTGTGTGATAATGTTGTGGGAGAATAATACTGACCCGCAGCACATGTATCATCTAAAGCGAGAATTGTTTGACGTTGCTCGCGCAATATTGAACCTGAAATGACAGAACCATACCGGTCAAAGTTCTAAGCTGAAATATTTCACATAGCGGTTTTCGATATGTTGTTTTGGCCCAGTTTTACGAGTGAATGGCCTTCTAGACGCCAACCCTATGTGAAGGGATGTGTTCACTACTGCGTGTTCATCTGGTGGTTGGTTGTGTGATGTGATGTGTGCAAATTAATATGTGTGCATTAACTTGAATACAAGCCCTCAGTCCCCGATCCAGAGGAATGAACAAAACGCAGCTAAAATCTCCAGTTCGGATTCAAACCAGGAGCCCGCTGAACTGAAGATCGCTATGCTAACTATTCAGCCATGGACACGTACCCAATGTAAACGTGAAGTATTGGATAAAAATTCAAATTTTGATGAAAAGAGATAATTTTCTATCGTTTTTTTTTTTTTTGCAAGTTTCTTTTCGTCGCGCCGATACAGATAGGTTTTATGGCGACAATGGGACAGAAAAAGGGTAGGAGTGGGAAGGAAGCAGCCGTGGCCTTAATTAAGGTACAGTCCCAGCATTTGCCTGGTGTAAAAATAGGAAACCACGGAAAACCATCTTCAGGGCTGCCGACAGTGGGGTTCGAAACCACTATCTCCCGAATACAGGATACTGGTCGCCTTAAGTAACTTCAGCTATCAAGCTCGGTAGCGTATATCCAGATGATGCAGCAGTAACATGCCTGCCTCTTAACCGCAGGCCCCGGGCTCGATCCCCGACCAGGTCAGGGACTTTTATGTAGATCTCAGGGCTGGTTCGAGGTTCACTCAGCCTACGTGATTACAATAATTGAGGAGCTATCTGACAGTACGATAACGGCCCCAGTCTAGATAGTTAAGAATAACAACCAAGGGGATTCATCGTATCGATCATACGACACATCGTAATATGTATGCCTTTGGGCTGAGCAGCGGTTGCTTGGTAGGTCTGTTGCGCCATAGGTTTGTTTTATATCGAGGTAATACTATATATTCACAGGTACACCGTATGGCTGGGAGTGTTTTCTGAAATATCACAGATCTTAAAACTGAGTAATACTGATCACTAGCAGGAAGTTACATTTTCTAACAATAGTTCCGAACATAAGTCTGGTCGACGAAACAACTCCAGAACGAATGTATGATAAGGTATAATTGCCTCATTGTTTGGAACATTCTCGGTAATTCCTTGTAATTAATGGAACTGATGTCTTAGTGTGCAGTGTATCATTAGAAGGCACGAACGCAATTCTAAGATTCAATCTTTTTATATTAAAATGTTATTGTCTAACTTGAGTATCATTTTCATCTGCATCACTCTGATCACATAATGTACACTTCTATAGTCAGCGGAAACATTTATTTTATCTTGATCCAGTAATTTCAACTATTAAGTCACTCACGTTTTAACCTTTGAGTATCAGCCTATGAAAGAACGTTAGTTGAGTAACGGTGGAAAATGGGGAGCCAAAATAAATACATATCACCTTTTTTCACACTCTTACATTAATCAGAAAATTGGTCTCATGGTGTGAATCATTAACTGCTATGGAGACTAGCCCAACATTATTGTTAGCAACTATTTTATTGTAAAATTGCTAGATATTTTAGTTCCTTTCATGGATCAATTAATAATAATAATAATAATAATAATAATAATAGTAATAATAATAATAATAATAATGTTATTGGTTTTACGTCGCACTAAATTATTCTGTGAATTTTTGGAGACGCCAAGATACCACCGAAATTATTTTATGTGCCACTAAACATAGGCCTACAATCTGGTGTATGTGAACACCTACAAAGACCGATCCTAGGTCGAAACCGCCAATTTAGTCTCGGAAGATCAGCGTGTCTGCCGTATGAGCCACTCAGCCCGGCGTGTGAAAATAAGTAACAATGGCAAACCATTTTCAGGGCTTCGAGTCGAGGGGTTCGAAACCACTATCTTCCGAAATGTAAACTAACAACTACACGGTTTGAATATGAATAATAATAATAATAATAATAATAATAATAATAATAATAATAATAATAATAATAATAATAATAATAATAATAATAATAATAATAATAATAATAATAATAATAATAATTTTTAGGCTAGGATATCTATTATGTCATACTTTTATCCTGGTCTGCTTTCGCAGAATTAAGTTTAACGTATTTCTAAAGTTTGTGAACGCGATAACAATTTTTTGGTCATATAAGTATATATTTCCGTATATTTTATCAAAGTTTCCAGCTCGATGGCTGAATGGTTAGCGTGCTTACCTTTGGTACAAGGGGTATCTGGTTCGAGTCCCGGTCGTGTCTGGGATTATAACCTTAATTGGTTAATTCTTCTGGGTCGGAGACTGGATATGTGTTCAATTTTCAACATCAGAATTTCATCATAGGGCCCCATTTTTACAGATTCGCAGGTCGCCTTATGGACGTCAGTTCGAAAGACCTACACCAGGCCTCCCCGGCCACGAACCCACTACGCTGGCGTACCACAGGGAGAGGAGATACTTCCACATGGCGCGTCCCAGGTGGCGGATAGGGGGTTCCTAACCGGCTTGCCGGCGGACTTGAGCGAAATAAAATAGCTCTCGCGGACCAAACACACATCCCGCTGTGGATGGAGGATGCAGGCGAAGAATACACCCACTGTATCCCCTGCCAGTCGTAAGAGGCGACTAAAAGGGGCGACCAAGGGATGGTCGAATTAGAACCATGAGACTACTTGTAATTAGTACCACCACGCGGGGAACACCACGGGTCGCCTTTACATGCACGTAGTACCACTATGTTAGGTACACAATAGGTTTGTGATTAGTAGCGACAGTGTGTGAATCAGGGTGGGTTTTACGGTACCTGTGATTAGTACCACTCTATGAGCGACACCATGGGTGAGCGACACCATGGGTCTGCCTTGATTAGTACCTACTATGTGAGAAACACCACGGGATAGTACGAGTTCTTGTGATTAGTACACCTGTGTGATGAAGACCATAGGTTTGCGTTGTCTGTAAATGGCGCCGCAATGTGAGAAACACCATAAGTCTGTGTTACATGTGCGTATTACATTACCTGTGAGTAGTACCATAATGTGTGGAATACCGCGAGTCTTCGCTACTTTTGCTTAGTACCGCAATATGACGAATATTATGGTTCTACTTTCCCAGCGATAAGTACCATTATGAGGGGCCGATGACCTAGATTTTGGACCCCTTTAGACAACAAGCATCACCGATTCAGAACTGCGCTTAGAAGCAGTTCCTTGGTCAGTAATACTAATGTTTAACGCTAGTTTCTGGGAATGTGGCACATTGCTGGTCGGATCCACTGATTGTTTTAAATTCATATTCATCCATTCATTCTTTGACATCACGCTTTGAATTCTGGTCAGTGGATGATTTTGGGCTTTTAAATTGTCATTACATTTCGTCTCATTTCATAGCATTAGGGGCCGATGACCTAGATGTTTTTTGCTATTTTGCTTTACGTCGCATTGACACAGATACGTCTTATGGCGACGATGGGATAGGAAAGGCCTAGGAATTGGAAGGAAGCGGCCGTGGCCTTAATTAAGCTACAGCCCCGGCATTTGCCTGGTGTGAAAATGGGAATCCACGGAAAACCATCTTCAGGGCTGTCGACAGTGGGGCTCGAACCCACTATCTCCCGATTACTGGATACTGGCCGCACTTAAGCGATTGCAGCTATCGAGCTCGGTGACCTAGATGTCAGGCCCCTTTAAACAACAAGCATCATCATCATCATCATCATCATCATCATCATCATCAGGCCTCCCCAGAGGCCATACACCGTTATCATTAAGTCACATTTGACGAAAATATAATAGCTTATAAAAGCATATAGGGGCTGCCTGGCCGAGGCGGTAAAGGCGTTCTCGGTTCGCCCGGAAAGACGTGGGTTCGAATCCCCATCAGGAAGTCGTAAAATTTAAGAAACGATATTTCCAATTCCGGAGGTGCGCATGACCCTGAGGTTCACTCAGCCTACACCAGAAATGAGTACCAGGTTAATTCCTGAGGGTAAAGGCGGCCGGGTGTATAGCTAACCACTCTACCCCATCACGTGCCGAGGTTACGGATAGTGGAAGCCTTTACCTTCCACCCCTCCAAGGCCCTTCAGGGCCTGTGCGGAGATGACTTTGCATATATTTGGTCACATTATAATAGTTTCAACCCTTCTCCAAGTATTAATCATATGTTGTCAGACTCGTTGGCTGAACGGTCAGCGTACTGGCCTTCGGTTCAGAGGGTCCCGGGTTCGATTCCCGGCCGGGTCGGGGATTTTAACCTTAATTGGTTAACTCCTACGGCACGGAGGCTGGGTGTATGTGTTGTCTCCATCATCATTTCATCCTCATCACGACGCGCAGGTCGCCTACGGGAGTCAAATATAAAGACCTGCACTTTGGCGAACCGAACCCGTCCTGGGATATCCTGGCACTAAAAGCCATACGACATTTCAATTCATTTCAATCATATGTTTTGGGCCAGCAGTACCGAGTGGTTTTATTTGTGGTTGGTTAGTTCGGGTTCCCTTTCCTTTGAAAAATGTTTGGAAGTAACAAAAGAATGTTAGGAATGTGGCCAATTTGCCTCGTCTGGAATAGTATTTAATTTCGTTTGCGTCATATTTCCAAGTTTTAAAGCAATATTTACGTATTATTTTAGAGATGTGCATTCCAGAGTTCTACGTCATATAAATACTAGCCCAAATTATTACAATTTTATGGGCGAAGAAACCCATGAACTCCACCCGAAGTACATAATAACTTTGTCTACTGAAGTGTGAAACATCTTTGAAGCGTATATTTTATTCATGCCAAGGATAATTTTAAAATAGTCGTTTCCTTGTGATATTACCGTCAACATCTTTCTGCACTAAGCCTGATGGCGCTTCAAACAAATAATTCCTCAGAATTGCCGTTGCTGATTTGAGCCTTATTTGCCACCCTCTGAACCACTTCCTCTCTTCTTTGACGACAATACCGTGACCGATGGAACAGGCTAAAAGTCATATCAGTGATTGGCGGGCCCACCCGACCTCAACGGTCGCTTAACCAGCGCATTGTTGCGCCAGCTTAAGTCTGATAGCCCGTGATTGTATGGGTCTTGACAAATAGGATTAGAGTTTCACAGCGATCACAACCAGTAGCCTAATCCGGTAGGCTTGTTGACACTTTTGATGCGATTACAAACGAAAGGACAGATATTGAAAGGGGAATGGGAGAGGAGAAAGCTTTATGTTGTTGTTTAGAAATGGTTCTTCAAGGTTTGCTTTCATAGTGTAAGCTGGAGGTGACGTCCTTTATTCGCTGGAAGGGGATACTTAACTAAACAACTCCCCTCCGACCCCTTTGACTCCATTTAATACTGCCAAGGCAAGGATGTACAGATGCTGGTATTAGTAATGGAAGAACCACTTTAATATCTCGTTCATATCCTTGTTGTGAAACGTGTTGTAGCAAAATCTCGCACAACAGAATAGCAACAAAATTAAATGTAAAAACAAACTTAACAACAACGAAACGTTCACATATGTTGTTACCTACTTATACCGTACTCTACACCTACTGCGGGTTGTAATTCCTCACATACATTCGTTGAGTGATTGTACCAGTCTGTCACAAAACTGATAAATCTCTCTAGAATAATAGGGCAGATATGAGTTCGTTACCAACCCTGGTATCTCAAATATTTGTGATTATGCAGGTGAAATACGATACCGGCTGACTGACAGCCCGAACAATATCCTGTGAAAATACAATTCAGAAAACGCCTAGTAGTAAAATGTTTCTTTTTATTACTCTATCTATATTCCAAGTAAACCCATCAGATAAAGGTCACAGAGAACTAATGGAGTGAAATCAAGAGGAGGAAACCGGAAACCTGGCATTCCATCATCCACTTTTCCTGGATCATATGTCATACAACCTTGAAAGACTGACATTAAAAATATTTGAGCTAGAACTCTGACACATAAATTAATATTTCAATTCAAGACAAACTTATAAAGGAAGATCGCGAATTTCTTAACGCTTGGAATGGACTAGAATTTTGTCGCATATATATATAATTTTGACATATTTGATCAAGCTGCTACCTTCAGTTTGACTAAATCAAATTAAATCAAACGTAAAATTAGGCTTATAGCCTGTCTACCATCTGCACTTAGAGTGGGCCTCTCTATTTATTTACTAGTACGTTAGCAGTTATGCAGTGTACTTAGGCCTGTAAAAGCTGCCCATCATAGTCACTCTCCCTGGGCTCATGAATCGAGTGATATTCAGGTTTTCCGTGGTTTGCCATTTTCACACCAGGCAAATGGTGGAGCTGTACCTCAATTAAGGCCACGGCCGCTTCCTTCTCATTCCTAGGCCTTTCCTATCCCATCGTCGCCAAAAGACCTATCTGTGTCGGTGCGACGTAAAGCAAACAGAAAAAAAAAGGATATTCAGGTTCATCGAAATTATTTTCTATAATTGCATCGTTTAATTCCCAGGCATGTGATGTGAAAGTCACTAAGGTTTCTTTTTTTACAAGTTGTTTTACATCGCACCGATAGGCTACTGATAGGTCTTATGGAGACGATGGGATAGGAAAGGACTAGGAGTAGGAAGGAAGTGACCGTGGCCTTAATTAAAGTACATCTCCAGCATCTGCCTGGTGTGAAAAATGGGAAACCACGGAAAATCCCCTTAAGGGCTGCCGACAGTGGGGTTTCGAACCCAATATCTCCCGAATGCAAGCTGACAGCTATGTGGCCCAAACCATACATCCACTCGCTCGATGCTCTTCCTTATTAACTTCTTATTCACTGCAGTTCGCTTTCCACCTCATGAGGTGGCCCTTCTGTCACAATGGACGATGCTTTCTACGTAACTGACATGTGATCTTCTGAATCGTACTTCGAAACTCTCATCACTTCACTGGCTCCGGCTAGAGGAAAATGTGACTAACACACACACCTTTATAGACATTACTGCCACGCATATTTTCAGTTAGATATTGCTGTTATTAATGCACAGAGTCGTTGACTGCAACGTCCCAAGCGTCTTACATGAAGTCGTAACATTATAACCAATGAATGTCATTTTTTGCCCCGTACTACTTACAATATTAAGACCAAAAATATTCTACGAGAGATAAACTTTCAATACACGTCCATTTATTCAAAACTCTTGTCAATTATTCAGTTACAATAAATTGTTTGATGTTACAGTAGAACATGTTTCAGTCCATATGGGATCATCCTTAGCTAACATTAAAAGTCAAAGAGTACAAGTTAAAATAAACTAGATACATTGCAGCAAATTCATTTATTTTCTGTTTTCGTATTGACGTAAAATTTTAAGACCAAAAACATTTCTACGAAATAAACGTTCTTAAAACTTGTCCACCTATTCAATATACTTGTCAGCTATTCAGTTACGATATTAGACTGCAGGCTTTCGGCATGATCTGCCATTAAGACCAAGTCATTAGCATAAGCCAAATCGCTTACTACTTTTCCACCTAACTGTATCCCCTCCTGTCACTTAACACTTTTCAGCAGATAATCCATGTAAATAATGAACAACAAAGGTGAAAGAGTACAGCCTTGTCTAACCCCTGCAAGTACTTGTACCAAGAACGCATTCTACCATCAATTCTCACTGCAGCCCAATTCTCACCATGAGTGCCTTTGTTCTCATAGCCCTCCCAGTACGGCGAACATCTTTTCTCTCGGCACTATGCCATATACTTTCTGAATATCTACGAAAAATAAATTTACCTGTCTATTCTTCTCCTAACATTTTTCTATTACCTGGTGCATTCTGAAAATTTGATCCTGACAGCTGCTCTGTGGTCTGAAACCACACTGGTTTTCATTCAACTTCTTCTCAAACACCGATCGCACCCTCCCTTCCAAAATCCCAGTGAAAAAATTGCCTGGTATACTGATCAATGAGATACATCGATAGTTGTTGCAATCCTTCCCGTTCCTTTGCTTACATATGGGTGCAATTACTGCTTTTGTCCAATCAGAAGGTACCTTACTAACCTCATTGCTCTATAAAGCCATTTCATCCCTGCCTTTTCATTATATTTCACCATTTCACGTCTAATATCATCTATCACTCGTGCTTTATGACAATGGATTTTATTTACCATCCTTTCCACTTCCTCAAGCGTAATTTCACCAACATCATTGTTCTCCTCTCCATGAGCTCGATTGTTCGCGACGTCACCAGAAAGATTTCATTTTAGGTTGAGAATATTTTCAAAATATTCCTTTCACCTGTCCAATGATTCCTGGGATCTATAATGTGTTCACCTGATTTACCCAAAACAGTATTCACTCGATGACGCAGACAGTTAAAAATCCCGGATCCAGGAAGAACCAATTCCAGTAACTTAAGGTGTATGTTGAAGGCGATAGAAGAATGAACTCTTCGTAAAGATAAAGGTTATTAGCAGTTGGCTGTGTACAATGAAACTAGGAATGAATTATTGTTAACGAGGCAGTGTCACAACAAGAAAGCCTGCTACTGATATAATGCGATGAGTAAGCTGCGATAAGAGATTGTATCTCGAGCATGACTTAGAAGAAGCCATGTGTAACTTCTATGTCGATTAAATAGTACACAATGAGTTTTTACTTTTCATCTGGAATTTATAATTGTGAAAGCTGTAACGAGACTGGTAGTGGAAGCGAAGGAGTCGCCCTCACCTCTTAGGGAAAGTAAAAATAACTGATGTGTGTCAAGATCTCTACAGTAAAATACTATAATGTAAATGATATCAAATGTGTAATCATATCTGATGATTTTATAGCTCAGAACTCCATGGTTACCTCTCTTACAGTGTATAGTTGCTAACAATCCAAGTGGGCGTCAATCCGAGTGGCATACCTTTGCCTTTTGCTAAGGATAAGATGATGTACGGTTAAATTGTGTTGTTCGGAAAACAAAGATTGCATAAGTACACTATACCAATGTATGAGGTAACGAAGCTTGCTGAAGAAATGGCACACGTAAATCCTCAAGTAAAAAAAAAATACAAAACTATATAGAAAGAAGGGAAACAAGGTAAAAACGAAATAATTCAAAGTTTTACACCATGTAAATTCATAAATTTCAAATTAAAATGTAAACTAGATGAGATGGTCAAAAACGTTCTCCATAGAAATAATGAGAAAGTTGTTAAAACTGGGTATTAATGTAACTAAGAATCACCCAGAAATTTTGAAGAAGAACAGCAATTATATTTCGACCAGGAGAAAATCCCTTCGTCTATGCACGTGGTAAAATGGGTTAAAATTCTAATTACATCGACTCCATCCAAATACCTTAACTAAAATGTGCTCCCCCTTAGTTTGGACCGCCAGAAACCTCAGTGGAACGACCGAACTTCCTTTCCGGTACCCAACGCATATAGACGTAGTTATGGAGGTACTTTAACATGTGTAAGGGGACAGGAAACGTGTTCTACTCCTCCATTCACACAAACTGTTCGCAGAGTTTTCAGATGCAATAAAGCCCCGAACCAGAGAACTTCCTGCAGTCCGACTTCATACGTAGCCAGATAGTACAGAGTGGCGCGCGAGTTAAGTCGCCTGCCTGACTTGACCGACCGCGGCTGATTCGTGTCACTTGCCACTGTGTTTAACTAGGTGATATCCTGCGGTCGTGTCTTTCTGTTAATGAACCAGTTTTAACTCCGGCTGTTACAGCACTCTCATTGAACTGTTGTGTATTCTTTTTCGTTAGAATGTGTGATAAAATCTTCTTGTTAACTTATTAAGTTCTCTGATGGGAACCACAATTTAATTTCAGCGATTGTGAATATTTAAGTATTCAAACTCTTCAGCATTTCGCCTCAGTGTGACAGTGGGCTTTTCAGTTTGATTGGCATTCCTTTCCAAGAGACACCACTTCAAACCTCCTTTTTAACTTTACAGTAGATATAAAAGCCAAAGGCAGTTATTTATACAACTGGAGCTACAATATCTCCCCTAGTGCACAGTGGTGTCTCAACAGCCCACTAGCTGCCAGCGTCATGGAAAGTTGTGGCAATGAAACTGAGGAGCCCGCTGCCACACTGACTCAAAATGTCTTTTGGTTAAGTGAGGAAATCAACAGGAAATTAACTTCCTCCTCATTTTCCTAGTATGCCTCTTTAGTGACACTTGATCTATCTATGACAGTTGATGGCGAAATTGCTGGAGACTGAACTGTCCTTAAGACTGAGAATTCAACGTAATAATAATAATAATAATAATAATAATAATAATAATAATAATAATAATAATAATAATAATAATAATAATAATAATAATAATATAATTTAGGTCAATAAATTTCACTCTTTCACTATAATGAAAATAATTTTACATGCACGCTTGAGCGACGCCTAATGACTCAGTCAGAAACGCACAAAGACTATTAAAGTGATTACACACTATTACTGTGACTGTATTTTTATTTTCATGTACAACGGGCTTCACTTCCGTCATTATGAGAAATAGAAGGCAAACAAGTATGCCCTCGTAACAGAATTAGTTACGATGTACAGTGGAATGAAAGAGACGATTAATTCTCTTCTGGAGCTGAATAACTTACTCCTTAATATTACGTCGGTCATGTATTGAACGAACTAATTCACGAACATTGCTTAATGATCTGTGCCAGTGGAATGTGATGCCTAAGGAAAACAGCAATGGAACATACTTTTGGTTTCTGTATTCGTACTCGTCGTATGAGTCAAGTATGTAAAGAAAAGTACAAACAAAGAGATTTTATACATATACAGGGATGTCAATCACCTAAAACGTTTAATAATGAGGTCTCATAATGGAACTTGCAGTACTTCCCCAGGTGTCAACATTTGCTGTGATAACGATACAAAGTTTGGATTTTTGAATATTAGTCCTGCGTTTATTTACATCTAGCATAAGAGATATGGGCATTGCAAATTTAGAATGTGACTTTTTGAGAATGTAGCAAGTAGGTCTACTTTTTGAGAACACGGAATGTCTTCAATCGTGCTTTGTACGCCGTCGTGGGCCGCCTAAATGGAATGAATGTTGATCCTGAAAAATCATCATAGCCTATAGGCCGATCCGCATTTCATAAGCTGTACCAACAGCAGTATTACAAGTTTTAAATCATACCATATTATCATAGTGTATTTTTGGACACAGTAGAATGATTACGTAGCTGTCGAAAAAAAAAAAGGTGCCGCCTGGTTAGTGATTCATTACCGAGCGAGTTGGCCGTGCGGTTAGGAGCGCGCGGCTGTGAGCTTGCATCCGGGAGATAGTGGGTTCGAATTCCATTGTCGGCAGCGCTGAAGATTATTTTCCTTGATTTCCCATTTTTACATCAGGCAAATGCTGGGGCTGCACCTTAATTAAGACCACGGCCGCTTCCTTCCAACTCCTAGGCCTTTCCTATCCCATTGTCACCATAAGACCTATCTGTGTCGGTAAAGCCACTAGCAAAAAAAGAAAGTGATTCATTCACTCATTCACCGAACAGTAGGTAAAGCTACGAAAATACAGTATAAGTACTTTTTCATCTAGTGGGAAGACTTTTCCAAAGTGATGACCTATATGCTATTTTTCTGTGGGCTTTAATGTTTCTGTAACATTACACCCTGATAAAATGTTGAAGGAATTTGTCGATATATTAACGTGGTAAGGAGGTGTAATATGTAACATTGTCTAATCCATTGGCACTGTCTACGCACTTATTTGTGTACAGTTCATTAATCTTAAAACACTGAGATTTGTACGTGCAGTGAGTGATTCGTACCAGTCCCGCAAGGTGTGTTGGCTAAAATATTCCCCTAAAAACTCGTAAACCATGAAATATCTAATATCTATCTTCACTTTCAGTAATGTTACAGAGCGGCTCATATTCAAACTTGCAGTACTTTTCCCTGGATGTCAATATCTGCTGATATTACGGTATAGTATTGACTCTGTTTTCGTTTAATGGAATTACATCGTTTCCTCCACCTACCCTTAGAGATATGCACTTTTAAAAATCATGGGTGTGATTATTATCAAAATACGACAAGCATTTCTCGATAAATTGTCGTAACGAGCTAGTTGGCCTTGCAGTTAGGGTCCCGCAACTGTTAGTTTCATTTGGGAGATGGTGGGTTTGAATCTCACTATCGGCAACCATGAAGATGGTTTTCCATGGTTTCCCATTTTCACACCAGGCAAATGCTAGGGCTGTAACTTAATTACGGCCACGATCTCTACTTTTCTATCCCTCTGTCGCATAAAACATTCGATTAGTTAGTGAGACGATAACAAGTAGCAAAGAAAGAAAATTTTCTTTAAAAATGTTTCGTTTGCCAGGCATGGGACCCCCTAATCGAATGAATGACTATTTTTCTTTCTTGCTACTGGTTTAATATCGCACTGACACACCGAAAGTTTTCAGTGACAGAAGGGTGGGAAAGGAATAGAATTGGGAAGTTAGTGTCCCAATTTCGAACCCCTTCCCCTTTCCAGTTTGGCCATGCCTAGTAGTTTGGGAAATTTTCGGTTATTTCCTGGGATATTGCGGTTATTAGGCTCTCAGTATCAAGGGTGCCCAAATGCGCCTCGTTAACTCATGTGTCTTATATCTACCTGCAGGGCTTATTCTATAAGTTACATCACTGAACATAGACTGCCATGTATTAGTATAATATAAAGAGTGTTCTTTGTACATCCCTGAACGTGGAGGGAGCGAGTCAGTATGATCGGATTAACAGCCGTGTTGGTAGCCACCGGCGCCATCTTGTGACAGGACTACGGATCTAGTTTCAATGCAGCCATTGTAGTCTTACTTCGCGTTACTTGATTTTCTTACATTTTACCTTCTCTTTATCAACAGAAGTGAACTGGTGGAAATCCATCGCTTGGAAAGGATTCAATCGGTTATTTTTACGCTAGGAAGACTACACGTGACGGGGACATGGTAGCCAAGTGACATCGTAACTTGCTTTTCACCAACGGGGCCGCGGTACGAATACTGATCGAAGGTGGTTTTGCAAATGGAAGGTCGCGTACTCGTGATTCAGTTTCCACGCTAAACTGGAGGTCCAATGGCTATGATCAAGATACGTGCCAACGGTGGATTCATCGCACGAGCTGGCTGATCGGTTTGAACCCCGCCGCCGGCAGCCTTGAAGATGATTTTCGGAGCCACGGCCGCTTCTTTCGCAATCTCAAACTCACAGCTGCGCGCTCCTGACCGCACGACCAACTCGCTCGGTTGCTCTGTGTGTAATAAATATCGAATTTTCATCAAAACCTGACCTTAATTTTACAACCAGTCTTTCCCCAAAGTGGAAGACGACAGGATAGTCGCAATGTTCTGGTGCGTGAATCAGAATCCAACAGACACCAACAAGTTATAAATGAATTTGATCATAAAAATAATCGACATATAACTTGATATTATATTCCCTCAAAATACAGTGGAACTCGATACCTCGAATCACATCGGGAGCTAAATTTTATTTCGAGTTATCGAAATTTCGACTTGTAGAGGATACCGTCTTTGAGCATGTATAGCACATCGTCGTTGCCGGGACAAAACCTCCTACGTGATAATATTTTTTGGAGATATACTGACCCGCAGCACGTATGTTATGAAGAGCTAGAATGCCTTCACAATGCTAACACAATATTACACCTTAGCTGACAGAACCTTACCGGCCTAACTTCTAAGCTAAAATATTTCACGTAGGAGGTTTTGTTCCGGCAGCGACGACATATTGAATTATACGGGCTTATACTGAATATATTATTTTAATAGTATTTAAAAATATACGAGCAAAGTCCGACTTGTTGGCTGAATGGTCAGCGTACTGGCCTTCGGTTCTGAGGGTCCCGGGTTCGATTCCCGGCCGGGTCGGAGATTTTAATCGGTTGTGATTAATTCTTCTGGCTCGGGGACTGGGTGTATGTGTTCGTCCCAACACTCTCCTCATCATATTCAGATAACATACTACACTACCAACCACCACAGAAACACCCAATAGCGATTACATCCCTCCATACAGGGTTGGCATCAGGAAGGGCATCCGGCCGTAAAACAGGGCCAAATACATATGTGCTACGCAGTTCGCACCCGCGACTCCACAGGTGTGGGAAAAAGCGGCAGAAAAAGAAGAAGAAAGATATACGAGCAAACTCTATTTTACGATATCACTTTCATTATAACCCTTTTTATAGTAACTTTTTAAAAGACAGGATACAATAGTGAAACAGGAAACCTCCATTAACACCTCTGGAAAAATATCCGTTAGTCTCTTCTGTTTGTTACTGTTAACATTTCCTCCCTTCACGTTGAAACTCTTCGTCAATACCACGCAGCCGAGATTTGTGAATGGAGCTTATCATCCGCGACTTCGGAGGTTGCATTCGTATGTGACTGGTAATTAATTCACACCCGAGAAACAGCGAGGCTTTGCCGATTTTCCGATCATTACAAGTTTTAGTTTTTCGGTTCCCGTCCTATTAGCTCCCAGCATCACTGTAAACCTTTCTTTACTTGTTAACTGTTCCTCACAAACCGCAAATGCCGTATCGTACCATGAATGTTGCACAAAACTCGAGAAATCGAGAAATCCGTGTAACGGAATTTCCGGAAATAGATACATGTGAAGAATAGGACAAACGGACGGGAAATTTCATTTACTTCGAGATACTGAAAATTCGCGTAATCGAGGTTCGATATATCGAGGTTCGACTGTACTATATTGCTTGTATATTTGTGGAACTTATTAAGTGCAGCTTTGAAATCCAAATTTGATAGAAGTCTACCCAAAATTTATTCTGACATCGGCTTTTATTTCCGACAGTTAGAGCAAGTGTGAGCAGCAGAGTAGACAGGCAGCCTGAATTACATTCTCCTGGAATTAAATTATGGGATTTTTCGATTACAGAATACATGCTTGTCGAAAATACGACAACGTTTCAGCTGCGTAATTTTATAAGTGCCCAATTAGTTAATGGCTATTACGTTGTGGGCCTATGTCTGTCTTTCTTTTTGTATTGCCGATGCTTTGTTTAGTCAAAGTTGATAACGAGCTGAGTAGCATAAATTCATGCTGAAGTCTTCTGAGCAAAAAAAAAAAAAATATACTAGCTTTATTCTTTTCTTTTGTTTGTATACTTAGCATTTCATATATGGTATAGTATTTTATCGCTACATTTTTTATCTAGATATATTTTTAGGAGTAATAATAATGATTCAGATTGCTAATCGCTCCATTAATACGCCGCCATGTTATAGAATTTCGTCCCAGGTCTTTGTAGTTTAATTACATGAAGCGACCTTTTCATAGAGTTGGCCGCTGTGCATTACATTACACAAAAGCGTGTTTAAGCGTTATTGCCAGGTAAGTTTTTTCTACAGATATAGCCTATTATATAAAAGTCATAAATGTTGAGCTACCATGTAAATAAGCCGAGTTCCGTGACTATGACGTTAGTATGACCCATTTCTGGGGAGCATCGACGATAATAATCATGTGTTGATTCGTCATGACGTGACCAGATAATTTCACTTCGAGTGGAAGGCTGTAAATGCAAACAGGCAACTTACAATCACCATTCGTTTTCTGAATCGCCGACTACATTAGACCGTAATTACAGTTGAAGTTCATCGATAGGAAATGGGACGCCGAGTGCTTTGCGTGCGTCACTTACCAGTTCAACCCCTAGATCTCTTTAAATCCCTCGATTTAAACTTTGTGACACTCTTTATCTTCTGATTGCTTACGTGGAGTCTGGCTCCTTAGCTGAATGGTCAGCGTGGTGGACTTCGGTTCACAGAGCCCCAGGTTCAATTCCCGAACGAGTCGAGGGCATTAAATTGTTAATTCCCTTGCTTCGGGGACCAGCTGTTTATGTTGTCTTCAACAGGATAGCCTAGTCCAATGGAAAATGCATTGGAAACATAGAAGGATATTTTATACCTTAGCAATACAGTTTATTTTGAAAAATAATGTTGAGAAGTAGGTTTTCTTATTATTCTAGGAGTGCTTTTCTACTTCACCTACAGGCGATTACCGCGATCATACCTAATAAAAAACCGGACTTGCATCCATTCCTATTGGCCCTAATATATTTTTTGCTTGCACGGGGTTAATAAATACGATATCCCAAGACGCTTACATGAAGCAACAGAAAGTGTGAACAG
This sequence comes from Anabrus simplex, assembly GCF_040414725.1. Classification (NCBI taxonomy): domain Eukaryota; kingdom Metazoa; phylum Arthropoda; class Insecta; order Orthoptera; family Tettigoniidae; genus Anabrus; species Anabrus simplex. Next base: position 290,063,098 of record NC_090267.1, read on the forward strand.
GAGAGTACAATGATTATGAGTAGGATGAAGTTCGAGAGAGAGACAGAGATGCTGGGTCACTTGAAATAAGAATTATCTTTGCTAATCAGTGCTGGGAGTGACGAAAACACTGATAGTATAAGGAAGGGTTCCAAGAAATTCCAAATGCGGATTCAAATTTGTCATCTTTCTTCTGTGGACAATTTCACAAGCAGTTAATACTGCGCATACATACCAGACATAGAGTGATGCTTTCAGTTAATACAACATTGTTCTACACCAACTTCGAAGTGCAATACGTTCCTCGTTAGAAGAACAGAAATAAATCCGCGTTGCGAAGCAATTATTGTCTCCTTAAAGGAATTTAAATGTTTTCAATTTTGACAGATTCTCTTATCACTTAGGTTCTGTTATTTTTGCAAGTTGAGAGTGCTTAACTATTCTAAAAATTACAACAAGTTAGGATTATAAAATTATTTGATCATTTTAAATATTCTATTAGTCGAAGTTTCACAGATAGCTTGTCGAGTACCTTGGCTAGGACTGGCAGAATGGGAATATATTAATACCTTCTGCGGAAATGTTAACTTGAAGAACCTAGTGCTAAACTATAACGGTTCGAATTTTAAAGCTTAGTAATTGATTCAGATTACAAATTAAGAACTCATTTACGACAGGAAGGACACCCATTAGTTTAATGATCACTACCGGAAGTGAAACATGCTAGTTGACAGTCGTTGCTGTCGGCATTATTGCGGCACGAACATATACAGTAGTATGGCTGGATCCACTTTCATAGAGACGTGAGTAAATTCACGTACAATGAGTGGAATTGAGTGCTTCCATTTTGTTGTACAGTTGCTATCCCATTTTCTGTTAATCTCTCAAATTATTCACACTGCCGATATCAGTGCTGTAGTTGGTTAGTAGAAGTCCTCTGTTCCAAAAATACTAGGTTCGATCTCGACTGAAGACGGTGGCACTGAAGGGTGTTTAAATAAGACAACTTCATGTTACTGGACTCTAATATGTTAAAAAACCAATACGACATAAAATTCCCACACCCTGGCATCCCTTAAAATATATATCAAGTGAAGAAAATTCAAAATAATAATAATAATAATAATAATAATAATAATAATAATAATAATAATAATAATAATAATAATAATAATAATAATAATAATACGGAGCAACAAGTGCCCACAGGACTTGTGTCACGTAGATATCAGTTTGCATTCGGGAGTGGGTTCAACATTTTTGACAGCCCTGAACTTGGTTTTCCGTGGTTTTCCATTTTCACACCAGGCAAATGCCGGGATTGTAGGCTTAATTAAGGCCACGGTCGCTTCCTTCCGCTCCTATCACTTCCCTATGCCATCATAGCATAAAACCTATCTGTGTCGGTACCTCGTATAGCAAGTAGTAAATAATAATAATAATAATAATAATAATAATAATAATAATAATAATAATAATAATAATAATAATAATGTTATTGATTTTACGTCCCGGTTATAAAAGGCATTTTAGGTGTGGTTATTTGGATCCAATATATGCAATGGACCCATAGGGTTACCTCGGAAAGACGTGGGTTATATACCCGTCAGGAATTCGAAAAACTGAGAAAGGAGATTTTCACTCCTGTAGGGTCACATGGCTTTGAGGTTCTTTCGGCCACCACTAAAAGTGAATACCAGGTTAATTCCTGGTGGGCAAAGGTAGTTCTGCATAGGTCTAACCACTCTATTCCTTTTGGAGCCGAGGCTAGGAATACTGGAAGATTTTACTTTCTAGTGCTACAAGGGCCTTCGTGGGCTGTGCGAAGATGACTTTGAATTCCATCAGCTGAGTACAATTAATACTGCATTTCCTATCAAATAAAATAATTCCTTTAGTTTACAATTTGACACATCAACGTCTCTGTGAATTATAATACCGAGGCCTTATACACTTGCCATCATTACATAGATTTAGTGCAGAATTTGATTGTGAGCTTTTTCATGTGTTGGCAACACTTCTAAGAGAACCTGTGTGTGGGTGCCTCATGTGTCATGTTCCTGAATCAGGTAGAGATTACACCAAGTACCGTACTACTGTTTGCTGTGAACAATGGTTCAGCTTTCTCTCAAAGAGCGCGCTTCAACAATGAGAACATTAGCAGAAGTCAGCGGCTCAGAACAACATTATAATATATGAGAAGACAAGAGAAGTAAAAATTAACTCAAGCATTATAAAGCAATAATCATTAACATGTTTAGAGTTTCTGTGTTCCAAGAAAAAACACGAGTGTTAAAAAGAGCATTATGCTGTTTCCTTGGGAAAGTTCCTCTCATTGTCTAAGAGGTGCAACCGTGGTCCGAAAACAAGCCTTAATAGGTGACGTATCTCTAAGGTCAGAACAATAGGATACAAAGGGATACGGTACATTTTCACGGTCGAATAATGAGACTGGGAATTCTTACTGTCTACTTTTAAAATGAGCAATCTGAGCAGACTCTGGTATTCCTTATAGATGTACAGTGATGGCATTATGCATTGCATTGCTATTTATCTAACTATACACATGAAATAAAGTCCCTAGTAGGTATCTGCCTGTGTTTGTGCGGGCTAATAAGCAAAACCACAGAATGGATTCTGACGCTGATTTCACCTTTGTGTAAAATATTATCGGTAAAGGTTTAGGTGTATGAAACGTTAATCTGTGGTAAAAGGCAGCCGAGCACTGGCGATTTTAGGCGAGCGCTTTCTCGACTTACGCTGCCTAAACCGTCAACGATGGACCCCAAACAAGCAGAAGAATTACTGGGCGTGAATAACTCTACAGAATAGTTCGCGATGGTCAGTAAAATGTAGCCCTCAACAACTATTTTATGTTATAGTTTACAGCAAAGGAAAAAACATTAAAATTATAAACTATATTTCTAGATTAGTAAGATAAGGGTTATTCTGCCCGAAGGCAGGTCCGAACCTCCGCAGAGGTGTTCCTGAGCCGGAGTTTACGTGCGGTAGGGTGGCCAGTTCCTTTCCGCTCCTCCATTCCCTTACCCCCCACCAACAGCGCGTGACAACCCATTCAACTCCTGACCACACCCAATGTTGCTTAACTTCGGAGATCTCACGGCATCCGGTGTTTCAAGACGGCTAAGGCCGTTGGCTTTTTAGATTAATCCCGCAATATTTATCAAAATAAATATATTGACCTCAATAATTATATTAATACAAGGAAACCCTTTTGCAAGTATGGTTTAGGAGTTCTTGCAGTTTCAATGAACGCACAAGAATAGTTTAAATATTTGCATGCGAAGGAAAGAGTGAGCTAACAGGCAAGCGTTCCTCCTGAACAAACGTCACTCTCAACTATCTACAGCACGTACATCAGCGAAGAAACAACTAATGTCGCTTACAAGGAAACCATATTACACCTATTATCATACATTCATCATTCGCTATGTTGAAAATTTGGTGGTCATGAATTCATTTAATTTCCAACCAATAATTATTTTAGTGGTTTAACTTTGCATACTGCTCACCTGAGCATACCTCGCTAGAGCGATGATACAGAACTAGTAGATTTAGGCAGTAGGAAAATAATGTATTGACAGTGTACACTGAATCTTCACTTCGATTAAATATACGCCAATACAACACAAATGTTTAAAGAAATTATTTTTTTCAGATTCGTCTAAATCTATATAACTTATGTTACAAACGAATCACGTTAAAACAATTGTACAGTTATAAATATAGATTTTGTCTATATTAACTGAACTTTCAAGTTCTTTACTGGTCCATCTATTAAGAGATCGTGCAGTGCACGTGACAGCATGTATTTCAACCCAAATTTTGTAACTTTATTAACACATACGAAAAAGAAAACTTAATTAGTCTTCCTTGTATAATAGCGATTCAGGTCTTGAGATGTAACTATTATCGGATTCATAGTTACGGATACTCGAGATTATTTTTTTTAATTTTTTTTTTTTGCTTTACGTCGTACCGACACAGATTAGTCTTATGACGACGATGGGAGAGGAAAGGTCTAGGAAGTGAAAGGAAGCGGCCGTGGCCTTAATTAAGGTACAGTCCCGGCATTTGCCTGGTGTGAAAATGGGAAACCACGGAAAACCATCTTCAGGGCTGCCGACAGTGTGGCTCGAACCCACTATCTTCCGATTACTGAATACTAGCCGCACTTAAGCGACCGCAGCTATCGAGCTCGGTAGTTTAAATTTTAGTAAGAAGGTGGACCAATCTTGAACCTAATTATACCAAAAATAATTATGGTCTCTGCGCTTAGGAATGGTATACAGTATTTTATGTTTACAGTGCCATACAGACACCAACACTTAATTACAGGTACAGGGGTTGTGATACGCACAGATACCTGTAACAATACCGTCGAACGAACATCAGCGTCTTGGAAGGGGCCTTTTCAAAGACAGTGATGTACTTTCTGTTGAAGAATGGACAAAATAATTAATGAAAATGGTAAACATGATAGAAGAATGTTCACAAGTATAATAGGAAATGCACTGACATCGGTTACTGGGAAGCTACATCATATCGGCCAATATAGGGACACATCGTTAACGATATTATTATTATTATTATTATTATTATTATTATTATTATTATTATTATTATAATAATAATAATAATAATAATATGTACAGCTACAAATTGATCTAAATTTTATGTACGTCATATTCTAAGCATTTATTGTTTCTGTCTTGCTTCTCGGGATATTTCAAGCCATTCGGAAACCAAATATTTGCCAAGCACAATTATTGAATGTCTTAAGCGTTTTATTACTTAAGTGCCAGCTACTTTAAAGTTCTTGGTTGGAGAATTACTTCCCATAATAAGAACATTAGCCGGCCCTAATGTTACTCATTAAAGCACACTTAATTCAATAGGCAGTGTTCGTAAATAGAATTGCTAATGAATTATGTAAAGCTGGAATAAATTTAAATATTAGAAGTAGTTTAAGAACCAAGCGATGAGTGTGGTACAATATTATAGCATCAACTGTAGGAAAAATTTGGGAAGTATATTAACCTTTTGAGTTCAAGGCGATCTAGAATATTCCCCACCGAGCTCGATAGCTGCAGTTGCTTAAGTGCGGCCAGTATCCAGTATTCGGGAGATAGTGGGTTCGAACCCCACTGTTGGCAGACCTGAAGATGGTTTTCCGTGGTTTCCCATGTTCTCACCAGGCATATGCTGGGGCTGTACCTTAATTAAGGCCACGGCCACTTCCTTCCCAGTCCTAGCCCTTTCCTGTCCCATCGTCGCCATAAGACCTGTCTGTGTCGATGCGACGTAAAGCCAATAGCAATATATATATATATATATATATATATATATATATATATATATATATATATATATTCCCCTACACAAATTTACAAGCTATTGTAACAGTAATTTAGGCTCTCTAACCTTGTTAATATTATCTGAGTTATTTCATGTGCCTAGGCCGACATAACGTGTTGAATTTGTTTATTGATTACGTGGAGTATCAATAGCTGTTTATGTTACAAGTACCGAAATATAAGACGTGTTTTACGCACTTTTCAGATGCGTTACATACAACTAATTTTAGATAGCCGAATTATAAAAGAAGTATTTCAGTAGGCCCGAAAGGAAAATTAATACAATTTTTTGTTCAGCGTTATTACGATAGTGAGGTTTCTAATAAAAACTAGCTGCTGTGGATTTGTTTTAAGTCGATAGAAGTCATCACTACTAAATACTTTATTCAAACTTACGCTTGTAGAAAGAGGAACTTTTAAGGATTCTGCTGAAAAATGAACGAAGAAGAAAATGGTATATTGTATTTCGAGATGTTCAAATTTGTAGTATGAATAGTTGTGTTGTGAATATTAATAATAAAATAAAAATGAAAAAAGTAAGGCTCCACTTTTAAACAGCATTGAACACACCTGTGCGCAAGGTATGTCATTTAGACACTAAAATGAGTGTCGAAATGCCACTATTGTATTTCGCCTGTCTACAAAATCAGGTTCATCTTCTGCTACTATTCCTCACGAATAGAATTGGCCTCTGAATGACAAAACAATAATCATTGTTAGTGTGGCCGTGCTCTATGAAACGTGGTGTAATGCTAGTTAGTTGCTTTACGTCGCACCGACACAGATAGGTCTTATGGCGACGATGGGATAGGAAACGTTTAGGAGTGAGAAGGAAGCGCCCGTGGCCTTAATTAAGGTACAGTCCCCGTATTTTCCTGGTGTGAGAACGGTAAACAACGGAAAACCACTTTCAGGGCTGCCGACAGTGGGGTTCGAACCCAATATCTCCAGGATGCAAACTCACAGCTGCGCGCCCCTAACCACGTGGCCAACTCGCCCAGTCGTGGTGTAATTAATATGACCACAGTGCGTAGAATGCAGCGTTGCAACTATAAGGGTCGTTAGAGCTACAACTTGTACAATAGGTTCTATCAATGGCGTACGCCAGCTTAATCTTTTCTACAAAAAAATCCTCCACCCAGAACATAGTGTGGTAAATATCACGTCAAATCTTACAGCATATAACTACAAATTACAGAGTCGTCGGAGACGCAGCCTGTAGGCCTACACTTGATTCCAATACAGCCGTGCATCTCCGCAAACTTGTTTAAAACGGGACTCCTCCACCCAGAACATTGTGTGGTAAATACGACGCTTGCAAGCGTAGTATGGTGACTGGTAACTGCTAAATGCAGGGACGTTGAAGCTACAACTTGAACACTTATTATTATTAATAAATACATCGCAAATGGGAAATATCGCAGTGGCAATGGTCAGTTACAGTAGTGTAATAATAAAGGTAACTTAATTACCCAGCAAAAACAAACAACAAGAGTACAACAAACAATTCCATGGAAGGAAAATATTACGAGAAATACTACTAGTTTAACATTCTGAATCCAGCATCATCATATACAAATTCACACACAACTTAAGTATTTAAAGTGCTTAACACTACGGTTAGTCCGCCTCTGTGGTGTAGTGGTTAGTGTGATTAGCTGCCATCCCCGAAGCTCCAGGTTCGATTCCCGGCTCTGCCACCAAATTTGAAAAGTGGTACGAGGGCTGGAACGGGGTCCTCTCAGACTCGGGAGGTCAACTGAGTAGAGGTGGGTTCGATTCCCACCTCAGCCATCCTGGAATTGCTTTTCCGTGGTTTCCCACTTCTCCTCCAGGCAAATGCCGGGATGGTACCTAACTTAAGGCCACGGCCGCTTCCTTCCCTCTTCCTTGTCTATCCCTTCCAATCTTCCCATCCCCCCGCAAGGCCCCTGTTCAGCATAGCAGGTGAGGCCGCCTGGGCGAGGTACTGGTCATCCTCCCCAGTTGTATCCCCGACCCAAGGACACTTCCCTTGAGGTGGGATCCCTCGCTGAGCCCGAGGGAAAAGTCAACCCTGGAGGGTAAGCACATTAAGAAAGAAAGAACAGTACGGTTTACAATACTGTAGGTCGAGCTTACCACAAGTAACTGGAGTACAACAAGCAATTCCACGGGGGAAAAAACATGTTACAAGAAATACTACTAATTTAACATTCTAAATCCAGCATTATCGTATAAAATTTCATACACAACTTAAGTATTTCCAGGGCTTGATTCCAATAATGCCTCACTCTACAAAAGAGTTCCTCCATCTTTCTCTGTCCAACGTTGGATGACAGAATGTGTAGGCACACCATAAACCTGGCAGAGAATTATGAGATAACTACATCAAGTACAAGGAGAAAGCTGTAGCTCTTGAAGGAGAATGTGATGCATGACTTTTGGTCGGCACTATGTGTTAACATATCACTGGGAGAGGTATGAAGAACTGCCCATGAGCAGAATTCAAAACTCGAGGGAATAAATGGAAACCCTGGACCGTGAGTTTCATTACATAAGTGAAACTGTGACAGTATTTGAAAGTTCTATGTGAGTGAGGTGGAGGAAAAGGTAATAACAATAAATGGCATTATTCAACCTCTCAGAGTCTATTCATAATTATTTCAAAACTGTAAGCTTATTAGCGAACGCTACACCAAATAGGCAGGCTTTTGCTGATGAGACACTTAGACGAGGAAGTTTTTCCAACCCCACTCAACTTTCAGTCCACAATGTAAAGATCAATCATAACCTATTCGTCAGGCCTTTTGGTTGAGAGAAACGGAACGAATCTAACGTCATGGTCGCTAATTTTGTATTAAACGATTACAACTTGAGTTGAATAGAAGTCGAAAGTTTGAATGTCAGAACTGCCTGATATTCTCACTGCGGGAAACTTCATATTACCGCCGTAACAACGCTAACTTCATTTTATTACCAGAATTTGTTCATCAAATTACGATTCCGGTGGGGACTTCCCGAGCGAGACTCTCTCGTTACATCATGGGGAGCGTTTACTGATACCTCGACAAGAGTTCTCTTAAAACAGGGAGGAAACAGGATTAAATTTTACTTTCCATTAAAGATTAAGTTACATTAACAGTACCATAAATGGAATAATTAATACAGCTTTTGTATGCGAGAGGTCCTTTTTGTTATCTAGTGCTGCTCTTTCACGTCACTGTAGAACGAATACTGAAAATCGAGTAGCAAGTGTTTTGTACCGGAGGTCGACAGTTTGGTTCTCGCCGAAGTTGAGAAATGTTCGAATCATATCAGCATTTAAAATACCATACGGTACACGGATTAAGTGATAATAAATTGAAGTTAAACCATAATTACCCTATAACAACAACAACAAGAGTACAACAAGCAATTCCACGGAAAGGAAATCTGACAAGAAATACTACTAGTTTAACTTCCTAAATCCAGCGTCATTATAAACCTATACAAATTCACACACAACTTAAGTATTTCCCGGCACTGAAAGCTATACGCCATTCATTTATTATTATTATTATTATTATTATTATTATTATTATTATTATTATTATTATTATTATTATTATATTAATGGTCAAATACTGACTCTTTTAGGGCACGATGTTTCGTTAATTTCGGCTACAATCCTCAGCTTCTGGACAAATTCGAAATTAGTGGGAGTTGTAATTTTCTTCAGTGGAAAGCGATGATGAACTTGGAGCAGCTGTTTGAGATGTTCTATTACGGGAAGGCCTTCCAGATCAAGGCGAAGTGAGAATGGCTACTCCATTATAATAGCAATTAAAGAATCGCTCGGAGCAATGATGCAAGTAGGTTTGGCGTTCGCATTAAGGTTATCGGGTCGCCCCGTACAGTTCCTTTCTCGAGAGCAAGCAATTTTAAACACATTAAATACATCAAAGACACATTCCGATCTGTTTACTGGTCGTTTTCATTTATCCTTTCTCTTCATCATTTGGCTACTAGAATAAATTGCAGATGACTTGTGTTTATAACCTGTTATCACTTCATAGAGAGTACAAATACTACAGACTTATGAACAGTGATAATTTAAAAAGTAGCATATAAAACTGATTTTTGGACATTTTCGAAATGAATTGTATCTGCTTTTTAGAAAGTAAAGGTATAGTTCTCGATTTTACCATTATATTTTGAGAAGAAAAGAACAACAGTTGACCGAGCGTAGAGAAAATTACTCTATCTCACTTAGTTTTCTTTATATACTTTTAAGTATTTACTTCTTCATGGGCCTTGATAACCTGTACAGAGATGGTTTTGAGTTTTGTTGTATTGTATGCTACATACATACATACATACATACATACATACATACATACATACATACATACATACATACATACATACATACATACATACATACATACTCACCGTGGAGATTTTTGTACCAAGCGAGCAAGCTAAATGCGCAGTATGAGTAGTGAAACTGTGAGGTTTCTTTCAGGGGATAGCCCTGAAGGTAATTTACCGTGAATCATTTCTTTTCGTAGGTGTTGGTCCACTGCTGCGCTATTATCATGTTATTATGCATATTATACAAATTAATTTTTAAGTACTACATTACATGAAAATCTGTTAGCATTCGGCATTGAGTAACTTTCCAAAACAGATTACAGCACTGTTCGGATCTGCGACCCAACAATATAGCTGAAACAAAAGATTATTTCTTTCCTTCGTACCCTCCTTGCTAGTCGCTACATCTGCTGCTATTTACCGATAGGTAGCTTGTCCAAGGCCATTATGTAATAACAAGTGCCTTTCTGAAGAATCAGTGATATAAATATCTATAGACTTTGATACCGTAAGACACAGGCAAATTTCAGGATAAATTTTCCCAGTAGAATAGTGTGTTTTATGTTGCGAAAACTACAATACCAAATATTATGACAGAGTATCATGATTTTCCTTTCTTTTTTTTTTTTTTTTTACAAATTGCTTTATGTCGCACCGACATAGATAGGTCAACGGGGCGGTGGAATAGGAATGAGTTGGGAGTGGGAAGGAAGCGGCCGTGTGCTTAATTAAGGTACTGCCCCAGCATTTTCCTCGCGTAAAAATGGGAAACCACGGAAAACCATTTTGAGGACTGCCGAGAGTGGGGTTCAAACCCACTATCTCCCGAATGCAATCTCACAGCTACGCGCCCCTAACCGCACGGTCTACTCGCTCGGCGGGAGAGAGTAGGTCTATCAAGATATTTAATAATAATAAAATTAATAATACTGTTATTGCTTTTACGTCCCACTAACTACTTTGACGGTGATTACAGACACCGAGGTGCCGGAATTTAGTCCCGCAGGAGTTATTTGTCGTAAATCTACCGACACGAGGCTGACGTATTTGCAAACCTTTCAAAGACCACCGGACTGAGCCAGGATCGAACCTGCCAAGTTGGGATCAAACAGCCAGCGCCTCAACCGCCTGAGCCACTCAGTCCGGTTGAAGATTCGCAACCAACATTTATTAAATAATAGACTACTTGTCGGGATGGAAGCCTAGATATTTGTATCATTAGTCGTACACGCCACCTTTGATCACCGAAGCAGCTTAATAATGGAGGCGCGGTAACCGATTTGCATTTTCACTGGATTATTACCAAAGTGGCCATGGTTCGAATTCCTGCCAATGCATGAGGGATTTGTGAAATTAAAAGTCACGTCCTTATGGTTCAGATTCTACGTAAAACTGCAACTCCCGTGGCTATGATAACGATTTCACTGTCACGTAAAATGTCAAGCTCCCTTATATCAGCTTAATAAATTAAAAACAGATTTATTAGATGGGGTGAGTGAAGGAATGACGACATAAATAACTGAAAAATAAACCTCAATTAATTCTTAGGCTTAATATTGGCCTTTGTTATGATTCGTCAACTCAGCTGCTTTATTTCTATACGTAACGAAGCATTCATAGATCATCTCCACCTTCTATGTCTATCAGTTTGTCGAAACTCTAACCGCAATCATTAAAATGCAGTTTTTGTCGTTGTTGACAAAAATCTCTGTCTAGCAAAAAAGGGCGTCGTCCAATGACGAGGAATTATTTTCCGAGAATCTCTGGATTGATTTACCTTGATTTCAACGAACACAATATTCTTTCAGGCAATACAGAGTGATTCCAAACATGTGGAAAGTAATCCCTATGAATATATGTCTACCAGTCGATCGCTTACAAGTTATAGACTTTCCAACTTTGCACAGAAAGTATTGGTACTAGCGTTACCTGACACATCCTACGTCGAGTAACTGTTGCCTTGTTCGTGTACCAGCAGGGATGCTGCATTCTAATGCAAGATGGCCTCAAAATGTCCACCATGCACCTGAATGCTGACCTGAACAGGACACTTCAGTGACTGTCGGACACATTAGAACACTCTATGCATTGCATACATTCGATGACAATATTCTTCCATACACAGGCGAAGTAATCCATTATCCGTAAAGGCACGCCTGACTCCAAACTTAATCCTAAATAAGAACTCGCCCCACATTCTAGGTTAGCTCGTAAGCGATCATAGGATAGTTTGTGTTGTTTTGGGGTGAACGATCCATCCCCGATTACTTCCCACATTTTTGAGAACACCCTGTATAAGAATGTTTCGTTACTGTTCACGTGTGGCACAGTAACGTACGTAACTGACGAAGAATAGTAATAATAAGGTTCAAAATTTGTTCTTGTTTCACTTTGATGTGGAACAAATGTGTATTTTCACTCAGAGCTACAAGACGTTAGTGCTTGTTTGACCTTAATTTCCACCTTGTAACGTAGAGGGTCATTAATATGTCCTAAAAACCATAATTGTAGACTTAAAGACCACCGTACGTCAAGTGTCGGAGTAGAGTTCTCACGCTCTCAATCTCGCGAGCTGCAAGGTGTCACCTACTGTAACTGAGGACTTCACGTAGGAGGCCTGTCCAAAACATAATCGAACTCTCAAATATCGTGCAAATACGAGGTCTTAGTGGTTTCCGGCAAGTGTCGCTGTATAGTGAAACCCTTCCTAAGTAAGCAGCCATGTATTCATGAAGCTCTTAGTAATTGCTCAGCAGCTGTTAGTTCGTGTACTTGCGATTGTTGATATGTCTGAATATACCATCAACCTAGCAACGTTCGCTTTTGCATCAAACGGGGCAAACATTTCCGGAGACATAGTTCTACCAGATAACGAAGACTAATGCATGACGATTCACGGAATCTACACACAGCACGGCAGGTCAGACCGGATCACGTGTAAATGTTGTTGACGGTCTTTTTAGAATCATAAATTCTTACCTGGGGTTCAAATTGTAAACCACTGGAATTATGTCGAATTCTTGAGAAGTTTGAGAGAAAATGTCATGAAAAGAAGATCAGACTTGTCTAGAAATAAGTCTTAGAGCCTCCACCATGACAACGCGCCAGCTCATGCAACTTGATTCGTGAATTTTTGATGAACATGAAGACAGTAGGGCTTCGTCATCCATCCTACTCACCTGACCTAGCCCAGATTGACTATTTCTATTCCCCAAACGGAAATTCACAGGACTGCTTCCATAAATCGAAACGGGGTTCGAAGCATTGCACTAATAAGACAAGGAAGAACTTCCAAGAAAGTAAAGCTAACTAGGCTGCAGGTAAGAGTTATTTTCATAATTAACTTATTTTTTAATAAGTCTCGAATACGGCTAGGGCGCCTGTTGAAGTACGATTTTTTTTTTTTTTTGCAAGTTGCTTTACGTCGCACCGACACAGATAGGTCTTACGGCGACGATGGACAGGAAAGGGATAGGAGTGGGAAGGAAGTGGCCGTGGCCTTAATTAAGGTACAGCCCCAGCATTTGCCTGGTGTGAAAATGGGAAACCACGGAAAATCATTTCAGGGCTGCCGACAGTGGGATTCGAACCCACTATCTCCCGAATACTGGACACTGGCCGCAATTAAGCGACTGCGGCTTTCGAGCTCGGTGAAACACGAATTTAGCGTGTCTGGTGAAATGGTAAATATTTCTGACTCGGGGACTGGGTGTTCACTTTTGTCTCAATATATACACAATGCAATGCACTATCAGTCACGTGATAGTGTTTATATCCTTCCACATGGGTTTCACCTGAGGAAGGGCAACCGGCCGTAAAGTAGTGGGTAGTCGATATATGTGACACAATTCGCACGCACGACTCCACCAGCACTAGGAAAAGGCGAAAGAAGGTCAGAACTTACGGAAGTCCAGTTTACAGGGCAAAATTGAACGCAGCAGTTCTTAAGGAAGGACTGCAATTACATGGACAGGTCAGACTAAGAAGTTAACTGGTCTCCCTCTTTAGTTTATCCTAAGAGGAGCTGAAGATCGCTCTGAGCGTCAATATCTCGTCAAGAATGCGATTCTACAAGCACTAAAGGGTGGGATCACGTAGCTCAGAAATTATTAAATCGTCTGATGATGATGATGATGATGATGATGATGACGATGATGTTAATAAATGATAATGTTATTTTGCTTTACGTCCCACTAACTACTGTTACGTTTTCGGAGACGCCGAGGAGTCGAAATTTAGTCCCACGGGAGTTATTTTACGTGCCAGTAAATCTACCGACACGAGGCTGACGTATTTGAGTCAGGATCGAACCTCCCAAGCTGCGGTTAGAAGGCCAGCGCCTCAACCGTCTGAGCCACCCAGCCCGGCTGATGATGATGATGATGATCTAACGAAATACTGTATTACCTCATGTACAGTCTTTCTCCGTTCTCTAACGGTTAGCGTTATTGGTTGCCGTCCTCGGAAGCTCGGGTTCGATTCCCGGTACTGCCAGGAAGTTCAGAATATCAGGAGGACCGGTATATGGTTAAATAGTACATGCAGCTCACCTCTATTGAGGGTGCTCTCGAAAAGAACTGCACCACCTCGGAACGGAGACACAAATTCATATTCATCTTATGTACAGAAAATAATATATTTTAATACATTTTCAGACGTTTTAATCATCTCTGTACTCTCTGAATCGATGTAGAGAGTTGAATGTGCCCCATAAAAATAGACCTGCAGTCATCAAGCGTAGTGAGGACGATGCTACGTCTAGGCTGGATTTCAGTTGAATCTGCTCAGCTTGTTAGAGGGATAAGTAGAAAATTAGCCGCTAATTCTTCAGTTTGAGAAACGAAGAATTATTTTGATGAGGTGAAGATAATATTTTAAAAAGCTCAATTACTGACTTATGAGAAACACTGTGGCAATTTATAACCACCTGCGCATGTACTTGCAAACGAGAATGTTTGGAGTATTACGTCTGCATGGCTTAGTGACCTGCGACATGCCACTTGGGTTATCACCACAGCTGGCACTAATAAAATTACTAATTATTACTAATAAAATCATAGGTTCGAATCGCACTGAATAATATTCCATTTGTTGGACTAGTTAACTAGTTTCCAGTCAAAAACCTGGCACAACAAAGAAAGAATGAAAGTCGACTTTTTTTCAATTTGCTTTACGTCGCACCGACCCAAATAGGTCTTATGGCTACGATGGGACACGAAAGGTCTAGGAGTGGGAAAGAAGCGTCCGTGGCCTTAATTAAGGCAGAGTCCCTGGATTTACCTGGTGTGAAAATGGGAAATCATGGAAAAACATCTTCAGGGCTGCTGACAGTGGGGTTCGAACCCACTATCTCCCGAATGCAAGCTCACAGCTATGCGCCCCTAACCGCACGGCCAACTCGCTCGGTATAATCGATTGTAAATGGAAATGTGATTAAAGAGGAGAACATACGATATACTGTTGGACATTTTGCTTTCGAATTCCCTCCTCATGGTAAAAATATAACGATGGTTTTCGCTTCAAGAATCTCTAAGAAAAATAAAGAATTGGTTCATTTTTAAAGTACTGTAATTGATGTATTGTTAACACGGCCACTTAGCTGCTGATTGTCCCATCCAGACGGCCGAGTTTCGAATTCTGGTTGGAACGTTTACCTGAAAAGTCGTACGACATCGGGAATGGTATTCTTTTTTACTCATTAAATACAGTAACTTAGTCATTTTCTAACAGCGGCTAGGCTCTACCGCTCAGACCAGTATGGATGTATGGAATTTTCGAGTGGAAACACAACTTGTAGGAAGCCGCTTGCCTTTCTTTGGAGTAACAAAAAATAAAACGATCACCTCTGTTTCCTAAGCATGGATACATGGTTAGCTCAGTGGCAATGCTGGGGCTGCACCTTAATTAAGGCCACGGCTGCTTCCTTCCCACTCCTACGCCTTTCCTATCCCACTGTCGCCATAAGACCTATCTGTGTCGGTGCGACGTAAAGCAAATTGTAGCTGAGTGCCTTTGTTGCTGGCTTCCACTCAGAAGGCTCACGTTTGAATCCTGGTCGACACTGGTTGATATTTTCTTGCCGGGCTGAGTGGCTCAGACGGTTGAGGCGCTGGCCTTCTGACCCCAACTTGGTAGGTTCGATCTGGCTCAGTCCAGTGGTGTTTGAAGGAGCTCAAATACGTCAGTCTCATGTCGGTACATTTACTGGCAAGTAAAAGAACTCCTGCGGGACTAAATTCCGGCACCTGGGCGTTTCCGGAAACCGTAAAAGTAGTCAGTGGGACGTAAAGCCAATAACATTATTAGCCTATTATTATTATTATTATTATTATTATTATTATTATTATTATTATTATTATTATTTTCTTCTCAAATAATGTAGGGCTATTACCTGGCTTCAGGAAGGCTAGCCTTCCTTAAGCCCACGGCCAACATCAAAATGAGCCCCAGTGGCTCCAGAAACCCAAGAAATAACTGGGATAAGTTCGAGAAAGATTATTTTCCTACGTATAATCTATAATTTTATTATATCGGTAAACTTATGTCTAAAGCAGGCAAGGAAGCTTGTAGTTTTACGTTGGCATCGCGATCGTAGCGAAGGTAACTCCTGTTTTACGTGAAACCCTAGCCACAAGCACACAAACTTCCATTTGAAAAATCCCACAAGGTATTCTGGGATTTGAACGGCGGCTGCCTTGATGAGAATTAAGTGACAATACCAATCGGCTATCATGCCATCAGTTTCTTATACCAGCCCCGTGGTGTAGAAGTAACGTGCCTGCCTCTTAACCGATTCGTGGCTTGTCCAAGAATTTTAATCCTGAACTGGAGGCTGAAGCGGAGTTGCCAGCTGAGGATCTGTGTGACAAGGGAGACAGTGAAGCCAACGATGAAGCTGAGGGGGCGTGAGGACCATGTTACACTTGAATATAGCCTATAAGAACATCTGGCTGGTAGCTGTCGATTTAGCGGGCTAAGATCCTTGGTTCGTTTGTGCTACGGGTTCCGTACCGAGCGAGTTGCTTACGCATTTCAATCATGTACCTGAAAGCTTACATTCGGGAGTAGATGGGTTCTAATCCTACCGTCCACAGCCCTGAAGATGACTGTCTGTGATTTTTGCATTTTCACACCAGGCAAATGTTCGGAACTGTACTTTAACTGAGGTCACGGCTCTACCTTCCCATTTCCAGTTCTTTCGCATCCTAAAGTCACCGAAAGACTAGTGCGACGTAGAATCACTGGCAGAAAACCGAGCCAAACAAACACCCATGGCGCTACTGCCCTGATAGGCATTGGCCTACCAAGCGACCGCAGTGAGCTCGAAGGCCTGCAGATTACGAGGTAACTCGTGATGGGCGTGACAAATCCTCCCGGGCGCTATTCTTGGCTTTCTATATCGCAATCTCTATCTCACCGTCGGATAGCTCCTCAACTGTTGTCATTTAGTATGTGTGGACCTCAAATTAGCCCTCAGATAAGGTAAAAACCTCTAACCTGGCCGGGAATCGAACTCAAAGCCTACGAGTGGAAGGCAGGCGAGGCTAGCAGCAAAGGAATAATGCACTTTCTTGTAACGGGCTGTGATGCATGCTGTTGGGATGGTCGTGGTGGTGATTATTGTTTTAAGAGGAAGTACAACTAGACAACCATCCTCTAATTAACACTAATCAGACGAAAAAAATGGAAGGAACTCGACACTTCGAAAAATGAAGATATCGGCCAAAGGAAGACAAGGGCCACGAAGGGCGAGAAAATGGAAGACTCCCTAGCCCTCGCAAATCTAATAGCGACGGGGTCGGATAAGAACAAGAGTTGACCAAGAGAGGTTGGATAGGATAGATGAAAATGAGGAGCCTGGCACAAGTAATTGGAAGCAATGTCAGGACTCAGATAAGGGCCCCGTGGTCGCCAACCCACCCTCCAAAGTTCAGAGACCCTGAGGCCCCTTCTAGTCACCTCTTACGACATGCAAGGGATACCGTGGGTGTTATTCTACCGCCCCTACCCACAGGGGGATGCTGTTGGGGTACACCTCTCGCAAAATGAAATGAAGAACCCACGACAACACTTGGAATAACTTGAAAAGTTACAAGACAGGTGGTATTAAGGACGGGTGTCTTGTGGAAGCTGGAGTGCGACATGGACACCCACTTGAATAACGCAAAGCGGAGTGGCTGTGATAAATGTGAACCGTCGTCGCTCTTTTTGTTACCCTCCTCTCGTAATTACCAGTTTAATCTGCCGCACGCATACACACATACACACACCACGCACGCACTCTCTCCCGCGTGCGCTATTGATTGCTTTGAGTGCTCACTCGCCAGCTAAGCGTGCAGTAGGGGGCTGTTATTGGTGCCGCGGAAAGAGCAGCTATAGACTTCCGTCCTATCGGTGTTAGATAATGAGGGGGAGTCATCGTGTCTGTTCATATTGATAGCCCTTGTGTGAAATATACTCCGTAGTAATTGTAATGGCACGGCGCATCGAAATCTCTGACTCAGTTTTCTCTCAAAATGCCATCATTCAAGTCAGTATCAATCATAGAAGTTATGGGGTTTTGTTCTAATATATCCTCTCTGATATTAAATAGGAACTTGGTTCACAAGAAGGACTTGGGTTCGATTATCCGTCAGTCGAAAATTTAGAAACCAGATTTCTACTAATGAAGAAATAGTTACCCGGTTAATGTCTGGAGCCAAAGGCGATTCAGCGTAATAAAGCACACTAATCTCCATTCCACCCAGTGCTGAGGTGATCGATCGTGGATACCTCCTCCAAGGGCCTTTATGGCCTGCTTTGCTTTTGATCTCTATTAATTGTATCTTGGTGACGAAAATGAAAATCCACAGCCTGTTTCCAGTCATTTAACCGGGTCAAGAACGGAATGAATGAAGCCCCCATCTAGCGGCTAGGATAGGAATTGTGCCGGCTGCCGACGCCTGTCGCACTCCTCTGGGGCAATGATTAACGAATGACAGATGAAATGATATTGGAGAGTGTTTCTGTATGAAAGATGACAGGGAAAATCGGAGTACCCGGAGAAAAACCTGTCCCGCCTTCGCTTTGTCCAGCATATATCTCACATGGAGTGACCGGGATTTGAACCACAGAATCCAGGGGTGAGAGGCCGGTGCGCTGCCGCCTGAGTCACGGAGCCTCTCTTGGTGATAAAATGTTATCTAAAATAATTTCTTCCTTTCATGAGATGCGAAGTGATGAAACTTGATGGTAACGAAAGAATCAGTGCTCTCCGTTCTCTTTTGTGAAATATACAGTCGACTTTCCAATATTTATCTTTGGGCATATTTGACCGCGCGATGTATACGGCTTTTTAGACTACTACTTGTATCGACAAGACGAGTTGTGGAATCAGCAGTGCATACCATCCAAAAGTAAATTCTAAGATGGTTATGGACTTATTACGAGGATGAATGAGGAAAGGAATCAGAAGCAGGTGTTGGAGTCAAAGTCCCATAATATTCGAAGAACAGGGCTCCCAGGAAAGAATGTATCCTGTACGTCGAGAGGTGGCAGCAAGTCAGGCAACACAGATCACCGGGAGATAGTAATCAGAGAAAGTAGCTGGCAGACGCAACCCCGAAAGCAAGAAGAAATTTACCAATGCTCAGCCAATAAAAGAACAGATTACAAAGAGCCAGAAATCGAATTAAAATCTAGTGGAGGTGATTAGCCTATTGTTTTTTAATTTTTTTTAGAAAGTACAATTAGATTGCCATCACCTCCCAGCACAAATCAGAAGGGAAAATGGAAGAGGTCCCACCATACAAACAATGAAGATATTATACTGTATAGGCTTTTGGGCTTATGCCGTGTCAAGAAAATAAGGTGAAATTCTTTACGTTTCGCAGAGAATTGTGCTCTGCGTCATCGGAAGAAAATCTCGACTGTCCACGAGAAAGGCTTCTTAAACAACAATTTCAACACGGACACTGGCTATCAATTAATGCCTGGTTGTCAGCCCTTAAGGATTTACGTAGGTAGTTTCCTTCCCTGTCCCTTCACTATTGTTATTTCGTCTCGGTATTTTCTAAATTCGTACGTTCCTCAACGCCAGATGTTTCATTCCAGACTTGTGTCAATGTCATATGTTACGTGCACATATTATGTGACCCTCTTAGACTGATTCTGATGGTTCGGTCAGCTTCCGCTTCGAACGCTAGCGCTGTGCCACGTCCGGGGAGCCATCTGGTGACGAATGAACGTACCATTATAACGTCTAATTTCAAAACGTCATTCTTTAAGAAGTCTTTCTCGTGGACAGTCGAATTTCTTCTGATGACGCAGAGCACAGTTCTCTCCGAAAAATAAAGAATTTCACCCTATTTCCTTGACACGGCATAAGCCCAAAAGCCTATACATTGTCACGTCTATAAGTACGGGCCGTGAAAGCATCAATGGCAATGAAGATACTGGCAGAGGAAAGAGAAGGGCTACGAAGGACAAACCTAATACCGTGGAGGTTGGAAGAGAACAAGTATTGGTTCAAGAGAAACAGGACAAGAAAAGTTGAAAACGAGAAGCCTCACAAGAAAGATATCCAGATTCAGATAGAGAAACCTTTGTTGCCAATCAATGTTCTCGAATTTTAAGCCACTAGTGGGGCACTGAAACAGGCAGTGGCTACCATGAATGCATTCCTGGACTCGACTCAAACTGTCTCTCAAGAATAGACTGCACAAGGCAAAGAAGTAGAAAGTTATGCGCGGTGTTTTTTACAGGAGGTAAGTTTCAACTGGACACTTTTTTACTTCGCTATTAGCTTTACGTCGCACCGATAGGTCTTATGGCGACGATGAGATAGGAAAGGCCTAGGAGTTGGAAGGACGCGAAAGTGGCCTTAATTAAGGTACAGCCCCAGCATTTGCCTGGTGTGAAAATGGGAAACCACGGAAAACCATATTTAGGGCTGCCGACAGAGGGATACGAACCATCTGAAGACTAAGGTAGTATGTCGTAGTTCTCTGGTTGATTTGAAACCATACCTTCCCTTGATCATCAATTCGGTACCTCTGCCATATTCCTACTTTCACTGCAGTTATGCTCCGTTGCACTAGTCAGTGGACACAACTTAGCAAACTTGATTTCTGTTGGGCGTTCTATGATCGAGTTTTCAATTAAATTTGTCGGGTAATCACGGATCACAATTAGATGCCGATATCCTACATGGGGTGTCGAATTGACAATTTTTTCTGCTCTTCAAAAATCCAACTACCGTACCTTTGAACGTGCTATCAGCGGAAGACAACGCTCCACCACCGATGCCCATGATCAGCTTACAACTTTTATTAAAGGATAAACCAGTATTATGCACCTACTTACTTTCCGACTTACATACATACATACATACATATATACATACATACATACATACATACATACATACATACATACATACATACATACATACATACATACATACATACATACATACATACATACATACATACATACATATAGTATCATACCTTTTGCAGTGTCTGTGTGGTGTAACAGTGGAATGTCTGGCTCCATGGCTAAATAGTTCACGTGCTGGCCTTTGGTCACGGGGGTCCCGAGTTCTTTTTCTGGCAGGGTCGGGAATTTTTACCATAACTGGATAATTCCGCTGGCACGGGGGCTGGCTGTATGTGCACATCATCATTTCATCCTCATCACAACGTGCGGGTCGCCTACGGGAGTCAAATCACAAGACCTGCATCTGGAGAGCCAAACTTGTCTTCGTACACTTCCAGCACGAAAAGTCTCCGCAATTTAATTTCAATAGTGCGCTTAGAAGTCTTATATGTATAATCTAAGCAACTTCTGGCTTGATGAGGAAAGCAACTGGAAGTTACCCCACTCCTCATTTCCCTTGTACGCCTCTTCAGTGAAGCCTAGGCCATCTATGACAGCAGATGGTGGAACTATTGGGGATCTAACCAGCCTTCGGGTTGACTACTCAGCATACATACATACATACATACATGCATACATACATACATACAAAGTGTAATAAATATAGCAGGATTTGTTGTCATATAGCGTTTTAAACTGAGGCTATAAGAGGCACTAACAATGTTCTACGCCCCTTGAAGTCGAAACTATTAGGACTGTTCCCTCACTTGTCGCACGCAACACGCATGTGATGGCGTTGCGTGCTTAGTCTTTGGTTCTTCTGTCACGAGCAAGCGCAATAGCAGCGATAATATCACTGTTCCGTATTATCCACCGCTTTACTTAATTTATGTCTTCATTAATATTAGCTGCCGCTTTTGTCCACCTGCACCAGATAAGTTTAAAATTGAAAATCCACTGTCGGTAAACAGGTTTATCTACAACACATCTGCGTGACACACACACACAGGCAACTAATTTCTGCTTAATTTTGTAAATTTTGTTTTAAAATTCTAATGAACTTCTATTTTAAATGTTATCAGCTGTGGTCTAATTCGTTCTGTGGCGAACAAACACCGTGTGATATATGCTGCAAGCCTGCCATTGTCATGAATTCCGCTAACAACAGACTACAATTACACAGTCCCGCAGTGTGTGCATGTGTGGTAGTTAAGTGCCTACACCACTTATCACACGGCTGATAACTTGTGTTGAAAATTTAAAAGAAATGGAGGTCAATATTAATCTGTGAACACAATCCACTCGCACTCTTAATTGGACTGTTCGTATTATTGTAAAAATATATATATATTATTTGGACTACTGTAGATATCGCCGAAATAAAGGTTATTTACTACCCGCATTAAATCAAACCGTTGTAATAATACAGGAGGGTTTTGAAAGAGAAGCAATTTAGACAAGGTTGTAGCTTATCTGCGTGCCGGCCCCGCGGTGCATGCATAGCATGCTTGCCTCTTACCCGGAGGTCCCGTGTTCGATTCCCGGCCAGATCAGAGACTTTTACCTGGATCTGAAGGCTGGTTCGAGGTCCACTCAGGCTACGAGATTACAATTGAGGAGATATCTGACGGTGAGGAGGTGGCCCCGGTCTAGAAAGACAAGAATAAAGGCTGAGAGGATTCGTCGTGCTGACCACACGACACCTCGTAATCTACAGACCTTCGGGCTGAGCAGCGTCACTTGGTAGGCCATGGTCCTTCGGGGTTGTTGCACCACGAGATTTGGTCTGATTTGCAGCTTTACAGGGGATAAAGGGAATTAAACAGTGATTTGGACAAAAAGTAATCAGTGTTCAAGGAGAGGAAATTCATATTAATGTGTACGTAGATTGGGAGATGCAGGAAATTAAAAGTAAATTTGGAAAATGCGAAAGGAAATTCATGTGTATGTAGAATGAATGGTGCAGGAAATTAAGAATAATTGTTGATAAAAGAAATACTTCTCAAGGAGAGGAATGTCTTTAGATTCCAGGTTGTAAGAGAAGTTAAAATAATATTTTAACAAGACGAATCACTGCTCAAAGACAGGAAAAGGAAGAAAAATATGGACAACGGAGTAAGTTAACTGCTCAATGAAATGACATTTTTATACAGAAGAAGTATCAAAGAAGATGAAATTAAAGGAATTTTTGTTCATTGAAAGGAAATGTGCTTAATGTGTAGTCGACATAGAACCGGTGGTAAAGTAGATTAAAAGAAATTTGGACTGAAGATGGAGAGGAAATTTGTTTTGATAAACAGAAGATAAAGAAAATTGGGGAAGTTCAGAGATTCATTGCTTAAGAAAATGATTCTAAGAAAGAAAAAAAAAGGGCGAAAAATGCGATGTGTCTTATAATGTCCAGACATTGTTCATATACAGTAGGTTTCGAGGCAAGTGTGCAATTAGGGAACGGCAGAGAAATATTTTACTGTGGGTTTCAGTAGTTAAGTAATTTGTCCGCACGCACGTCATACATGTTTTAACGGTATTAATTGTTTATATTACCTGTGAATAACTACCTCAACCCTCACCCTGCCCTGCACACCTCAATATGGCGCTGAAATGAGTGTTTTGCGGTTTCCTTATAATCGCATAACCTTTCGCATTGCTATTTGAGGATCCAACCTGCCTCCAGGCTGAATATTTAACAGATAGTGAATAGCTCTTCTCACACCGCATCCCTCTTCTATATTACATTCTCTCCGCTACGAACAGACTCCAATGGCATTGTGCTCCGAACTTTGAAATCAGTTACCTACACAGCAATTTCATGGAGATGTTTACAAAAATTGAAGGTAACCTCTAGCCTTGTATCCATCTCTTAGCACAGGCCAGAGTAAAGTGTAGCTCCCACCGAAGTCCGAGTCTCATCCATGGCTGTGACAATATGGAAGCTGCTGGGGTATGGGTGGTGCTGAGTAATGACATTCAGAGCACGACTAGTGCATCTGAGTGTTATGAAAGGTGTTGCTCATAGGGTCAGTCGTGCAGCAATAGCACTTTCTGATCCAGTGAGGAAAGCAATGGCAAACTACCTCACTCCTCATCTTGCCTAGTACGCCTCATTTTGGTGCTGCCATTGGTTTTTGCGGTTTCCTTATAACAGCATAACCTTTGGTGGTGCTATTTGAGGATCCAACCAGCCTCTGGGCTGATGACCTAACAGACAGACAGAACCTCTAGCCATAAATGACAGTTGATTATATTGGACTCATTAGTTTGTCCTAAGAAACAATCTTACAAAGCTCAAGAAAATATTTCACATTTCAATAAATCGTGTTTTGATTGTCACTGAAGTGACGAGTTTATAATAAAGAATATACTTTTTGTTTGTGCTGTTGCCTGCCTCTAATCTCCGTGTTAGGATCTGGAGAGCTGCTAGTAGGCTTCGGTAGGCCATTCTCACCCAGATTGAGGGGCGATTACTAGCTGACAACGGCTCTTAATGGATATTGATTGGAAAATAATTCTTTGCTAACCACCGGTGACTCAGATATCGACGAAGATTGTGGCAAAACTGACATATCGGCTTTCCGGCTAGTTGGAGCCGCGGAGGGGCTTGGCACTGCTAGCTCGCTGATCATCACAGACCCGCTCCCTCGCTAGTTCGCTACATTGAGGAACAAGTAAGATGACGATGTTATATCCCTTGATGGTAATGCGTGCTGTATTTCAGCAGCCAGAGCGAGTTGGCTGCGCGGTTCGGAAGAGTGTAGTTGTTAGTTTTCATCTAGGAGATGCTAGTTCGAACAACACTCCACATAAACACTGTGGAACGGTTTAGAATTGAATCCAGGCTTTTGTCACGCAATCTAATGATTAGAAATTATATCATGTCACTGCTACACTGGCGATCAACATTCTGAAGGTTATTTTGTTTTTCCAGCAACGGGACTGGAACCTGCAAATCAAGTGTCGGACCGTAAAAACTTGAAAAAATTGGGAGTAACTGCTCAATGAAATGAAATTAGGAATCACTGCACAAAGGCAGGAAAAGGAAGAACAGTTGGGACAAAAGGAGTAACTGCTCAATGAAATTAAATTAGGAATCGTTGCTCAAAGGCAGGAAAAGGAAGAACAGTTGGGACAAATGGAGTAACTGCTCAATGAAATGAAATTAGGAATCACTGCTGAAAGGCAGGAAAAGGAAGAACAGTTGGGACAAAAGGAGTAACTGCTCAATGAAATGAAATTAGGAATCACTGCTGAAAGGCAGGAAAAGGAAGAACAGTTGGGACAAAAGGAGTAACTGCTCAATGAAATGTAATTAGGAATCACTGCTGAAAGGCAGGAAAAGGAAGAACAGTTGGGACAAGAGGAGTAACTGCTCAATGAAATGATTTTTTTTTGTATAGAACTAGTAACTTATAAAAGGAAATGAAGGAGAAATTAAGACGACACTCCGGAGATCGTACGACATACAGTGCCGAATGGACTTTTCTCTGTCCTTCAAACATTTACTGGGTTTGAATCCCAGATCTCTTACCACCGATTCATAGAGAGAGCTCCAAAACCAATTTTAAACAGTTCAACAATAAATTCATGCACAGGCTTCAACAAATTCTAGACAACAACAGAAATAACAAAGCGGCGCTGGGTTTAGTGAAACCTAATTGAGAGGTTTGATCCCAGCTCAGTCCGGTGGTATTTGAAGGCGCTTAATTACGCCAGCCTCGTGCCGGTAGATGAAATCGGCATGTGTAAAAGAACTCCTGCGGGACAAAATTCCGGCACCTCAGCGTCTGCAAACACCGTAATAGTTAGAGGGACGTAAAATCCAAATAATATTAACTTATAATAATAATAAAAAGGTATCACAACTGATAACAATAATAATAATAATAATAATAATAATAATAATAATAATAATAATAATAATAATAATAATAATAAATAAAATCCATTCAAGATAAAACAAACTTTAGAAGCCTAAGACGCAAACATATATTTGTAGACAGACCTAAATGAACATATAAACTATATGATGGACACAAGAACGCAGAAAGAAACTCAGTGAACGAAAGTACGAAGTGTTGGGAAGGAAAGAAGTAGTCGTCCGCTAAATAAGTTAAATCGCGTTCCTTAGTTGAGCTTAACAAATCATAATAATAATAATAATAATAATAATAATAATAATAATAATAATAATAATAATAATAATAATAATAATAATGCAGCATTGTCAACCTGAGGATTGCTTCAAAATTTAAGCAATGCAAAGTGATCCCCAAATGGGGATCATGGGTAAAGATATTCCTCGACTGCTTGGCTAGTAAGCCTATGCTCTGTTGTGGTTGTGGAGACATCTCTGCCAGTGCAAAGCCTGTCTACCGCATAATCAGAGAGTGAAAATGATCGGCGTGTCATTTTCTGGGGAAACAGCAGTCATCAAAACATGTTTTGTTCTTTTATTTTTGCAGCATTTATATAATAGCTCCTAGAGGAGGGGCCTTGAGATGTAGTGGAAAACAGACAAATTTGATCGTGTTAACGAATTGCTGAGAATATGACTTCGTAACTAATTCTTTCTCGTGTCTCCTCGTTCCGTGAAAATAAATTTGCTGTGTTTTCATACGACATATGGTCCATCTGGTAAACATTATAGCAATGACACGTAAAGGCTTGTTCAAAGATACAATCTAAATGTGCATTACCATATTGTAGCGTGCTGCATTATGGGAGTCTAGCCGAAAACAGATTATGTGCTCACGCTACATTTAGTATCAAACTCAATTACCGAGAGCGCATTCTATAATTTATAAATGATTGCTACAAAAGTTGAGCATTATTCACGCGTTCAACCAGTTTAATCCTTGTAGTATTTCTACCACTATTACTAAGAGTCAAAATATGAACCATACAAGCTATTTAAGAAGCCTGTGCACTATTTTGTGAGAATGGTAAATCACAGTGGCGGTTTCAAATTATGAAATTCTCAAATTTCGAAAAGTATGGAACTTCGGGAAAGATTAACGACATTAGAAACCAAGTGGAAAAGACACTGTGAGAATATAACCATGTAATTCCACATTTTTTCGAGATACAGTAATAGATAATGTTCCGCAGAAGCGGCTAAGAATTTTTCCTAGAATACAGGCCTATTCATAAGTTCACATTTCTACTGCAACTTATCCTTAGGATAGAAATGAGAAACTAGTATTCCAGTAAATAATCTGCGTTCTCTTGTAATAGATATGAGCTTATGAACAAGGATTGTGATAATATACACTACGAATTTTCTCAAAAATTAACGAATGGTAAGGGTGTTTTAAAGAAATGTAGATTTATTAAAATTTGCGTTAAATCTTCCTGTGACTATTTTCACAGCAAAGTTTTCCAACGATGAAAGTTACCAAAACGTACCTGTAAAGGACTATCGTTTTGGAGGCACCGAGGAGTCGGAATTTTGTCCCGCACGAATTCATTAGGTTGCAATAAATCTACTCATACGGGGATAGCGTATTTGCACACCTTCAAATACTACCGGACTGAACCAGAACTGAACCCGCAAGTCTGAGCTCAGCTCGTATGAGCCACTCTGCCCGGCACTATCAGAAGGAATGTCGTTTCTAGATAATTCGAGTTTCTGACAGGTAATCGAACCGATGTCCTTAATGACGAATCTAGTGCACCTTTGTCACATAAGCTATAGGCCTACCACGGATGTTAAAGCTTGCCCGCAGTAAGCGCAGTGCTCGTGCTAGAAATACATGTGCACGAGTTCGCATGTCGCTTCCCCTCACTCGGTTTGTACTTCACCACTCAGCTGCATAGGCTGTGACGTAAGGATTAACACAGTAATTTGTTAGTTTTTGTGTAGTTCTGTATCAACATGGTTACTTGAAGGGATGCTGCTTTTATCATAGCCTATTTTCTTTTGTTTAAGTTTATTAAAGCATGACGTTTTGATACTTTTTATTTTTTTGCTATTGGCTTTACGTCGCACCGACACAGATAGGTCTTATGGCGACGATGGGACAGGAAAGGGCTAGGACTGGGAAGGAAGCGCCCGTGGCCTTAATTAAGGTACAGCCCCAGCATTTGCTTGGTGTGAAAATGGGAAACCATCTTCAGGGCTGCCGACAGTGGGGTTCGAACCCACTATCTCCCGAATACTGGATACTGGCCGCACTTAAGCGACTGCAGCTATCGAGCTCGGTCGTTTTGATACAGACCCGATACGGTGGTGGCATGGTATTGGGTATTATCCTGATTCATAATCGTTCATAGAAGAGTTGAGCATGTTATGCCTCTAAAAACATGCATTTCATGTTTTTCATTGCTTATAGCAATATTTCAAGTAATTGTTTATTTTCCTGTTTCACGGTGATTACAGAGCATGTTGTTTCTCTCGTTGTATACAAACGCCGTGTTGAACACATTTAATTATGTACGTCCTTATGTAGCCTATTGTACGGAGTATCGCAGTTATGAACGTGTAGTGTACACCCCTCCAGGCTTGCGCTAAATGATAATGTCCTGGGCTAGCGCTCGTAACAGCTGTTTCTCGAGCACGCGGAGCTGTCAGTCAGCTCGTGACCTTGACATGCCTGGGCTAGCGCTCGTAACAGCTGTTTCTTGAGCACGCGGAGTTGTCAGTCATCTCATACCCTTGACGTGTCTGGGCTAGACAACCTCCGAATATGCGTTCCTATTTTCTTACTTTGTGTAACATTAATGGAATATTCGAATCGCCGACTGAAGTGGGTGCGCAGTTTGAACCGTGCAGCTGTAAGCTAGCATTCGGGGGATAGCAGCGGGTTCGAACCCCACCATCACCAGGCGGAAGTTAAGGCAACGACCGACGTCTTCCCAGTCCGAACACTTTCCTATCATTTCAAAAAAAGAACAAACAGGGATTGCAACTCTTACAGACTGTGTTACCATACCTACAAAGGGGGCGAAACATGTACTAAATATAATAAATATATTGTATTGAATAGGCGGACCCCGTAGTTATAATATTTAAGTTTATCTTGAATATTCACTAATTGATTATAGTCAATACGGGATTAGTATTTCTTGAAATGAAGCTGTTAAAGCTTATCACTTGTAATACCTACAAAAGAACTGCAGCACCCTCAGAACATGTGACTGCTGTTCTCAGTCCATGAAGTGAATGAACGACAGATCAGTTCGGAGAGTCCTGTGAAGGCTGTTGGTAGGCGTGTTAATTCTTGCACATTGTGAAACTCCACCAATGGTTAGCCTACACACATTATAACATGTGTTCTCTCCCACCTTTTCAGGTACTTGTTGGTACGAGATCATTATATAATAAAGTGTAAAAAACAATTGAGGTAATTTATCTTAATTAAAGTGCACACGTCTTGATGCAAGAAAGACGTAGCCTCGTTAAATACAACACCACCACCACCATCATCTCTAAACCAACATGACGTCACAGCTTTGTGAACCACTAGAAAAAGAATGATCTGTATTCGTCTTAGTGTGGATTTCCCCAACGACAGCGACTCATTTCCTATTTCCTCAATTATTAATAAGACAATCATTTTATCATATCCGGCTTCATGGAGAAATGGTTAGCGTGCTGGCCTTTGGTCACAGGGGTACCGGGTTCGATTCCCGGCAGGGTCGGGAATTTTAACCTTAATTGGTTAATTTTGCTGGCACGGGGGCTGGATGTATGTGCCGTCTTCAGCATCATTTCATCCTCATCACGACGCGCAGGTCGACTACGGGCGTCAAATCAAAAGACCTGCATCTGGCGAGCCGAACTTGTCCTCGAACACTCCCGGCACTAAAAGCCATACGCCATTTCATTTTTTTTCATTAACTGATCCTCAAGGATAATGCCCGGGACTATCTAACTTACTCTAGTGTATGTTTATGAGAGCCTATTAATAACACTTGAACTAACGGAAAGTTCAAAAGGAAAGATATTTCGATTAATTACATTTGTTTTGTTTATAACTGGCGTTACATCGCACCGACACAGAAAGGGCTATGTGTGTAAAGTACCTGTGGCCCCAGCATTTGCCTGGTGCGAAAATAGGAAACTACGGGAAACCATCTTCAGGGCGGCCGACAGTGGGGTTCGAACCCACTATCTCCCGAATGCAAGCACACAGCTGCGCGCCCCTAACCGCATGGCCTACTCGCTCGGTGATTAATTTCTTTGGCATATACAACTTTTCACTGGAAATCTTACAAATTACTGGTTTGAGTAGCTCAGGCGGAAGAACACTGTCATTCTGAGCTCAGATTTTCGGTACTGGCTTAGTTTGGCGGTACGTGCGCCCCGTATCGGTAAATTTGCCGGCACGTAAAGAAAATCCCACGGGGCAAGATTCCGGCACTTCGACACCTCTGCAAACCGTAAAAACAAACGTAATCTATTATTATTATTATTATTATTATTATTATTATTATTATTATTATTATTATTATTAGCCGATCGTCATATACCAGGGAGAATCTACTCTCCTTTAATTTACGTTCATAACGGGCCGATGACTGATGATGTTAGGAACCTTAAAACAACCATCATCATTATAATGTTCATAAGCTTGAGTTAAGATCACTGAAGTTCTAAGGAGAACTATTTCGATTAATTTTTTTGCTGGACAACTTCGTTCATTGAGTAGGTTATTCATTTGAAAATCTTACTATTATAGCTCTTTAGGGCTACTATGATTAAAAGTAATAAGTTTGAATGATATCTGAGTCTAATAATAATAATAATAATAATAATAATAATAATAATAATAATAATAATACTTTGGCAGGTTCATTATTTGCTCAGTCCGGTGGTATTTTAAGGTGCTCAAATAAGTCAGCCCCATTTCGGTAGATTTACTGGCACGTTAAAGGACCCCCGCGAGAAAAATTCTGGCACCTCGGCGTCCCCGAACACCGTAAAAATAGTATGCTACGTTATTATTATTATTATTATTATTATTATTATTATTATTATTATTATTATTATTATTATTATTATTATTATTATCGCCCACATTTATCCCAGTAAGATAATATAGTGTTTACAGTGATCTGTGACTCCTGATATGGGCTAGAACAACACATTTCATTTGATCAAACTGTCTCAGTCTCATCTTTTACAACCCGTATGTTAATATGAAAGTAAGAGAGCTATGAGTGATGTCAGAAATACCATTCATTCCTTATACAGCACAGCGACTCTCACCACCTGGATTTCACGTCACATGATCAGCTTCAAAGTGAATCGGGACCATCCATGGAATACATGCAGATCTGTTACGAAAATTACGCCAAACGCAATCACTGGTGCCCGGCTGCGGAGCAGCCCAACAGATTTTATGTGACAAAATGTCCTCAGTGTTTGTAGGTACGCGAGAAAAGTGGAAGATATTTTAAACGACAATCCCTACAACAGTTCCGCAGACAACAGAACTGAATTTTAAATTGTTTTACAGTCACCATACGATAAATAAATAAATAAATAAATAAATAAATAATATTTAAATTAAGCTACACAGAACGTGGTCAGTTGATGAACGCGTGTTGTTGGCTGAGGATAAGACGAAAGAACTAGCCATCCTACTGTCATTGGTTTCTCACCTAGGCGATCGTGGTTCGAATACCGGCGTGTTGTTGAGATCCACGTAAAACTGCAGGTCCCGTGGCTATGATCTCGATGTTAACTGTCAAATAAAACTACACGCTTGTTCCTAGCCATGCCGTCACAAGTAGTCTTGCGCCGTGGATAAATGGTTGGCATCCTGATCTCTGGTTCAAGAGGCTCTGGGTTAGATTCCCGGTCGGATTGGAGATTTAAACTTTCATTAGTTAATTCTTGTGGCTCGGAGGATGGGTGTCCGTGCCGTCTTTAGCATTAGAATTCATCTTTGTTAGGGCCACATACTCACAGACACGCGGGTCGCTTACAGGGCGTTAACTCGAAAGACCTGCACCACGACTCTCCTGAGTCCACGTGCCACCACAAGTAAACTCTTGCTCACGATGCCTTATCTGTAGTCCTTTCGGGGCACTGATGATAACTTCAGCGTCCACTGTTCGACATGGCTCTTTCTAAAATTCCATAATTGTAATCAGAGAATCCAGTTGTGGTTGGCGTTTTTCAAAGTATCGGGTAATAAACCCTGGACAAAGTCTCCAGCCTACACAGAATGACTCCATAACAACGTTACTGCTCCGTCAATTTAATTTTGCATGTCATTACACTTCTGTAATTTCTCCAGAGACGTATTTACGTTGAATCTGCTCCTGTCGATTCAACATTATGATGTTACAGTATCCTTGATCATAAGCCTCATTTCGTGTCTAAACCGTATTTAAGCATGTTTATATTATTATGTCAAGGAATTTTGTTACAGCAATAGATTATTGCGGAGAATATTTTCGTAACGTAGCTATACTGAATTATATTTAATCACGCAAAACGAATATATAATTATCACCCGCAAATTGATTATCAATTGGTATACTGATTCTGATTACCATTCATGGCAACTTTTCCTTTCACAAGCTCTTAAGTGGATGCCGAAGGTTAGGAATATCCACATGATGGTTAGTTCAGCGTCACTAGCTAACCGGTGCAATATTTTAACAACAGAACATCCCAGATATTAAAATTGAAGCTCTGCGGCTTTAAATCCTCTAGATGATTGAATCTTCATTCCTCTTACTTCAGATAATCAAAACTGTGTGAAGTACCTGTATAATATTAGCAGGATTCTATAGTATAAATAAATAAATAAATAAATAAATAAATAAATAAATAAATAAATAAATAAATAAATAAATAAATAAATAAATAAATAAATAAATAAATGTTATCCTATTCAGGTCTGTAAAATATTGTTGTGGAATGCAAATAATAATAATATAATAATAATAATAATAATAATAATAATAATAATAATAATAATAATGACCCATAAGGACAGGAAAGGCTGGACTGATAGAAGTGGAGAAATATGAGCGCAAGATCCTTCGCAAAATAATGGGTCCTAACATAATAGATGGACAGAGTAGACTCCGAGGAAGAGAAGACTGTGGAGGGATAATGAACGGCTGATGAAGTCAACAAGGAAACAACGACTGAAGTTCTACGGACATCTGTTCAGGATGGATGCAACCCGACTAATAAAGCAGATTTTTAAGGTGTTGGACCACAGACCTAAAGTCTCGGATAAATGGTTCAAAGAAGTAAGGAAGGACCTCAAGAGCAGGGTACTAAATCAGGAAGACATCTCGAACCGATCAAAATACAGATTAGTGATCAACAAGTTTAAGGGCTTCCACGATAGGCAAAAGCAGAAGAGTGGCTTGCCAGAAAAAAATACGACAGGCAGCGAGAGAAAGAATGCAAACGTTTTTGGGCTGCAAAAAAGGCTTCCAGAAATGCCTTATAGTTACTTGCGTCGTCTCTAATGGCACTAAACGAAAAGAAAAACATATGCGGAGGAACACGTGTGTTTAATTTTAAGAACATCCCAGCAGTAATCTTGATATCTTTGGAAGTTCCGGTGAAGTAAGGAAGTACTGATCCTGCTGTAGTAGAACTGAAAAAGTAACTTTCTTCATCACTTACTTTATTTTCGTGCCGGGCTGAGTGGCTCAGACGGTTAAGGTGCTGGCCTTCTGACCCCAACTTGGCAGGTTCGATCCTGGCTCAGTCCGGTGGTATTTGAAGGTGCTCAAATACGCCAGCCTCGTGTCGGCAGATTTACTGGCACGTAAAAGAACTCCTGCGGGACTAAATTCCGGCACATCGGCGTCTCCGAAAACCGTAAAAGAGTAGTTAGTGGGACGTAAAGCAAATAACATTATTATAATTATTATTATTATTATTATTATTATTATTATTATTATTATTATTATTATTATTATTATTATTACTTTATTTTCGTTGTTATTTCCATGTGATGTATAGACTATTGATTACTAGAATATAACCATTAAAATGTTATTCCAAGAAGTAAATTACGAGTAAAAGTTACATTTTGTAAAGAAAATAACGAATGCACGTAAAAATTATTACAAAACCTATCCGTTACAAGTAATTCAACTCTGGAGCTAACCTCTATATCCGAGGTTACAAATAGTGAAAACCTTTATTTTCAACTCCTCCAAGGGCCTCTTGTCCTCCACAAAAATGGCTTTGCTGTGGTTGAAAATTACACGAGAAACAGAAAAATATTCTAAGACGCCTTCAATGTTTTGCCTCTCATATAGGCTATGAAATGTTATAATGCAATTCCTGATGTTACTGAAACACAGACTATAGGTGTTTGTCTATTAAAAGGTTTGTATCCTGTAAATCTACGTTTTAATTGATTTCTTTGTTTCTAGAACCTTTACTCTGGCACAAGGAGATCTTTCAAAGTTCTTGATGAACAAGTTCACTGAAGGCAAGAGGGAATTGGAGGAGTAAAGTATCGTCTGGCATATAGTACTGTCGATCTGAGTAGGGTCTAGCTATGAAGATTAACTGAAAAAATAAGGGGGTTAATTGGATGATTCATACTTATGTTCAGGATAATCTCTGATAAATATGCCAGGAAGGCGTACAAGACAAGTCGGGAAGAAACCTACTGTTATTCATAGATGAAACTTCATAAGTAATGATCAGGATTCGAAATGTGTCCTCCTCCTCCTCCTCCTCCTTTTGTCACCCTATCCGGTCCAGATGTTGGTGATCACCATTGCTATCTGACTTTGTTGTCGACTCTTCTGAAGAGTTCCACGGGTGTCAGCCCGGACCTCTGATGGAGATTTCTTCTCCCATGATCTTTCTTTTTATTGCTAGTCAGATAATGCAATATTTCTCCTCATTGTTCACGTTAGCTCCAAATATTCTTCCTTTTCTCCTATTTCTATTACGTCGCACCGATGATTGGATAACTTATTCTAATTCCGCTATTTCACTCTTGTTCAACAGCTCTTTGCTATGACCGATCCCTTGGAAGACTGAGTGAGACTGCGGCATTGGTGATATGGCCAACCCAAGGTATTCTCAGCAGTTTCCTGTAGATCAACGTTTCAGATCAGTCAAATTTCTTCTTCTTCTTCTAATGTGACCGCAATTGGTGAAAAGCTAGCAACGAGTTCTGTGTAATGAATAGATTGATGCGATGCACCTGCTGAAAGACTGCATGTATATTGGGTATTCAGCCCGAAGGCTGGTTTGATCCTCTACAGCTCCGCCAACACCTGTCATAAATAGCCTAGGCGTCACTGAAGAGGCGTACTAGGGAACTGAGGAGTGAGGTAGTTTCCCGTTGCTTTCCTCACCGAGCCAGTCGTTGCTATTACATATCAGTCTGCCAAGCCCACTGAAATGCATGAACCAACCGATCCTATGAGCAACATTTTCACACCATTCATAACAGAGACTGGCTGCATAAGAAATGGTATTACTAGCATCGCTCATACCTCAGTCACTTTCATATTGTCAAAGCCCAGGATGAGACTGAGACAGGTCAATGAAAGTAACAAATTTGATATAGCCCATACCAGAAGGCATAGTGCACTGTAAACACTACATCTCGCCAGCAAAGGCATGCTGAAAGACTATGGAGAGAATATTATTTTAAAATTCCAGACGTTCGAATTTTGTCATCTTTGACTGAAATATTCCCTTTCTTTTTCATGTTGTTGTTGTTTCTTTTTAATTTGTTGTTGTTGTTGTTGTTGTTGTTACTTGTTCAACGTCCCACTATTCCTGGAAGGTTGGAAAGTGAAAGGGAGTGCTGATAAGGAAGCCCTTTTGTTATTAGGTCATCGCATAAGGAGAAATAGAGGGAAACGCAGATCTTGCAGGAGAAGCCGCCAAAGTGAGAAGGAAGTTCAGTTGGCTGGCATGTTCCATGCTCTGATGAGACGTCGGACTCCCGAGCAGCCGCCCTAGCTCCTCGGCAATATCTGTGTACTAAGCGCGGTGTAGAGAATCAGAGGCCGGGCTGAAAGGCTCAGACGGCTGGCCTTCTGACCCCAACTTCACGGGTTCGATTCTGGCTCAGTCCGGTAGTATTTGAAGGTGTCAACCTCGTGTCGATAGATTTACTGGCACGTAAAAGAACTTCTGCGGGACAAAATTACGGCAGCTCGGCGTCTCCGAAAACCGTCAGAAGGTAGTTAGTGGGACGTAAAAACTATAACATTATTATTAGAGAATGAAATGAAATGGCGTATGGCTTTTAGTGCCGGGAGTGTCCGAGGACAAGCTCGGCTCGCCAGATGCAGGTCTTTTGATTTGACACATGTAGGCGACCTGCGCGTCTTGGTGAGGATGAAATGATGATGAAGACGACACATACACCCAGTTCCAGTGCCAGCGAAATTAACCAATTATGGTTAAAATTCCCGACCCTGCCGGGACCCCTGTGGCCAAAGGCCAGCACGCTAACCGTTTAGCTATGGAGCCGGACTATTAGAGAATAAACTCAAGTGAGCAGTGGCGGCTCGGCGCCTATGTACTTGTTGAGCGCACTCAATTATAAGATAGTATGATGGCAGTGTATTCTCAACTGACAAGTAAATTCAATTCATCGCAGTGAGAATGCCAATGTATTTTTATGAAAACAAAGCTATACGACTGAGGTGAACAAAAACAAATTTAATCGAGTTTAACGTATGCTGCTTATAGTAACTTAGTACAAAATGCATAATACAGGCAACTACACAAGCGTTCTCATATATAAATGAGGCTGCGAAATTACTACGAACATACCTTACCCAGTATTGACACAATTCTTCTACTTGGAAACTTAGCAAACATATTCTGCTACAGTAAACAGACTGAACTATAGGCCTACACCACTATGCCTGTGCGTGTCTGCAGTAATACATCATTGTTCACTATGTTAGGCCTTTTCCACCTGCATGGCCCTGGCGTCAAAACTGCAGTTTCGATCTAATTTCCACACAACTACCAATAAAAATCACATAGTTGTGTTTATAACAAAAATATGGAACGGTTAATGAGGAGGAGGAATAAGAGGAAGTTAAAATTAAGACCGCAAAAACGGCTATGTTATCAACACCCCAAGTGGAGAAGAGTGCTGTATATCACAATACCGTATGATGTAAAATAAAGGAGCGGTAGTAGCGCCTCAGTGCGGTGCTATGACTTAAAGCACGTACTATGGAAAGGGTTGAGTGGTTGTCGTCGGTAATGACATGGAGAAGTTGTATGATGAAACTTTACACTCGCGGCTGAGGGACAATTGCTGTCCACGGCATGGCGTTCGCAGATAACAAGCTGCCATTACCAGAAACCAATATCAAGTGTATCAGTGAAATTGGTAAAGGCTGCACGATTGCTAGCAAGCACGCAACTTCTCTTGGTCTGATATCCTATTAATTTAGTTTTTATTTATTTAGCCATCCATCAAAGCTCTGCCTATATCACTGAAAACTGAAAACACCAATAAAAAGTTATAATAGCATCGAAATCGATCACAAATTGGATAAAAACATTAGCAGTACGGGCAGATTGCCACATAAATTACTTATATAATTCAAAAATTGATCTGAAATACATGCAAATTGCTGGGAAACAAGCATTACAGAAAAAAAAAAGATTTCAAATCACCAATTCATATCCCGTAATCGATCTGAATTGCTTGAGTTCTGATTTCTTTATGTGCAGTTTTTGAAATCGCGTATTGTACTACGTGGAAAGGTGGAGGAAATTCAGTAAATGTGAAAATGAACTGTGTAAACAAATCCATATGAAGGAGTTTAACCTACGAGTAGTTTGGTAAATTGCCTTTAATGATTTAATTTTACAAAACGATCACTGAAGTGATGTGTCGTCATTCCTTCGTGTACAACATTATTCTCACTTAGTTTCTCAACCTGGATGTCCTCGAAGGATACCCTTAGGGCTCAAATTGTGGTGCGAATGTGTCAGAACTGGAAGGAAAGAAGCAGGAGGACTGTACTTGCACATGAAAGGTAGTGGAATATAAGTGCAGTGAAAGATTGACAAAAACAGATACAGAACTCCCACCATGATACAGGAAATCAACTAACCATCACAAGATTAACAATTGCAAGCTGCAGAACTATATAAATTTGAACTCTCTGTTCAGGCACACAACAGAATGAAGAAGTGTTGGTCGTGATACGTTAACTCTCCGGGTGCGCGTCTTAAGAAATTACACGGAGAGGCGCGCGCCGTACGGGGTGTGGCTCCTACAAAATATCACTTAAATGCACGTTTTTTGGATAAATGTGAAGCCGTTTTCATGAAGATACGTTGCCAATTCATAACTGGAGTAATAATTGTCGGTGGTAACGGTTTGGTTCGAATGTTGTATCGAAACAGTATCATTCCTACAATGTCAAATAGTTTATTGGACGTCACGAAATGACCTGGTTTCTGAATTCCGCAATACAGCTCAAAATTTGATATGTAATATATGCCGTATTTGGCCGGTTTGTTT
Source organism: Anabrus simplex (assembly GCF_040414725.1). Lineage (NCBI taxonomy): Eukaryota > Metazoa > Arthropoda > Insecta > Orthoptera > Tettigoniidae > Anabrus > Anabrus simplex. The sequence continues at coordinate 290,101,610 of NC_090267.1, forward strand.
GGCATATAAGTTACTGCCCCCTCGAAATCCTATGAGCATTTCGTCTACTGTGACGAACTCACTATGCGAATAATTCAATTGACAATTGTTCAGGAAGCTTGTATGCTATTCCCTAATAGCTGCTTATTACACTTTTGTCGTCCTTGACGAGTGTTCACATTATCAAATCGAAGTACTCGCATCGTAAAACGAAACGGCTTGAGACTGAATACAGGCACACCAGTGCCGTCTATTTTCCATAGTTCTTCAGCGTCAGTGCATCTTCCTTTTTTTCTACACCGATATGGAAAATCGGTGGTGGAGCGCAATTTGTCAATAAAACGATTAGTTCATGAAACGATATTGCCAATGATATCAAAATCAAAGAGTTTTAGAAACGCATCAAGTTCAGTTTTAGTATCCCTTGCAACTCGTTTTGGACCGGGAAAAGGTTTTATTATATTACTGGACCTAGTTTTGCCTAATGGAAAATTCTAGCCTGAAAATTCAGGCCTGAAAAGACTTACATTTGAACTGTTTTTGACATGCTCTGTTGGTGAAAAATATCTAATTCCCTCCATGGGAACTTAGAATTTTCCATTCGGAATTGCTAGGCGGGCAATAATTCCATTGTGGAGATTTATCTCCCGTATGCAGTTATCAAACTGTGCCTCTTATAATGGGCTTCTGATAAGCTCACCTGCATACACCCCAGCGTCAGTGGGTAGGGTCTGACACATCCCACTCTGATGAGTCTAGTGTCAGACCTAAGAAGAAACGCTGGTTAATAGAGCAAATGCCTGAAAAGCCGTACATCTGATCTGTTTTTTTCTCTAGTTTTTCCTGGTTTAATAATTGGTTTTCTACACCAGACTGTGTCTAAATCTTTACCAAATAAAATCTGAAACCATCTACCGTCGTTGTCAGGTTCACCTGCTCCCAAGTCCACTGATTGATCCGTATCACTATCCTTTTCTTCCTGCTCCATCACAACTACGTGTCCGTGATCATCGTCCTCGTCTCCGTCCTCGTCCTCGCCGTATTCAGGTTGAAGATCTGGATCATTATCGGAAAGCTCTAGAAAGACTTGATGAATGTCCTCCGCAGTTACCAATCAAAATAACAAAGATAGATAAGGAATATTTTGAACGTTCGTTTGGATCAAGAAACAAATCGCGATCAAAACAAATGGAATCTCCTATAGCCTATTTACTGTAATGAAATCTATCTGAAACATATTTACCAACGCGAACAATAAAATTGGAACGTTCACAGTGAGAAGAGTTATACGAATAATACTTACCTCACAACGGACAGGCTGCCTAAACTATAAAACAAACAAACACTCACGAACTGAACTCATCCTACACCAAGTGCGAAAGAAACTGTTACGGGAGTAGGCGCGCTCTTCATTCAGTGTGACGTCACGGTACCAGTCAAACTCCACAGCTCATAGACGACTGATAAGAGGCGGATAAGCGATCAATTGAGTTGAAACCTAGTGGTCATATAATGAACATAGCACACCATGGCTCCCAAGACGGAAAATAATTACGTTCATCAGCAAAGTGAAAGCAAACGAATTTGCTGCACTGAGTGTGGCCGCGCGCCCACCGGAGGGTTAATCTTATTCATTAGTAGTTCACAGCAGTATTGGACATATTCCAATTAATGGAGTTTTTCTATGGATCGAAGTTACTAGGCAGCAGGCAATCCTTAAAATGGGTTTGAATAATGCTATTTAAGTCGACTGTCTCTTATGATCACTGACAATGATGATGATGATTATTATTTTTAAGGGGTCAGACACCTGTTTCATTGGTCCCTAATGACTTCAAATGAATGACTTAAAATTAAAATTATTGTGTCCACCTTTTCAATACGGAACAAAATGAGATTAGTTACTTGTGACTAACTAAAGTTAGAATGCAGGTGAAAGTACGACACCACTGACAATTACTTTTGACGGGCTCCTCAATTTAACCTTGGTGAACTCTCATTCATTTCTGCCCCAACGATGTTAGGTTACTGGGCGAGTTGGACGTGCTGTTAGGGGCGCGCAGCTGTGAGCTTGCATCCGGGAGATAGTGGGTTCGAATCCCACCATTGGCAGCCCTGAAGATAGTTTTCCGTGGTTTCCCATTTTCACACCAGGAAAACGCTGGGGCTGTACCTTAATTAAGGCCACGGCCGCTTCCATTCCACTCCTAGCCCTTTCCTATCCCATCGTCGCATCGGTGCGACGTAAAGCAAATTGCGACTATATATATATTAAGTTTCAGAGGCCTAAGGAGTTTTAACTTCCACACCTTTGTGTCCAGGGTCGGAGATATTTCATTTTTCTTCTGATTAATGTTAAGAGAGGATGGTGGTCCAGTTCTGGAAACAATAATCACTACCACAGAGCATCACTACCAGCACCACTACAGAAACCTTTGATTAGGCAGCCAAGTACTCCAGGACATGCTGTCATGAAAATACTTGATATAGAATTATGGGATATTTTCAATTTTAGAATCAATTTAGAGTCCGCCTCTGTGGTGTAGTGGTTAGCGTGATTAGTTGCCACCCCCGGAGGTCTGGGTTCGATTCCCGGCTCTGCCACGAAATTTGAAAAGTGGTACGAGGGCTGGAACGGGGTCCACTCAGCCTCGGGAGGCCAACTGAGTAGAGGTGGGTTCGATTCCCACCTCAGCTATCCTGGAAGTGGTTTTCCGTGGTTTTCCACTTCTCCTCCAGGCAAATGCCGGGATGGTATCTAACTTAAGGGCACGGCCGCTTCCTTCCCTCCTCCTTGCCTGTCCCATCCAATCTTCCCATACCTCCACAAGGACCCTGTTCAGCATAGCAGGTGAGGCCGCCTGTGCGAGGTACTGGTCATTCTCCCCAGTTGTATCCCCCGACCCAAAGTCTGAAGCTCCAGGACACTGCCCTTGAGGCGGTAAGGTGGCATCCCTCGCTGAGCCCGAGGGAAAAACCGACCCTGGATGGTAAACAGATTAAGAAGAAGAAGAAGAAGAAGAAGAAGGATCAATTTAGAAAGCAGATTTACGATTTACGTTTTTACGATTTAGAATGATAATTACGTAGAGTATTACGTGATATCATTACTTCAGAATGCAATAGATAGGGACTATAGGTAGACGTCATGCGAACTCAACTTCTTTGGGCTTGACGAGCAATCAATTCCTGCTTTGATGGGCTTCAATTACCGGGTAGAGACGACCACACGAACTACAGATGTAGGCTGGAGATAGAGCACCCGCCATCCTTCACTGTTATAGTGCTGGACAAAATGTGCTGATAGAGCATTCTGATAAGACGGCTCAAATGCATTTAAAGGTTGTCCACTGCGACGCGGCCCTTCTACTGTATTTAATATTTTCTTGAGAAACTTAATTGAGATACTTTCAGAGAGTTACGCTTCACCTTCGCACCGTCTACAACAAGCTGTGTTTGAATATTAATCCTATAAATCCAGGGTGAAAGCCTCAGTGGCTCAGACGGCAGCGCTGGATACCGTGATTCAAATCTCGGTCACTCCATGTGAGATTTGTGCTGGACAAAGTGGAGGCGGGACGGGTTTTTCTCCGGGTACTCCGGTTTTTCCTGTCATTCCAGCAACACTCTCCATTCTCATTTCATAGCATCTATCAGTCATTACTAAATCACTTTGAGAGTGGCGACCCCATCGTACTAATAGCCTATATATGATTCATTCATTACATCCCTGACCCGTCAATGACTGGAAAACAGGTTGTTGGTTTTCATTCGTTCATTCAAATCCGGAGTAAAATTATGCGAACTTATCAATCACCGTTTATAATGAAGCAAGACCATCAGTAAGACTGGAGTGCAACTAGTGTCAATCTTGAGTTAGAGTAATGGGTGCGGGATGATTTTTGTCCATGATAAATATACTATAATCATCCTACTCACAGACAATTAGGATTGTTGACGGTGTGGTTCGAATACACCAGTCATGTGTTCGTAATTCCCATCGCAATCCTAAACAATATGATATCGTCGCTGCGCAAGTAATACCGCGTATCTGACAATGTTCTTCCTATCCATTATTTTCCTTAAGACTGGTCACGCCTCCCAGTCACGTATGGATATGCAGTCCATCAGAACAATTTTCGTTGTGTTCATTTTCCTATGCTGATGTGTAAATTAAAATGAACCGTACTGTTCCGCACTGTAGGAATGTATGTTTGCCTGACGTATTTACGCACACCTACCGTAGTATTTAAGGTTCATTTTCCTTTACACATCAACATTGGTAAATGAACGAAAATTGTTCTGTAAAAACAAAGTGAAATATATATACCCCTTTAGGTTTTGAGGAAAGGTGGCATCAACTTACAACACTTCCATTTCAGTAGCTGAAGATACACGACATTCTTTTTTGCCGGGCTGAGTGGCTCAGACGGTCGAGGCGCTGGCCTTCTGACTTCAACTTGGCAAGTTCGATCCTGGCTCAGACCGATGGTATCTGAAGGTGCTCAAATACGTTAGACTCGTGTCTGTAGATTTACTGCTACGTTAAAGAATTCCTGCGGGACAAAATTCCGGCACTTCGAGGTCTCCGAAAACCGTAAATGTAGTTAGTGGGACGTAAAGTCAATAACATTATTATTATTATTATTATTATTATTATTATTATTATTATTATTATTATTATTATTATTATTATTATATTTCATTATATATAATTCACAATTTTATAATTGGGTTTATGAGCTTCTTCGGTACAATGTACATGGAAGAAGTACTATTTGGTACATACGTACATATGCTTCATACATATCGGTATTAACATTGCTGACAAAATAGACTTGACAGATATTTATGAGATATTTACTACATACAAACGGCCAAAATTATTAGTGGACGATTTTCATTAATCCTCTGTGTATGGTGGATGGTTCATGCCAATAAACTTTCTTACTATATGGCAAGTGGCCAGGATTGCTGCTTTTTGTAATTCTCTGTAAGTGAGAGGGTGGATATTAAGGGCTTCAATGCTCCCGTGTAGTGTCTTTGGTATAATACCATTACGTCCAATCACTACTGGAAGTATGATAACATTGTTGAGTTTCCACATGGTTTTTATCTCTGTGGCCAGATCTGTGTATTTTGAAATCTTCTCTGTATGTGTTGATTGAAGGTTGTGAGTTTTAGGGCATGCTATGTCAATTATGAAGCAGATTTTCTTGTTTTTATCTACAAAAGTTATATCTGGTCTATTGCAGGTAATAGTTTTATCAGTGATGATACTTCTATCCCAGTAAATTTTGTAATTTTCACTTTCCAAGACTGATTGGGGTTTGTACTTCCAATATGCTGTGGTACAATGGATTAGGTTACTTTATCGGGCTAATTTCTGCAATTTGGTCATGTCTGTACTTGTAGTCTGTGTTTGCCATTAAGTATTATTATTATTATTATTATTATTATTATTATTATTATTATTATTATTATTATTATTATTATTATTATTATTATTATTCTGGGATTGCTATAGGCCTAGTTCTCCGTTCAGCTGCTTGTTGGAACCGTCGCCAGACGGTTATCGTACCTTAAAAGAGCCACCTGCACTCAACAGCAAAGTGTTTAGATCGTAAGAAGTAAGTCTCAACTCACCAGGTCTCTGATGAACAAATATGTTGGCACAATGCTACATGTTATCCTTGAGGTGAAAAAAAATCGATCACATTGCGTGGTGTAAACATTTTGTTAACCCCTTGGGGAGCTTAAATAGCTAAAGTGGATAAAAGCTTATAAAAGGATGGATCATGAAGGTCTGATAGGCACGAATGTACTTTATCTGTAATGGTTGAAAATTGAGTGTAACACGGCGCGTGTGCCCGAGCATGCATAGAACATGGTGTTTAACCCGGCGTTGGCCCAGCTACGGGCGCAACTGATTGTCATCTATGTGACGCGACACCACATCGATCTTCTAGGTTTACTTTCCCGTAATGATGCAGTTCTAGCCAATCGCAATCCTTATTATTCATACGTGATATCTCCCTTCTAGCCTTCATAGCGTCAAAGTCGATGTATTGGACTGCTGATCTTGTGAAGGGCATCACGAAGGTTGGGAAATCAAGATCATTTTTGTCATTAACATGCGTTGAAATAACATACTAGATCACCCGATAGCCTATCACTTCTGGCGCACCCCTTTTCTGTTAGTAGTTTTAGAAAATCATCTTCCTAAGCATGCCTGTTCAGACTTGTATTATGTGCAGATGAAGATTTGAAACCTATGATGTCAGATAATACGTACAAGCTTCTTTTTAAATTCATAGTTGAGATTTAAATAGAATTTTTCCCGATATTTAAATACTAAATGATTTTACTTTTTGAAATCACAGAAGCCCGCCTCTGTGGTGTAGTGGTTAGTGTGATTAGCTGCCACCCCCGGAGGCCTGGGTTCGATTCCCGGCTCTGCCTCGAAATTTGAAAAGTGCTACGAGGGCTGGAACGGGGTCCACTCAGCCTCCGGAGGTCAAGTGAGTAGAGGTGGGTTCGATTCCCACCTCAGCCATCCTGGAAGTGGTTTTCCGTGGTTTCCCACTTCTCCTCCAGCCAAATGCCGGGATGGTACCTAACTTAAGGCCACGGCCGCTTCCTTCCCTCTTCCTTGTCTATCCCTTCCAATCTTCCCATCCGCCACCAAGGCCCCTGTTCAGTATAGCATGTGAGGCTGCCTGAGCGAGGTACTGATCATTCTCCCCAGTTGTATCCCCCGACCCGATGTCTGAAGCTCCAGGACACTGCCCTTGAGGCGGTAGAGGTGGGATCCCTCGCTAAGTCCGAGGGAAAAGCCAACCCTGGACAATAAACAGATTAAGAAAGAAAGAAAGAAAAGAAAGAAAGAAAGAAAGAAAGAAATCACAAAATTTTACATACATATTTATGTGTGGCGTTTGTTTGGTGAATAGAGAAATGTAGAAGATCAATGACACGGAAGAAAATAAGTAGACACCTTAATTTTTTATAGCCCTGTACTCCTGCAATGTTTGAATCAAATCACCAATTCCGCATTTAAATTATTATTTCATCGTCGTACTGAACTACGGTTGAAATATACATTATTCGTATTTTTCGTCAGTTTTTTAGCATGACCTCTATCTACATCTTCAAATTCATGTGACGAAATCTTAGAAATTTGTTGAAATAATCGGTTACTTCTTTTGCTACCGCTTTTTCCCCCACCTGTGGGGTCGCGGGTGCGAACTGCGTCGCACATATGAATATGATTCTGTTTTTACGGCCGGATGCCCTTCCAGACACCAACCCTATATGGGGATGTAATCACTATTGCGTGTTTCTGTTGTGGTTAGTAGTGTGTTGTGTGAATATGATCAGGAGAGTGTTGGGACGGACATATACACCCAATCCCCGAGCCAGAAGAATTAATAAGAAGCGATTAAAATCTCTCACCCAGCCTTGAATCGAACCGGGGTCCTCTGAACCGAAGGTCAGTACGCTGACCATTCAGCCAACGAGTCGGATCTGAAATAATCGGTTACTCTCAAGACTAAACTATCTTTGTAAAACTTGTGGTCCTTTTTGCATGTTGAGTAGAGAGCGCTGGCTTTCTGACCTCAACTTGGCAGGTTCGATCCTGACTCAGTCCGGTGGTATTTGAAGGTGCTCAAGTACGTCAGTCTCGTGTTGGTAGATTTACTGTCACGTAAGAAAGCTCGTGCCGGACAAGATTACGAAAGATTCGAAAACTGTAAAAGTAGTTAAGGTAGTGGGACGTAGAAACAGTAACACTAGTGTCATTACCCTCTTTACTTGTATTACTGTAGATAATTAATTAACTAGTTAAATAATGACAACACTTTCGTCAGCTTATTCCAGCTATCTCTGAGGTCGCTGGAGGGTTTTGGACGAGGATTTAAGGCCGGATGTTCTTCCAGACACCATGTGATATTTTATGTGAAAATTCCAATCCAGGGCCGTCTGAGAAGAAAGATAGCAATTAAGCCACTACGCTAATGCGCCCCTAATTAGTTAAATAATTAATTAGGACCTATAAATAAGAATAATTTTATTAATATCACGTCACGTAAGTGGCGTAGTTTATTAGTCACTATCGTTCCGCTCCCAAGACAATGGGTTCGATCCTTGCGGAAGTGTAGGTGGCATTTGATGGTGCTAGAATGCAAGCCTATCCATTTCGTTGACTTTCAGAAAGGTGAAGAACATCTGCGGGACAAAATTGCGATAACCCGGCGTCTCGTGAATCCATCACAACTGAAACGATGTTAAACAAAAAGCATTAGACCTATTATTATTGTTATTATTACCATTGTCTTCATATGTGTATTTTTTTCTTCGTGAACTTTTCTTCAGACAATGCCGGGCTGAGTGGCTTAGACGTTTGAGGCACTGGTATTATGACCCAAACTTAGTAGGTTCGATCCTGGCTCAGCCCGGGGATATTTGAAGGTGCTCAAATACGTCAGTCTCGTGTTGGTAGATTTACAGGCACGTAAAAGAGCTCGTGCAGGACAGAATTCCTACATCTCGGCGTCTCCGAAAACCGTCAGAAATAGTTGGTTGAACGTAAAACCAGTAACGTTCTTATTATTTCAGACAATGACCTTAATGAACTAATGTATCAAGATCTATGGCCAAACCAATACATACTAGCCAAAATATGTATTTGTGTGTTATAGACTATAGTAGAGAATTTATCTAAATATTGTCCGAAAGATGCAATTCTTGATTAATATAGTCTACGAGTAAAGTGAAAGTCAGAAATAAAGTAGGTATGACTTTCTATTTAACATTCGAATAGTCCGTTCCAGAGAAGAACCGACAGAGCAAGTTACCTGCACACGTGTCAATTCTGTCCTGTGCTTAACTTCCGCAAGTTACACGATTCAGTGGCAATTACTGATAAGGCAAATAGGAGGAAATAATACGTCAATGTGCGACTTTTGCCTTGATTTGTAACTGTTAGGTTCTATCACCAGGTGAGAGGACTAGTATGGAACAAGGACATACCAATGAAAGCTAAAGAAGTTATGTATAAAGTTTATTATGTTCCTGTAATGAAATATGCAGCAAAAACTTGGACAATGACTCATGGGGATGAGAACAGAGTACAAGCAGCTGAAATGAAATTCCTGAGAAGTATGGTACAAAAAACGAGGAAAGACACAGTAAGAAACGAAGATATACGGAAAGAACTGGGAGTACAGAAATTAAAGGACAAACTGAAGCACAACAGATTGAAATGGTTTGGACATGTCAAACGGATGAAGTAGGCCTATGACTACCAAGGCGAGCACTAGAAGGACGGATGACAGGGAAGAGAGGATGACGAAGACTAAGAATATTTGCATATTTGTCTCTGGTGAGACCTCAGCTTGAGTATGGTTCCAGTGTATGGGACCCTTACCAGGATTACTTGATTCAGGAACTGGAAAAAATCCAAAGAAAAGCAGCTCGATTTGTTCTGGGCGATTTCTGACAAAAGAGTAGCGTTACAAAAATGTTGCAAAGTTTGGGCTGGGAAGACTTGGTAGAAAGGAGACGAACTGCTCGACTAAGTGGTATGTTCCGAGCTGTCAGTGGAGAGATGGCGTGGGAGGACATCAGTAGACGAATAAGTTTGGATGGTGTCTTTAAAAGTAGGAAAGATCACAATACGAAGATAAAGCTGGAATTCAAGAGGACAAATTGGGGCAAATATTCGTTTATAGGAAGGGGAGTTAGGGATTGGAATAACTTACCAAGGGAGATGTTCAATAAATTTCCAATTTCTTTGCAATCATTTAAGAAAAGGCTAGGAAAACAACAGATACGGAATCTGCCTCCTGGGCGACTGCCCTAAATGCAGATCAGTATTGATTGATTGATTGATTGATTGATTGATTGATTGATTGATTGATTGATTGATTGATTGATTGATTGATTGATTGATTGATTGATTGATTGATTGATTGATTGATTGATTGATTGATTGAAGAATCCGGTGGATGGACTTGGTGAAAAGTGGCATTAGAAAACGAAGCATGGATTGGGAACATCGTGTCGGAAGAAAAATGGTGGAACGACAGAACAAAATGGAGAGGAATCATATTTGCTTCCACCCGGTGCCAGATGGAAATGGGAAAATGATAATGATGATGATGAGATTCTTCAGTTTGTCTAAACTAAATTTGAATTTATGAACTGTCTGAAAAAGAAAACATATGCTAACAGAATTATACTTGAATCATATCATCAAGATGCTATCAGACAGAAGATGGGTTTTAGCCCCTTTTACCAAAAACTGCAAGAAAATAATCTTCGGTGGTAAGGCCATATCCTTGGAGCAGCTCCTGCTACCACAGTGAGCTTTATACAAGGAAGTCGGTAGACATCTTTCAAGTTTGAGATCAAATCAGCGTTAGCAAGACATCGTAGACACTGACTTGAGAAAGGCTGTTAAAACCAGCGATGTATTAAATCGTTTAAAATTGCCGATGATGATGATGATGCGTATGGAGACAGTAGGATACAAGAGAAAACTGAAGTAAATTGCAATGCAGAGGAGGAACAAAGTGAAAAGGGAAATAATTGAAGCTAGTAGTTATATTTTCTCTTCCCCGTTATGGTTCCTCTAACTGTAATAAGATTTCGCCATGGGACATATTTCACATGCAGAAGGAAGGTAGGCGCAGCAATGCATTACAAAGTAAACTTGCTGGTCATCGTCTGTAATTAAAATTCACTTATAACAATTTCTCGACGAATCAGAGCAGATCGTCAGACAGTAGTATTAGAGGAATACTCCAAACCCGTTAATAAGAAAGTCTGTAGGAGGTGTCAATATTCATTATAGCCCAAGCACAGTATCTGACTATTAATAAAGACATATCACATTTTACAATTACCGTGCGGCGTGGTTAGCTCGGTGGCTTAGGTGTTCGCTTCCAATCCCGGAAGGCTGAGGTTTGAATTCCGGTTCAACCCTGGCTGATAGTTTCAAGAATCTTATGGTATCAGGAAGGGTTTCTGGCCTTACACTACCAGCCAAAATAAAAATGACTGTGAGCTTGTATTCGTTCTTCTTCTTCTTCTTATTGTTATTATTATTACACAGGAGAGAGTACTTGACGACGTCACAGAAGATGTCTACCCCAGCAGTAGTTGAAACGTCTGGCGGGAATGAGAGAAGTGGACCACGGCAGAATAGCCCGAAGATTTTGATTATATTGGCTCCGGCCGTGAAAGCCTTCATACTTTGATTATTATTATTATTAGTAGTAATATTTTTTATTTATTTATTTATTTATTTCAATTCGCTTTACGTCGCACCGGCAGAGAGAGGTCTTATGGCGACGATGGGATAGGGAAGAGCTAGGGATGGGAAGGAAGCGGCCGTGGCCTTAATTAAAGTACAGCCGCAGCATTTGCCTGGTGTGAAAATGTCAAACCACGGAAAACCATATTCAGGGCTACCGACACTGGGATTCGAACCCACTATCTCCCGGATGCAAGCTCACAGCTGCGCGCCCCTAACCGCACGGCTAACTCGCTCGGTAGTAGTTTTTTTACATCTCGTATGCTACTAGTGCTCACTTACACACAATTCCTTATTATTGTCCTTATAGGTTAGAATATTAACTACAAGCTCTAAGTTAGTCATAGTAGGTAATTTGTGCAGATGAAATATTGTTAAATCATTTCAAAATTAGCTCGTCGGTTGTCTTCCGTGCTGCTCTGTTCTGTCAAACACATTCTGTGTTTAAAGGGTTGCTCAACACTTCAGTTGAATGTACAGAGCTGTGTTGTTTGTTGCACGTCTACCTATAGACTAAGATTTCAGTCACTCTGGTAGTTGAATGACTAGGTTCTACCCTACGAGGCCACGAATCAGATCCCAGTGTATGTGAAATGCTCCGAATTTGAAATTCACATCCGTGTGGATCAGATTCCACCTTACACTGAAGGGGTCGGTAACAACAGTTAGGCTACGTCAAATCCAAACTACTGTTTTGCTTCTGATTTACATAGACTTGCTGAATGCTTTGCAAAGTTGGTTAGAGCACGATTGCAGGAGTGGGAGATACGTATTTTATTTTCGAAAGAGCTATAGGCTATGCGAGATGAAAATACTGACAGGTTAAAGATTCCTTTATAAAGGAAAATCTCCCTCACTCCAGCATCTCTTAAACATGATACCAGTCTAAGGGGCATTATTATTATTATTATTGTTATTATTATTATTATTATTATTATTATTATTATTATTATTATTATTATTATTATTATTATTATTATTATTATTATTATTATTGTAAATGAAATGGCGTATGGATTTGAGTGCCAGGGAGTGTTCAAGGACATATTCGGCTCGCCAGGTGCAGGTCTTTTGATTTGACTCCCGTAGGTGACCTGCGCGTCGTGATGAGGATGAAATGATGATGAAGACAACACATACACCAAGTCCCCGTGCCAGAGAAATTAACCAATGATGGTTAAAATTCCCAAGCTTGATGAAGGGTACAATACATACGTCTTCATGTCGGCCTATAATAACTTTTAGCTTTCAGTCTGCAAGTCTCAGTGAATTAGCTACACGCCTCCACAATTTTTTATTTTACACCAGCTCTGTGGCTTTAGTTTCAGACCTTTTATCTTTTAATTATAAAAAGCCAGGTCTAACTGGTCTCCTTTCTGCTTTCCTTATCCCCCATGACTGAGTCCAGTATTCTCCTCTATTCGCCTCACACGACTCCACCACTGAAGTCGGTTCATACGCACAGCTAACACTGGCAAGGGTTGTGGACAGAGCGGATGTTTAGTGCGCTTTCAATCGGAAACGATTCCATTGCGAGCGATTACGGCGCAGGAACACTTTTACTAGTATCCTACCTTATAATAAATTAAATACACAAATTAAATATCAAGTGTTCTGTACATGCACGATCCTTATCAGGTGCTAATCATAGCGTAATATTAATGTAACTTCTACAACAAACCGAAGACAATTTTCAATGCTACAATTAGGATATTCCCTCTGCCTGCGCTTTTAAAGGAATAATCCTAACGTACTGATGAGTTGTAATTCCACCAGCATTGCATTTGAGGAAAAATGATACTGTAATTTTGTTGATCATAAGAAGAGCGCCGTACTACTGTAAATATAGCCTATTGCAGGGTTGAGTAGCTCGGACTTCTGAGCCCAACTTGGCGGTATTTGAAAGTGCTCAAATACGTCAGCCTCGTGTAAATAGATTTGCTGACACGTTAATGAACTCCTGCGGGACAAAATTGGGGCACGTCAACATCTCCGAAAACCATATTTATTTATTTATTTATTTATTTATCGTATGGCATATACATGAACAGTACAATAAATTACAGATTTATATCTACATTATTTACATAGGTAATCGCCTGTGGCGTCGCCAGGAAAAATTCACCTCTTTCTCCATTGAAAACCGTAAAAGGTAGTTAGTGGAATGTAAAATCAACAACATTAAGTTATTACTACATTTTGGCGAGAAATGGTTGTGCTCCGATTTTCTTGGCCACATATTTACCGTGTACATCAGAACTTCCTTAGAATTCAGACATGTAAATATTTACTAACGTCAATCATAAATAAATAATGCCTACCTTTAATGCATGAATTTTCGGTCGAAATCCTTTAGAACTCGACTACATTACACGATTGTTGGCTGATTTTCTCCAGACGTTATGTGCAGCACACCATCTTCACCACTGATTGTATAATTTAACGTATAATCAAGTAGGTTCCAAATGAGCAACGAATTAGAAGTAATTATGTCTTACCAAAACCCACGTAATTTCATCACAATGACGTTTACAAGAGCGTTATATTATCGATCGTACGATTGTGAAGTTTCTGGTGAATGGCTCACCAACGAAAAATGGACAACATAGGTACGGCTATGCAAATCATGTTGTAGGTCACGACATTCCCAATAATCAACGAGGATCTCCGATTAACTGAGCACAAATCATCGACTTCAGAACAGTTGTATAATTCTATCGATCACGTCCACCGGGCTGAGTGGCTCAGACGGTTAGGGCGCTGGCCTTCTGACCCCAACTTGGCAGGTTCGATCCTGGATCAGTCCGGTGGTAGGCCTATTTGAAGGTGTTCAAATATGTCAGACTTGTGTCGGTAGATTTAGTGCCACGTAAAAGAACTTCTTCGGGACTAAATTCCGGCACCTCGGCGTCTCCGAAAACCGTAGTTAGTGGGACGTACAGTAAGGCCAATAACACCATAATCATCATCATCATCATCATCATATATCACATTCTCTGATGTAGGCCGACCTCCGATTCACCTCCGAACAGGGCCACGCTCCGTCAGTAACACCGGAAATATCCAGAACGCAGTAATCGCCATCTCCAATTCGAAGATGGACAATCAGCGCTGTTACAAGAACTACACACAGCTTCATCCATCGAGTTCATTTCTAACTAGCCAATGACCTAGATATTAGGCCCATTTGAACAACAACAACAACAACAACAACAACAAAAACATGCCTAACGTCGCCTTTATCTCCATACTTCGAGTATCCTAATGACATGTCCCCATTTGTTTCTACCAGCAATCGTTTTCACTGATTTCATGTCCGATATTTCTTACTTATGAATAAGATATCCTAAGTCTACCCAGCTTCCACTCCCGTTGAGCTAAGTCGCTCCGAACGCAGACCGATGTGAGTTGACTCTCTCTTACTGCGAACTCTCTGTATTAGCTTTGCTGCACATTGTTGATGATAATGAGGTCTATTCTTCTTCTTAATTAATTTGTGAGAACACTCGTATCCGTACTATTCTCGGACTGCAAGTTGTGAGCCCGTAAGTTACCGGTATGATCTCGGAAGAATGCTCTATTGCTGCAAGGAGCGGACTGTACAGCCGGCTGGCCTATTGGATGTGATTGCTACCGCGCGGCCCTTATGCAAAGCAAACGTTTGTGTAGAAGAGGGGTGGGGGAGTGTATAATTTAGCGCCCCCGATTGGCTGCGGGTTCCTTTAATAGCGAATTCGAACTCTGGTGCATTATGCAGCAATACAGCTACCTCCAATCATCGTCCGTGTTACCAGCCATTTACAGGCATCATTTCTTAAACTGGTTACGATATGGCGTCACACTACACTGCTTCGATCAGCCCAGCGCTCTTCATTATTCACTCTGGTAAAGATGAAGGACAGACGAACTTAAATCCAGCCCATGTATCTTTATCCTTCACGGTGAACGTGTAGCTCAAGACAATAATAATAATAATAATAATAATAATAATAATAATAATGAAAATTAACCTTACTGTACCGTACTACACGAATGTATGCTTGCATTACGTATTTACGCACTCCTATTGTATAATGCATATTAGGTTCATTTTCGGTTACTCGTCGGCATAGAAAAACGAACACAACGGACATTGTTCTGATGGGCTGCATATCCATACGTGGCTGGGAGGCGTGACCAGTCTTAAGGAGAATAATCGATAGGCAGAGCTTTGTGGATTAAAACCTTTTACCGGTGAAGCGTCGATAATAATAATTTAATAACAATAATAAACAATAATCGTCCACCCCTTAGACCCGCTTCCTGATATGGGGTCGGCGATGAGGTGAGATAAACTTATAATGTCATATTTTTACGGGCGGTTGCCCTTCCTGACGCCAACCTCAGTTGGGGATTTAATAATTAAATGAAATTGGGTAAGGAGATGGAAGGAATCGGCCGTGTCCTATTAATAATAATTGTCTTCTTATTCTCCTTCATTATTATTAGAATATTATTATTATTATTATTATTATTATTATTATTATTATTATTATTTCACAACTTTATAGTTATTAATATAGCACGTATTTCGATATTTTACATATAAGAAATACAGCTCAATCATAATTTATATAGCTTTACAATGTCCGACTCGTTGACTGAATGGTCAGCGTACTGGCCTTCGGTTCAGAGGGTCCCGGGTTCGATTCCCGGCCGGGTCGGGGATTTTAACCTTAATTGGTTAATTCCAATGGCGCGGGGGCTAGGTATTTGTGCTGTCCTCGACATCACTGCAACTCACACACCACACACAACACTATCCTCCACCACAATAACACGCAGTTACCTACAAATGGCAGATGCCGCCCACCCTCATCGGAGGGTCTGCCTTACAAGGACTGCACTCGGCTAGAAATAGCCACACAAAGCCACTTTACAATATACGCCTTCATTATTCTCTTCGTTTTCTATTTATGGTCCCCACTGAACTTTCAGGAATGTTCTGACGAAGTTGCTGGTCTTAAAAATTGTAGCCTTTCGTGCCACATTGAGAGTGAAGATGGGGATCTGTAGTTTTAATTAAGTTTTCTGGAAATGATTTTAGCGTGAGTCCAGTGGGAGAAAGGAGAAAAGGAAGAATTGTCACTCTGCCTTGTTTCCGGAACCTTGCTACTTCCGTAGCCAGAGGAGTAACCTATATTTATTGACCTTCTCCCTGTATTTCTGCTTCATATTGTGGTCATCCGGGATAGCGATGTCAATAAGATTGTGTGTTGATTCTTTTTGTCTCTTAATGTTAAGTCTGGTCTACTGTGCGGAACTGTTTTATCTGTTTGTATCGATCGATCCCAGTAAAGTTAAAATTTCCATTTTTGAGTACATTTAGCGGGGAGTATTTATAGTAAGGCACTCTGTTCTGGTTCAAAGATCGGGTCAGGGCAATAATAATAATAATAATAATAATAATAATAATAATAATAATAATCGTATGGTCTCAGCTACCATGTGCAGACATTTCAATTTGACGCCATCTGGCTGTCTGCTCGTCAATTTCGACGTTCCGTTTTACTCTAGGCCCACTAGATGGCAGACCGAGTAAACCGAAACTCTCTTGGGCGTCTATGGCTGAGATTTTAATGAATTTTGTCGGGTAAACACCAAATGTGTCACCAGAGATCTTTTACATGCCGACATTGTACGACATGGAGTGTCGAATGGACTTTTTTTCGCCCTTCAAAAATCCCACTACCTCTGCCGGGTTTGGACCCGTTATCTTGGAATCCGGAGGCCGACACTCTACCACTGATCCACAGAGGCAGTTGGGTCAGGGCAATTTCTTGGTGTATAACTTGGGCTACCTCATTATGCTGGCACTAGTAATCTGCAGTTGCTGATCATGTGCTCAATGGTTTCAGGGCTGCTGTTGCATTTCATGCACTCGTCATTCTTAGTAGTAGGATCTTTAAGGATATGTTTCCTATAATTCTTTGTTGAGATCACTTTATCTTGGATAACCTGGTTGAATTATTATTATCGTTATTATCATCGTCATCATCATCATCATCATCATCATTAACCGCATCATACTGTCGGAATACTAACTTGGTCTGTCATCCAGTGAAAGTTTACATTGTTTGCTACTGGCGTGTTTTAGAACATGTTATTCAATAGACGACATTTACTATAATTACGTCGCTTTGTTACACTGCTATCACAAAGTGAAATGAGAGCAATTTTCAACTATATTATAAGAACTTTCCAGTCAATTGTGTCAATTCTGTAAACGTAAGAGAGCTTTCTATGTAGTTGACTGAAAGCGTATGAGTTTAATTTTCAACGATCTACTTTTCGCTTCCTTGACTGTAGATAGACCTCGTTTGATGTGTGGGTATTCGCTAACTGACTAGTGAAAGTCGTTGAAATAATAATAGGCTACATAAAAACTTGCGACTGAAGATCTGGGTGAAAGAAGTTTAATATTAATTTCATGTGGTTAACCTACTACCGGCCTGGTGGAGGTTTTGTAAAGCAAACCCTCCGTTAAGGGTGGGCAGTGTCTGCCGTGTATTGGGAACTGTGTGTTAGTATTGCGAACGGTGGCACTGTGTTGTATAGAGCCTATGTCTTGTAAGGATGTTGGGGATAGCAGAAATATCTCGTCCCCATGCCAAGGAAATTAACTGTTCACGATTAAAATTATACGACTCGGTCGGGAATCAAAACCGGGACCGTGCACCCGAAGGCCAGTACGCTGATCAGTAAGCAACGGAGCCAAAGGATGTAATAAAAACGAAGAGTTACGTGACAAAAGATTACGTCATTGTTGATATATTAATTACCCACCTTCGTAGCTGAGCATGAATATGCTTTACGGTAGGACTGGTAAGTACACTGACTTCCAGATCCAAGATTCGACCTGACAGTAGGTATTGTTCTGACTGTGAATTCCCAAGTTTTTTCCCTCAGCCTCTCCAGCGAACGCTGAGATTGTTACTTACTTGCATTCGCAGGACATTTATCACAATCCAGGTCCAAATAATCGATTAATTTGTTGAAAGAATTGCACAAATGAGGAGTTAAGGAAGAGAATCTAAAGATATTAATCAATGCTTAAATGGAATAAAACAGTTAATAAGCTATCAAAATTGAAGCGAAAAGTTACGAAGCTGTTCACAGCTAGTCTACGAACCCAGCAATTGTGTTGCTTCACTTTGTAAGAAGAATTTGAAATGCTGTATTCATACCCACTTTTAATGACTTCAATAAAAATTATCTTATTAAAATTAAAAATATAATTTATATTCTAATACAGTACGTTTACTCGTAGGTAAATTTATAACACCAAATATATATTCTCAACTTCTTTTCTGGCCTCTTTCCATTCATCCTGGGTCGACACTAATGTGAATTAAACTTAGCTTTACGGCTGGATACCCTTCCTGTGGGCATACAATGGACATGATAAATTATGTCGCTATAAACGAGTGTCATGTAAGCGAAATTTACGCTATCAGTGGAGTGAGATGGAAAATCATTTAGAACAGTTCTTCTTATTATTATTCCCTTAATCTGGACGATCATGATCTTGAGTATGTTTGTATCCGTTTCCATCCTTCACGGTCTTCCGCCAAACGGGTTGCTTGTATGAGGGACGTCTTCGTGACACATTTCGTGCAATATCTCCATAGTGTAGGAGCTCGTCTACTGTCCCTCCTCCTAGGCACATTTCCTAAAATTACGTGCTTTTCAAGGCTTCCTTCTCTGCGTCGCATGATGCAACCAAAGCACTGGAGCATTCTTTGCTGTAACACTGATGATAACCTGATACTGATGCTCAGCTTCTTTAGGACTGATTCACTAGTAGTAAGTGATAAGGAATGTAAACCATTCTTCTCCAGCGCCACATCTCAAATGAGTTGATCCTCTTGACATCTGCAGTTAGTAAGGCTCACATTTTAGCACTGCAGAAGAAGACAGAGAAAATCAGAGTATAAACTAGTCTCATCTCTACATTGACGGAAATAGAGCTGTAATTCCAAATATGAGATATCTGAGTCATGGTATTTTATTCCGTGGCAACCGTTCTGATCTCTACTTCACAGCTGTTATTGCTACTGTATTTCCTGTACAGTACTTTGTGTTTGAATGCTTCCTTATCGTTCCAATACATTCAGAACTTAAAATTTCTATCGCACAGATCTAGTTTGTGTTTGCTGTCTTTACTTTCAGTCAAAATTAACAGTCAGTCCAGTAACTCAGTGAAGCTTAATATTTCAACTATCTGGCAAGTGTAATCAAATCTGCTGTCAAGTAGTTGAAATAGGTGTATGCCCATTTCATCACAGTAAATCTAGCCTATTTCCTTCGTGTAGGCTACAAGTCAGGAGACTCGAGGAATGAGTGATACCGTAGACGGTAGCAGTCTATTTTTCTCATTTTCTGGTATTATTATGATGTGACGTTCCTAAGTAAGACGCTCCACACTCGGGGTGTATACTTAACTCATCTAACCATACCACTTCATTTTTACTTCTCATTTTATAAACATGTGTATTTTGCAACGTACCATTAAGCGAAACTTCTCATATAATAGCTAGGTTCAACAGTTTTGTAGCAAAATATTTTCAAGGATTCTCACGGAATCATGCATATAAAATTATAATTCGTCGTATAGCTAGGAATTAGCAGCGATTAAGAACGAACGACCGCCCCTTTTAAAAATCACGTAGCGTAAGTTATGGCTGTTTTGTTTTAAAATCCATTACATGCCTCAACAGTTGTGGTAGGGGTGTGTCTGCACTGTAAAACCCTTGTGGAACACTTCTTTCGACAACAATACTCTCCATCTGTTTGATTCCAATAGAATATATGTGTCTAGTAAATAGCCTATTACTATTACCTACTACCAGAATGTTTATATGTAAGTTTTAGATCAGTCGAGTGTTGATTTCCAAACACTGTCAGAACATATTACTGCGTTGGGTTGTCCGAAAAGTTCCGAATGGTTCTAACAACTGTATAATTGGGCAATTCGTTGAGTAGTAGGGCCTAGTATTTTTTGAAAACATCGTATCTTGCAACCACCTGTAAGGTGACATGTAACTACGTCTGTAGATAAGGTTCGATCGTAGTCAGTAGAAGCGCTGTGTTCTTGCCGGGTTTCGAATATATATAAGCAAAAGCAGAAATTTTCTCAATTGGTCTACATATAACAACTATTATCCATATTTTTTTAAATTTCCGCTCCCCATTCTACTTAGTTTTCATCTCACAATTGGTACACCAAAGTCGAAAATGATTTCCGAGCAATGTAAGCTCACTGGGGTCCGGCCCCACGGTGTAAAGGGCAACGTGTGCGCGGCACCGGGTTCGATTTCCGGCCGAGTCAGGGGTTTTTAATTGTAAAATGATTAATATCCCTGACCTGGGGACTGGGTGTTTGTGTCGTCCTTAACGTTCCTTTCCTCACATTCAACACTTTACGCTTCCGCCATATTATATAATACACTCAGGTTCCTCACATATGGTGCAAGTAGGGGCAAAAGATCTTCATTTTTTAAAAACTCACTGGAAAAATTAGTCGTCCCTGGAGAAATCATTACAAGCGTCATTTAGAACCATGTAACTCCGCCTCTGGACTTGATAACCGCCTGAATTTGGTTAGGAAGTGAGTCCGAAAGGTTGTCCAGGTACGTTGCATCCAGGTTAAGCCACTCGCTGAGGATCTGATCATGCAATTCCACCAAATTGTGGGGATGCTGATATCGGCCTTTTACCCGGTGTTCCAACATGTCCTACAGATTTTCAGTGGGGTTCAAGTGAGGTGATTTTGCAGTCCAATCAATATGTAGGCCAAATAGGGTTGGATAGTGTTCATAAAACCAGTCACATATGCGTCCAGCCCGATGAACTTTGTTGTTGTCATCTTCAAAAATCGGGGTATTAATAGCATATTCATCGTGCCGATGTTGACTGAAAGTCAACAACTGATCATCCAGAATGTTAAAATAAACATGCTGGTTCATGTTAGTGGCCACCTCAGTGAGCGGGCCCAATCTATGATACGAGAAACACCCCCAAAACATCACTGACACACCTCCGGCTTGAACCTGACCTTGCACACATCCAGATGAAATGCTTCATTTGGTCTTCGGTGTACTCGACGACGTGCGTCATTGGAATACTGGGAAAAACGTTATTCGTCAGACCACATTACGTTCCGCCAGTCAATGACTTCTAGGCCATTGAAGGCGCGCGGCTTTATCTGCCTGTGTGAACAATGGCCTCTTGCGAGGTGACCGACTCCAAATGTTCATTGCATGTAGTTTCCGTCGCAATGTTCTCTCGCTGTGAGGTTGGGATGGACCTTCATTCACTGACTGCAACAATTCCTGTCGGGTTTGACAACAATTTTGATTCACAAGCTGTGAAACGCGTCTCTGGTCCTTCTCAGTCAGGATCTTTTTCCGGCCAAAATTCTGATGTCGTGTTTCGTGGCTACGTGTAGTATACACCGCTGCTTGCAGACACGATGAACAGTCCACTGTGAAACACCAACAAATCCAGCAATTTCTCGCATCGTATGGCCATGGGCACAGCCAAACACGATTGCCCCCTTTTCCCACTCTGTCACATCCTTACATCTACCCATGTTGACATACACTGTCCGCTTGAAACATCAATGTCGCTATTGCCTTATGCTTACGTTAAGCACGGGACTCGTTCACTGTGCCCTCTGTACAGGCTTAACGGCCCATCTGTGCGTGCGCAGTAGGATGACTAATCTTATGTCTGGTGAGCTTTGCTTTGTTTTTGTTTTTGATTTTGATTTCGAACCCCACTGTCGGAAGCTCTGAAGATGGTTCTCCTTGGTTTCCCATTTTCACACCAGGAAAATGCTGCGGCTGTACCTTAACTAACGCCATGACAGCTTCCTTCCCACTCCTAGCTCTTTCCTTTCCCATCATTGCCATGAGACCTAAGTTATATGTATCGGTGCGATGTAAAGCAAATTATAAACCTAAAAATAAATGTTTGTTTGTTTGTTTGTTTGTTTGTTTGTTTGTTTGTTTACTTTGTTTGTTTGCTTGGACATCTAGTTAAAATTCAGGCACCGTATACTCTAGAAAGTAAACTGATGGACATCTGAATACCAGATCGACGGGTTCAACCACTTGACAGGAGTACCACCACAAGAAAAATAAGCGTTAAACATTTCCGAATTTATTTATTTATTTATTTATTTATTTATTTATTTATTTATTTATTTATTAGATACAGCCTATGGAGGGCCATTTTACACTAATAATAAGAAGAAGAATAAGCTTAAATACGTATAAAAGATAACAAAGGTACAAACAACAATATTAAGTAACAACAATAAATTAACAATTTTAAGAGTAACGATGTAACAACAATGACAACGGTAACTGGCAAGTGTCGGTTACTGAAATTAGGAAGAACAAAGGTCGAGGGTTGGAAGGACGGACATCTAAATGTATTTCTCTGTTCGGTGGGACTCACTATCGAACAGAACAGTAATTGTTAGGACCTAGAATTGGATGGAATCAGTGGCATGTTAGGTACAGGCTAAACAGACACAAGACTAGAGCGACAAATTTTGAGAGGTGGAGAAAATTGCGACGGCCCGTTTTTGTAACATGAAATATCACTCGTAAGATAATTATATTTTTATTTCTTCATCCTTAAGTTGAAACTGAAAGCATATTGCCATGCAATTCAATTCTTTATTGAACACACTGACACACGCGGGCAGAAAGCTATTTTATTGTTTATGGCATGTGGATACAGAGGAAAGAAACATCATAGTCGCTATTATTCTTGATAATAATGTTATTTGTTTTGCGTACCACTAACTACATTTTAATGGTTTTCGGATACATCGAGGTGCCGGAAATTTGTCCCGCAGGACTTGTTTTACACGCCAGTGAATCTACCGCCACGGGGCTGACGTTCTTAAGCACCTTCAAATACCACCCGACTGAGCCAGGATCAAACCTGGCAAATTGCGCTCAGAAGATCAGCGCTCTACCCTCCGAGCTACTCAGCCCAGCGGTATTGTTCTTACTAAGTGCATTTAGCAGACAACAATGAAAATAGTTATAGAAGGACTTATATTCTATGTTACGTGAATTGTGTAAATGAAACGGCACTGGACAACGAGGATGTGAAAGGCTCAATTTCTTCGCCGAGCGGGGAGCAATGCTTTAGGAATTTTAAATAATAATAATAATAATAATAATAATAATAATAATAATATCGTTGAAAAATAATTAACTGGTAGGTAATGTGTTCGTGCTTTATTTATTACAACGCTATGTATCCTTAAAATGGTAGTAAAAAGGAAGGGGGGGGGGGGGACGTGATAGTCATTGACTACGCACTAAGGCGTCCGCGGTTCGCATCTCGGCCAATTGATGAAGAATTTTTGAAACGAAAAACTGGTTCGGATTCCCGTAAAACGGGAGGTTCTGTGACTATGATCAATACATCAGTTACGTAAAACTACAAGCTTCATTTTTTTAAAATTATGACCACCGTTCTTCGAATGTTGACCGAATGATTAATACCCCCTTGACAGCCGCTAGCCCCGATCTAAAAACGTCCGTGGTAAAGGATATCTATTTGCCTTATATCTTGTGTTCAGTCTCGGCGTGGTGGAGCTCATAACAGCAGGTGTGACATGTCACCAATGAAGCCCACGAGGCACGCTTACTTCCGCCCTGCTATTGTCAAGGCTTGTCCACGCGAATGTGTTTCACAACACTACCATTATTATTGTGTACTCTCGCTTCAGAAAACTGAAAGAGGGGCTGAGAGAGTGGGTTATGCTGAATTCCTTTTTCTAATTTCACTTACTGATACTTTTATGTGGCTTATATCATATAATATTAACGATTTCTATGTACTCCTTGTCCATCCGTTAATATTTGATCAATGCTGTCATGTAGAATATTAGACATTCAAATAAACCGAAAAGGGGGAAAGACGACTATGATTCTAATTGACTGACTGGCTGCCTGATTGATTGATTGATTGATTGATTGATTGATTGATTGATTGATTGATTGATTGATTGATTGATTGATTGATTGATTGATTGATTGATTGATTGATTTTGATCATACTAAGTTGGATTGGCAAAACAAAAGTACTCAACCCAAATTATACGAAAATATATCAGGTGAAATGGACCTTAGACTAGAAAAATGACGAAATTTTGTTCTGAGTTTAAACGATAGAGATAAACTAAAAATGTTCATCATCTCAGTTAGACTCTAGCATATACGACCTTGTCACTAAGTGTTTCAGTGACCAAAGTTGAGCTGTGCTGGACTGACATAAGTTCAACAACAATGCTTACTCAATTAATCTCGTCTGATACAACGAAATTTATCCAGATATGTAGTCGAAAGAATACCACTGACAGTTAAAACTGAAAACTACAGATGATTTAAGCAGGCCTATGCATTAGGGGAAGGTCGGGAGGTATCGGACGGCGGGTGGTATCGGACAATTCACAGATGTCTTTGTTAGCAGCATGTGGCAGAACCTGTTTAGCTACTCACATGTCCGCCTGCATGTTTGAAGGGTGGGTACATCCTATTCAGTCGAAAGGCAGGGTCGTTTATGAGTGGTGGTGTATTTTTGTCCTTTGTGGGATTTTCGGCCGGCACGGATTTATTTTTACCAAGAAGTAACAGCAATAAGGATAAGTTGCATTGAACTTTAAGTACATTAGCAGAAGCAGTATTCCTTACTCTGTAATATCGTGGGTTTAGAATCAGTTTCTTTTCGAACGTTCTCGTTCAGTTCCAGTTGTTTCTTAAGGGAGTCATTCGGGCGGTATCGGACACGAAACTGGCGTGCGGTATCGGACACATAGGTTGCAGTTCCGTCCGGGTTACTGATAGTACTATCCTTTGTTTTAGGTAAGCATGGGGAAGATACGAGGATAATGGGAAGAAAGCAATAAAATATTAGCAGTGAATAGTGTCAGGGACAATAGAATGAGTATTAGAGAGGCCAGTCAACGTTCCTCTGTCCCACAAAAGCACGTTAGATGATAGAATTAAAGCTCTTGAAGCTGGTAAAGAGATTCCAATAAAAGCGTGTACGGCGAACAGTGAGACTTTTCAGGGAACATTCTCAGATGAAGAAGAGAATGACCTGTACATGCATATCAAGGCCCCGACAGTCAGCTCGTGCCACTCATCAAAACAGAATTTTTAAAACTTGTGTATCAATTTGCTGAGGAATTGAGAGCTGAACATAGGTTTAATAAAACTAAAATGATGACAGGAAAGACCCTTTTTATGATTTTATGAAGAGGCATTAAGACCTCTGTTTGAGGACGGCTGAGTCTATCAGCTTGCAGCGAGCAGTAGGCTTCAACAAGGAGCAAGTGGACATATTTTTGATAAATTAAATGATCTTATGACTAAATATTTGTTTAGTCCATCAAGAATCTTCAACGCTAATGAGTGTGATATTTGCAGAATGGCTAAACGTTAATTTGTTTTATTTTCAATGTGAAAAAAATAATTTTTTATTAAAAAGATTGACCGTCCGATACCATCCTCCATTTTTCAAACCTACGAAAGTGTAATGACCTCATTAATTTGTTAATATTGTCCGTGTTTTTAATTGTGATTAAATATATTCTAGTGAGTACGTTGATACAAGAATATAGATGCTTATAAAATGCATTACATGAATGTTTTCCTATTCCATAAACAAATCATGGCAGGAAAGTTAAACTGTCCGATACCTCCCGACTTTCCCCTATTCCAGAAACTACCCTTCAGTTCCAAGTAGTTCTTATAAAAGGTGAGTAGAATGGACTCTTTTGGACACAAAACAGATTGAAGAAATACCGACGTAACATTCTATTGAATCTCCCGACAATTAAATATTTAATTAATAATGTCAGCTCTGAAGTGCAATCGAACTAATTAAAAGGAACCTATAAACTGTTTACCACTTTTGATATAGATTTTTTCACAGACCATTTTTTAGTCTGAATGAGTACCAACTAAAGTATCTATTCAGAGTTCTAATGGGCGTAATTATGCTAAATGAAAATCATTTCAAATTCAATTCAGTAAACCATATTATTAATATACTGCGCGTTATATGTCTGAGTGCACAGAGCGTAACAGGTAGGCTATATTTTTATTGAAATATATTGATATTAAACTGAAGTTTCAAGCCCAAGTGAACTACAGTATATTTCTCTCAAAGATGTAAATTACTTCGGAATATTTATGATCTGATGTCTAATAATAATAATAATAATAATCTGCAGAGTTCATTTTTCAGCGTTCGGACGAACTGGTTAACTGTTCCAAGCCGTGCACAGGATTGTTACTTTCCAGTATTAACAGTGAGAATAATTTATAGTAGTTCATTGGCCCACTAAACAAGAAATTAAATGTCCAAACGTTTGAGATACATGCTGTTGTATGTAGTGAGCCATGCATTTACACAGCGAAGTTCAAATATTGAAAATGTTTAAAACAAAACTTTTAACGGAACCGATTACTTACTTCTATGGCTTCAGTTTATCATACTAGTTCATACGGAACATTTTAGCAATAAAACAAGCACGTTTTACACTAAATGTAATACATTCTAAAACTTAGTGTCGTTGCTCATGATATTAGATTAAATATGTATTTCCATAGTATCATTAAATTTCATCGATGTTTTAATTTGATAACGCAGCTGTATAATGTTCATCTCTTACCACTTGCCACAGTCCTCTCCGAGGAGGATGCTATCGTTTCTGGTCTAGAGTCACGACTCAGTTATATTTTGGAATACTATCTTAAGAATATGCTATCCTAATGAAAATACTAATTTGTTTTGGGCTTTTAGGCCGTAGTCGAATTGGATTAGTAACTCCCAACGTCCTCCGAAAACAGCGCCCGGTATTTTCTAAATGCCCAAATTTCTTCTGTATTAATTTAGACGCTGGCCGTGAAAGCTGTGATATCTTGACTCCCGCGCAGCGTAGTTGGTCTCAATATTAAAAGAGGATAAAATTAATTTTCCCGAGCACATTTGAGACAAACTTCCACTTAATGTTGAAGTCAGTAGTTCGGAATTCATGCACGTCCATATCGCAACATGTGAATGGGCCCTTGCATAACAAAAGACAGAGATCATGAACCTTTCAAGACTGCCAATAATTAGGAAGACTTCAAATGCATATGACATTTGGTTAACTTGAAACTTTGGTTTCATCTTTGTTCGGATAAAATAAAATAGAATGATAAACCTTGTTTCCGAAGTACGAGATGGAAGAATCATTCCTTATAAATTTACTTGATGCATATATCATTAATTGTAAATAATTTTTCCGGAAAGAATACATTTTGAAAGTATGAATCATAAGATTAATGTCGAGTTCTGTGACACTTACTGTCATTCAGATGTTGTATACTTTGGCATTGCATTGCAATATGTCCCTAAAGAGTTTCCAATGAAATAAGCAGTATTAAGTAGGCTATTTGTATTTATACCATATGAATTACTTCAAACACAGACAAATTTGAACTTTCGTTGAGCTCTGTGATTCAGATTATCAAAAGTGAATTAAAATATCATGCCAAAGAGGGTTTCAATTTTGTCTGTGACTGGCGGAGTTTTAAAAGTAACCAAGTATCATTTTAACAGGATATTATTGAGCAACTTAGAGACAAAGGAGAGACGGGTCTAAAGAGAACAATATACACACCCATTACTCAAGATAAGGAATGCTAAGGTCTAAACTTCGAAAAAGTGTGAATTTAAAGTGCATCGTGACGATACTTGAGTAAGTCTGTATGTGGAAGACGACCACAATGAGGGGGATTTTGTAAGTTCATTGAATTTTAAGTCAATGTCTAGGGATTTAGAACATTGTATGGACACAGAATCACTTGATATGAATTAGGATAATCATGAAGAGAAGCTACTTTGTCAGAACAACAACGAAAAATCACCTTAGGTTCCATTTCAATATGGAAACCCTCTAATTGTTGACGTGAACGAAGAAGTTTTTCCAGATTCAGCCCACTCCTATTACAAATGTTAGGTAAAATAGGTGTCAGACATAAACACAATTTGAAACTACTTAAACAAATCTAAACCTTATAGTATCACACAAGAGCTTACCAGACATTGATAACAGCCGGGCTAAGAGCTCGGACTGTAGAACGCTGGCGTTTTAAACCTAAGCTGGCGGGTACAACCCCGTATTTGAAGATGCTCAAATACGCTAGCGTCGTGTCCGTAGATTTACTGGCACGTAAAAGAGCTCCTGCGAGACAGACTGTCTGGTATCTTGGCCCCTTCGGAAACCGTAAGTGTAATTACTGGGGCATACATCTAATAAAATTTCAACAACATACTATACATTATGTGATAATTTTCACTGTAAATTATTGATAATATTCACAATATTTACACTTCGTTCTTAAAACTAAATGCTAATGAATGATTATCACATTTGCAGCGCTAGCGGGAGAAATTATTCGTAACTCACAGTAGACTATAAGTGGCCGTTTAACAGTTTCATTCAGCTATCTAATAACTGAAGTTGCTTCGATTTTGCTTTGGCATCAAGCCTTGTCCGCATCAAGTGATGCAGCGTTGCGATTGTATAATTATATTAACAACATTTCACGCGTTAGCCAGGCTGTTTCGTTCACTTGAACTACTAGTCCGGAACTAACTGGACGCCGAGCCTCATCTGCAGTCCCTAGTCATCTGGAATAAAACAAATAACATGCTCAACTTGAAAGTGATAATGGGCTGGACGCCGCCAGTAATCATGTTGTACGGTCATCCCACCCCGCGTGTCCCGAGTGACCAGCACGTCGGACTCTAGATAAAACATGCACAAGATAATTGATCCATTTCAATGAAGTGTTTCCCTAGCACCATAAAAATATTCTCGTTACTCAAAAGGGTGAAATTGTTTGAAGAACTAGAGACAAAGTTGAGTGATTCGAACTCAGATAAAACTATTCTAGATAGCTTCCCTGAGCGACCTTTCTCTCATTATTTCTCACATTCCAGCCAACAGAAAGTCCACGAATACAAGCACGACCTAAAGGAATATATCTTAGTTGAAGAACGGAGATTTATCTACACTTCGCCAATGAAAGGTTCACGTATATTCTTTACGAATGAGTTTAAATGATAATATTCATTACAAATTGTTACAAAGATTATTAATAATAATTCACAATTTTTGAGTCTCTTGTTTTAAACGGTACTAACACGTTTCAAAAATAAAGAAATGTGTAATCATCTGTAACTAAACGATCTTAACATTATCACAATTAACAAAGGAATGATCGACCTTGTTAACTCTTTAGCATACATTTTTTTCTTCGCATTCAGTAGTTATTAATCGCAGTTTCGTACAGTTCTTTTTGCTTCAATTACAAATTTGTGTAATTAAAAGAACTGGGGTAATATAGTATATCTGACCATTCCCTTATATACTTTTTCATGAATATTTATATTATAATTAGTTTTATTAAACAGTAAGGAAATATAAAATTTAATTTTTGAAACAATCTATAACATTTAAGTTCACTACGAATGTAAGATGCTAAAACAAGGAAATTATCATCTTGAATAGGTTTGTATAAATCATCCACGTACGATTCTGTCTTAATATTCTTCAAGTAACAGAACTGAGATAACTTTGTATCACAAATGAGTAACGCACTGTAGTTTAAGACAAACCAATTTATTTAAAAAGTAATTGTATTTTGCTAAAAAGGGAACTGTGAACGTTTGTCTTGAATATGTAGACATATAAATACGCAAACATTTAGAAAACTGAGAAGTACTGTGTTAGCAGTTATATAATATCTGCCAGACATTGAAGACTCTAGTTACTTAAGAATTAACTTCATAGCCGTTACTTTAAATAGTTATTGTCGGAGAGAAATATTTTTTCTGCTTTATTATTTTACGAAAATCCTACAATTAAGAACTTTTTACTATTTACAAGACTATTGAATCTTCTCTGCAAGCAGACCTTGCATCAATCATTTGATCTCATGAATATATAAGGTAATCACTTTTGGCATCAAGATGACAGCTGACGAAAGAAGAAAGCCCACAAATCATGAATTTTAAAATCTAAGTATCTTTAAAAAAATAAAGAAATTTGTAACCATCTGTAACTAAACGATCTTAACATTATTTATCACAATTTATCAAAACATTGCTCCAAATTTATTCTTAGTATGTGCACCATTTCAAGTAGCGCATATTTACAGCAAATTAAATATGACTCTAGCCTGATTCTCGCTATTTTCAAATGTGTATATTGATGTTAATTAGTGTTGTGTAGTTATGTGATCGAAAGGCACAGAACATCCACGAACATTGTCTTCACTCAATGATACCTCAACTACGGGTTGTAAGATTGTATAGCCTACTTCATTAAAATATCGTCGCTACCGGGACAAAACCTCCTATGTGAAATATTTTAGCTTAGAACTTTTAGCTTAGGTTCTGTCATCTAATGTGCAATATTGTGTGAATAATGTCAAGGCATTCTCGCTCTTCATAGTGTATGTGCTGCGGGTCAGTATATCTCCCAAAATATGATCACATAGGAGGTTTTGTCCCGGCAACGACGATATATTTTATTGTAAATATTTATTCTTACAACAGAATAAATTTAAATAAATTCTATCTTGTTCTTTACCTCATATTCAAAACTTTCGAATGTATGTTGAAAATATGTCATTTCGAAATACTACTACTACTACTACTACTACTACTACGCTAAATTTTGAACGTCTGTTGTTATAATGAGGAAGGGAACACCTGCTACTTTCTCCACGACTTATTTATAAATTTAGTAAGTTTTCAGAGATTTCTTTAGTGTTATGGTTTAGTCTATGTGCCTAATGAAGTAATAAACAGAGTTTCTAGGTAAGTATATCCTTGAAGCTGCGAACGGATGTATTTATTTTACTCTTAGCATTTGAAAAGAAATACATATAAAAGAAAAGAAAAAGATCATGTAGAAGTTGTAAACAGAAATATATCTATACATGACAGCAATATTATTATATCATATTATTTTGCAAGAATTTCTAGATTTTGTTATATTCTTCTTTAATTATACCCGACTATGTGGGTCAGAAGATTGAGGCGCTGGCTTTCTGACCCCAAGTCTGGCGCAATGACTAAATAGTTAGCGTGCTGGCCTTTGGTCACAGGGGGTCCTGGTTCGATTCCTGGCAGGGTCGGGTATTTTAACCATGACTGATTAATTTCGCTGACACGGAGGCTGGGTGTATGTGTTGTCCTCTTCATCATTTCATCCTCATCACGACGCGTGGGTCACCTACGCGCGTCAAATCAAAAGACCAGCATCTGGCGAGTCGAACACGTCCTCGAACACTCCTGGCATTAAAAGCTATACGCCATTTCATTTCCGACACCAAGATCGCAGGTTCGATCCTGGATCAGTCCGATGGTATTTGATGATGCTCAAATACATCAGCCTCATGCCGGTAGATTCACTGGCAAGCGAAAGAACTCCTGCGGGACTAAATTTCGGCACACCGGGCGAGTTGGCCGTGCGCGTAGAGGCGCGCGGCTGTGAGCTTGCATCCGGGAGATAGTAGGTTCGAATCCCACTATCGGCAGCCATGAAAATGGTTTTCCGTGGTTTCCCATTTTCACACCAGGCAAATGCTGGGGCTGTACCTTAATTAAGGCCACGGCTGCTTCCTTCCAACTCCTAGGCCTTTCCTATCCCATCGTCGCCATAAGACCTATCTGTGTCGGTGCGACGTAAAGCCTATAGCAAAAAAAACAAAAAAAAAATTCGGCACCTCGGCGTCTCCGACAAGAATAAAAGTAGTTAGTGGGACGTAAAACGAATAACATTATTATTATTATTAATCTAATTATATATGATATGAATAAGGGGTTTTTTGCTTTGTGTTCTTAGAATGCAAACTGTATTTCTTGCCACTCAAAACAAGGTGCATAATGTAATCTATCAGATGCTCGTCTTTTGTGGTCAAGCTGGGTTGAGTGGCTTCAGTTTGGTCGGTTCTATCCCGACTCAAATACTCCAGCCTCATGTCAGTAGATTTAGAACACATAGAGAACTACGGTACTGCAAGACCCACTTCTGGCACCCCAGGGTCTCCGAAAACCATAAAAAGGAGTTAATGGGACATCAAGGTCACTCTGTGCAAAACGTTAAAAAATCGAATTCTGGTGCAGTTAATTCATGTTTAGGGGCACGTAAATGCAAGAGACAAGTATCAACGTATTTACTGGTACCGATGCGTTAAATAACCACTGTCGGGGCAAAATATCGGCACTTCAACGTTTATTAAAATTTATAGCGATTGGAGCAATGGTTAAACAACAGTTTTATTTTACTTGAAGTTGCTCTTCTTTTGAATGATAAACAAGTTCGTAAGATGTAAAATATCAGAATTTCAATGTCTTTGACTACTTTTGGTTTCACATTAGACTATCGATACTATTTAGACCAATATTCAATAAAAAATCTCGTGAAATCTTCGTCACTCCCTGAATAGTAAGGGAATTGTTGGTTAATAAACAAAGCATTGACCATGAGCTTTAGCTGTTCATTTAGAAGCATGTTCGTGTTTGAGGGAGCGACGTAACGTGATAACTTGAAGGAGCACGACATTCATTCCAGCTAACGACAGTAGTTACGCAAATCAATTGTTAAATGTATCCAAAATAATTCATTGAAGGTAACCTCATGTCAGGACTAAAGGATGAAATACAGCTCAATTGTCTTTAAACATTTGTAGCTCATTTCTAATGTAAACTTCTCCTGTCATCAGTATCAGTATGCCGAAGACAAGTAGTTTGGGGACTAACTCGATTTTACAACGAAATATCCACTGGGTAGAAGGTAATAATACACACAACATTCATGGGCTTCGATGTCTACGGTGAGAGACAAGTAACAGAACAGAGTGCTTTAGTAGTGAGTCTCAAAATGGCGAGGATTTACTGAATATGTTTCATGCCAGCTTCGAGTACAAAAAATATGAAAGTTTCTATATAGTTTTAAGAAGAATATTGTTTCAAATAATCCTATTGTCGTTAAAGAAACCAAACCTCGTATGTCACAATGCTCTTCCTATCCATTATTATCCTGAAGACTTGTCACGCACCCCAGCCGCATAAGGTTATTTTCCTTTACACATTAGCATAGGAAAATGAACGCAACGAAAATTGTTCTGATGATAATGGATAGGAAGAGCGTTGTGACATACAAGGTTTGGTTTCCTCAGTGATGACGTATACAATATTATGTTTCAAACCTCTTCTGCGAGTTACATAATTAATTTATTCATTAAAGCAACTTAACTTGAAATTTTAACATATTACATGGATCTTCGTTTTCACCATTCATTTAAACCCCATAATCTGTATAAATACAGTCGCAAAGGTCACGCACATTCATTACTTTATCAAAATTTCTTGTAATTATTTGTTTCAAAGGTATTACTGACAATCTCAAATTCTTTTTCTTTTGATGTCTGTCTGTATTTCTAAAACTGGAAAACGGCAGAACACAAGTCATCCAAACTCCGTATTTGAAATCTACCCATTCAGAATTGATAATAGAGTGCATGTGACATCAAAGTCGTCGCATCGAGTAAGGGGTTTGAAGTTAGGTCTATGGAGAAATTTAATAAACAAAAGTTACAGTAATTGCAATTTGCGATCGTTTATATCATATACACGTTTATCATGCGACGGATAATAACGGAGATATTGGCCGATGTCCCCTGGGACTACAGTTTGTAACGCATAATCAGAGGCAATTTCGCACAAATCTGGAGAAGTAACTCTACCGTACTGTCGTGAGACTCTCGGTGCATATCACTTCAAGAGGGTTTTACAGGGAGAATAAAGCAGCATTAATTTTAAATTCTTGATAGAGTGATCATAAGGCAGATATCATTAACATTGGATTTCATGATTCTTCCGTCGCAGCGCAACTCTTGTGGTAAGAGGAACTATAGATAGTATGTTACTTGGAAGAAGAGGCAGTTTTATCCTACATTGGGCAAGGAACTATATATATTCAGAAATAGTCATCATACTGTTCCGGTTTGATTTATATGCATCGTTCGTCACATTATTTGTTTCCGAAGAAAAATAACATTCCAATATGCCGTAATTAACCTGTGAATTTAATCACAGAACTTCGCACAAATTCATGGAGAAAGCATATATTCTATTGGATAATGTCGTTCAAAGAACATGTACAAATGCTACTTTAAAGAGTAATACTAATACTATAGATAGGAGGTGAAATGTGCACTAAAACTGAAAATGCTTATATAAATTATTCTGTATTCATAAAATATCTTTGAATTCTAAGTTGTCATTCTGTCTTATTTTAAGGACTTCTCTTGCAGCTTTACTAATTATATCGAAATTATACATAAAGTAGTTTATAATATAATGGGATAACTGTGTATCCATTCTCATATAACGACACTCGTTG
Source organism: Anabrus simplex (assembly GCF_040414725.1). Lineage (NCBI taxonomy): Eukaryota > Metazoa > Arthropoda > Insecta > Orthoptera > Tettigoniidae > Anabrus > Anabrus simplex. The sequence continues at coordinate 290,136,454 of NC_090267.1, forward strand.
GAGTCATCATCATCATTCCCAAGGGAGACGTTTACGTCTGCAGTTGAATTAACATATAGGGTATATATGTATATAACGTGTGTTTGAATTAGACCGACGAACTTTCAGATGGGAAGAGGACTTACGGTACTATTTTAAATACATGTTATTAAAGAACATACAGGAACAGATTAAGGGTAATCACTTGCTTTAAAAATAATGAAAAGGTTTAACAAACGAACTGTTAATATTCCACGTGTTTGTTTCTTGAAAAGAACAGTGGAAGAGATAAACGTAACGAAACAGAAAACACAAAATCCTGCTCCGTATGCCGTAAGCATAGGCTTATAGACTCATTCCATGCATGATGTAGCAAACGTTATGGTAATGAATGAACTAGAATGAGAGAATAATACTGAGCAGGCGTATATGGAGCCAACCCCCTGGATGAAGGTATTGTACAGAACACAGGGAGTTCTCTGAGAGAGGGGATGTGATTCCTGACATTCTCACATGTCTCGTTAAGGATAAACGAGAAAAATGACTGAAAGGGGCAGCCTAATCGGTTCCAAAGTTGGCTGGTCTTAGATCAGATACTATTTTACAGTCATAGGCTTAAAGAAATATTATTATTGATAACTAGATTTCACTCCTTAATGTCTTAACTCGTTTCATGTTGTGTAGAAAAATTTACACTTCAAAATCACTGAATAGGAATTGAAAATCGTAGGTGAAAGAGTTGCTTACGTAGAATAGGCCAAGTAATGTCATCTCAGTTTTAGAGAATTCGTGAACGATTTCGAAATTAGAGAAATAATTGCATATTTGTCAGATAGTGATGACACATGTAATGCTTGAACATTCAAATTATCGTTTTATTTATGAGTGAGGACTACTCCAGAAATTTGAACTGGCAGGTGTTAAAGAAGTTAAAGAAGAAGTCTATAAATTCAGTTAATAACTTATGTTGTAAAATAATTTATTTTTTGCATACGTTATTCGCACTTTTGTCACCGACCCCTAGAATTATTTCGTCAATTGGACACGTTGGGTGATATGCTGGTCATACTTGACACATTTCCTTGAAACCTATCAGATTACCCTGTACTAATGACAAGTACCCGCATACCGGGTATTTTCATATAGCCTACCGCTATAATAATGAATATTATAATTTGACGTAATGACATATCTCACCTTTTTTTCTAATCAGACCAAAACATGAAATAAAAATATAATTTTTTAATGATCCATTTGTTCTTTATAATGACCATGAATAACTAATTCATGTCCCTTATACGTGTTTTTGTTCCGATAATAATCCAGACAATAGTACTGTAGCCTATATTGAATATGTACGGAAAAGTTATTTTGAGAGGTTCTCAAGATGAACAACCTGAATAGCTTAAATCTCTCTCATATGAGGTCTATCTGTAAGCTATTAGAATTAAATGAACTTATTTCTAACTAATCATCTCTTGAAAGCCTTTCAATCAACTCTTTTAAAAATATTTTTTGAATGATGACAGATGATTAATTTTTATACAAAATGCACTGTGATACAAGAGGTACAATAATTACAGCCGAGGATAAATAGGTTACAGTCTACTAACGAGGTTAGAACAAGGATTGTAAAATATTAAACAATGCTATTTACGTGAAAGGAAGCAATGTTCGTTAAACATTTCAATAGTTCTGTTGGAAACATCGACTAGCAAATAGCTACTATAAAGGAATTATGCTATCCAATTTTACATCAAGCAATACATTTGTCTTAGTGCCTTCTTCAGTTTTCTCTCAAAATGCCATCTGTTTCAGTCACTCGCTTAAACTCTAAATATTTTTAATATACTCTTTAATGGACTAAAAATACTTAAGTTTCTTGGATATTTGATGTTAACTCTAGAAACTGACATCACGTGTTCGTATCAACTAAACGAATATTTGAGAGTTTGTCAAGACCCGAAATAGAATTATTCACCGACATTTTTTTAAGGGTTGTACAAATTAACATAAATAAGTCAATAATAATTATTTATCTAATTGTACTTGCGAAGGAGTTAACACTTTGCAGTTTGCACTTCAACAATGAATTTGTGATCATTAGCATCTTGTTCAAGTTCTTTCTAAATTTCACTTTCGTTTGTCCCTCCTGTTCAAGTTCAAAATATAAGTACAGTCTTATAGGCAGTTTCTGAAGTTAACAGCCCATATTCAGGAATTTAAAAGCAATATTTTATTATTAACAAATTATTAATATATAGTTTATTACAGGGTAGTATAACCAGAAAAAGGAAAAAGAGAATAAGATATCGTCTCATGAACTATATTCTTGATTTTGAGAGTGTCATGTAGACAAACGGTCCAACATCTTTGTAAGTTTATCGTTCCATTCCTGCGTGCACGGTGAGTGCAGGTTATGTACTGTGAAAGAACTGAACTGAATTTATTGATCACTATTTGTCACCGAGACTAAAGAGTCCCATTATGTAGCACCTACATTGAAAACAACGTACAAAACAATTATTACAGAAAAAAAAATACGAAGGAGAAACTTAAACTAAAACCTTAAATACTATTTAATACGAGAAAAATTTAGTTATTAAATTACAAAACTGAAAAACAAAATTAAACATTATAATAAAAACTAAATACTAAAAGTATCAAACTGTACAGTTAGTCCAGTTGCCTTAAATGCTGCCAAAAGAAAGGAATCAATTTACAGGTGAAATAACATACTAACGGTATATTTTAAACAAAAATAATAACAGCGACTCTGATTAAAACGATTTCAAGCATTCATAATATATCATACATATCAGCCTATCTCACATTTGTGCCGCATGTCAATTGTAGAGTTACACTGACTGACAGAGCAAATGCAACACCAAGGAGGAGTGGTTCGAAAGGGATGAAAGTTGGGGGAAAAACAGAGACGGCACGGACGAATAATTGATGTTTATTTCAAACCGATATGCAGGTTACACAATGCGCACGGCATCGACTCAGTAGGATGTAGGACCACCGCGAGCGGCGATGCACGCAGAAACACGTCGAGGTACAGAGTCAATAAGAGTGCGGATGGTGTCCTGAGGGATGGTTCTCCATTCTATGTCAACCATTTGCCACAGTTGGTCGTCCGTACGAGGCTGGGGCAGAGTTTGCAAACGGCGTCCAATGAGATCCTACACGTGTTCGATTGGTGAGAGATCCGGAGAGTACGCTGGCCACGGAAGCATCTGTACACCTCGTAGAGCCTGTTGGGAGATGCGAGCAGTGTGTGAGCGGGCATTATCCTGCTGAAACAGAGCATCGGGCAGCCCCTGAAGGTACGGGAGTGCCACCGGCCGCAGCACATGCTGCACGTAGCGGTGGGCATTTAACGTGCCTTGAATACGCACTAGAGGTGACGTGGAATCATACGCAATAGCGCCCCAAACCATGATGCCGCGTTGTCTAGCGGTAGGGCGCTCCACAGTTACTGCCGGATTTGACCTTTCTCCATGCCGACGCCACACTCGTCTGCGGTGACTATCACTGACAGAACAGAAGCGTGACTCATCGGAGAACACGACGTTCCGCCATTCCCTCATCCAAGTCGCTCTAGCCCGGCACCATGCCAGGCGTGCACGTCTATGCTGTGGAGTCAATGGTAGTCTTCTGAGCGGACGCCGGGAGTGCAGGCCTCCTTCAACCAATCGACGGGAAATTGTTCTGGTCGATATTGGAACAGCCAGGGTGTCTTGCACATGCTGAAGAATGGCGGTTGACGTGGCGTGCGGGGCTGCCACCGCTTGGCGGCGGATGCGCCGATCCTCGCGTGCTGACGTCACTCGGGCTGCGCCTGGACCCCTCGCACGTGCCACATGTCCCTGCGCCAACCATCTTCGCCACAGGCGCTGCACCGTGGACACATCCCTATGGGTATCGGCTGCGATTTGACGAAGCGACCAACCTGCCCTTCTCAGCCCGATCACCATACCCCTCGTAAAATCGTCTGTCTGCTGGAAATGCCTCCGTTGACGGCGGCCTGGCATTCTTAGCTATACACGTGTCCTGTGGCACACGACAACACGTTCTACAATGACTGTCGGCTGAGAAATCACGGTACGAAGTGGGCCATTCGCCAACGCCGTGTTGGCTACGTGCGCAGCACAGCGGCGCATTTCACATCATGAGCATACCTCAGTGACGTCAGTCTACCCTGCAATTGGCATAAAGTTCTGACCACTCCTTCTTGGTGTTGCATTTGCTCTGTCAGTCAGTGTATAAAAGGATCGTTTGGTTATAAAGCACATAAGGTCAATTCTTATAAAAATAGTTTCACTTCGAAAACAGAATGTTACTTCAATAGGCAAGGTTTCCATTTTACAATATTTACATATTTACAAGTAAATATGTGCAATATAAATTCTCTCAAAGATTTTTGACAATACCAGTACAATCACTATTTCATTGTATGTCTCATTAAGAAGTTCCTCACAGATAATGTTACGAAAGAGTCTGCAAAGGGGGCGGGGGAAGAGCTAATGAATGAAGGTGAAAGGACTCTAAAAGTGACGAGTTTATCGCATCAAAAGAATCGATTTCTTACGGTTAAACGACTTTTTACCGCCCATAGGAGATTACAAGCGAAGACCTGTGAGTATTACAACTGCACTACAAGATTGCGTGCACTTCATTGAAGCCACAGCATATTAAATTAGCAGCCCTTTTTGCTGTTAAAAGTCAACGATATCCAAGAAACAAGGTTAGGCCTATAGACTATATCAAGATAAGGAAAGGTCAAGCCAAGATACTAACGTCCTAATAATGTACTAATATGCTGGGTCCGTAAATAGGATTAGTATAAATAGATTATGCTTGCATGATTTAGGAATTTTTTCTATGATGACAAATTTTAGCTGTCGAGTGTCCAATATTCTCGATAATTGTATATCTTAAAAGAAATGGAACCTCACTATCGTGAAATATGTCTAATAATGACTCATTTGTGCAGGGTGGTATAATAAATCATACATTTATCGTAAGGAGTGTGTTGAAAATATTCTCTTAGTCAGTTTAATACGCGTGATCGATAGCTGCAGTCGCTTAAGTGCGGCCAGTATCCAGTATTCGGGAGAAAGTGAGTTAGAACCCCACTGTCGGCAGCCTTGAAAAAAGGTTTTCCGTGGTTTCCCATTTTCACACCAGGCAAATGCTGGGGCTGTACCTTAATTAAAGCCACGGTCGCTTCCTTCCCATTACTACTCCCTTCCTGTCCCATCGTCGCCATAAGACCTATCTGTGTCGGAGCGACATAAAGCAACTTGTAAAAAAAATGAAAAATTTTAATACGCAAAGTAAATACCTTAATACCAATTTCAACAACATTTCCTTAAAAATACATGCCTTAGACTGTAATAGTAAAAGTGTACTAAAGTACCTTCTTACGTTCGGTTAAATCATGTAATTTTCTTATAGTTTCACATTATCTGTTTATTATGGATTCATTTACCCCCAAGTTAGACAAATAGAACGGATATTTGTAAGGATAAGCGGAGATTTTTATTTACCTTTTTTAGTCTGCTGCATATAGGCACTCTTAAACTACTGATAAGACTCTTCTAGAAACTCGTGTTGTTTGAATCAAAGTCAAGTGATATATTGAGATACTGTCAGCGCTTTTCTGCTTAATTTTATATAAAGCCAATTTCCGTACTTCTGTTGAACTGAAGCACATGATGACAAATCCAAACTTTCGAATGGAAAGTAATAAACAGGCAATGGTCGCGGGGCTCAAACTTACTAGCAGACTAATTTAAGACATTTATCACGTATCATCATCATCATCATCATCATCATCATCATCATCATCATCATAGGAGAGCCTCCCTGGCTCAAACGGCAGCGCGGCGGCCTATTACTGCTGGGTTCTGTGGTTCAAATCCTCGTTATTCCATGTGAGATTTGTGCTGGACAAAGCGGAGGCGGGACAGGTATTTCTCCGGGTAGGTACTACGGTTTTCTCTTTTTCATTCCAGCAACATTCTCCAATATCATTTCATTTCATCTGTCAGTCATTAATCATTGCCACAGAGGAGTGTGACAGGCTTCGGGAGACGGCACAATTCCTATCCCGCAGCTTGATTGGGGCTTCATTCATTCCTTTCCTGACCCGGTCGAACGACTGGAAGCAGGCTGTGGATTATCATCATCACAGCCACTTACTCTTAGGTGAAAATAACGATCTTCTTCCAAGAGACTCAACGTTGTTTATTATGGGTTCTTAGATAGCTGACGAGACCATTCTCGAACCACAACCAAGGGCTGCCACCTTGTAACCGTGAAAATTCGGAACTTGGATTCATACATACAGTATACCCCGTGTATATCTGTAAGTGTTTTCATATGCATTTCAAAGTGAGTTAATAGTGCTAACAATAAATCTCAGGTACAAAAATTGGCCTTTACATCCCTCAATATTATAAAAATCCTTATATAACAAAAATGGAATTAGACTACATCGTATTGTACTTAAAAAGTACTTAAGTCACATAATGCACATATTTTCTTCCTTTTATTTGTGATTTTATTACATTACATATCCTCCTCTTACTCTTACCATTCACATTTCGTTCCATTTGTACGCTTTATTGATCGGAGCTGTATCCAACATTTCGTCGTTGCCGGGACAAAACCTCCTATGTGAAATATTTTAGCCTAGAACTTTGGCCGGTAATGTTCTGTCCTCTAAGGTGCAATAATGTGTGAAGATAGTCAAGGCATTCTCGCTCTTCATAATGTATGTGCTGCGGGTCAATATATCTCCAAAGATATTACCACATAGGTTTTGTCCCGGCAACGACGATTTGCTTGTTGTCTCTTACAAAATCTACAAATGCAGAAGAGCTTCAGACAATTATAGGCCTAAAGGAATTTGAATATCTACTTTGACCAATTCTACACTAAATTTGTTCCGCTGACGGAACTCGTTCAGTCTAATAATAGGCCTATCCATTATTTGGTCTTCTTCTACTTGTATCACTTTTTCCACACCCCGGTGCAGTCGCGGGTGCGAAATGTATAGCACATGTGGCCTTGGCCCTGTTTTACGGCCGGATGCTCCTCCTCACACCAACACTGTCTAGAGGGTTGTGATTATTATTGCGTGTTTCTTTGGTGACTCGTAGTGTGGTGTGTTGTGTGTGAATTTAAAGGAGTGTGTTGAGACAAATACAAACACACACACATAAATACACAGTCCCCGAGCCTAAGGAATTATCCAGACGGGATTAAAATCCTCGAATGGCTGGAAATCGAACTCGGAACCTCTGAAGCGAAGTCTTCAATTTTGACCATTCAGCCAAACAGCCGGACACCATCCTTTATTTGGTACAAAATTTAAATTCACTCATGGACAGGAAAGTGCATTCGAGATATTCTGTCTCGAAGGACTTTAGCCTAATGCCTACGTCATAGTTCCTCAATATTTTGTTGGTCCTTATGGACAAAGCCACATCGGCTGATCAGACGCTGTACCCTACCAGTTTTCAATATCAGTTTCACATTTCGTGGTATTAGACTTGTGTCGTTTCTTTTCTGTCCTCTCAGATTACGTATAAGAAATTGTCCATCCTTTAACCGTGAACACATTGCTTGCTAAGGCTGGCGCGTTTTGGAAATATAAGCGACGTGGCTGGCCAGTCGACGTTGTTAACCATTGTATCAATACTTGTGGTACTGGCAACCAGGTCCGGTGACAGGTTTCTCAGGCCCTTAGAAAACTGAGGGGTCCAGGCCCCTGGGCAACCGAAGGGTCCGGACCTCTAAATCCCAGTACCCCCCCCTACCCTACCCCCTCACTTAATTTAGACTAGAACTGCGAACATGCAGGTTATTTTATAACCAAGGGTTATCTGATTATCAGCCCCTGGCGGAGGAGTTTGAAACAAAAAATTGGTGCAAAATTTGTATCGGTGCAAACGTGGTGTATTTGTGGTGCTAATCTGGTTCAAAAGCGACAATTAAAATGAAAAAAACCCACCACAATTACTCCACATATTTTTTTCACATTAATTTATACCATTTTTACACCAAGAAAGTTGGTGCAAGAGAAGTGGCATTTTACACCATAGTTTCACCAAAGATGAAGTACATCAATCAGACAATTTCTGCACCAATTTCGCGCCAAAAATAGGCTACACCAAAGTTTTGCTTTCAACCTTCTTTATTGTCAACATCACTGTTGAACCGAATTATTTCTTTCATATTTTTTATTCATCTTCTTTTGGTCCCGGGCCCATTGGGTGGGGGTGGGGGGAGCTCGTCGCTGGTCCTGCTGGCTACTTTCAAGATACTGATGTTTGCTTGACAGTCCTGCCCTTTTACTCTATGTATTATTATATTATTCTGGTACTTTCCCAGATATTTCAAATATCTTCTGTAAGTAAACAATTTACATTCACATCTTGAAATATCCTTTTTCTTTTACGTCGATTGCTAAAATAAAACTTTTATACATTATAATCTAAGTAGCTTAACATATTTTTAAATTAACAAAACACACTTCTATCGAAATTAATTAAGATACGTAGAAAATACGAGCAGTCCAGGGGAGGCTTTTCTTGGAACGTGTATATTTTGAGTAGGCTACTCACAGCGATGCACCATTAAATGATTATGTTTATATTCAGTAAGGATGATTTATTTAACACTGTACGAGTTAGCCTACTTAATATGGATATGTAACCCATTGCTCCAAAGTGAACAAAGACATTTTCTCTTAGCGTTTGTGTAATGAGTTCAAGGTTTCGTTGGTGCTACTCTGCTTTCAGTATTAAATCCAAATAAATTTTACCTCTCTACACAATAAGAAAAATAAAAAATTAACTGGACATTATTAAAAGATAAATACCGGTACAATTAATTGGTAGCCTAAATGCACTGATTTCTTATTGTGGCCGATATGGTAATAAGCTTAACATGTGCAATTATACATCTTCATAAATTTAAAAGAATTTCACATTAAAAATAATTTCTAATAAGTAACCATCAGCTTGACCTCTGCCACCATATCCTTGTACTCATTGTTCTCGGTGTGTCCTACAAACCGAACAGATCAATAATTATAATGTCTTGCGCTAAATTTTACTCAATAAAGACATGTGCTAAAATAATGACCACTCCTAATGGAACTCATTATTAATGAAATAAGCTGCCTGACGAGTCATTAGTGTATCAGTGTACTGCCGCAGGGCCCGCATAAGCAAAGCCTTTTCATTTATCCATTGCTAAACATTAATTATACATCAAGACTCCGTTGAACGCAGTGGAGATCCTGATGCTTTTAGGCAACGAAATTACTATTTTATGCGGTCATATTCACTACAGCCAATTCTCATATTACTGGGCGTACATAGGACATAAATGGCCGTCATGAAGAGAAGGTGAAATACGTGAAATTATATGCACTCAAACTGATAAATATGCATGAAGATATTCACTTAATACCAGAATGTATGCGCTTTAAAATTGTCAGAATTCGCTGTTAAACTTTTAGTATATTGCTTCAATCATAACGTAGCATTCTTTACTAAAATCTAATGCATGTGCAAAGTAGATGACCGGGCGAGTTGGCCGTGCGCGTAGAGGCGCGCGGCTGTGAGCTTGCATCCGGGATATAGTAGGTTCGAATCCCACTATCGGCAGCCCTGAAGATGGTTTTCCGTGGTTTCCCATTTTCACACCAGGCAACTCCTAGGCCTTTCCTATCCCATCGTCGCCATAAGACCTATCTCTGTCGGTGCGACGTAAAGCCCCTAGCAAAAAAAACAGTAGATGATCTTGCCGCTTCTTGATTCATCCAAATAATGATTTTCATTATTCCTCGTAGCCTACAAACAGGACATAGGAGAATAATACCATATTTACGCGAATAATCCCCGCACCCTAACTTTAGGAAGGCTCATTTTGAAAAATGAAAAGCCATCATTGACGTAAATAAAACTCGCACCTCAATTTCGTGCCTCAAATTTAAAAAAAACTATGCGGGGATTATTCGCGTAAATACGCTATTCTTCGTACACGTTATCAGTACGCATCAAAAATGCTTGAAATTTTACGTGATTAATGATATCCTATCATAGCCACGGAATCTCTAGTTTTAGGCTACGTAGAATTAGAACTACAGGGATTAAGGTTGCCAGTTCTTCTCATTTTGGCGGTATTTCTCGATATTTGGATGTTTAAAAGAAAAATTTTCCGATTCCTGCTTTGTACTTTTAATCTACTTCCGAGTTGTTTACTATTAACGTTTTCCGTCACTACAAAATTTACAAAACATATGATTATTTCACGCCGTTTTTGCTTCTGGTCTTCTCTGTAGTTTAAGTTTGTTAATCGGTAATAATGGATACATCTTGTGAAGTCGAGCATAATTTAATAAATAGAAATTGTCTAATTGTTTGATTTATTCTTTTTCTGATTTGAGCATTCGATACGGTGGCGACAAAACTGTTGACGAAAGGTGGATGTACGTTTTAACTTCTCCAAAAGAGGTGTTCCATGCGTGAAAAAGCATAATTGGCATGGTGCTAGCTACCCCTGATTCCAACGCCAATGTATAGCGTGTATTATCATTGGTAAAAATGAAGACGTCTGACAGCAGGAACAGGTGCTGTACCATCACAACTGCAAGTGTGTGTTAGCTACAAACTTTTATAATGCTTTCAAAAGTGGCCCTAATATATTGCATGATGATCTTCAGAAAGATATACACAATAGCTGAATTCCTTGTGCTATAGCATTTTATGCAAGTCTTAAATATCTTTCTCTTGAAATACCGTACATAAACTGTTACGGTTTTCGTAGAAATAACTAGATATAAAATAAGGAAAATATACAAGCATTAACTAGATGCAGTTTCTTCTGTTAATTTTCCACATTTTTTTTCAAAATCCATGTTATATCCCTAACAGGGATGTGTTTTTTCATCTCAATGACCCCACATGTATTGTCCAGAAATTGGACCACGGCCGTTTTAATGATGACGAAGATGTCCTGAACTCATAAAGCAACACCAGCAACAACACTTCAACACCAAAAACCATACTAACGTTTGTGAACTCCTCTGTTATCTCAAACAAGGCAACACATTTGTAGAAGAAGGAAATCTTCACGAAACATGTGATTATTTCACGTGAATTAAACTGTAACCATAGGGAAAGGTACACACAGGGGACAATGGCATGTCCTGAGAATACTCACAACGTCGAAATACCGTGAATCATAGCAAAATAACTTTTATACGGTACATTCACTCGTTCATAAGTATTATTAAGATTTTCTCTGAAATAAATGTATGTTCATACCACAGAAAGTATCTAATTATAATTATGTAAAGTTGTGTTTTTCGCAGTCACTTCTCAGGCATTTAATGGATCCTGCAAGTCTTAAATAGAAATGAACCGGCGTTTTATCGCATCAAAAAAGTATCCTGATATCTTGGACTTGGATAATTTTGTAAATTAGGAATTTTCAGAAATGAATAGGCCTACCTATGTAATTGTGCATGCTGTGATCGTAATCAGTAATCAGTGTATTTTACAGATCCAGGAACCTATAGACTAGTTGGCCGCACGGTATGGAATGTGTAGCTGTAAGTTTACATTCGGGAGATGATAGGTTCGAATCACATCATCGGAAATCCTGAATATGCTATTCCGTGATTTTCCATTCTTACACCAGGCAAATGCTGGTTTTGAGCCGCAGTTAAAGCCACGGCCGCTACTAATCTAGTCCTAACCTTTTCCTATCATATCGTCGTCGAAAACCTGTAGGCTATATGCTAGTGATAATTATGTTAAACCACTAGAAAAAATATGTAAAAGTAAAAATAATGTTTAGTTAAGTGTGTTAAAGACTGGAGGACGAAAAATTCCGATTAGCATTTGAGAGTGATTAAATGTGAGAGAGACCTTCCTTTATGGACTTGCGAAAACAGCAAAGAATCCATTTTAGGGGAAAGTAACGGCATTCCGACGTCCCTCAAGACTAATAGTATTTAAAGGGCCATTAAACATACAGTCTTAATGTCAGTAATAGCTTAATATTTATTATTATTATTATTATTCAGTGAAAAATTACAGAAAGTTTCATTTGGGTCACTATTCGTCATTTAAGAATGATGAAATGTGAGAGACCCATGTTGGAAGATTTCGCCCTACGAGCACAATAAGGGGCAAATTTCCGACACAGCGACATCTTTTAACAACCGAAGAGACATTAGACACTTGGCACTATTATTTATTAATAATTAGGCTGTCCGCCTCTGTGGTGTAGTGGTTAGCGTGATTAGCTGCCACCCCCGGAGGTCCGGGTTCGATTCCCGGCTCTGCCACGAAATTTGAAAAAGTGGTACGAGGGCTGGAACGGGGTCCACTCAGCCTCGGGAGGTCAACTGAGTAGAGGTGGGTTCGATTCCCACCTCAGCCATCCTGAAAGTTGTTTTCCGTGGTTTCCCACTTCTCCTCCAGGCAAATGCCGGGATGGTACCTAACTTAAGGCCACGGCCGCTTCCTTCCCTCTTCCTTGTCTATCCCTTCCAATCTTCCCCATCCCCCCGCAAGGCCCCTGTTCAGCATAGCAGGTGAGGCCGCCTGGGCGAGGTACTGGTCATTCTCCCCAGTTGTATCCCCCGACCAAGAGTCTGACGCTCCAGGACACTGCCCTTGAGGCGGTAGAGGTGGGATCCCTCGCCGAGTCCGAGGGAAAAACCGAACCTGGAGGGTAAACAGATGATGATGATGAATAATTAGGCTAATAATAATAATAATAATAATAATAATAATAATAATAATAATAATAATAATAATAATAATAATGTGTGGCTATTTCTAGCCGAGTGCAACCCTTGTAAAACAGACCCTCCGATGAGGGTGGGCAGCACCTGCAATGTGTAGGTAACTGCGTATTAATGAGGTGGAGGATAGTGTTATGTGTGGTGTGTGACTTGCAGGGATGTTGGGGACAGCACAAGCACCCAGCTTCCGGGCCATTGGAATTAACCAATGAAGGTAAAAATTCCCGATCCGGTCGGGAATCGAACCCGGGACCCTGAGAACCGAAGGCCAATACGCTGACTATTCAGCCAACGAGTCGGACAATAATTCACAGATTACTTATCTATTGTTTCAAATAATGACTTTCTATCTAGATGACAGAGTTCGATCCGCGGTTCTGCTAAAATATATTACAGTTTTTAAGGCTTAGGAGACGAGTGTTTTCAGCCTCATGTAAAGAATTAAGTAGACAGATGGGCTGAAATGCATTCTCTGCAAGCCTAGAAGTATTTTCTACGTAGTTTGTACTCACCAACTCCAAGTGAATGTGGAGATATTAGTATAATAAGTTATAGACCATGTTCTCTTCATTTCGAGTTAAACCTCAAATTAACTTCAAATACACTACTTACCTATACAGTGTATAGATAGATACTAAAACTACACATATTGTCATCAGGTTCTTAACGTGACTGTTAAGTTTCAGATAATGAGTAACGAGATCTACTCTAGAATTGTACGTAGAAATGGAGCCACAGACGTACAGCTATTTCTAAAAATGACAGGCTAATAATTAACGATATAGGGAAACAGAAGTTCCCTCTATACCCATTTCCTAAAATGACTTGTTAGTATAGGCCTAGGCTAATGGTACTGATGTTGATAATACCGTAGACATATTCTTCTTCTAGTACCTACCCGTTCCGGATGTTCGCTATCATAATAGCGATGTGACTTTTTGTGTGTATCATAGCGCAACAGTTCTCCTAAAGGCATTTGATGCCAGTGTCTCATATGCCTTAACCAGAAGATCCGTCGGCATCCTCCATCTTCCGTCTCGAAGAGTATTCGGTACTTTCCTTCATTCCTCATGATATGTCCGGAGTAACTTATTCTGCCTTCCTTTGTTCACTCTTTGTTCGTGCGTGCCCCCTGTGGGTGGGGGCGGTATAACAATAGACCTAACCACGGTACAGTATACTTTGCCTGTTATAAAAGGCGACTAAAACGGGGACCAGGGGATCTCCATTTCTGAGAGTGAGTTGACGACCACGGTTACCCTAGCTGAGTCTGGCATTGCTTCCACTACCTGTGGCAAGCTCTTCGCCTTCAAATTTCCTGTCCGACCTCCCTTTGTTAACTTTTGTTCTCTTCCGTCCCCCGATGGTATTACGGTTCACGACGCCTAGGAAATTCATTTTCATATCCTTCATGGCCCTTCCCTTCCTTTTGCGGATGCCTTCGTTCCTCTTCTATTTTCTTCTTTATAGTGTTTACAGAGGATGGTTGCCTAGTTGTACTTCCTCTTAAAACAATAATCATCACCAATAACACCACCACCATTTTATTCATACAGTTCAATACGATTTGATTATTTGTTCTTCTTCTTCTTTTCTTTATCTGTTTACCCTCCAGGGTCGGTTTTTACCTCGGACTTAGCGAGGGATCCCACCTCTACCGCCTCAAAGGCAGTGTCCTGGAGCTTCAGACTCTGGGTCGGGGGATACAACAACGGAGTATGACCAGTACCTTGCCAAGGTGGCCTCACCTGCTATGCTGAACAGGGGTCTTGCGAGTGGATGGGAAGATTGGAAGGGATAGACAAGGTAGAGGGAAGGAAGCGGCGGTGGCCTTAAGTTAGGTACCATCCTGGCATTTGCCTGGAGGAGAAGTGGGAAACCGCGGACTAATTACTTGTTACTGGTCTAAATAAGTTGTTGGGCCTACAGCAATGTGTGTAAACGTAATTACATCGTAGCGTATTGACATAAGTGATCTTCATGGAAGAAGCGTGCCAAAAAAAAAAAAAAAAAACTTAGGCAAAGATATGTTTTGTTTTGAATGATCACATTAGTCGGCACCGTGAACCGATCATTAGGTCCGATGCGGTTCTCCTTTTCTTGTAGCAAGACTGATGTAACATCAACTAAGTCCGGTGGTATTTGAAAACGTTCAATTACGCCAGTCTAGTTTAGGTATATTTACCGGCAGGTTTTAGGGGACGGCTGCGTATTTTTACAGCCATATAAAGTAATATCACCACACTGGCACGTATGGGAACTCCTGCAGGACAATATTCCGACATGTTGGCGTCTCCGAAAACCGTAAAAGTAAATCTACATGGTGTGAAGTAAAACAAAAATTATTATTATTATTATTATTATTATTATTATTATTATTATTATTATTATTATTATTATTCCGAGAAATGGCTGTGCGTTTTGGGTCACGTAGCTATCAGCTTGCATTCGTTGGTTCGAATCCCACTGTCGACAGCCTTGAAGATTGTTTTCAGTAATTTTCCATTTTCACACCAGGGGCTGTACGTTAATTAAGGCCACACCCGCTTCCTTCCCACTCCTAGACCTTTCCTATCCCGTCGTCGCCATAAGACCTGTGTCGGTGCTACTTAAAGCAGATTGTAAAAAATTATATAACTATATTATTTTCTATCCCCAGTTTCTGGTCATCCGAGATTGAGAAAGAGCAACATACTATATTCTGTTATCCTTTTCCTTTGTTTAAACTTTCCTTGGAGAACTTTAGCTCTCGTTTCCACTGTTACGTTCGACTTGTCCATAGCACTGCTGCACAGAAGTGAAGGTGCTAACATTCAGCCTTTATTCTTCTCGTCACACTCAATAACCATCTAAACAGCAGTCCATTATGAATGTCCTTGCATGTCACGTGAACATCCATTCTTCCTCTGAGTAATTTCTTAAATGGTAATGTTTCTTCAACAATTAACTCAATGTGTAATATGAGAAAACGCCAACATATTGTTTGCGATGACTTTCAAAAGAATCTTATTTCTATTAAACATTTGCAGATGTCTCTCAACTTTTAGTTTTTTTCCTGTGCTGTGCATAGAATTTGGATCGTAAATGATTGCAGACTGAAATTGAAAAGTTTGGTTTGAAAACGGCAGGTATCGTTCTAAAGAACATCATCAGCAAACCGGTGACCGGCTCCATGGCTTCGGTTTTCGGGGCTCCAGGTTCTATTCTGGGCCGGCTCGAGGGATTTAAATCTTAAACGGTTAATTCCATTTTGTCTCGGGGACTCGGTGGTTGTGCTTTCCTCAATATTCCTTCAACTCTCTCACGTCAGTGTGCTCCACCATAGTAAATGTATTAATAATAATAATAATAATAATAATAATAATAATAATAATAATAATAATAATAATAATAATAATAGCAGCTAAGAGGATGCTGAAGAGCACGGAAGGAATCTATTGGGCCACGAATTAAAAGTCCTTAATCAGGTTACAAGAGCTTTCAGCAAGCTCTGAGTGACAGGAGAGTATTAATACATGTCTGTCTGCTAGGTCATCAGCCCAGAGGCTGGTTGGATCCTCAAATAGCACCACCAAAGGTTATGCGGTTATAAGGAAACCGCAAAAACCAATGGCAGCACCAAAATGAGGCGTACTAAGTAAGACGAGGAGTGAGGTAGTTTGCCATTGCTTTCCTCACTGGGTCAGAAAGTGCTATTGCAGCACGACTGACCCTATGAGCAACACCTTTCATAACACTCAGATGCACTAGTTGTGCTCTGAATATCAATACTCAGCACCACCCATACCCCTAGCAGCTTCCATATTGTCACAGCCATGGATGAGACTGGGACTTAGGTGGAAGCTACACTTTACTCTGGCTTGTGCCAAGGGATGGATACAAAAGTACTGTATCCATCAAGAAATGGCAGCAGGCAAATATTAATACATACAAGTCTCTAATTCTATGTAAGGTGTATATTTTCGTGTGTTTTTGTTTGTTTGTCTTTTGAATAACGATACCTTTCTAAACAGCACCCGGTTTCATTTACATATTTTTCATTTAAATGCACTAATGCTAGAAACTCACCATTTGATTCGAGTAAATACTTTTCACACTATAACAAGTAATGATCGCGTCGCTGAATTGACTGCTATGTCACAGGTACTTTTTTCCTACTGATTCTCATAATTATAGTAGAGCGTACCTTGCAAAATATGTTCTATGTCCATATATAGTGGAGAATTTGTTGTTGGTGTGCGAGATAAAGTGAATTCCAACATATCACAGCATTACGGTACACACTACTGCACGCAATTGTGCGAGTATTTAATTCACTTGGACGCCAGGCGAGATATTAGCCTTAGATTGGATTTATCTGTGTTTTATGACTTACATTTACATACTGTACTTGAGATAGCAGGGTTTGAGTTACCACCCAACAATCCATGAAATCTCTTGATGTGGAACGACGCATACACATACCATACACTCGTGTTTAAAACTGCTCTACAGTATTTTAATTTGCCGATTTCATCTTGACATTATTTGTCATTGGGAGGAAGTGAAAAATAACTCCTCTAACACTTATTTATTTCAATTGATCAACCAAAGATGATGTTGTTTAACCGAGTCTACAGAAGATGTGGAGAAGTTTTTCTTTAACGGTATGGATTCACTTTTGAGGAAGGAGTGAAAATGAAAATGAATCTAAAACCAATGTAACCAAATGGTTATGAACAAATTCAGGTGATATAGAGAATATTAAACATTCTTCAAGGAAGAAGATAAATATTTTTACTTGGGTAGTAGAATGACTAATGATGGCTGAAGTAAGGAGGAAATAATGCAGACTAGCACAAGCAAGAACGGACTTTCCTAAGAAAATAAATATGCTCAATGAATACTGAATGTGTAACGAACGCGACCTAATAAGTTACATTTAAAGTTTACTTCGAGTAAATATGCTCACTTCAAAAATAGATATGCATATAAGGAAGATGGTTTTGACGTTCCTTTTTTATGTGGAGCGTGGCATTTAACTGAGAATAACTAACACAGAGAAACAGAATAGAAGCTTGTGAAATATGATGTTACAGCGGGTACTAAAGGTATTAAAAATATTGTATTGCCTCCGGTGCAGGTCTCTCGAATTGGCGTCTGCGCGTTTGTGAGGTTTGGGCCTAGACCTATACCTATGTTAAATTATAGTCTGAAGACTCACCCAGTCCCCGAACCAGAGGAATTAACCAGCGAATGTTAAAATCTCTGACTCGGAGGGAATCGAACCCGGGACTCCTCGGACCAAAGGCCAGCACGCTAAGCACTTAGCCATGGTGCCGGACGTGCTAAAGGTGAGATAGGTAGATCGCATCACACAAAGAGATAATTAATCGAACTAGTGGGACGAGAACAACTTGAAGATATTTGACTTCAGTTAATTCTTAAGGGAATTGCAGGTAGTAAGAACAGTAGGGATAGTCCAAGACATGAATATGAAAAACTAATCTAGAAATAAGAAATGGAAAGAACAGCATAGGATTGAGTTACATGGAGAGCTGTATCATACCAGTCTATAGACTAATGATCCAACAGCAACATGATTTGTTGGAAATCACTCTTGATTACTAGGATTCATAATAAAATAAAATTGTATAAATTAATAGCAGTTATGAACATAGGCAATGAAATAAAATATATCAAAAATAATTATGATTTGCGGCGTACCGAGTGCATTAACACGAGAATGAATGTAAAAGGCGTCTCATTATCCTCAAGAAACCATGAAAACAGAGTCATCATACCAGACGTATGTATCCTACTGTAACGCACTAACTCATACAGGTTTTCAGCAACGCTAGGATGCGAAATGGGAGGGTAGCGGTTGAAGATGAAGCCAGTGTGTGAAAATGGAAAAGTACGCAAAACCCTCTTCAAGACTCGATGGTAGGGTTCCAGTCCGTTCTCTCGAATGCTTGAATTAATAAAATATATGAACTGGACACAGTTTCTTATTTACCACTATTACTGTTTCCAACATTTTGGTTTGATCATGTCGATCACCCAATAATTTCTTTCATTCTTTCTTTCTTAATCTGTTTACCTTCCAGGGTCGGTTTTTCCCTCGGACTCAGCGAAGGATCCCCACCTCTACTGCCTCAAGGGCAGTATCCTGGAGCGTGAGACATTGGGTCGGGGGATACAACAGGGGAGAATAACCAGTACCTCCCCCAGGCGGCCTCACCTGCTATGATGAACAGGGGCCTTGTGGGGGCGTGGGAAGATTGGAAGGGATAGACAAGGAAGAGGGAAGGAAGCGGCCGTGGCCTTAAGTTAGGTACCATCCCGGCATTTGTCTGGAGGAGAAGTAGGAAACCACGGAAAACCACTTCCAGGATAGCTGAGGTGGGAATCGAACCCACCTCTACTCATATGACCTCCCGAGGCTGAGTGGACCCCGTTCCAGCCCTCGTATCACTTTTAGAATTTCGTTGCAGTGTTGGGAATCGAACCCGGACCTCCGGGGATGGCAGATAATCACACTAACTACTACACCACAGAGGCGGTCACCCAATAATACCAAATTAAAATACCTTAAATACATTCTAGGCCGTAACATCTTCATTAATACTGTATTTTTATTCTGTTCTTATAAAGATTCTTTGAGTACTATATATGTCTCTGCTCGTCTTCTGTTAAGAAACAATCAAACAATATTATTGACTGTGATTATATTGGGTGGGGAAATACAGTAAATTCATTCCGCGCAACCACGAATGATCGCCTGGTGTAGCTGCACACCCGCTGTACAGCCGAGGCAGAGAAGTAGCCGAGAACACCATAACCGAGGGCTCAACTATATAGCCAGCTGTTCATTCGGTTTATAACTGTGATATCCCAGTTTCATTTGGTAATATTCGTTGATACATGGAATTAACTTATTTCCGCACTCAGTACGTTAATAGAATAAATAAAATAATCTGACTCCCTTTCATGCAATGCACAACGCCTCTCCTGATATTTCTTCTTCCGTTTACTTTGCATTTGATTTTGACGCATGGACAGCCTAGAGGGTGTAAAATTATAATATAATATAATATAATATAATATAATATAATATAATATAATATAATATAATATAATATAATATAATATAATATAATATAATAATGATTATTATTACTATTAGTAGTAGTAGTAGTAGTAGTGGTAGTAGTAATTTTTAAATACTTAATTTTAAAATTTCATTTCTTTTCTTAACGTCGTTCGTGGAAGACGTACTAATATAACTTTTTCCTTTAGAAGGACGATCTCAAAACAAACCAGTAGCGTAGCGAGGATCGGCCGATGGGGGAAGCGGGAGGGAGTTATAGTTACAAAATGATGGTAGAACATAATGAAGGTGCTTGTGTGTGTGTGTGTGTGTGTGTGTGTGTGTGTGTGTGTGTGTGTGTGTGTGTGTGTGTGTGTGTGTGTGTGTGTGTGGTGCGCGCATGCGTACTTGTCATTAATAAGGGCACTGGTGCTAGTAAATTATGTTGATAAGCCATTCGGATTACAGTTCACTACAGAATATTACATTAAAGTACAGAACAAGAAAAATATGTTCAAGGTCAACAGTTTTACAGCGAATTGTATGTCTAGTTTACAATCTAAATCCATTTTTCGAGGCTTCTTGTAAAATAGATTCAACAGATCTGTAAGTTTTATAATATTATTTCTCTGAACATTTCTTTAGTTTATTGTAATTTTCTGATTATTTTCTTTTCGAAAAATTTCATTTGGGGTGGAGGGAGGGGTGTCTAATCCCCAGTAACCCACTCCGCCTGGCTACGCTCCTGAAACAAACTTTCACTATGTCTGGAATGCAAAAAGTAGAAGGCACGGAAGTGGCTATCAGTGAAAACAATTACTAATACTAACATCAGCGTTGGATAGGTCTACAATTGGGAAGGAAGTGGCCATAGCCTTAATTAAGATACAGCTCCAACATTTGCCTGGTGTGAAAATGGGAAACCACGAAAAAACATCTTCAGGTTTGCCGACAGAGAGATTCGAATCCACCATCTCCCGAATGCAAGCTAACAGCTACGTGACTCGAACTGCGTAGCCAACGCAATGAAATTAGTGATAGGGCCTCTATCAAATATTGTTAGTCTGCCGTATATGAAAGAAGCTAACATAAATAGGCATGGGGGATGAGTGAGCGTAAAATCGATTTCAAGGTACCTGAAATAGATCTACTTAACTTATTTGTCTCCCACAGTAAGTCGGCGGTCTCTTCTTTCTCTACCTCTCGGAAAATTTTCCCGCCCCAACATACAGTACAGCGGGCGAGTTGGCCGTGCGCGTAGAGGCGCGGGGCTGTGAGCTTGCATCCGGCAGCCCTGAACATGGTTTTCCGTGGTTTCCCATTTTCACACCAGGCAAATGCTGGGGCTGTACCTTAATTAAGGCCACGGCCGCTTCTTTCCAACTCCTAGGCCTTTCCTATCCCATCGTCGCCATAAGACCTATCTGTGTCGGTGCGACGTAAAGCCCATAGCAAAAAAAAAAAAAAGCAAAAAAAAACATACAGTACATCCTAGATAGATCACAACTTTTATTTTTGTTCCTGGGGCCCTGACTCCCTTCCCAGTACATCAGTCAGTCACTCATCACGTTATAAAGTTCGGTCGATGGTTTGTTTGCTAAGATTAATCTAGACGTCAGTGTGGTAGTCAATAGCTCAGTAACTTTTGAGAAGCCGGCGCGTTGTGCGTGTGAACGTTACTTTATCTTAACCGGAGCACTTAGGTTTGTTTAGTAGCGCTTGCCGCTCCAACTTTATCGAACAGGAGCAGTTTAAACTACTATCAAGATTTAGTAAACACAACAGGCATATGTGCTTTATAATTTATCATGCATGCCTCTTAGCGTGAGGGAGCGCTTCGACGTTGCTCATGACAGGTGTGCTAGGCACAACCCATCCTCATGGCCCTCTGCGTTACAGTACGATACAGGACTCTGCTTTCATGGTTTCTTGAGTTACAGTAAGTGGGGAGCACATCCTCTCTGCTGAAACGGTTTTATGGTCATTTGAAGTACAGTGCTACGTGTACATCGGGTGTTTCGAGGAGCACTTTATGGACCCTGAACGAGTAGATTAATAATAATAATAATAATAATAATAATAATAATATAATCACGTGTAGCTTCAAGAGAGGCCTAGTGCAGGTCTTTCATGTTGACGTCGTATAGGTGACCTGCACGTTTGTGAGGATGGGGCCCTAACTACGATGAAATCAAGACAACGCAAAAACCCAGCCCACGTGCCAGAGATACTACAGTAATTAATGAAAGTTAAAATCCCCGAACCGGCCGGGAATCGAACCCGGGTCCCCTTGGATCAAAGGCCAGCACGACAACTATTTAGTCATGGAGCTGGAGGTAATAATAATAATAATAATAATAATAATAATAATAATAATAATAATAATAATAATAATAATGGACATAGGCCTATTCTAAGAATGAATAATCATAGATTGACCAAAAGCATTCTGAACCTTGCCCTATCACTGAAGGTAAAAAAGCAATTGGCTGCGCGAAGTTGGAAAAGGAAATAGGCATCACAGATGACAGTGTGTTAGACAGACCTAAGTTGGCAAAATCAGTCGACAATCACCGCTTTAAATGTCCGGCTCCATGGCTAAATGGTTAGCGTGCTGGCCTTTGGTCCCAGGGGTCGCGGGTTCGATTCCCGACAGGGATGGAATTTTAACCATCATTGGTTAATTTCGCTGGCAGAGGGGTTGGGTGTATGTGTCATCTTTATCATCATCCTCCTCATGACGACGCGCAGGTCGCCTACGGGAGTCAAATCAAGAGACCTGCACCTGGCGAGCCGAACTTGTACTCGGACACTCCCGGCACTAAAAGCCATACGCCTCTTCATTTCTTTTAACTGCTTTAAACATCATCCAAGTAGTATTATCAAGAAAACCTGGTCAGAAGATCGCAAGAAAAGTCACAGTGAAAAGATGAAGAGATTTTGGGAGAAGAAAATGGCAACGTCATCAGCTAAATACGTTCAATCGCATAACGAAGAAAGAATAATTACAATAATAACAATGATAAATATGCGTTGCATTCTTGATAGACTCACTCTACCCTTTTCCCAGAAACTGAAGGCTTTGTCTTGGCCGTACAAGATCAGGACAGATTTATAGTCACACGCCACAACATCAGGTGACTGCCGCCACTGCTTCAGGTCATGGGAAAGCACTTGCCCACATCTAGCGAATTAAGACTTAAAATATCGACACGACCAAATAGTAAAAATAATCTACCAGGAACGTGCTCTCCAGTGTATCTCTTCCACCACCCTCCAGATATTGGACATTTACACCGGAAGCAGTAGGCCTACTTGAAAATTCGAACAACAAATTCCTTCGGAACTTATATGTTATAAGGAATGTCCCTATCAGTAGAGTAAACGAGTTAACATCTTTGTTGATAAGGCTAGAAAGAGTTGAAGCAGCAACAGCAACAAAACTATCAAAGTACATGGAATTGCTTGATATACTGTGTACTGGTGTCATTCCCAATATTCTGCACAATTCATTGGCCAGACTCTTTCTACATCCATACACGTAGGCCTATATAAAGACTGAAAAGGCTGTTCTCTTGAATGGGCCTACCAACTACATTGTGAGGAAGTTCCTATAGTTAGAGTTCTCTTCAACACACGTCTTCCCAGCGTGGGTATCCAGTGATTAGTCCAGATGTATATAGCCTACGTATAACAGTACTCGACCTGCGTAATTGCAGTATATCTAAGTTATTAATGTATGACGGATGATTCCATGCTGTGGCCGAGCCAGTCCAGAAACTATGGCGTGTTAAAAAATAATAATAATCGTATGGCCTCAGCTACCGTGTGCTGACATTTCAATTTGACGCCATCTGGCTGTCTGCTCATCAATTTCGACGTTCCGTTTTACTCTAGGTCCACTAGATGGCAGACCGAGTAAACCGAAACTCTCTTGGGCGTCTATGGCTGAGATTTAATTAATTTTGTCAGGTAAACACCAAATGTGTCACCAGAGATCTTTTACATGCCGACATCGTACGACATGGAGTGTCGAATGGACTTTTTCCGCCCTTCAAAACTCCGACTACCTCTGCCGGGTTTGAACCCGCTATCTTGGGATCCAGAGGCCGACACTCTACCACTGATCCACAGAGGCAGCTTTAAGTTATGGTGCGTTAATCCGTGAAGACGATAATACTAATAATAATGCCATTATTCTATGTCCGTTTTACCTGTTAGTGGTCTCAAATTTTATAAGATTTTGTAAGATGATGTTAGCCTTGATGTAGCACAGTGAAATATTTCTAAGAACTTGGACGTTGGTCGTTGCTATTTGTTGCAAATACGGTATGAAAGATATAAACAATGAAATTCAAATTCTGTACCATCAATTCGTTCTAGTATAGTGTGATAAGACTTTATGAAACGTTTGTAAGAACCAGTCATATTTCCACGAAGAACGCTGAGTCTTCCTTTTATTTCAATGAAATTGTGTTTTTCAGTGATGCTGATGGTTCAGTTGTTGAATTGTAATTCAAGGAAGCACCACATTGTCATTTTCATTTTTAAGATTAGGCATTGACTTCAAATAGATCCCTTCATTTTCCTCTTTCTTTAACAGTTGTTATAAAATATATTCATACAAGTCCTTCGAGTATCGAACCATAAATAGCATTTTCTCTCCTAACAACTAAGTTACTGCTACTAGCCTATGTTTTAGTCACTCTGCGAAATGGAATAGTGAAGGTAAAACGGTTATTCGAAGAACAATAGGTTAAGATAAAATTCAGTTGCATCTGATGAAATAAAAACAGTGATGTAAATAAAGGTTAAAAGAGAGAAACACGTGATGTTAAGAAACAGTAATTATCTTCCGTAATTGGTGATACCAAGGTAGCACATAGCAAGGAAATGATCTAAATGTACGAAGCCGGAACCAGGTGTTCACTTAACCACGAAGTATGGAAATTATGAATAACTGCGTGTGACGCAAACACTCATTAACTAATGTGACTGTACTGATGCGAGACCAATCAACTCTTCCTCTGTAGTAGCCATTTCAAACGTAGATGCCTACAAGCTTTGAAAGGCCGAGTCGCCGAATTTAACAGAGCAACTGTACCTTATTTATGAAGAATATTTTTTAGAAGTTCTTCAGGACTACACGTTCTTCTTTCATAATATATCGGCTGAAGTCCGTTTCCACGATGTGGTAAAATCAAATTCTTTCTAGGTTTTTAATACGGTGCAGCGAGTTTCGAATCAATTTCGCGGCATCTTTGAGAAAAAATGTCAGAAAAATTCCTTGGTTGTGATCGCTTTACTGCAGGATCAATTCCCTCGTCTGAAGGGTAGTAATACCCAAATCACAAGATATTCTACAGTTTTCAGAATAAACTAATGACTGCTTACACAAGCACTGTGTTTAGTTTCCTTCGAACTTCAAAACTATTTTAAAAAATGGATAAGTAGGCCTACTTACTATTGCAATTCAGAAGTGAAGTTATTTATTAAATCAACTAGTATTGGCTGTTGATATTGTTCAATATTATTGTTACTTGCTAGAGTATAAATCAATGCATTACTTCCAGGACTAGTTTGGAAATTTTCCTTAGCCTGGGTAACATGTTGTGCAAGACTACCAGAAAAACGAAGCGCAATAGGTACTGTGGCGCTTCGCCCCTACGGCGCACTGCAATCTTGAACTGTGGGCGCGCCCAACACCGTTTGTCCACGTCGCCTCCACCACAGATTTTTCTTACTAATGTTTGCGCTTAATAGAACGGCGTCCGCCCCTCCTTAGGGGTGCTGTCCTCACTTTTGAAGTGGGCAACTTTGAGGGCTATTTAACGAGCCGTCTCCCGTTCTCACGTTCGTTGTCTCTTTATCCAATATTCGAGAATCAAGTGTATAGGAACATACTGATTAAATACCGGCATAAATTAAGTGTTATATGTCTTGGATTGATTAACGGAAATTGTAATAATAATAATAATAATAATAATAATAATAATAATAATAATAATAATAATAATAATAATAATAATAATAATACTAATAATAATAATAATACGAACTGGCTGTGTGATGTGGCTCGAATTTGGTAATCTCGCATTACAGAGATGATAAGTTCGAAACCTACTGTCAGCAGCCCTGAAGATGGTTTCCTGTTATTTACCATTTTAACATCAGGCAAATTCCTGAGTTGCATCTCTACTAAAAGTCATCGACTTCTGCCTTCCTAGTCAAAGTCATTTCTTGTGAAACCATCGTCAAAAACCTACCTCTGTTACAGGAATGTTAAAAGTGCTTCGTATTATTATGATTATGTTTGGATCTCAAGTTACAGAAGCGAAGCTACTCGAGCATTCGTTAGATGACGAACCCCAATCAAGGGATGAGTGCAATTTATTATTGTCATTTATTTCATTTAAGTGCTATACTTTTTTTAATTATCCGCCCTATATCCTTTTCGTATTGTCACGTAGCCACTGTCACTGAACTGTCTGTTGGTGGTAATGAGCTAAGAAGTGCACAGTCATGATACACCAGTCAACAATTCCTTTCAATTGAAAGTGATTCTTCACGTCAATATTTTCAGCTAAGGGAATGAGGTGACATAATAGCATGTCTGTCCGATGTCTTAATGAAACTACCGTCTATGAGGTTATTCAGTGTGTTTATTGGTGAGGAAGAGTAGCCTACTGTATTTCAAAATTTTGTTTTCACCTAACGAGACCTGGACGGCTTTGTGCATATATTCTATATTAATAATCAAATGAAGGATCAAGAACAGTCTTTTTTGAAAAAAATTCATCTTATGTTCAAGAAATAATAATTATGAATAATGTAATTTGTTCAATATCGTTTCACTTACTATGGATTTAAGAGACACCGGAATGTCTGTATTTTGTCCTACAAAAGTTATTTAAAGTACCCGAAACCTACGACGGAGTCATTCCATTTAAACAATCTCAAATATTACAGTGGGCAAATTAGAATCTCAGGGGAAACATTACAAATAAATAAACTTTTGTTTATGTTTTCGCCCTTATGGGCTTTTCCGATTTGTAACATTGGATTCCCCACCGTCATGTCACTTTTCGAAGCATCAAGTTTTCAAAATATTGCTCCGTAATTCATTTATTTATTAGGTGTGCTAATTTTCTTGCATAGGCCTATAAAATGAGTTTCCCATTAGTGTACTGAGGCCGATGATCTCGATGCTCTACGCCTTAAAATAATAATCATCAATCTGGGTAAAAATAATGCACACGGCTTAAATTTGATCAAATTCCAAGAGAATTATAATATCACAAACAAACTTCAACCAATTGGTCACATTTTATATTAAAAAATACACGCTAGATGAACAACACAAAGATAAACTTCACAAAATGACTAGTATAAATCCTATCGCGCAACAGCCCTGCTAGTGACCGCTGCTCAGCCCGAAGGCCTGCAGATTACGAGAAGACGCGTAGTCAGCTCAACGATAAGTCTCGGTCATTATACTTGGCTTCGTTGACCGGGAATGACTGTTGTAAGAGTGTAAATCAGCAATGCTGCCACAACTGATGTAGTTTCTAAACATAGGCTAACTTTCTCTCACGATTCTCTTTTGTTATTTGTTGAACGCTGCTCCAACAAATACAAGTTCTCGACAACGTTGGAGTTGAGAAGGTAGTAGCCGTGGACTTAACCGAAGTGTGACGATGGGAAACCACGGAAAACGATCTTTATGGGTGACGACGGTGAGATTCGAATCCATCATTGAAAAAAATCTCCTTCCAACCTTGATGTTGGTGATGGACGTAAGATATTGAGTGTTCCTGTCTCGGGGGGTCAGCTGGTGAAGACTCCTCTGCAGAAGAAAAAATAATTTCCGCTCGCGATACCTTTCTCCAAGGCGAAGAAAAATTTTGAGCATATTTTGTGTTAGTGAATTAAGACGTACGACAAATTTTGAAACGTAGTGGAAAAAAGAGGCAACAACCTCACAGAACACATCCTTTGAAAGTATTAGTAGTATTGCAATTCGTCCGATACGTGTGCACATACATCTGCTATGCTATTCTTTAAAATTAATTTACCCGTCTTGAATTAAACATGTATTTTATGTGTCGCTGTTTCAATTTTAAATTTCTTATCAACATATATTTCTTTATGAGGAAATTTACCAGAATGTTTGCACACAGACTGCTTTGAGACTGTTTCTAATGATGACTGGTTCTTAAGGAGCGTATTGAAATGTCATTAATTTTTTTCTTAATTAATCATTCGTTCAAAGCTACTACACGAAGCTCACGGGATGGATCTAAAGAGCATTGCACATCAATCGAACATGTAATATATTTTCAAAATACGTGTATAATTTCCTTTATAATGAAATAAGACCTTTATTCTTTATAGCGTTTCAAACGAATGGAATTGATACTAGTCTCTACTCAAGTGTTATTTTAATAATATAACTTAGTAATTTTCCAAATTATTTTCCGTGTATAGGGATTTTCGTTCATAAGTTGTAAGAAACACCCATTTCAGGTAGCTGCATTTCGTTCTGTTGCTGGAAATATGGATTTGATGAAGGAAATTAAACCAAAAATAGACTACGTGTAACTGTTTACATCCCCGTACCTTAATTTTGAACTCGAATAAATAAAAAATAAATATAAACGCTTACACATCATATTTATTAAACATAAAATGTACTGAAAGTTTTCCAGTTTTACGCATTTTCTTGGCTATAGGCACCTCATAATCTGCAGCCCTTCGGGATGAGCAGCGGTCGTTTAGTAGGCCATGGCCCTTCGGGACTGTTGTGCCTTTGGGTTTGGGTTTGGTTTTGTTTATTTCCTGGAGTACAACTTTCTTTCGTATGAGGATTTCATGAGTTTTAATTCAGTGAGGATCACAGTACGAACATATCTAGTTTAAAAAGTCCTTCGGTTGAATTTTTGCAATTGTTCTATTTCACTATTATGGACTAGTTAATGCGAATGTGCCATTAATAATAATAATAATAATAATAATAATAATAATAATAATGCAATATGTTTAATATCTTTTAAATTACTATAGGTGTGAAGAGATGCCAGAGGGTTGGTATTTTGTCCCGCAAGAATTCGTTTAGGTGCCAGAAGCTAACGACACTGAGTTGTCGCATTTTAACACCCTTCGGTATCACCCACTTCGGTCAAGATCAAACCTACTATCTTGGGAACGGAAGGATCCCCGACTGTACACTGAATAAAAGTGAGAAAAGTGACATCCAAATAAAGTCGATTCTCTCGGAAGTACGGATTTGAGGAAGCGAATTTAACCAATAATAGGTTACATGCATTTATTTGCACCTTTGTACCATAATTTTGAATCAAAGCAATCGAAAATAAACTTTAACACACCTTCTTATTCTATTTATTAACTTATAATATTTTCCAATTTTACGCGGATTCTTGACTATAGACACACAATATTTCATTTTTAAAATCCTTTGAGCCGTAATCAGGATTCAGAAACCAGTTACTTCGGTGTAAAAGCTAGTGATAAGGACTGTGTGTTTGCGCCTTTCCTTCGGTAACGAGTGATTAAAACGTAAATAACTCATTGTTAGATGTATAGCCTAGTATCTGTGTGATATTGCCAGAAATAAATGTAGTGGCAAGAAGTAATGCTCTTGAACGTGCATTACAAACAAATTCATAGATAGGGAGTATTTTCTTAGTTAAATAAGTCGTAAAACTAGACTTATACTCGTTCTCCGATAGGCATAGGTAGGCTTACCTTTTGTTCAAAAGAAAATGGCATTCAAACAGCGAGATGATGAGTTCTTAATATTCTAATTTTCTGTTTACTTTCTTCAGCTTTTGTTGTAGCCTACCGAACGTCCTCTAACTTAGTGAAACTTTTCGTCATAGCTAGTGTAGAAACCGTAATACATACAATGGCACAGTCAAAAATGGGGTGAAAATTTTATGGTTAAATCCTACTGCACCATACTCGTTTAGATCTCTAAAGAAACACGGATGCTGTAATATTAATAAGTTGTGAGAAAAATTTACGGTGGAATATTCTTGGATAAGAAACAAAAAATTCACGTGAGAAGATAAAAAAAAAATAATTTCGAATTGCTGTATCAACCAGGGAGTATCCGCCTAACTGTCTCAAAGACGAATAGTCTAATATATTTGCGATGTTAAATAAGACGCTTAAAGGTTATTTACGAAAGCTACTGTAATTTGTAAACCTAATTAAATACCACGAAATTACCCTTTAGAATAGTCAGACAATATCAAGACTTTAAGAATGATCACGAGACTGATAATATTTTGCAAGGTATCCTTTCAAGTAACCTGTTTCTTCCCTGCCTTTATTTTTTCAAAATATTGGAAAACAATCTCTGGACTATAACTGGCGAGAGGGAAAGCAAAATACACAGAAAACGATTTAGAGCCATGTTTCGGCATTACGTATACGACAGACTATATTCTGAAATGTCCGACTCCGCGGTGTGGGGGGCAACGCGTCTGCCTGTCACCCGGCGGCCCCGGGTTCGATTCCCAGCTGGGTCAGGGGTTTTTAATTGTAAATGATTAATATCCCTGGCCTGTGGACTGGGTGTTTGTGTTGTCCCTAACGTTCCTTTCCTCACATTCAACACTCTACACTTCCGCAATTCCAATTACACGCAGGTTCATATCATATGGTGCAAGTAGTGGCAAAAGATCTCTCTCTATAGGTCGACGCCCCGAACAAATGGCATTAAAAATGTATTCTTAAATCCCTTAAAAACATTTCAATGGGCCATAGGGGGCCTAAGTCACTGAATTTTTAAGTTATGCACTTCTTCCTAAATCTACCAAATTAAGTTATGTAATAACATTTATACTATTTAAACTTTATCATATGGCAACTCCTGAATGAAGATAGAAGTATAACATGTAGTTTTCAAGCGATAGGGCCTACATCAAGTTCATAAAAGTTTTCTCATATTGAAATTTTGAGAGAAATGGCCCTAGGAGTTTGACTTTTATTTAAAATTTAATAGCAGTCTAATTGGAAAACAACAGGTGTATTCATAAAACCACGGCGATTTAGCTGTCAATAGTTACGAATACCTACCGATCTCGATAAACCTCTTGCTGAGCACTGAATCTCAGCGAGTGAATTGAGTTCACAACTAATTAACTATATCCTCCGCTTATTCCTCAGAGCAGCATGTAGCCTACCTATAACTAAGATAGAACTAAGAAAAGCTCACCGTTGGAGCAGACGGAAGAGGTCTCACCGGGCAGTCCGCTGTCCGTGCCGCTCTCGTGGCCGTCGCTGAGATCGCCGTCCCGGCAGTGCAGGGAGAGGTCCCGCGGACCGTCGGACGATGAGGCGGGTGAAGAACAGGGTGATCGGGGTTGGGGCGCCCCATTGCTGCTTGGGCCATTGGCCAGTATGTCCGTGATCATAAACCTGGAGCGGGTGGTTTGCATCATGGCGGCGGGCAGATGGTCACCCCCTGCTTGTTGATGGTGTTGGTGCAGGCCGTGGTGCACGTGGTGATGGTGCAGCTTCCCGCTGGTGGCCGTGACCGTCATTTCGTCGACCGTCATACCCCCCGCGCCCCGGCCTGTAACGCCCACACCCTCCACCGCCGGTAAAACTATCACCATTCAGCAGGGCACCAAAACTAACTCCTCGTAAATACTTCTCTAACCCAGTCAAAACAACTTTCTTTCTTCCTTCCTCTCCGAACAAGTAAGAATCACACTGTCAACTGAATCCACTCACAAGTCACAAACAATCACAGTTATGTCCAACCTTTTGCTGGGTTTTCACTTGTATTTTGTATACAGTTGAATAAATATTCTCCACAGAGGTCAGCAGTTTAAACATAAATAATACTCTGCCTTTATCACAGTTATGTCCAGCGTTTTGCTGGCTTTCACTTGCTTGATAAAACGTCACTTATTAGAAACTAAATACTCCGCGTAGAAGAGAAGTAGTCTGAATGCAGACATGAAAGCTGTCACTGTGCGTCACCTGCCACTGGAAGTGCCAACAACCACATGAGCAACAGCGGGCGGTGTTCACTGCTGTCTGCTACGGGCTCAGCAAGGCGACTGGCTACGCGAGCGACTGCCACGCCGCGATCCGCTCTGGCGGCCATCTTGTGATCCCGCCCCGAACACTGTCTCAACCAATTAGAGTGTACTCAGGCAAGCCAGCCAATGATGCAACCACTCGCTTGAAAATGACGTCACCTTTCAGGGGCCGGTTCTACAAGAAGCTCCGCCTAAAGCGATGCGCTGCGCCGAAATGGATCAATAGACTTGTTACGCAACGGAGAGTGGGAGGTTCTTATATGTCTGTCGCTCAACACGTTTATCTCAGCCGGCATTTCTCTCAAACGGTAAACTCCAAATCTGATTTCAGATTTTAACATCTTTCAAACAAAAATACTGCAGCAACATTTCCATAGTCTTGTAACTTAATCGCCTGTTTAAAAATCGTCATCGGATTCTGAAACTGGCATCATAGCTTTTCTTCTTAAGTGAACATTGAGAACTACGAATGAGGATCTGTTGTCTTTCAGAGTCTTCGCTTTCCATAGTGTTCACTTTCATTCTTAACTCGGCGGAATCGTAGAAGCCTTTATGTTATGTTTTCGATAAATTATCATCATCATCATCATCATCATTTCCTAACTCCAGTTTCCCGGGTGTGGTGTACAAGCGCTCGTCATCTCCTTCTGTTTTCATACATCTTCTAATCCAGTACATCCTCCCATTTGTATCCTCTCTCCTCCACATCTGATCTTACAGTCTCTATCCAACGTTTTCTTGGTCTTCCCTGTTTTCTTCCTACGAGATTAAGGTCGAAATATTTTCTGGCGGGTCTTTCCCTGTTCATTCTCATTACGTGCCCATACCACTGAAGTCTGCGTTTCTTTATGTTTTCGATAAATTACACGATGATAAGTCCCAGCATACTAGATATAGGTACCCGACGTGCATCATGAAACGCTTGATGAACATTTCTGATGGCTAGAAGACATGATCAAGCTTTCTTTGAAACAAGATGTAGAGTGCGATTTAAAATAGGGATAAGTAGCCTACTGAAAAACTGCATACGGCGAGCCAGTTATCCGTGCAATTAGGGTCGGGCGGCTGTGAGCTTGTATTTTTCAGGAAACGCGGTCTTCCCGTGGACCCTCAGTATTCTGCGACACATTAATATTTCAAAAGCCTACAGACGGTTCATTGGTAGTGTTTTTCGAGTCCAGCCTTCGACACCGTAAAATAGCATTGTTAATTCTTAATCTATCTTATTATAATAATAGAAATAATAATAATAATAGGCCTAATAATAATAATAATAATAATAATAATAATAATAATAATGGTGAATATGAAGAAGAAGCCCATTTAGCACCGCGCAAAACAATTCGAGGTACTTGCGTACATTTCTTTGTAACCACAATTGTTTCATTATTTTTGCTGTTGGATTCTATGCTCTTTGGTCAAAGTTATTCTATTCATTAGTTTAGTCTCTTGGCTGGCTTGCAATTTGTGAATTTTGGATCTAAAGATCTCTCTGTTTTAAATTCTCCTCTTGTGTTTCTGCCAATTTAAGGACGTTTTGATATCGCTGGTCCATTTCATAGTGTCTGTTTCGGCTTTAGGCCTAGGCCCTACCTGTTTTTTAAATTTTTCTTTGCGTCACACCGACACAGATGGGTCTTATGGCGATGACGGAATAGGAAAGAGCTAGGAGTGGGAAGGAAGCGACCGTGGCCTTAATTAAGGTAGATTAGAACCAAAGCATTTGCCTGGTGTGAAAATGGTAAATCACGGAAAACCATCATCAGGTCTACCAACAGTGGGGTTCAAACCCACTATCTCCCGAATGCAAGCTGTTAGCTACGTGTCCTAAACCGCACAGCCAGAGTTTGACTAAGTTAGGCCTATTTGTTTTGTGAATCTGTCAGGGTTCATTCTTTTCGTGTCCCTTTGAAGTTTAATCTCCGTTATTATTAAGCCTATTATTATTATTATTATTATTATTATTATTATTATTATTATTATTATTATTATTATTATTATTATTATTATTATTATTAGAGACTTTAAAGAGGGGAAATCAATTGGAATCAATTTGGAGTTGATAATTCTTTCTTTCTTTTTTTTTTCTTTCTTTCTTTCTTTCTTTCCTTCTTTCTTTCTTTCCTTCTTTATTTATTTATTTATTTAGGAAATGAAAATTGGTTTCTGTCGTTAGTCTCGCTAACTAGTAAGACTAGTAACTTATATCTCCAGAAATAGTAAAATAAATTAGTGCGAAGTAGGAAAACGCGTAAATTATTATTATCTTTATTATTATTATCTTTATTATTATTATTATTATTATTATTATTATTATTATTATTATTATTATTATTATTATTATTATTATAAGCGGTATGCATTTTATCTTTGCATCTGGAATAAAAATGCTGATTGGTGTTAAACTTGTATTGAAGGAAGTGTAAGCGGGACATGCTTTTATTTGCTGTTTCCTCTCTTAGGCCTACTTGTGTTCTAATAAACATTCTTCCTTCCTTCCTTCCTTCCTTCCTTCCTTCCTTCCTTGCATTTTTTATCGTTCCTTAAGTGCGAACCACCACCATTCTTTTCCTACCATACGATACAAGTTGGGACATCATGCGTAAACACTTTCTCTAGGTTAGAACCTGACGAAGTAGGTTATAAAACCCTGTGATCATATCAAAAGTTTCTAAAAAACATTTCACACTACTATGATACACCAAAGCAAATTCATTACTTGGTAGTTAATAAAAATAGACTGATAATAATAATACTAGCCTAATAATTATTAGTATATTATAAACCAAACCAAACCAAACCACATGGCACTACAGCCCTTGAAGGGTCTTGGCCTACCAAGCGACCGCTGCTCAGCCCGAAGGCCTGCATATTACGAGGTGCCGTGTGGTCAGCACGACGAATCCTCTCGGCCGTTATTCTTGGCTTTCTAGACCGGGGCCGCTATCTTATCGTCAGATAGCTCCTCAATTCTAATCACGTAGGCTGAGTGGACCTCGAACCAGCCTCAGATCCAGGTAAAAATCCCTTACCTGGCCGGGAATCGAACCCGGGGCCTCTGGGTTAAGTATTAAAAATCAAACCAATGATAGGGCCTACATAGAATAAATGTACATGATTCATGATGCATAAATAAAAAATAACAATTGAGGTTTGTATTGAAATCTTAAGTTGTCCATAGATAGCCTAGATACCAAACGTAAAAAAAAAAAATAAAAAAAAAATATCACTGTCTACAAATAGATTTTATTAACGAAGTTCCCGCTTAGAATCGTAATGAAATTTTCACATACGAAAAGAGTTAGTCAGATGAGCAAGTATGAAACATACTATATTTTCGCAACCTATCTAAATACAAAGAGCGTTTTAAGATAATCCTCACTTTGAGGTCTAGATCTCGTTAGACACAATTTCATCTTTCTGAATAGTTAAGTAGGCCTACATTAATTTGTATCGGATAACAGTTTATATTAATTTTGACACGATATTTTAGATTTATACCTATAACTTTATTTATAGCCTAGTCTACTAGATTATTCCTCTTTGGATTTGTGACACAAAAGTATATTTATCGAGCTCGATAGCTGCAATCGCTTAAATGCGGCCAGTATCCAGTTGGCTATTCGGGAGATAGTGGGGTCAAATCCCACCGTCGGCAGCACTGAAGATGTTTTTCCGTGTTTTCCTATTTTCACGAGAGGCAAACAGCTGCTTCCTCCCCTTTCCTAGCCCTTTACTGTCCCATCGACGCCATAAGACCTACACTGTATGTGTCGGTGCGACGTAAAACAACTTATGAAAGAAAAAAAATGTAAATTTACAAAATTCTTTCGAAATGACATAGGCTATTGAAAAATTAAATGTTTACTTACAAAGTACAGTATATGAATATGCCTATGTAAATCCACCTGTGATGGTATTTTGTGTAGACCTAGAGGCCTACTAACATTGTAATGATAGACTACCAAAGGAAAATGTTTATATAGGATAGGGTCTATGCCTTACGCCTCCTGTTACTTTTAATTCTTACAATACGACAAGCTAATGTGGTAGATCGTCATCCGTGTGAGTGTACTGCCTATATTTTGTGATGCCCAATTAAGATGTTCAGTCGACGTAAAATTTTTCTGTCTGCAATTTGACGTTAATAATTTAGGAATCTATGGTTACTCATTTTCAATCGAGTGGAAGCGCGCTGTCGGGTGAGAACCTAGGGTGATGAATTTGTTGACGGAGAGAAACGTTTTTCTAGGCCCATTTTAAACTGTGTCTGACTGACAATAAAAAGATCAAGTAGAATGTTTCAGTCATTTTGTTCGTAAAAATCAAGTTATTAAATACGATATCATTTATGCGAAGTTATTCATGATTAATGCATTGTGCGATATTAGACGTCGAGATTTCTAGTAAGGATTTTTTTCCAGTTCTTTGTCGATGATAATTGTGGAGCTGGGAAACAGAGGTTAGTTTTGTTGATATGAGATTTGTGAATCAGGTTGGACCTGTCATTGAAGCCGGGACATGGAAGCCCGAGGAATGTTTTATATGAGTTGAGATGAGATGTGCGAATCAGGTTAGAGTCCTGTCATTGAAGCCGGGACACGATAGCCCGAGGTATATTTTATAATGTTGGGAATGGAAAGAAATACATAGAAATCCATAGCAGTGTTAATTTGCGACGCGTATAATTAGTGTGGGCATCTTGAAGCATAATCTGTGCATTTTTGGTGGTTAGAATATCGTATATGTTTAATTATGTCGGCAGAGTTTAAAGATGAGCATTTTGAGAAGCCAGTCAACTGGAATAAACCAGGTGTTTCATGTTACTGCCAAGCGAACTTGGGGACGAGAGGCTTCAGCTGTGATAACGGGACAGGCGTGGAATTGAGATTGTACTGTATTCTCGGCCGGGGAAAACGTTAAAATGCTGGATTTAGTTGAAATTCATAGCCGGTAATGATCTAAGTATTGTGAAATACTGTAAAATTTGTTTAATTGGGGATGTAATGAACATTTGAAATCACGAACTTTGAGTATAAGGAACAGAGTAACCAAATTCAGGGTTGTCCAAAATATAGAGCGATGGTTGTGATGATCGGTTTGTCTGTGAGGGGTGTGCAAAATTCATAAATGGTATGACGAGAGATGACATCGTAATTATATGGCGAGTTTTTTGGTTTGTACGTAGATTATTAGGATATCCAAGTGTTAATTTTAAAAGTGGGAGATCAGGAGACAAGATATATAACTGGACATGAATTATGTAACAATTCCTTTCCAGCCAGATAAACATCACAAGATTGAATTCACATCAGAGCTGCGTAGAAATTTGTGAAGAAACCAGAGTCCGCGGAGATAAAATTTACTGTTCTTTAACATTTCGCTAAATCATTTAAATTTATTTAATTATTAAATTCAGTGAAACCGCATTTTGAAATAACTTTAATCAAGCGAATAACCTGGAGATGCATTCTGGAAATTTTAGTTTGTTTTCTGGGGAATATTTAAATGTAAAGTAACGATTAAGGGGACATATCCGAAGGAAATGGATTTTACTGCCACAAAGTTTGTGAGCATTGCTATTGTTGTAATTATTGAACTTTGATTGATTGAGCAGTGAATGTGCTGGGGATAGTAAAGTGGAAACTTTGGTCATCAACCGATGTAACTTAATTGTGTTTAGCCTTCAGCCTAGAAACTTGGATGGTCAGGGGGTCATCAACCTCAGTGACTTAGATTAGGGCCATATGCCACTGTAGCATCATTTTCGTGGCGGTCATCATCCACAATGTCTTTAAAGTAACTTAGAAGTTTAGATGTCGGTCTATGACATAGACGCAGGTCACATCGATTGAATTAATAGTCCATGCCGTAGAACCACTGTGTGGCACACACCAATTGGACTGCCTCAATTATACCCAGAGTCCAGAGTTCGTGTTACGAGGGCTGGACCATAACGAATCACTATGATGGTACATGTGGTCTCTCATGGAAGCTGAATTTAAGGATTTCCAGACTTTCCTTTCTTAAATGATTAATAATTGAGACAATGGTTTCTAGTATGAATGCCCGTCAGGCAGTTACGTTAAAGTCTCACACCAGTGTTCTGACCTTTAAGTAAAAATGATTGTGGTGTCCAGTGGACACAATTGACTTCTATGATACCGTTGATATATCAGATTGCTTCAGAATTTTCCTGAATAAATAGGAATCTTTTAAACAGACCTTTCATTCCAGTAGATAGATTAGAATTACTGAACCCTACTTGTACCTTAGCAAGTGACGAAGAACCCGATACGACCCAAGAGACAGATCTCATGAACTTTGCTGATAGGTAAGAAAGGTAGGTATCCCTCAATATGGACCAAAGGGTTCAATATCCTATGTAAGTAAGTTACTTATTATTTATTTACTTTTTTACAATTTGCTTTAAGCCCCACCGTGGATGGGATTTTTAAAAATGGGCTGGGAGTGGGAAGGAAGCGACCGGGGCTGCCGACAGTGGGGCTGGAACCCAGTATCTCACGAACGCAAGCTGATAGTTACGCCACCCAAACCGCGCAGCCACTTACTCGGTACAATGGGTTCCGAGGCACTTATTTTAGTATTATATTTTTCATTACAGTTG
This sequence comes from Anabrus simplex, assembly GCF_040414725.1. Lineage (NCBI taxonomy): Eukaryota > Metazoa > Arthropoda > Insecta > Orthoptera > Tettigoniidae > Anabrus > Anabrus simplex. The sequence goes on from NC_090267.1 coordinate 290,175,051, forward strand.
TGAATGGTGGTGGTGATGGTGGTGGTGATGGTGGTTATTCTTTTAAGGTTAAGTTAGGGCCTGCAACTAGGCAACCGTCCCCTCATTTACAGTTGTGACAGATAGTAACCTTGATTTGTTTGAGATAACTGTTGTCTGTACATCAGGAATGTAAAATCTATGCTTGAACATCTCTTAATATTTCAGTATGGTAACAAAGGGACTGTCTAGTCGAGGTGATAAAGATGTGCTTGGTTTACTCTGTCGATTCCTTGTCAAGAAACCGAAAACCGAAAAATGTAGATACTTCTGGAGTTCCCTTATGCTCCACCAGAAATGTGTAACAGGTTAATTTGTTGGGGGTGAAAGTGACAAGGTTATTATTATTATTATTATTATTATTATTATTATTATTATTATTAATATTATTATTATTATTAGTTAATACGTATAAATAGAACAATATAGCCTAAACACAATATCCTTTATCAGCTATGTGATAAAGCCCTCATAATCCTCTTCCTTCGAGGAGAGTATTTAGGTCTACACACTTCCAGATGATGTGCTGCCCTTTCGTTTTTTTAGATGCTGCACTCGATCTGAAGTAAATGTTCTAATTTATTGTTTTTTTCTTTTTTTTCTTTGGTACTGACTTTACGTCGCGCCGACACAGATAGGTCTCATGGCGAGAATTGTATAGAAAAGGCCTAGGAGTTGGAAGGAAGTGGTCGTGACCTTAATTAAAGTACAGTCCCAGCATTTGCCTGGTGTGAAAATGGGAAACCATGGAAAACCATCTTCAGGGCTGCCGACAGTGGGATTCGAACCCACTATCTCCCGCATGCAAGCTCACAGCCGCGCGCCCCTAACCGCACGGCCAACTCGCCCGGCAATTTTGTTTTCTTATCGTTTTTCTTTCTTCTCTTCAGCGAAAAGAATAGTTCTACACGCTCGAATCGAAAGTTAGGCCTAATATGATAGACCTATAGAATGGGAAACCGCCCGTCTACGTAACATAGTTTGTTGGTTCTAGGCTCGCTTAATCTTGAATTTTGAGTTTGAATCTCAGCATTGAAGGATGGATAATTGTGAAAGGGTCACGTTGGAATATTTTATTTCACGTAAAGCAATGACTTTTCACGATAAATGCATTTGCTGGCGGGATGTAGTGTATACATTGCACTGTGTCTTCTGGTATGGGCTAGAATAAATTTGTTACTTTCATTGACCTGTCTCAGTCTCTTCCTTGGCTTTGACAATATGAAAGCGAATGAGGTATGAACGATGCTAGTAATGCCATTCCTTATGCTGTCAGTCCCTGTTATGAATGGTGTGAAAATATCGGTCATAGGGTCGGTTGGTGCATGCATTTCGGTGGACTTGGCAGACCGATATGTAATAGTAACTTCTGGCCCAGTGAGGAAAGCAACGGGAAACTGCCTCACTCCTGATTTCCCTAGTAGGCCTATGCCTGTTCAGTGACACCTAGGCTATCTATGACAGTTAATGGTGAACCTGTTGAGGATCCAACCAGCCTTCGGGCTGAATGCCCAACATACATTCACGATAAAATTCCGGCACTTTGACGACTCTTAAAATCGATTATTATTATTATTATTATTATTATTATTATTATTATTATTATTATTATTATTATTATTATTATTATTATAGGATGTTGTTAGGAGAATTTCAAAACAACAAAGAATGGGGTCAAAAATGCTATTTTATAATAAGTTTGGAATTATGAATATGTAATTATCAAAGAAACAGGCGTACTGGTAGGCTACCTCAATTTCTGAATCAATAAAGATGCTAAATTGTACATTTGGGAGCGCCAAAGACTAATCAGAGTGGGCCTACTAAATTATTTCTTCAGTGCTCAAGAAGGTTTCTGAAAAAAAGGAAATGAAAGTACAAAAGCCGACTGCGCGTTTTTCCTCTGCTCTAACCACTTGACTGTAAGAAATATCTATATGGACCGTTTGAGAGACGACCGCCATGCTTGCGTGGTTGTGGAACATAATGCGTATAACCTCCAACGATTTAAATGTCACTTTTATTTTGTTAACTTCTTTACCGGCGTTGCTTGCCTTATTTACCCTACACTTGTGTCTTGTTCCGCTCCTGCTTCTCTAAATAGCCTCCATTAAATGTGCACAACGCTTACAGAGAAGGTGTTCCGGTGGAAGGTCGCTCCACTCCGCCTCACATCTCACACGTCTATTGTAGAGCTCCCCGATGTAAGCCATCACAGAATGTTTAGCGGTCGAATCGTGAACTACAACTTAGCGGTGCTATTCAGTTGCCCAAATATATTGCACGATTGTCGCTGACTTGGTTATGCGACCGTCTTCTTTCTTCTTCCTTTTTACTGATCTATAATGCAATCCGCACGCGATGAGTATTTCGCCCCGTTTTACGGCCGGCTGGCCTTCCTGACTCCTATCCTATGTGGAGGGATGTATAGCCTACACTCTTGCGTGTTTCCGTGGGAGGTTGGTAGTGTGATGTGATGTGTTGTTCGTGAACGAGTGTATTAAGACGAACACAACCACCAAGTCGCCATGACAGAGGAATTGACCACACGAAGTGCAAATCCTCGGCCCGATCGGGAATCGAACCCGAGGCCCTCTGAAATGAAGGCCAATACGCTGACCATTCAGATAAGAAGCCGAACCAGAGGAATAAGCCATACACTGTTAGAAATCCCCAATACGACCGAGAATCGAACCTGAGCCCTATAAGACAAAGACCAGTATGCTGACCATTCTACCAAGGAACCGGGCTATTATGCGACCGAATAAAGTATCAGATAAATATTGGGCGCCAGGGAGATAACCTTCCAAAAATTCAAAAATCAATTAGAATACATCACGATTGAAGTTAATAGATCTCAGACCGAGCCCGATTATTTCGGGAGTCCATTTACGATGGTAGGCCTTACCCACACCTGCGAACATGCTTTTGAGCATAGATAAACTGATTACTGGAAGAATAAAAGCAATTTATACAGAAACCGACAAGTAGTGTCTAATAAAATGTTCACTGGATAAAATTAAATAATATGCCACTGGGATATTTGTGACTTTACAAAATATTTACAATTAATGAAAAGTCACCTGATTACTCAGTATCACTTTAATAGAAAATCTCTGTTTGAATTCTTAAAGATGATGTTGAATGTTTCAATAGAACTTACAAATTAATTGTAATTCGCCCGCTTGACCATGTAGGCCTACGTACAGTAGTTGCCTTAAAGATGATGAACACATGCAATTATTGAAGAACGTACAACTTTTAAATTGACGAACTTAGGTCCTTTAACACAACACACGAGAAGTTTTCATGAACTAAAACTTTAATTTTGGTACTTGCGCATATTTCAAATATGCGCACACTGATCGTTCTCGCTGCAGTAGATCTCAGTGATCCACATATTTGCAGTTTTCCACGTTACGCAAATTATGTTTCAGGACTGGACGACAACCCCAAATGCCGATCAGGGATGATCGATCATTGATGATGTCACTATGGCGAAACCCATGCCATTATGTGGACATCTAATTTTGCACATGGCTTTTAGTGCCGGGAGTGTCCGTGGACATGGTCTTCGCATTTGACGACCTAGCATGGCCTACGCGTCTAGATGTGAAATAATGATAATGAGGTAGCGAGAGGGTGAAACCCGGTTTCGGCAGACAGCCTACTCCTGTCGAATAGCACCAAGGTGTCTGCTCAAGGCTAAACATCCGACGGACAGATCACAATCAACAGTGTCATATGACCCCACACTATATGGGCACTGTGGAGAGGTTTAGAATCGAATCGAGGCTTTTGGCAGGCAGTCTAGCAATTCGAGATTGTATATAACCACTTCATCTGCCTAAATTGGCAGGTTCGATCCTCGCTCAGTCCGGTGGTATTAGAAGGTGCTCAGATAACTTACGTCATCTCGTATCGGTAGATTTACTGGCACGTTAAAGGAACTCCTGCGGAACAAAATTCCGACACCTCAGCGTCTCCAAAAACCGTAAAAGTAGTTAGTGGGGCGTAAAACAAAAAAAATGTATTATAATGATAGCTGTGTTTTTAATTCATGTTAGTTGGGTAAACACCTCCTGTATCACCAGATATTTTTTACATGCCGACGTCGAACAACAAAGCGCATCGCGGTACTCTTCCCCGACATTCAAACATCTGACTACCTCTGCTGGGTTTGAACTCAAATTCTTGGTATCTGGAGGCTGACACTGTGCCACTGATTCACAGAGGAAGCTACAAATTCAGAAATGTACGTTCTCTCTCTCACGGGACATCGGGGCATCACATAGCCTACTGTCTTAATTAAATGAGGACTTTCCGGTCGAAGGTAACTTACTAGACTGGACCAACGACAGATGATAAATAAAAAAGTGGACAACTACCCTTTCCGTCCTCGCAAAGAAACAAAGAACTTGTTCAATACGTATCGAGATAGAACGCTTACACACCAGCTCCAAGAATTGTAAGAATTACATCACACTCCTGTCTAGTCTCTGTAAAACTAACTACTGACAGATCTTCATTGATAATGTATACATTATGAGTTAGTCTTCAGACAAAGCTATTAATTAAAAATAATTTACAGGGAGATGACCCAGTTTCTTACGACTCAAGCTGCTACTGAGGAGAACAAGGCTAGTTCTTATTTCTTATATTATATTTATAGAGCTACCTCTATGATTGGCTCAGATAGAAAGGTCACGTTGTTTGGTTACTTCCTATACCTCTCCTTTGTGAAACTGCTGACTGCCAACAGTGGTCGATGAAATAAATACCTTACGTATGGCTACATCGCGGTAATGATTCATTTAGAGCAGTGTGACTTTACGATGGGCACATTACATGTAATAATCATATAACAAGTAGGCCTACTTTTTTTATGGATTGCATAGCTTTGGGTCAGTTATGGATGATTTTTCTAATAGATCTTCCTCCTGCCTTTTCCAGAAGTTCTTCCGAATTGACGAACAATTCCATTATAGATTTCGTTTTCATACGTGACCGCCTATGGATCATTTGCAATCAACAGGAAACCCCAAGGTAAGACGGCAACATTTTTACTGTGTTTTATTGTCACTTGCTTTCTTTCTGTCTCTGTGTGTCTTCTGTTATTTTTTTGTATTGTGAAGCTTGAAATATTGAACAGCTTAGAATATCTTGGAGTTAAAAATTAATTAACCATTTTTTATTATATCCAAGAAGGTATGGATCTACTCTGACGTATAATCTGAGCGCTGACTGGCTCCAAGTTCATAACATACTCCCTCTTCCTTTAAATCTATTTTTTCGCTATGTAGGCCTACATCGAAAATATTTCCTAATTCTGGGACAGAATAACTTCTTAAAGTGTTAAATATCCTTGCAAATGCCATTGTTTTGAAGGTTATTGACAGGTTTCGGTGTTCGTATACGTGCCAGTTTCATTACGTGATCTATGCAACATTGTCGGCTGGTTTTGTTTTCACGAATTAAAACTTGTGTTCGTCACTGATTGTTTTACTCAACACGTTGAGACACTGGCTGTGGAACTGATTTCGAGATACAGGTGATGACTGATTGCAATTATCGGTGTGTGTGGCAGAGGCTTTTCCTTACTTTGCCCATTTGATCACTGAGTATAAAGATATGAAATTGTCCATTTCCATCATGTACCAGTTATAGACATTGCTCAAAGATGCGAGATCGAATCCTGGCACAGTCGATTGGCACTGAAAATTTCTTAAATGCAAGAGACCAAGGTCCAGTATTTCTCGTACGTTAAAAAGTAAAGTTTCGGTTGTATAGTATCTATTTAGAACTTCCACCACTTTTCCCATACCTATGGAGTCGCGGGTGAGACTGTGTTGAATATGTAAATTTGGTTCTGTTTTACGGCCAGATGCCTTTCCCGACCGTCAACCCTATGTGGAGGGATGAAATCACCATTGCGTGTTGTGTGAATGTGAAGAGGAGAGTATTAGGAAAAACACAAACACTCAGTCCCCAAGTCAGAAGAATTCTTGAGATGCAATTAAAACCCGTGAACCTCTGAATTGAAGGTCTCAACGCTGACCATTCAGCAGGCGAGTCGGACACAACACCTACTAAGAATGACAGTAATGAAAGGGAATTTATATTTATGTTATCGGTTTTACATCCCACTACTTACTTTCATGTTTTTCGGATACGTCGATGTGCTGTTGTCCCGTAGGCGTTGATTTACATGCCAGTAAATCTACCGATATGAGGTGGATGTATTTGAGAACTTCAAATACCACTGGACTTAGAGATCCAACCCTCAACTTGGGCTCTACCATCTGACTCACTCAGCCCGGATACTCACTTTTTTCATACAGAATGGCGTTGATCGCACCTGCGAGCTCATTGTAGCTTGATTCAATTTCATGTAGTATACTACCATGCCAGGAGAATAAAGAACATAAATACTTGAAGTAATACACCTGTTCCAGTTTTGATATTCCGTACGCGACGTTCAATCAGCTTAGGTTTCTTCCCTACTGACATAACATTACGGTAATACTGGGAATGTTAATTTTCATATTATTCATATGCTCACTATATCTCCTTTCTAGCTCGAAAATATTAGATTGCAACCCATTCTGACTGTAAAACCAAGTCGTCGCCATGGGCCAAACTACTTACCACATTTCCCCCCAATTCATTATTATTATTATTATTATTATTATTATTATTATTATTATTATTATTATTATTATTCACAATTTTATAATTGGGTTTATGTGCTTCTTCGATACAATGTACATGGAAGTACAGTAGAACCCCGCTTAACCGAAATGCTCTTGCAAAATTTTATTTTAATATTTTGTTTTACCCTCTCGTTCTTAGCCGTTTATGTTAGTAATTCTCTTGCTATATGTGCTGAGAACTACTAGTCAAAACCTATTTTTATATTATGACTTATGCCAGAATGCACGTGTAGCATGAAACAAAACAGTTTCTTGCCCTCTAGTTCGTTCCATGATACACTTTTCTTGAACAAGCAGGAATTATTATTATCATTATTACTGTATTATTCGTCAGAAAGATTATGCAGATGACTCCCGATTTGACAATAGCATTTATGAGAATTGAGTTACATCAGATGATGGAATTAATGCTTAGGAGGTAAGATTGATTTCGAATTTTTATTAAAATAAAGTACCACACGTTTTAATTACAGTACTGTAATGAAATTACTGTATACAGTATTCAGTTCAGTAGTAACAAAAAATTGTTTCATTATCTCAGATTGCGTTGCGCTTTGTTGAACAAAGCAATGCATCAAACTTGTAAAACATATAAAAAGTAAACAATTAAGCAAGAATAAAACTTTTAAAATCCATTATTAAACAACGGATCAAGTAATAATAATACTAATAATAACATAACATGTATGGTTGACTAAACGGTGGTGCGACATAGCTGCACGACAGCGCTGCACCAAGAAAATTCAGAAGAAAATCACTGATTTTATACAATGAGTAATATTATGTAAAGATCTTTATGTTAAGATACAGTATGCACCTTTGCTTAAAAGAGTTTATGCATTTTTTTCGACATTTAACTTTCGAAAATATTTACCATGTGTCATCCGAAAAACGCGTCAACCGAAGTGGCTCCGCCCCGTTTATTTTGGATAAACGGGGTTCTACTGTACTATTTTGTACATGCGCACGTATGCTCCACAAATGTATATTTACATACTATGTTGAAAAACAAACTTGACAGATATTTATAGCATATTTACAATATATAGGCCTAAATAGTCAAAATTATTAGTAGACTATTTTCATTAGTCCTCTGGATAGGGTGGACGGTTCATGCCAATAAACCTCCTTACTATATGGCAAGTGGCGAGGATTGCTGCTTTTTGTAATTCTCTGTAAGTGAGAGGGTGGAGATTAAGTGCTTCAATGCTTCTGTGTAGTGTATTTAGTATAATACTATTACATCCAATCACGACTGGAATGATGGAAACATTGTTGAGTTTGCACATGGTTTTTATTTCTGTGATGAGATCTGTGTACTTGGATATCTTCCCTGTATGTGTTGATTGGAGGTTGTGAAGACTATTATTATTATTATTATTATTACTTATTTATTTGGGATCGTTTCAACTCCTATGGGTTATGATTATACAACTTCTTTGACTGTTGATGTTCTTTCTTTATACGCCACTACTCCATTCTCTGGCACACTTTTGCTCGTTCCTTATCCGAGACCACCCTTCTTGTTCTCCTGGGTTTCTCTACGAACAGATCCTCACCTCCGCAATTTTCCTTCTGAACACTGTTCTAATGTATTTGTTATATTTCCCTCCTCAATGTCCCTTTTTTTAAGATCCTGATGAACTTCTTTCAGCCATGGTACTTGGATCTTTCTTCTTTCCTGGAAGATGAGGACCTTACTTGCTAGGCCTTACGGTGCCATTCTTCTCAGGTATCCATGGAAAGTCAGTCGCCTTTTTCTTATCGAGGTTGAAATGTTTTCGCATTTTTGTTATTATTGTTATTATTATTATTATTATTATTATTATTGTTATTAATTTTCAATGACGCATTCCCTTATAGGCCTATCGGATCAGTGAAGTACCGGGCTGAGTTTCAAACTTGGCCGGGGTTCAGCTCTTATTCCCAGCAGCAGGTGCTATTAGTCGAGAAGTTTAACAGTGAACAATATTAGATATTGCTCTGCTATCAACGGGACTCGAATCCTTCTGTTCTTCAAGAGAATTCTTCTGCAATTCCCATTAGGTGCAGCGTTATGTGAGCTAACGAACCGCAAGAAATGACTCCTCGAAATACTTTCCTTAGCAATGTACAAAGCTAAGCTACTTTCTCTCCGCTCTGTTTTGGTTGAAAACAGACTGTAATACGAGATAATCATGTTCCTCTGAACCATAACTTGTAAAAGTCTCAGTTTCAGAGTCGCCTTTCGTGACATGCTACATCAGCCATGTACAAGCGTGTAATGGTTGAAAACACAGGTCAAGAATGGCCGCTAGTAAGCCTATGTTAAGTTATAGGCCTAGAGGAATTAGCTCTCACAGACACACACGCTGTAGATTTTGTAACAACCAGAGCCTAGATTTTACTACTTGTGTCTATGAATTCACGTCCAGTTCTAGGAGAGCCACAGAAAGCCACCACAATGAACAGAAATATCATTTGTTTACGTTAACTTGTACTGTATTTATACTGTACTTATTTGATTATTGTTTGCTTGAAGGAGCTATACCAAATGAATGGCGAGTTGCTATAGTAGCCCCTGTGTATAAAGGAAAGGGTGATAGACATAAAGCCGAAAATTACAAGCCAGTAAGTTTGACATGCGTTGCATGTAAGCTTTGGGAAGGCATTCTTTCTGAATATATTAGACATGTTTGCGAAATTAATAACTGGATCGATAGAAGGCAGTTCGGTTTTAGGAAAGGTTATTCCAATGAAGCTCAACTTGTAGGATTCCAGCAAGATATAGCAGATATCTTGGATTCAGGAGGTCAAATGGTCTGTATCGCGATTGACCTGTCAAAAGCATTTGATAGGATGGATCATCGGAGACTACTAGCAAAAATGAGTGCAACTGGGCTAGACAAAAGAGTGACTGAATGGGTTGCTATATTTCTAGAAAAAATAGATCTCAGAGAATTAGAGTAGTCGAAGCTTTATCTTAGCCTCTAATAATTAAGAGGAGAATTCCTCAAGGCAGTATTATTGGACCTTTATGTTTTATTAAATATATAAATGATATGAGTAAACAAGTGGAGTCACAGGTAAGGCTTTATGCAGATGATGTTATTCTGTACAGAGTAATAAATAAGTTACAAGATTGAGAACAACTGCAACGTGACCTCGAAAATGTTGTGAGATGGACAGTACGCAATGGTATTTTGGTAAATGGGGTTAAAGGTAGGTTGTGAGTTTCACCAATAGGAAAAGTCCTCTCAGTTTTAATTACTACGTTGATGGGGTGAAAGTTCCTTTTGGGGGATCATTGTAAGTATCTAGGTGTTAAGGGGTAATCAAATTAATGGGATTGTAAATAAAGGGTACAGATCTCTGCACATGGTTATGAGGGTGTTTAGGGGTTGTAATAATGATGTAAAGGAAAAAGCATATAAGTCTCTGGTAATACCCTAACTAGAGTATGGTTCCAGTGTATGGGACCCTCACCAGGATTACCTGATTCAAGAACTGGAAAAAATCCAAAGAAAAGCAGCTCGATTTTTTCTGGGTGATTTCCGACAAAAGAGTAGCGTTACAAAATTGTTTTCCGAGCTCGATAGCTGCAGTCGCTTAAGTGCGGCCAGTATCCATTATTAGGGAGATAGAAGATTCGAACCCCACTGTCGGCAGCCCTGAAAATGGTTTGCCGTGGTTTCCCATTTACACCAGGCAAATGCTGGGGCTGTACCTTAATTAAGGCCACGGCCGCTTCCTTCCAACTTCTAGCCCTTTCCTGTTCCATCGTCACCATAAGACCTATCTGTGTCGGTGCGACGTAAAGCAACTAGAAAAAAAAAAAGAAATGTTGGAAAGTTAGGGCTGGGAAGAACTGAGAGAAAAAGACAAGCTGCTCGACTAAGTGGTATGTTCTGAGCTGTCAGCGGAGAGATGGCGTGGAATGACATTAGTAGACGAATGTCCGGCTCCATGGCTAAATGGTTAGCGTGCTGGCCTTTGGTGGTCCCGGGTTCGATTCCCGGCAGGGTTGGGAATTTTAACCATCACTGGTTAATTCCGCCGGCACGGGGACTGGGTGCATGTGTCGTCTTCATCATCATTTCATCCTCATCACGACGCGCAGGTGACCTACGGGCGTCAAATCAAAAGATCTGCACCTGTCGAGCCGAACATGTCCTCGGACACTCCCGGCACTAAAAGGTATACGCCATTTCATTTCAGTAGACGAATAAGTTTGAGTGGCGTCTTTAGAAGTAGGAAAGATCGCAATATGAAAATAAAGTTGGAATTCAAGAGGACAAATTGGGGCAAATATTCATTTACAGGAAGGGGAGTTGGGGATTGGATTTACTTACCAAGGGAGATGTTCAATAAATTTCCAATTTCTTTGAAATCATTTAAGAAAAGGCTAGGAAAACAACAGATAGGGAATCTGCCACCTGGGCGACTGCCCTAAATGCAGATCAGTATTGAATGATTGATAGCTTCGTAATAAGTCAATACGTTTGGTACAGTGTTATCCTAAGTTATTTAATTGTGCTGTTGGATGAACTTGCCACGTCTGCCATGCTCACAATCTTCCGCGAAAGGTGTGTAAGATTAGGCTACGTACAGTTTTTCTACTACAGTATATGAAGTAGAAGTTTAAAAACAAAACAAAAACCCATGGCGCAACAGCTCCGAAGGGTCTTGGTCTACCAAGCGACTGCTGCTCAGCCCGAAGTGCTGCAGATTATGAGGTGTCGTGTGGTCAATAAGACGAGTCCTCTCGTCCGTTACTCTTGATTATCTAGACCGGGGCCGTCATCTCACCGTCAAATAGCTCCTCAACTGCAATCACGTAGGCTGAGTGGACCTTGAACCAGCCCTCAAATCCAGGTAAAAATCCCTGACCTGGCCGGGAATCGAATCCTAGGCCTCCGGGTAAGAGGCAGGCACGCTACCCATACATCGCGGGGCCGGTGAAGTAGAAGTTTGCTCGTTGGTAACGGCGAGTCTCATGAACACTACAGCCTAAAAAGTAAGCATGTGTGCATAATGTAGTCTATATTTTCTTTGATTTTCCTGGAATCAGTTCAGAAACTGCACATTCCGCTGCTATCCGGTTTTCCTCCATAAAGATGTTTATTACTATCATTAGATTTTCGTCATGATCGCCATGATGGCGACGATATAGGAAAACTTGGGAAAAAAGTTTTATAATATCCATTTCTCCGTGAAATGGTCATGAAATACGAAAACTTAAAATTTGGAAATCAGTTTTATAATGCCAATTTCTCAATGACTGCCACGAAATACGTAAACTTTCAGCTTGAATATCAATATTGTAATGCTAATTGCTCCATGATCGTCGCGAAATACGTGAACTTCCAACTTGAATATTAATATTGTAATGCTAATATCTCCATGATCCCCATGAAATGCGTGACCTTTCCACTTGAAAACCTATTTTACAATGCTAATTTCTCCATGACAGCCATGAAATACGTAAACTTACTACTTAAATATCAATTTAAAATGTTAAATCAGTTTATTTGAAGGCTATAAAAAAATTGAAACACGTTCGTAAGTGGTTCTCTTGACCCTCGTATGTTTGAAAAACTTAGCATTCACCTCGCTTTTTAAATATCAATTTCAGTAAAAGAACCCACTTACAAACTTGTGGAACAGAATGATTATGCGATGAATTATGCTACGAGGCCCGAAAGGGAGGTTTTATACGCACGAATTGAGAAGTTTACGGCGAGGTCAGAGTTTCGAAATGAATACGTGAAAGACTTCCCCCGTTTAACGTACAATATTTTAATTCAAACTAAGTTATATTGTAAACCCTGGGGCCTATTTTATGTTTTTTTAAAAAAGTATTATGTTCAATTCAGGGCCCACTGTTCAAACAGTCGACTCCAGCAATGAAATAATCGATATCATTTATGAATCAGCGAAAATATATATTGACTCGCCCACATGAATCAGTGAAGCCATCAGGTAAATATCAAAGTAACTCTCTTATATGCACTGAGGACGATTTATGCTTGTATACTATGTTTTTATGTTGGTAGAGGTTGACTGTGGTAAGTCCATCGTAAAGTTCCACTTTGCACATTGATTATTTTCAAGAGTATAGTAATGAAATTCGATAAAAAACACTATTGCCAGATACTTAGTATAGAGGTTTTTGAGAACCCAGTTCCTTCAGTTTTTTCTCTTTTAGTGCTCGTAAACACACTATCATATCATCACCACCACTAGTGTCAAAGGAAGCATCGCTCTGCGGGGTCTGTATATGAAAAATCAGAGGAAGAAACCCGGCAATATCGCGCATTTTATTTGCGCGGCTGGGTGAGGGGAGCGAGGATCTGCACCTGCCAGGAGCTCCCCTCAGTGTCGCATGCTGCAGCCTGCAATTACAAGCTCACTTCACAGTTTTTGTTACTGCCAACGTTAAACAGATAAAACGGCAATTATTGTGATTAGTCATCGGCGACCGGTAGATAGCGTCATAATTTTGAGAAACATGTGCAACCCAGTACTTTTTATGAGCTTCTCTATATTTTTAACGCAAAGAATTGCCACAAAAACAGTTTAATTTCAGTAATGTGGTCACGACATGTAAACTATTGCTCATAGAAGTGGAGAGTTCTGTCTGATTCTAATTTGAAAAACTGGTAAGGGTACCCTGATTAATCCACTTTAAAATACAAAACGATTTTCATGATTATTATCTCTTAACAGGGCGAGAAATATTAAGTCTCTTCAGTTGATTTAAGTAAGTGCTATACAAACAGTACGAAGTGGGTATGAATGAGCTATGACGTCATAATAACGTGACCAGGATGGGAATCTGATTCTGGAAATGTTACCAAATACGCTGCAAAATCAGAGTAACATAGAAAGAAACCTCTATGAAACAGTGGTAGAGTGTTGGCCTCTTGATCTCATGATCACAGGTTCAAAACTGGGATAGGAAGCTGGATTTTTGAAGGGTGGCATTGAAGTTCATTCGTCACGCATTGTCGTACGATCTCCACTTGAAAAAACTGCTGACACATTTGGTGTTTATCGAAAAAAATCATTATAAAATCCAATTAAATTTTGGTTTTCTTGCGGTCGAGTATTTATTGATGGCGTGTAGCCTTCGGAGAGGTTCGGTGCAGGTCTTTCGAGCTGACGCTTAATACGAGACCTGCGCGTTTATGAGGATGGGGCCCTACCTGCGATGAAGTCTAATGCAGCCCCCAAGCCATCGGAATTAACCAAGAATGGTTAAGATCTCCGACCCGGCCGGGAGTCGAAATAGGAAATAGTAATATAGAACGTCGAAATGGAAACGCAGGCAACCTAAATGACGTCTAATCAAAATGTCCGCAACTCGGTAATCTTAAGCCTTATTATTATTATTAATATTATTATTAACGCGGAGATTTCCATGGAGCGAAGAGGGAAAGGAGCATGAGGGATAAATGGCTAGACAAAACCTGAACCAAAGATTAAATTTTGACAACAAAATCTACCGAAATTTATTTTCTTTCTTTTATTTACAAAACAACAGAATTCTCAAGACTTTACAGGAGATAACAGGGAAGCTTGTTTGATTTAAAAACAGCGGAGAAAGGACTCGCAATCGGAACCAGACTTAGAGATTAGAGCAACAGGTCATATAACATACAATCATTGGGTGTTTTAATGAGACATTAACATTTACAAAAGTCCTATAGGCCTAGTAGAGGGAATATCGAATTATACACTTTTCTATAGAAGAAACCACAGCTTGTAGAAAGAGGGGAATCATTATATTAAATCAGAAGGGTCTCGAACCCTGAGCTTCAAGTAGCGATTTGCAGTTTACAATTCCCAAATGGTCTCTAATCCTGAACAAGAATGTACAATTTATAATGCCCACATTGCTTCGAAATCACATAATTTAATGAGTTTACATTAATGGCAACACGTCGAACACCTCTAATTACAACCAGCAGAATACACTTTCTGCTTTTAAATGCTTGAATACCTGGTATACTCGATAACCTTATTTCATTTGGAAGCTACATGCAAATATAGGAGCCGAAGCCCATATTACACGGCCAAGAAAAGATGAATTAATACAGCGTTTAATGAAAAGGCCGAGAAAAAAAAATTAAAATGGAGGCTGAATCCACTCAAGATCTCCCAGTTCAAAACTTATAACAAAACCTAATAGGGCTTAAGGCCCGCTGACGCAGAGGATAAGCCAGGCTACTTGGTGACTACGAAGTAAAAGTTTTAGTCCGAAACAGGGTAGAAAAAGGTTAGAAAATTTAAGTCACCAGAAAAAAATGAATAAGGGAAACGAGGGTACACACTCGTGCGTTACTACATTTTACAAAGACTCCAAGAGGAGTGTTTACATTAAGTCCGTAGACTGACGAAGGACAAGCCGACGTACATGGCATTCGTAGATCTAAAATATGCATTTGATTATATTCATTGAACCAAGCTATTTGAGATTCTGAAGGTGATAGGGATCAGATACCGAGATAGAAGAATTATCTACTATCTGTAGAAAAATAGGTCTTCAGTGATAAGAATCGAAGGCTATGATAAAGCAGCAGCAATCCAGAAAGAAGTGAGGCAAGGCTGCGGTTCGTCCCTCTGGTTTTCAGTGTTTACACAGTACAGGCAGTGAAGGAAATCAAAGAAGAATATGGAAAATGAATCATAGTCCAAGGAAAAGAAATCAAAACTCAAAGATTTCCCGGTGATATATTTACTTTATCTGAGTCTGTAAAAGAACGGAGAAACTGCTGAATGGTATGGACACAGTCTTGGAGAAGGAGTTACAAGATGAAAATAAGTAATGGAGTGCAGTCGAATGAAGTCAGGTGATATGGGAAATATAAATTAGGAAATGAACTCTTACAGGAAGTAGATGAATAATGCTACTTGTCTAATGATGGCAGAAGTAAGGAGGGCATAAAATACAGACTAGCACGAGCAAGGAAGGACTTTCTAAGAAAAGTAAGTTGTTCATTTCGAACATTGATATAGGAATTAGAAAGGCGTTTCGTTCG
Source organism: Anabrus simplex (assembly GCF_040414725.1). Classification (NCBI taxonomy): domain Eukaryota; kingdom Metazoa; phylum Arthropoda; class Insecta; order Orthoptera; family Tettigoniidae; genus Anabrus; species Anabrus simplex. The sequence continues at coordinate 290,190,805 of NC_090267.1, forward strand.
GAGCGTGGCGTTGTATGGAAGTGAAACATCGGTGATAACTAGCTCAGAAAGAAATAGAATACAATCTTTTGAAATGTGGTGTTACAGAAGAATGCTGGAGATGAGATGGGTAGATCGAATCACGAATGAAGAGATACTGAATCGAATTGTGAGAAGAGAACGATTTGGCGAAATTTGACCAGAAGAAGATATAGAATGGAAGGACACATCTTAAGACACCCAGGATTATTTTAGTTAATTTTTTAATGAATTGCAGTCGGTAAAAACGGCAGGGGTGGGCCAAGTTATGCATATGACGAACAGATTCGTATGCATCAAACCAATCCATGGACTGATGACCAAAATAATAATAATAATAATAATAATAATAATAATAATAATAATAATAATAATAATAGTTTTAATTTTTACGTTCCAATGACTACTTTTACGGTTATCGGAGATGCTGTGGTGCCGAATTTTTGTACCGCAGGGTTGCTCTTACGTGTCGGAAAATGTAACGGCACGAAGCCGACGTATTTGTGCACCTACAAATACTAACGGACTGAGCTAGGATCAAACACGCCAGCTTGGACTCAGAAGGACAGGGCTCTACCGTCAGAGCAACTCAGCCCTGCTAATATTCCGCAGTCTGGTTGGTGTAATGTTTTCATTGGAAGATGTATTGAATTTCTTCTTTTCAAATAGGCCTATTTGTAATATGTGACATTAAAATTTAGGAAGCCGGGCTGAGTAGCTCAGACGGTAGAGCGCTAGCCTTCTGACTTCCAAGTTGGCAGGTGCGATCCTGGCTTAGGTCGGTGGTATTTGAATGTGCTCAAATACGCCAGTCTCCTATCAGATTTACGGGGACGTTTAAGAACTCCTGCTGGACAATATTCCGTCATCTCGGCGTCTCCAAAAACAGTAAGAGTAGTTAGTGGGACGTAAAACCAATAACATTATTACTAAAATTTTGAAGCGAAACAAATTAAGAATTATCCAGAATGTCAGAATATCCTGTGTCCGACTCCTTGGCTGAATAGTTAGCGTTAAGGCCTTCCGTTCAGAGGGTCCTGGATTCGATTCACGGCTATTTTGGGGATTTTATTCGCATCTGATTAATTCTTCTGGCTCGGGGAATGGATATTTGTGTTTGTCCCAACACTCTCCTCTTCAAATTCAGACAGCACATCACTCTACCAACCACCACAGGAACACGCAGTAGTGATCACATCTCTCCACACAGAGTTGGCATCAGGAAGGGCATCCGGACCCAAAACAGGATCAAATCCAAATTTGCGACACAGTTCGCACCCACAACCAAACAGGTGTGAATTTCAATTTGAATTTATTGATGATGATTTACATGCCACTGAGGCTGAAAAGCCCTCTATGTAGAGTCTTTTTATAATACAATACAGGTTTATGAGCACATTAACTACACTTTTATAATATTAAAGTATTAAACTAATCGTTAAACTTAAAAAAAATGAAAATACAGATACCAAATCCAGTAAGATTAAAACATTCATTATATAATAAGTAAGAAAGTAAATCATTAAGCCCATTTGTTATTTTAAGACTACATGGATCTAAAGAATATAAAGCTAAAGCAGAAAAACAATTTTCTTCGAAAGATACATTGTTCTGATTGTTAGATACAAAAGTGCCTGATCTCAGCCTCTTGCGTACTTCTCCAGAAAGATAGATGTTAAGGACTGCTTTAGTTGGATACAGTTAGTGTTATTTGCGAAACGGTGAAGATTAAAGACGTTAAAGATACGTGATGCAGTGCAAACAAAGGATTTGTTAAATTTAGAGGTACGAGGATTAGGAATCTGAAGGGTGGTTTTTTAAACCTATTATCTCTGTTATGTACCAACTTCATAAGTTTAAATGCATTATAAAGGTAGGATGGTGTCTTCAGTTTGAGAATTTTGTGCGTAGCAACAGCTACTGCGAGTTCCCGACGTTCATGGAGTTTCAACCATTGTAGCTGTATGTAATAGGGTGTTATGTGTTCATCATGCCTGGCATTTGTAATGTAACGAACACACGCGTTTTGTACCCTCTGTAGTTTTATGTTCAAAGTTACAGATAAGTCGTTGTATGCGACTGAACCATAGTCAATTATTGGAAATATAAGACTGTGAACAAGTAGTTTTCGCATGAAAGGTGGTGTACATGACACGTTACGTTTCAAAATTTGCATGGATGACACAACTTTTCGGAGTACATTTGACGTATGATCAGACAAGGATAAGGTTCTGTCGAAAATTAGACCTAGATTGTTAACGGTGTCACCATAATGAATATCTGTCTCTAGAATTAATATTGCTGGGAGGGATTTGAGAAGAAGAAGAAGAAGAAGAATGAGGAGGTCAGAATATCCTGCATTCGAAGATTTTACGAATCGTTACTAATTTTAAGTGTCTTGCATATTTGGTGTTCGCTGTTTGAAATAGCTGTTCTATGGGCACATTGTCTAACATTGCCGATATGGCTTTTATCTAACAACTAACTTTTTTTTTTTGCTAGGGGCTTTACGTCGCACCGACACAGATAGGTCTTATGGCGACGATGGGATAGGAAAGGCCTAGGAGTTGGAAGGAAGCGGCCGTGGCCTTAATTAAGGTACAGCCCCAGCATTTGCCTGATGTGAAAATGGGAAACCACGGAAAACCATCTTCAGGGCTGCCGATAGTGGGATTCGAACCTACTATCTCCCGGATGCAAGCTCACAGCCGCACGCCTCTACGCGCACGGCCAACTCGCCCGAACAACTAACTATAAGTAGGCGTATTATGCTTTGATTGTACAATCATTTAATAGGACACTTATAATATCAGCAGAGCATTGCAAGGACGACAGGAACAACATGCAAAGAAGTGAATGTCATGTATTATTGTAACAACCTCAACACGTCTTGGACGACATGATTGTTACCGTTCCGGCTGCATGCCGTAGCTTTCGCTGCCGTGCAGGGAAAGTAGGCAGCCCGTTTTACAATGGCATTTAACGTTCTCTTCCTGAATACCCATCTACGCCTGACGGCATGTTTCTTTCATACCAACCTCCCAGGCTTCACTGAACTTACCTAAACTATAATTTATCCGGTCCTTGTGTGAATTATCATTGAACCAAACTAAAGCCATTTCCCCTAGACAAGGTGCATATTTATAGAGATAGTTTAGTATACCTGCTTGGCCGGCATTGGTGGGTAATTATAGCTGAGCGCAATGTGGCACATCCTAGGACAGAACTGGTAATAAAGTGATGGAATTTTTATAGGGTATATGCCGTAAATATTCCCAACTAGGCCTAGATATGTGGGGATGGTAAGAAATCTCATTTCTGAAGAAAATTCTGACACTCTGATGTTTTTTTTATTTTTTTGGACACGGAGGATTGCAAAGTTGTACTTCGTCTTAAAAGAACAGCCGCCACCGCCGCCTGGCACATGTGGTAATTGAAGATACGATTATCATACATTCTATTATTATTAATTATAAATATCACACGTACTATCGAACGGTACTGTTACTAACTCATCAGGGCCGTCTATTACAGGTCGCATTTCACAACTACGAAATAGCATCCTATTAGTTCGGATTTAACGTAATGTTGTAAGTACTGTGGCTTACGAGTTTTTATTTAGAGTCACATCAAATTATAGACTTTGTCTTGTTTCCTTCTTTGAAGATAATTCAGGGAGGGGCAGCGAAAAGTCACCGGCACTTAAGCCAGTGCTGCCGCACAGGTGGCCTGGGGACTATTTGCTTTGTTCCTTAGTGGCGGGGATAGAGCGTGCAGTCAAGCAGCGCAGCGAGCATGGTTAGCGGTAAGCGTATGGAATGAATGTTTAGATTACGAGTGGACTTCTTGTTATGCGAACCTTATTAGCGTTATTAGTATTGAATTCCTACACTTTTCGTACGTTATTTGTGTTAGCTATCAGTATGGCGACATGTAGAAAGACTAGTGCACGGAATTCTTCTCCACGAACAGAAAGTCGGTGTTTGGTGTCCATTTCTACTCGCACAATAATTGGCTCTAATTTATTTTATGATACTCTTAACTCGGATTGTTATGTGCAAAACATACTGCAGCCATTTTTTAAAATGTTGACTGAAGGAAAAAAAAAAGCACTGTACCTACTTCCTGTAGGATAAAGTCACTGCTCATACAGCTCATCAGTCAATGTATGCATTAGAACAGGTGTTCGATAAGCGAATAGTTAGTCGTGGACTTTGGCCCTTCGTTCCACCAGTTTAAGTTTCTGTGAATTTTATTTTTAAACACAAAGTGTACAAGAACAATTCACGCACTCTTGAAAATCTGGAGAACGAAATCACACGACTAATACGTGGAATTTCAGAGGTGGAGATACGAGTGTTTTGGAACTTTTTACGCCATTCAAATGAAATGGCGATTGGCTTTTAGTGCCGGGATGTGTCCGAGGAGTTCGGCTCGCCAGGTGCAGGTCTTTTGATTTGACACCGTAGGCGACCTGCGCGTCGTGATGAGGATGAAATGATGATGAAGACGACACATAGGCCTACACCCAGTCCCCGTGCCAGGGGAATTAGCCAATTATGGTTAAAATTCCGACCCTGCCGGGAATCGAACCCAGGACTCCTGTGACCAAAGGCCAGCACGCTAACCATTTAGCCATGGAGCCGAACTTTTTGCGCCACTGCAACGTTCGTATCGAGGATGATGGACAAGGTTTCCGACAGCTACTTCGATGAAAGTTAATATCTATATTAGTTTTAATCTTCATTTCATTATTAAGTCTTCACTAATGAGGCTACTATAATGAAACTGTACACCCCGCACTGCTACAGCGTACCGGAGAGTATAGCAATGGATTGCGGGTAGGCTATTCCCCCGACGTCGCGTGAATAGTGCGGTAGCGTTTCTCTGCTTTTCTCTGTATAGCCTATAAAGAGGGTAAATGAAATGCCAATTAAATGAAAATACTTGCTGATGGGTACAGTGTACATTGTCGAGATTAAGCAGACATAAAAGGAGATGGAGTTCTTATCGCAGGCGTCAGGATACAGGAGGAATTCTGTCTCTTCTTTTAGCAAGTGCTATGATTCGCTTATTAACCCTGGTACTAATATTAGCCATTGTTGCGATTCGTACATATGAAGGCAAATGTAATCTGTTCATATGGGACTTTCTGTTTCTAATATTAACAAGTGATGTGTTTCGTTTATCCAGGCATGTGTGATTTTTTTAAAAGGGAAGTTTTGTCCCTAATATTAGAAATTATTCTAATTCGCATATCAGTGCAGGCCTATTACTACTTCTTGTTGGGTTTTGTAATTTTCTTATTTTGTCAGATTATTAGCATGTAGAAATCGTCTTGACCGGGACCGCTATCTCAACGTCAGATAGCCGATTAACTGTTCTCAAGTTGGGTGAGTTGACCTTTAACTAGGCCTCATAGTCAATCAAAAATATTTGATCCTGCCAGGAATCGAACCCGGCAGCCTTCCAGTAAGAGGCAGGCTCTCGTTACCCCTAGATCGTGGGGCCGGCGATACATTTTAATAATAATAATAATAATAATAATAATAATAATAATAATAATAATAATAATAATAATAATAATAATAATAATAATAGAAAGAATTGACAACGAGTCTCGTTATGTTGTTGTTAATTATGTTGTAAATTATGAAGCAGTTTTCAGGGAATTTCAACCGGTTTCTTTCAATCAATCACTTCTCTGAACAAAGAAATGTTAACATACTGCAGTACGGAGTTATCCCCAAGTCGAGAAGAAATTTCATGCTGTGGTTGTGTTGAATAGGAGGTATGTTAATGTCAGACGTTAGAGCAAGCACGGTGCATGAAGTGAGAAATAAAACAAAGAAGTGACTAGAGAAATCAATTCTACTCCCTTGTACCTGGCGGTAAGAGATTCGACACCGAATTACTCTCATTCGTAATGGGATATGACGTAGCTCTTAAAGAGCCCAGCTGAGCGGTTCAGACTGTAGATCGCTGATCTTCATTGCTAATATCTCAGGTTCGATCGTGACGCAGTCCGGTGTGATTTAAAGTTGCTCAAATACACTAACCACGTATTATAGATTTCCTGGCACGGGAAAAAAATCTTGGTGGTCAAAATTCCGGTACCTCGACGTCCCTGGAAACCGTATAAGTATCGTAGTTAATTGTGTAAAATACCAATACATTTCTTATTTTATTAGTCTAATATTGTTTTAAAAATTTATATAACATATTCCCCTATTATATAACAACTAGCAAATGTACCCATGCTTCGCTGCGGTATTCTATCTTGTGCACGGATTTCTACACACAGTAAATAACTGTACACGCATTGAGATTATATTAAATTGCATTTCTGTTAGCGTTATCCGAGAAACACCACGGGGAGGACCCCAGACGTCGTTTTCGACATAAGGTGCACGTTTGGACTTGGACTAAAGATCCAATCATCTGTGTTATTTTCCGTGCTACGATAAGTGCATACATAAAACCAAACCAAACCCCATGGCACTACAGCCCTTGAAGGGCCTTGGCCTACCAAGCGACCGCTGCTCAGCCCGACGGCCTGCAGATTACGAGGTGTCGTGTGGTCAGCACGACGATTCCTCTCGGCCGTTATTCTTGGCTTTCTAGACCGGGGCCGCCATCTCACCGTCAGATAGCTCCTCAATTCTAATCACGTAGGCTGAGTGGACCTCGAACCAGCCCTCAGGTCGAGGTAAAAATCCCTGACCTGGCCGGGAATCGAACCCGGGGCCTCCGGGTAAGAGGCAGGCACGCTACCCCTACACCACGGGGAAGTGCATACATGGCATAAAATAAAATTAAAAAGTTATTCCGAAAGAAATATATTATTGTTCGTTTAAGAATCGTACAACTGTTAGCGTTATATTTTAATAATAATAGAAGCCTCCGTGACTCAGGCGGCAGCGCGCCGGCAGCGTGTGGTTCAAATCCCGGTCACTCTATGTGAGATTTGTGCTGACAAAGCGGAGGCCGGACAGGTTTTTCTCCGGGTACTCCAGTTTTTCCTGTCATCTTTGATTCCGGCAACAGTCTCCAATATCATTTCATTTCATCTGTCAGTCATTAACCATTGTCTCAGAGGAGTGCGACAGGCTTCGGCAGCCGGCACCATTCCTATCCTCGCCGCTAGATGAGGGCTTCATTCATTCCATTCCTGACCCGGGCGAATGACTGGGAACAGGCTGTGGATTTTCAATAATAATAATAATAATAATAATAATAATAATAATAATAATAATAATAATAATAATAATAATAATAAATCCCATTTCTCTACAGCAATAATGGGTCCTGACCTACTTAGTGACAGCTGCTCAGTACGATGGCCTGCAGAATTTGTCATACGGGTGTATGCGTGAAACCTCTCCGCAGCTATTCTTGGCTTTTGTAGACTGTAGCCGCTACCTCATCGCCACAGAGCCCGTTAATTGTTATCACCTAGGGTTAGTAGACATCGAACCACCCCTCAGATCCAGGTAAAAATCCATGTTAAAAATCCATGTCCTGACCGGGAATGAAACCTGAGGTCACCGGGTAAGAGGCAGACACGCTAATCCTTCACACCGGGACGAGTAGTTATAATTTACTTTACATACATACTTTACAACACATCACACTACCGACCACGAGAAATACACATGAGTGTAGAAAAAAATCTTGAAAGGTAGGATCAACAACGACGATTTCAAATGTCTTGCCTTTGCAGACGATGAAGTAACAAAGGTGGAGGAAGAGGATGAGAAGAAGAAGAAGATGATATTGAACGACTGGAATGATGATTTCGCTTCAAAGCTGTGGCGCTGTTAGTTAGACCGCAAAGAAGGCATACAATCATCATTTTAAATGGAGAAAAAGCTCAACAAAGTGGACAATTTCAGAGATCTGAGCAGTGTGATCACAGAAGATAATCGACGTTGTGCATGTCATGCAGAGTTAAAATTCCTTCCCTCTTTCTCGTCTCTCCCTTCCGAAATTCCCATCCTCCGACAAGGCCCTTGTTTGGCATAGCAGTTGAGGCCACCTGGGCGAGGTACTGGTACTCCTCTCCAGTTGTATCTCCTCCACCCATAGTCTCACGCTCCAGGTCACTGCCCTGGGGGCGACAGAGGTGTGATCCCTCGCTGTGTCTGAGGGGAAAAAATAACCCTGGAGGGTAAACGGATTAAGAAAGAAAGAAAGAAAGAAAGAAAGAAAGAAAGAAATGTTTATGTTTACCATTGCGTACAACCATGAGTCCTGCACTCCAAAACTGTTCCAAGCATTTGAAATGAAATACCTAAAACAATGATCCAAAAACAGCAAGAAAGGACAAGATCCGTAATCAAGTAATAATAAATGACAGGCTCAAGTTCAACAATCACTAATTGAACCTTATCAAAGCCGAAGTTCAAGTTGTTTGGCCCCTTAAAACTGTTGGAACCACAAAGAACTTGGCTGGGAACTCCATTTGAAGACAAGAGACCCATGGGTAGATTAATCAGATCAAACCACGTATTATGTTTAGGAACGAGGGATAGTCTGTACTGTATATGATGCCAGATTCAGCTGTAAGAACCCTACCTAGAGACAGACACAAGTGGAGGAAATTTATATACCACACCGGGCAAGTGGGGACGATCTATGACGATGATGATGACAAAATACCTGACTTCAATATAATTCCAAGGTTAAGTATTAAGACTACGGAACGAAGGACTGTAAGCAGTCAGTGATGTAATAGGGCCTACAGTGGGCTGTTCTTCATGGCTGAGAAACTGTTTAAACGACTTCTGAGCTGTCCCTGAATGTTTGCTTTGCGTAATGTTGTAAGTGATATTTTATCTGTTTTGCTAATATCAACTTGGTACTTATCATTATCTTAATATTACGTTTTAAAAATGTTTCATTCCTACAAAGGAATGATTACTGTATTGTGAAATAATTCCACTATGCCAGTAATTTTATAACGATAGTGCACGGATAATAACGGAATTGTAATTTATGCAATGCCGTTAGAGGGCGTTGGGCAAGCAATTGTTTTCTGTAGAATAGACTAGTTAACAGCTGGCACGCCGACGTTGACAAATGAGCTTCCAGACCTCTACCTGTGATCTTGAGGATTATTTTGTGCCAAGACAGGAAGCCAACGTTTTCTAACGAGAACAATTCCTATCATGTGCGGAGAATACCTAAAATAATACGGCTAGAGTACGTGAATCCTGTCTCGTCGTTCAGTCCTATGCAGTTACACGTGTTAAGACTTAACAATGATATGTTATGGCCCAGCGTATTTATATTCGAAAAAACTGCCTGATAACTTTTGTCATATTATAAGATCTATACTAGTTTGAACAACTGAGGTTTCTTTTTTCTTTATTTTTTTATGGTAATAATAATAATAATAATAATAATAATAATAATAATAATAATAATAATAATAATAATAATAATGTCACATGGCCTGCGGAGGACTTTTCCTATGCATATTTGTGAGGATGGAGCTCTAACTATAATGAATTCTAATGCTGAAGACGGCACACACACCCAGCCCCCGAACCTTCGGAATTAACCAATGAAGGTTAAAATCCCCGACCCAGCCGGGAATCGAACCCGGGACCCTCTGGACCAAAGGCCAGCACGCTAACCATTTATCCATGGAGCCGGACAATTTACGGATGTAAAATGCGTAATTGAGGCCTATTTGTGTAATTATATTCGTCTACTGCTTTTCAAATCCATTTTGTTAGATTGTAACTGAATACTATAAAATTTCACCTTTGGTCTCTAGTACAGTACGGTATATTATTATTATTATTATTATTATTATTATTATTATTATTATTATTATTATTATTATTATTATTATTATTATTATTTATTATTATTATTATTATTATGTCCGCCTCTGTGGTGTAGTGGTTAGCGTGATTAGCTGCCACCCCCGGAGGCCCGGGTTCGATTCCCGGCTCTGCCACGAAATTTGAAAAGTGGTATGAGGCCTGGAACGGGGTCCACTCAGCCTCGGGAGGTCAACTGAGTAGAGGTGGGTTCGATTCCCACCTCAGCCATCCTGGAAGTGGTTTTCCGTGGTTTCCCACTTCTCCTCCAGGCGAATGCCGGGATGATACCTAACATAAGGCCACGGCCGCTTCCTTCCCTCTTCCTTGCCTATCCCTTCCAATCTTCCCATCCCTCCACAAGGCCCCTGTTCAGCATAGCAGGTGAGGCCGCCTGGGCGAGGTACTGGTCATTCTCCCCAGTTGTATCCCCGACCAAGAGTCTGAAGCTCCAGGACACTGCCCTTGAGGCGGTAGAGGTGGGATCCCTCGCTGTGTCCGAGGGAAAAGCCGACCCTGGAGGGTAAACAGATGATGATGATGATGATGATGATTATTATTATTATTATTATTATTATTATTATTATTATTATTATTCTGGCTATATTTAAGACTACGGCAATACAATACAATGTGTATCTATTATGATGTGTGTGCTCTGAAAAAGATCGCCTACTGCAACTTGCTTTGCAAATATTACATTGCTATAATAATATGTTTCTAATTGTTAACCTATTTGTAAAATGGTTAAAATACATGTTGTAAAGAGTTATTTTGTATTAATTCCTAATTAGTTTTTGCGATTTGCTGCTATGATCCACCGTCTTTTCAAATGCATTTCATGAGGTCGTGAAGAAAACCTTTGCATCACAGTATCTATTAATGCAACCAACAACAAATATATAGTTCTGCCCGTTGTTATGACATTAAAAAACAATCATCTGAAGACAGCGGTGTAAAATGATTCTTCTTCTTCTTCTTCTTCTTCTTCTTCTTCTTCTTCTTCTTCTTCTTCTTCTTCTGCTTAGCAGTATAAAACTTTAAACTTTAAACGTGTCTTGTTCTCTACACTTGTTCTTAAGGTTTCTTCATTGAACTGTAGATTAGCTTTCATTTCTCCTCTTCGTAAAAAACAGATCATAGCAATTGATGGAGACAATGTTCGAATTACTGAAAAGGAGGAGATTTTGAATTTTATTAGAGACTTTTATAGCAGTATGTATAGTAAAACAAAGGAAATTTCGATAGCACCTGACCTAAAAAGTGTAACTAAAGTTCCAGATATACTTCCTTCGGAAGTCAGATATGCTGTAGACAACATGAAAAAAGGGACTATAGCCGGTGATGATGATCTCTCTGTTGATATTCTGAAGCTTACAGGTGATGAAACAGTAAACCACTTGGCTAAAATCTTCACTTCTTGTTTACACAATGCTCCAATCCCAGCATCATGGAATAAACCAAAGATAGAATTATTGCATAAGAAAGGAAGTATTCACAACATCCAAAACTATCGTCCTATAAGCTTGCTCTCTGTTTTGTACAAACATTTTATGAAGATCTTGTTACACAGAATCAGCTCTACCCTTGACTCAGCCCAGCCAGTTGAACAATCAGGATTCCGCAGTAGCTTTAGCACTACGGACCACATTCTGACTGCGTGAAGTGATTAGCAGAGCAAATGAATACCAGATGCCTCTGTGCATAGCCTTTGTTGGTTTTGAAAAGGCATTTGATACAATTAGCCATTCAGCTATTTTACAAGCCTTAGATGAGCAGGGAGTTGAAGTGGCTTATATCAGAGTTCTCAAAAACACCTACAAGACGTCTTCAGCCTTTGTTAATGTCGGTGAAGCAACTTCAAAATTCCCTATCGCAGGAAGTGTTAAACAAGGTGATCCAATCTCTCCAAAGCTATTCTCAGCTGTTTTGGAGATGGCAATGTCGAAGTTAAATTGGGAAGGAAAGGGTGTAAGGATCAGTGGCAGAAGGCTTAACAACTTGAGATTTGCTGATGACATTGCATTACTGGCAAACGACAATGACGAACTCCAGACATTAGTTACTGATATTGCCATGGAATGTGAGTCAGTCGGCTTGAAGATGAACCTTTGCAAAACAAATGTCATGTCCAACAAATGGGTCACAGCAGGAATTGTGAACATCAACAACATGCCGATAGAGAAGGTCAATGAATATATCTATCTGGGCCAGTTGATGAATATGAAAGGTGATATAAGACCAGAAATTTTTCAATGCATTAAGCTAGGATGGCAGGCGTATGGAAGAAACTCAACTGTCTTTAGATGAAATTTGCCAGTAAATATGAAGGAAATAGTTTATGATCAGTGCACTCTTCTTGTGCTGACTTATGGCTGTGAGACCTGGACACTGAACGAATTTACGAAAGGGAAACTTAGGACAGCGCAGAGAGGCATGGAAAGGTCAATGCTGGGTTTTACAAGGAAAGATAAGCAGATGACATCAGATCAGTCAGTAAAGTTAATGACATTCTTGAGAGAACAGCCACCTTAAAATGGCAATGGGCTGGACATATTGCTCGAAGGGAAGATGACAGATGGACGAAGCTAGTGTTAGAATGGAGTCCCAGAGATCATCAAGGGCCTAGAGGAAGACCGCCAGACAGATGGGACAAGGACATCAAGAGAATAGCTGGTACTACCTGGCAGAGAACTGCTCGAGACCGTTCTACCTGGAGAGTTCCGCCAAAGACTTACCTGAGTTCACGACTTAAAGAGGCCACATCATGTAAAGATGGAATCGGCTGATGATGATATGTATGTAAACATGACACATATTCCAGCTTCTTATGGTCAGCTGTTGATGAAGGTGCCCCCAAGTAGTTCTCGTAATTTCCACCCGCAGCAGCACATTGCTATACGCACGGAACCTATATGCATCAGAAACCTTCTCTTTAGAAGATACAGATACTGGAAAAGAAGACCGTAATATTGTTTGGCCCCACACAAGAAAATGGAATTTGGATCAAAAGGTGAAGTGTAGACCTCTATAGTCACACAGATACTTCCATAATACTGTACGGAGTACGGAGTATGTCTCAAATTATAGGACACATTTCAGTATGGATAACAATAGACTCGCAAGAAGATTATTCAATGTAATAAATTACAAAAAAAAAAGGAGAGTAAATTGGCTGGAGGAAACAAGAGGGGACCTGAATGAATTGAACATCGGGGAAGACATCATTAGAAATCGCGAGGTCTTGAGGACCTCAGTAAATAAGTACACATTTATGGTAGAAAGTAGCAGCAGGACTGGAACAAAATGGTAAAAAGAACGGAAAAGACAATACAGTGAGTTCATGAAGAGATTTGGGAAGAACAGGAAGGCGAAAGTCATAAAGTCAATGAACAAGTGGCAACGCGTTCTGTAAATGAGCATAACGGACCAACAACAACGACAACAACAACACAGACAAGACTGGACTCGTTCTCGACAACCTGAAAAGAAGGGAAAGGATTATAGCTTCATAATTTCAAGGTTGCTTATGTCTGGGTTTGGGTTGCCTTTTGTCTGAAAACATGTTCCGGTCCAAATGTTACTTGAATGTGACAAAACGCGACGAGTGACTCACGACACTTGACGGATTCCGAGTGAGACATGTTCAGTACGAACGCCCGTGAGTCGTAATTAAGATAGTTTGGGAGCTGAGAAGGATAAGAGGAAATGACAGAGACTGTAAATACGTGTGATAAACGTCAGAGTGTCACCGGGGAAGAAAAGATCAACAATGAGGTGGAGCGACAACGTTACAGTAGAACTGAAACAGCTGGATCCGGAGGAGGATGACATAGGCCCTATGACCGGATGACGTGGAGGAGAAGAATGCACTTAAGCGACCCTGAAATATAATACAATTAATAGACTAAAGCTGAAGAAGAGGAAGATAAAGAAGAGAAAAGAAGGAGGAGAAGACATGTGTTTGATTGACTGAAAATTTACTTCTATACATATTCATTTTCCTTTCAGAGAAAGACTTATTCTTCGAACTGAAATCGAATAGGCCTATACCGTATGTGGCAAAACAAACGACACTGTAATGTTATTTAATGCATGTGTTCAAAATGCGTACCATTATGCGCCACACGTTGCTCAAAACGTTTCTGAAGAATATTGAACATGTTGATGAGCGAAGGTTGCCGTAAGAATTCAATAAATGATGTTATTTTCTCGCGTAGTTCGGAAATATTTGTAGGTGGGTTATCTGCCTTGAAAACTGATTTTTCACCATATCCAGTATCTAAACATCAGAGGCTATGAGCTCCAGGGAACAGGAAGGGCTCGGGAATGGCGTTCCACGAGAAATAAGGCGATCTACAATGTGTTGTTGCTGAAGGGTGAATACAGTAATCCCAGTGTGGGTCTGTAACACCTGTCGTTCATGTTTATCGTTTGCGATGACAATATCTTCAGCACTCTGTTATCGCCTTTCGTTGACATAAGACTGATCCTGTATGACGGAACTTATCAACGACAGCTAACGGTGTTCTGTTATTTAACTGAATTTCCAATATGTCAAACATGCAATATATTGAACCCATAACATTTAGGGCGTTAAAAGGTTCAGTAAATACTTCTTTGGTTGGAAAACATGGACAGCAGATGACCAACAATTATTTCAGTGTCCTTTCTTTTGGTGCATGCCGGGGTTTCAAAAACGAAAGAAGTCTGGATAATGGCTGTTCTCTTGTGGATGAGCGAGATGAGAGCGCGTGTTCCCGACCGAGGAAGACTTTCCCTTTCTTTACAGAGTGTAATGGCTGCCAAATGCACTGCTTGTCTGCGAGTTCTCATTTCACTTTTTACACTTGGCTGGTAATTACACAGGAAGTGGTAGCTACTCCTGATTAACATCTTCCATAATGTAAAGGCATTTTGCTTTCTCAAACAGCATGTACTGTAGGAGGCAGATCAGAGACCTCATAAATTAACATGATTTATTGTGCCTTCACAACCTTCAGCAGCGGAACATTTATGAAACTCATGTTCTCTAAATAAAGATAGCCAACTTTGAAGACACGATGGGAGGTGTTTACGCGTATCAAAATCCTACACACGCAACAGTTTCCATCTTCCTCATTTATTCAAGGCTAGGACGTCTGCTGTTTCATAAGAACTGGATGGTTTGTGAGTGGGTCGGAAACGTTCACGTTGTCGTGTGTATCGATCTACTGTTTCCGTATACCAAAATAATGTGCGTTCGTCTACTCAGTAGTTCAGAAGTTCCCATTTTGATTCCAACCTGACCCAAAGCGCATTCCTGTCAATTCCTTCTCCTCTTTTTGCTAGTAGTTTAACGTCGCACCAACTCAGATAGGTCCTATGGCGACGGTCGGAGAGGAAAGGACTATGGGATGGCAGAAATGCGATCAAGCCCCAGGTACTGCCCAGCGTGCAATTGGAAAACAACGGAAAACCATCCTCAGGGCTGCCGATTGTGTAGTTCGAACCCACCATCTCCCGAATGCAAGCTAACAGCTTCCCTTTCAGACCTGAATAATAACCAAGGGCCCTCCAAATGGAACCTGTAAATTCTTACCGCAATATGCTGGCCAAGCGCCAACCAAAACATGGGAAGAACTCTCCGCGCTACCCGCACAAACGTTACAGCCCGGTCTAACGCGAAGAAGGCATCGAATACTCTTGGATATAAATGAACACCTAACCTTCACAATAATTATGAATACGCGAACTAAAAGGGATACGGCCCCAACTCGCTCGAAGGTTAATTCCTTCGGTGCGAAGACTGGTTGTTGGTGTTCGTCTTAAAATACGCACCATACAATCAGCCACCATAGAAACCTGCAATAGTTAATACATCCCTCCACACAGGGTTAGTATTCATTACCCTGCAGCGAAGGGCCGTAGGATACACCCTCGCTTATCGTACGAGGCGATTAGAAGGGCTAAATCCCGATGTGGGTTGACGAAGCAAATGAATCTACCTGAGATTGGCATTGCTTCTATTTACTTGTGCGACGCCCCATACTTTCACTTTTACTATTCGTCATTTCTCGGTAAACTCTTCACCTTTTCCAACTCGTACGGTAATGCTTCGGGGGCCTAGCGTGTCTTTCATTTTCATGTCCATCGTGACTTGCCCTTTTTTGTCAACATTCTCACGATATTGTTATTTTATCCGAGTCTGCAGAAGATCGGGAAAAAATGCTGAATGGTATGGGCGCGGTCTTGGAGAAGGAATAAATAAATAAATAAATAAATAAATAAATAAATAAATAAATATATAAATAAATAAATAAATAAATCCTAAACAAAAGTAATGGAGTACTACTGTCGAACGAAGTCAAGTGATGGAAGATATATTAGATTAGGAAATTAAATCTTAATGGAAGTAGATGAATATAGTTACTTGGGTAGGCCTAGTAGAATAACTATTGATGGAAAAGTAAGGATGACACAAAATGCAGACTAACACTAATAAGGAAGCCTTTCTTAAGAAATTTACTCACTTCGAACATTGATATAGGAATTCGAACAATGATTTTGAAGACGTCGTCTGGAGCGTAGCATTGTATGGAAATTAAATATGGACGATAACTAGCTCGGAAAGAAAGAGAATAGAAGCTCTTGAAATAGGGTGTTGCAGGAGAATTCTCAAATTGAGGTGGGCAGATCGAATCACGAATAATGAGAGATACTGAATCGAATTGTTGAGAGGAGAGCGATTTGACGAAATTTGACCATAAAAAGAGAATGATAGGACATATCTTAAGACACCCAGAATTAATTCAGTTATTTTTTTTAAGGGAAGCGGGGAAGTGTAGGCCTAGGTGGTGAACGGTAGGGCTAGACCAAAGTACGAATATGACAGGCGGAAGAAAGAAGATGTGCGATGTAGTAGTCACGCAGAAATGACAAGGCTATCATAGTTTATCTTGGAATGTAGAGCAGCATCAGACCACTCAAGTCCAAACAACAAGAACCCTCATTCTTCGCCAGATCTAAATTCTTTCTTTTTCCTCTGATTAGCGTTAAAATGGTATTGTTGCCTAGTTTTACTTCTCATTAAAGTAATAATCACCGAGCTCGATATCTGCAGTCGCTTAAGTGCGGCCAGTATCCAGTATTCGGGAGTTAGTGGGGTTCGAACCCCACTGTCGGCAGCCCTGAAGATGGTTTTCCGTGGTTTCCCATTTTCACACCATGCAAATGCTTGGGCTGTACCTTAGTTAAGGCCACAGTCGCTTATTTCCCACTCCTATGCCTTTCTTAAGAGGCTACTAAAATGGGCCCCATGGGCTCTTAATTTGAGAGCATGGGTTGGCGACCACGGGTCCCTCAGCTGAGTCTTGGCATTGTTTTCAATTACTTGTGCCACGCTCTCACTTTCATCCATCCTATCCGACCTTCCTTGGTCAACTCTTGTTATTTTCGACCCCGAGGGTATTAGAGAACTCTAGGCCTAGGGAGTCATTCATTTTCACGCCCTTCATGGTCCTTGTCTTTCTTTGGCCGATGCCTTCATGTTTCGAAGTATCGGAACACTTCCATTTTTTCTCTCTGATTAGTTTTATATAGAGGATGGTTGCCTAGTTCTAATTCTTCTTAAAACAGTTATCACCACCACTTTAACACAATGCCAAGGGTTCGGAACGACAACTATCGCAACTAATTAAGTTTACTATTCAGAATTATCGACATTAAAATGAGCATATTAACCTGTTATCCCCAAGATAACGTTTTCTTATAATGACTAATAATAGTTCAAACACTCGTAAATCAATGTTTCAATTATAAAGAGTTACTCTTACCTTCATGTCAATCAAACAAAAAATGCTAAAATACACTCATTGTAAGTATCACTACTAAACAAGATAGTTAAGAAAATAAAATACTTTTAGCTTCGTGAAAGGGATTTGTGCACAGTGCATATGACTTCTGCATTGTAACCTGTAAATGTGTGTTTCCTGCACTGCTGTTTGTAGTTGTTATTATTTGGAAAATGAGTTGGAAACAAACCTAGCATCCACTCAAATTTGAAGTGGAGAAACCACGAAAACCACTTCTAGGATGTCTGAGAGTGAAATATCAATATACAATAATAATAATAATAATAATAATAATAATAATAATAATAATAATAATAATAATAATAATAATAATAATAATTCCGAGTGAGTGGCCGCATGGTTTGAGTCACGTAAATGCCAGCTTGCATTCTGGAGATAGTGGATTCGAACCCCACTGTCGGCAGTCATGAAGATGATTTTCCGTGGTTTCCCCAGTTTCACAATAGGAAAATGCTGGAAATGTCTCTTAATTAAAGCCACGGCCACTTCCTTCCCACTCCCAGCGCTTTCCCATCCCATCGTCGTCATAATACCTATCGATATCGGGCGAGTAGGCCGTGCGATTAGGGGCACGCAGCTGTGAGCTTGTATTCGGGAGATAAAGGGTTCGAAGTCCACATTCGGCAGCCCAGAAGATGGTTTTCCGTGGTTTACTATTTTCACACCAGGCAAATGCTGGAGCACGACCGCTTCCTTCATACTCCTAGCCCTCTCCTATCCCATGGTCCTCATAAGACCTATCTGTACCGAACGAGTTGGCCGTGCGGTTAGGGGCATGCAGCTGTAAGCTTTGCATTTGGTAAATGGAGGGTCCGAACCCTACTGTCGGCAGCCCTGAGTTTACAAGTGTGCATTTACTTCTACCTTGCAGACGAACTCGTTTGATGTCGCTAGTATAGCAAAACATGAAAAATCTTTTAATTTATGATTTCCTTGCTAATCAGCGGGAGTGGTCTAAACTTTAAATAGCTGAGGTAAACAAATAAAAAGCTGTTTACCTCAGAGAATTCGTGAGCACGGTATCCCTAAGACTGAAGTGTGGCAGTAGCTATAGTAATCGTACAGCCTTGTAAATACCAGTCCGTAAAACTCTAGAGTTTAGAATGTTGGGCTGCGAATGTGGAGGAATTGGCTGTGTCCATAACGAAGGCATACATGAAGGGTTTATCTTATGCGGAAACGAGAAACCATGGATGATCATCTTAAGGGCTGCAAACGCACAAAATCCTGGCAGAAATTAAAAAATCCACAGTTCTAGCCCTTCAGGCAAGCAACGCAATGTTGAAATCATCCGAGGAATATGAGCGACGAATTTTAGATAAATGAGATAGAAAAAGAATATGAGAACGTATTATTTATTTATTCCTAAAAATTACAATTCTTTTATTAATCATCGTTATCCGGTCGATTAGATTAGCAGTTTGCCTTTTTTTTTACCAGTACGAGCGGTAATGTGAGTCAATGCATTATTTCACTTAAGCACCACTACGAGTGCTAATGTGAGTCAATGTAGAGTCTATAACTACATTTGGTGTGGACATTTAAAAAAAAGGCCTGTGGGTATTGAACCAAGGAACACATTGCAGAAAGAATTATGTAAATAAGTTAATTTGGCTAGGATTTTAATTTAAAAAATTAGGCTGTTTTTCCGGAACTGCATTTAGTCTGGAAGCTATTTTTTAAAGTTTTACAGAACTATCCAAGACTCACAATTTGAAAACTTTCCGGGGCTTTTATCCCTTCCACTTCCGGCACAATTGAGGAAATTGCTTAATTTTACGTTTTTCGTAGTATGGGGTCCCCTACATTGTCTGCTAAGAAATATTTTCAACATTAAAACCGAATGTCGCCAAAGAATACATTTTCTGCCAAGACCGAAGCGTCAATAGTGTGCAGCGCACAAGAATTGGCCGTCACAGAAAATGACTTTCTTTCGTTTGAAATAGGATGGACATATTGTGCAGGTGCTAGTATTCGAAGTGATGTATCTTCGGCCATCGGCTTTTCACAGTTTAAGAATATCCTCGCATTTGCAGAATGTATAAAATTAAATCGACATTGCGCCTGCGAATACATCTATGCGATAATATTGTGTGTGAAATACCGACCCGCAGCACAAATCTCATGAGAGCGAGAATTCTTTACAATTACTCACACAATTCTGAACCTTAAATGACAGAATCTTAACGGTCAAAATTCTAAGCTGAAATATCCAAGCTTACAGTTACAAGATACGTAACGAGTAGCCTATTTTTAAATGATATTTGTTCGTGGCGTCGACCTTTACAGATCTTTTACCACTACTTTCACCGTTTGAGAGGAACCCGCATGTAAGTGGAATTGCGGAAGTATAGAGTATTGAATGTGAGGAAAGGAACGTTAAGGACGACACAAACATCCAGTCCCCACGCCAATTTACAATTAAAACCCCCTGACCCGGGCGAAAATCGAACCCGGGGCCGCTGGGTGACAGGCGGACGCGTTACCCCCTACACCGCGGGGCCGGACAACGAGTAGCTTAGCCAACACACATTACTTAAGATCGGGAAAAGTTGCGTACTTGAAAATGTGAGTGTCTTATTAAATTTCATCGAAGGAATTTAACTCAGAATTCTATTATTTGTCCGCCTCTGTGGTGTAGTGGTTAGCGTGATTAGCTGCCACCCCCGGAGGTCCGGGTTCGATTCCCGGCTCTGCCACAAAATTTGAAAAGTGGTACGAGGGCTGGAACGGGGTCCACTCAGCCTCGGGAGGTCAATTGAGTAGAGGTGGGTTCGATTCCCACCTCAGCCATCCTGGAAGTGGTTTTCCGTGGTTTCCCACTTCTCCTCCAGGCAAATGCCGGGATGGTACCTAACTTAAGGCCACGGCCGCTTCCTTCCCTCTTCCTTGTCTATCCCTTCCAATCTTCCCCCATCCCCGCAAGGCCCCTGTTCAGCATAGCAGGTGAGGCCGCCTGGGCTAGGTACTGGTCATTCTCCCCAGTTGTATCCCCCGACCAAGAGTCTGAAGCTCCAGGACACTGCCCTTGCGGCGGTAGAGGTGGTATCCGTAGCTGAGTCCGAGGGAAAAACCGAACCTGGAGGGTAAACAGATGATGATGATGATGATGATGATGATGATTCTATTATTTACTACCCTAATATGGTAAAGCAAATGGAAGTCGTCACTGTACATGTCATGGAAGCCCTTCGACGAGGAGAAGGTAAAGGTTTTCGCCATATATATATATCCTAATAATAATAATAATAATAATAATAATAATAATAATAATAATAATAATAATAATGGCATGTGGCTTCTGAAGAGGCCTGATGCAGGTCTTTCGGGTTGACGCCGTGTAGGCGACCTGCGCGTCTGTGAGGATGGGGCCCTGCATATGATGAATTATAATGATTAAGTTCCATCCACACTCCCGAGCCATCGCAATTTACCAATAAAGGTTAAAATCCCTGACCCTGCAGGGAATCGAACTCAGAACCTATTGCACCAGAGGCCAACATGCTAACCGTTTAGCTATGGAGCCGGAGACCTACGTACGAAATGGGACATACTGAGTGGCTCTATAAACGACCGACTCTGCACTCAAACAGTAATCTGGCTTTCACGGTCATGGACTGCCCATAAAATGAAAGTTTCGTTTCTAAGTTTTTCGACTTCCTGGTAGGAAATTGAACCAATATTTTTCCAAGTAAGCCTAGCACGCCTTTACCACTACAGCTGAACAGCGCCATTTTATTACTGTAAACTATTTAGTCATTGGTTGTTATTCCTGGGCATGTTGAACTTTTACTCTTTCATGGCATTAAGTGAGAAAAGATCCTTTCACTGTCGCTATCACAACATCTTAAGAAAGTGGTATACGATATAAAGATTCTGATGAAGTAATGTACTTCAGAGTAAACGACCCTAAGATATCATCATTTCTTTTCTCTCACTACGCTAATTACCTCAGGATCTTATAAATAAGAGTAATCTCTAGGTTCGAAACATCATTTCCGACTCTGACGCTTATGATCAGAACATTGTTGTACCTTATCGTTGAGTATCCTGGACACAATCTAGTGATTTCGACCTTAGAGTTTTGTGGTCAATGTTTTTCTCTAGTCTTCCAGGTTAAAGTCACCTTTCGTGTTGAAAAGCTATCGCTTCAACTATCATACCATCATGTTTTTTCTGCAAATATTTCACTTGAATTGCCGAAAAGGATTCAAACCACGGCTACCTGCGTGAGAAGTTAGCGACGAATTCACTGAACTACCATGCCACTATTTACAACTTTGAAATATTTGCGTCATTATCTTTGTTTTCTTCCTATACAAAATCTGTATATTCTAATATAGGCCTACTGCATATTCCGTCCGGATATTACAAGGCATGCCTTAGACAGAAATCACTCTCATCTTCACCTGAGACAGAAATCGAACTGAAATCGAACCATGATTTCAGATGCCTTGTGGTAATGTCAGCACAAAGTGAAGGAGTTATACAACGGATTATTCCTACAAGCTCGACTCATGGATTTATAATTGATCCCATCGTTAGATTTATGTTCAGAAAGAAAGGCGCGACGCCTACGAACCGACATTTGCATACTATAAGTAACGAGTTAACATCTACGAAAAGAGTGTGTCATGGCTGAAGGTAAAGGAATAATTACAGCCAAATTTTTACAGCTCTGTATGCTGCTCAGACTGGATAAGAAATCTATGAACATGGTGGTCTTTGTGTCCGTATAGCGTTCAATTTTACTTTTGAGGAACCATCTGTATAACAGTTATATTATGAATGACATTTGGGAATGCGCTGCCAAAATACATTACTTTCTCTCCGTATCGATTGAATACAGATGTATGTTTTTAATCTTATGTCCAATGGGCAGCCTGTTACTGTATTTGGGAGGAAGGTGACACTTGTTATTCAAAAGACAGATATTTTTGTACCTTTAATGGCAATTGTGGACGATCTGCAGTAGCAACTGGTCTCCTGTGGTGCGGTATGAATTCTCCAGCATTTTCAAAATAATATGTTTCGGATAAATTCCTTGTCCGACTGCTTGGTTGAATCATCAGTGTACTGGTCTTCGGCTCAAAGGGCCTTGGGCTCGATTCCCGACCGATTCGACGATTTTAACTACGTATGACTAATTCCTCTGGCTCGGGGTCTGGGTGGATGTGTTCGTCTCAATACACTCTCTTCACATAGGCCTACATACAACACACAACACTACTAAGACACAAAAGTACTCAATAGTGAATACATCTCCTCACATAGGGTTGACGTCAGGAAAGACATCCTGCCGTATACTAGGACCAAGTCCACTCCAAGTACCTACCACAATACTGTACTTTGGGAAAGAGATCAGGAAGAAGAATGCCTCAGATTCTTCGAGAACGCAGTTCGATGTCACGTCCCTTAAAACAAAATGAAAGTATATAACTTTCGTGTTCAGATTCATTTTCCCTTTCTTTTGGCACAGTACAGTACATAAAGTCCGCCTCTGTGGTGTAGTGGTTAGCGTGATTAGCTGCCACCCCCGGAGGTCCGGGTTCGATTCCCGGCTCTGCCACGAAATTTGAAAAGTGGTACGAGGGCTGGAACGGGGTCCACTCAGCCTCGGGAGGTCAACTGAGTAGAGGTGGGTTCGATTCCCACCTCAGCCATCCTCGAAGTGGTTTTCCGTGGTTTCCCACTTCACCTCCAGGCGAATGCCGGGATGGTACCTAACTTAAAGCCACGGCCGCTTCCTTCCCTCATCCTTGCCTATCCCTTCCAATCTTCCCATCCCCCTACAAGGCCCCTGTTCACCATAGCAGGTGAGGCCGCCTGGGCGAGGTACTGGTCATACTCCCCAGTTGTATCCCCCGACCAAGAGTCTGACGCTCCAGGACACTGCCCTTGAGGCGGTAGAGGTGGGATCCCTCGCTGAGTCCGAGGGAAAAGCCGAACCTGGAGGGTAAACAGATGATGATGATGACAGTACATAAAACAGTACATAAAACCTACAAATTTCGACGTTTTGTCAAGCCAGATTTTGTAACTTACACTTCATTTTATATCAGTCAGCAATCTCCATAGTTTAAGTGCATATTGAATCATATAAACAGGGTTTACTTAAAAAGTACAACAGAAAATGTACACTTACTGGTCCAAGTAATTTTTAGAACCAGAAGTAAACCTTCAAAATGTACGGAAAATTATTGTAATCATTTTTTGCATCAGTGACAAAATCACCGAAAGTGAAGATTGCTGGGTTTGAAACCATCACCCTAATGTATTTCCTCCGTTTTCGCGTCCTTTAGATTTCTTTTCCCACATCATATTCCACTGATAATATTAATTTTCTTGTTATTCCTGGTTTCTTCCATTCTGTATTTAATATCATACCGGGTTGAGTAGCTCAGTCGTTAGAGCGGAGACCTTCTGAGCACAAGTTGGCAGGTTCGATCCTGGCTCAGTCCGGTGGTGCTCAGATATGTCAGCCTCGTGTCGATAGATTTACTGGCGCGTAGAACAAAATTCCAGCTCCTAGGCGTCTATGAAAACCGGAAACCGTAGTCCCAATAACATTATTATTATTATTATTATTATTATTATTATTATTATTATTATTATTATTATTATTATTATTGTTGAATAGCTTAGCAAGAGTATAAAAATCAGGATCATTTTCAATTTTACACGTTTCTTTCTTTCTTTCTTTCTTTCTTTCTTTCTTTTTCCCACGAATTTTTCTTGTTTCATTACAGTCTTTTAACTGATATACCACTTCAGTATGCTTGTTGCTGTATGCTCCTTCCGGCCACCGAATTATCCCTCTCATTTCCATTTTTGTTAACATTTGACCCCTTATTGCAATATTTTCACTTATTTTACAAAATTCTACTAGTGTTCTTTTGCTATTACTATAAATTCTCGCTATATTATTTGTCATTTCCATGCGTTTTACTCTTTTGAAGATCTTCTTACACAATCTCCTGTCATCAGCTTAAACTCGGAAATCAATAATACGCTCGGTATGCCAGTTCGCTCAGTTGTTTAGTCACTCAGTAGATGAGCAAACGATGAGTTATTGGTGAGTACACTACGGGTATTACATCAGCGGTGGACCCGGCGAGTTGGCCGTGCGGTCAGGGACACGCGGCTGTGAGCTTGCATCCGGGAGATAGTGTGTTCGAATCCCACCGTCGGCAGCCCTGAAGATGGTTTTCCGTGGTTTCCCATTTTCACACCAGGCAAATGCTGGGGCTGTACCTTAATTAAGGGCATGGCCGCTACCTTCCAACTCCTGGGCCTTTCCTATCCCATCGTCGCCATAAGACCTGTCTGTATCGGTGCAACGTAAAGCAACTAGCAAGAAGAAGAAGAAGAAGAAGAAGAAGAAGAAGAAGGAGATGAAGAAGACATCAGTGGTGGCGCAAATAATGTTATAAAATAAAGATAGGTAGTCTATACTGAACCCATAATTCTACGGTGAGAAAATTTTTTTCTCAAATATTTATTTGGCATTCAGAAACTACTGTATGTTTGAGGGCAGCCATTTTGCGTTCCCAAGAGCCCGATGTTGCGTGGGGAGGTTCTTCCTTCCTGGCGAGCTCGTGGATTGCCGGGACACCTCGGCGGGGCTCGAGTGCCCGACAATTCTTTAAATTAATGGAATTCTGCACCACGAGGGATTTTGATAATATAGTAAATGAAGAAATAAATGAGCAAAATTATTCATACACCCTCTGTGAGGACAGAGCCCCCAGGGAAAATTTTAAGTGCAGTTAAGCCCAAGTACATGGTAGCGTGAGACCAGCGAACTAGCTACACGTGCCGAGGTCATGGAAGGAAGAAAACGCGCGAAACACACGGGCAGAAACAATTTATTTCTCCTGTTGTGAGTGTAGAAAAATTATAAAATTAACATCGAACATAAGTGCAAGTCTGTCCGGAGTTCTGGGACAAGTCTTATCAAAATTGGTCTATTAGAAGCAAATTTGGCAGATTTCACAACCAAGCCTCATAGAGGGGATAGCGTCCTTCCGGAAATTATAAAAGAAACCCCCCACCGTAGATTTTTGAGTGTCGATCTGGAACTTGAAGCCGCGGGAGCTTGTGCCCGTCGTCATTAGAAATTCGCGCCAGATTGACCGACAATAATTCAATACATGTTCGTGGCTAAGGTCCATATACTTAGTTAAGAAGAAAAGTGATTGGAGAAGTTCAGAACGTTTGCAGACGAACTGGGAAGGTGTAGGCTGGTTGAAAAATACACAGCAGAATTTATTTTTATCATTTCGTGTACTCTTGTAAGTGAAGAAGGTCTGGGGGAAGCGATTCAAAATAGTTCTACTCCCTTATCGGCCGAACACCTGTTCTTATTGGAAAACGGGGAGAGAAACCACTCTGGGAAACGCATCAGACAGTTATAGTCGACTGCAGAACGAGGGAAGTTCGTGGTGCAAGTTACAGAGAAAGTGCATTATTTATATGGTAATTTTAATCTCGTGTGTGTGAAGGGTAGTGTTTGGATGAGTGAGTTTTTGAAAATGAAAATGTTATCTGTGAAAATGAGTGGCTAAGTACGAGGTTGCTGGAGATGATGTAATCAGAATGCTGAGAATGTCACCAATGTGCAGGTCTGTCTATTTTATATTATGTAGTTAGTTAGTTAGTTACTGTCTGTCCTAACCAAATTTTCCAGATGATTGTCGGGTGATATGCGTAATTATCAGGCGAAAGGCGTTGTAAATTTTGGTCAGCGTGTGAAAATTTCATTGTGTAAAGTTCATGTCAAGAACGGTAAAATGCGACGCTTAAAATTTTGTGTTGAGATGAGATATCATTCAAAGTGCGGATTTGTGAACGTTATAAGTGTAAATTTGTCGTGGCGAATATCGTAATTTCAGGTGTCAGTTGCATTCAGAAATGTTGGTCAATAATAATAATAATAATAATAATAATAATAATAATAATAATAATAATAATAATAATAATGTTTACCGCGGGATAAGGAAATTCCTCTCTGTTAAATTACATTTAACCAGTTATTTTTACAAGGATCGTAAGCATATTTAGATAATGTCAATAAAATTTGTTAGAGTCACAGTCGTTAAGGGGAAGGAAATTTTGAGACATCGTGTATACTTGAATTGCGAAAGGTCGATGTGTGCTCTTGGATTCTTGAGGTCCGAAAGTCTTAATAATAGTAAGGTAAGAGATGTGTTTAATAATGGTTGTCGTTTTCACCAGGGGATCGATGTATGAAAAAGGATCTTGAAGGAAAAGGAATTGAGAGCGATGAATTGATATGTATGTGGAGACGAGATAGATGGAAGTAATACCGCTGGAAAGCGAGGAGAAAGAGTGTTGAGACAAGCTGTATTTTTGTAGAGGAAGTATTTAGGAACAGGCTGTGTGAGGCAGGCTGTATTGTTTTCCGCAATCAATCCGAATTTGAGATAACTATGATGTGAAGCATTGTGAAATTTATAGAAAGATTCCAAGTGAAAACGACTCTTGTAAAATGTTAAAGGCTGGGTAGTACACATCCAGTGATCTATGTTGCGTAAAGCCCGCATGGATGATAAGAGAATGAACGATCTCCAGGATCAAAGAGTACTTTGGACACACGGTTGGGTTATATCTAATTTGTTAACTGGAGAGGTCATGAATAAGATGGTTGGAATTGATGATAGGCGATCTGAGAATTTCGAATGCGGTGGTGATGATTATTATTTTGAAGGCATCCACTAAAAGGGTATACGTGCGTTGGGAATTTTCATTTGCTTCCCTAACACGTCAGTGCACAGGCTGAGATTGTGTTCGAGGTGGAGAACCGTTCGTCACGTCTATTTATTTTTGAGTTCACATATTATAATGAGGTAGACACTTACTGTATTTTTCGAGAGGTAGACACTTGCTGTATTTCGACTTGCATTTCCTTTGATAATAGAGACGTTGGTTCCGTCATGTGGTATTTGTCTGACCAAATTTAGTGTTGAATATCAGAGTTGTTTGAGAATTGCATTTCGCCTGATATGTTAAGGGAGACGTAGTACGACCCACTTTGACGCCCGACGATAGGATTAGGACGTCACGTGTTTATTCTTGGAGTCATTGATGATGAGACGTCCTAGGTCACGCCCGACGATAGGATTTGGAAGGCATCATGTACATAATGATTAGGTTTAGGGTGTGCAGATTTCAAGTGAGCCCGACGATAGGTCTGGGATGGTAGCTGTACACACTCAAGTCTCGGTTAAGATGTTCGTTTTTCGTTTGTTTGTTCTTTTTGTGAAGTGGCCTGGAGGAAGGTAGCGGTTACAGTACGATTTGATTTATTGTAGAGGGTCTATGCGAAGCTCTCATTGAGATAACGGGACTGCTATCAGACGAGTTGAGGGCTGTCCAAGTGTGGGACATCGACCCGATCTAGATTAAATATTTTTACTATGTTTCTTCATGCGTGTTAGGCTGTATGACTTCGAGATGTTAATTTATTTTTTACGGACTTTATTGTTTCCTCGTCTTGACGTCCGTTTTCGTTGATGGTGTGCATATTGACACTCAGTGTTGTAGAATGAGACTTGAGTTGCGAATGCGGTTTCGATTCGTCAGCCAGTAATTTATATTATTTTCATCTTGTCGTATTTTCATTCTTATTCTTAGTTAGAATAAGTAAGTAATCACTTTACCAGTAGTGTGTTGGGACAGACAGTAAATAGAGAGATCTGTACTGGTAGCATTGTTGTCAAGGGAAAGAATTCCTTAAAATTGTAGTAAATTTTAGCGTGGACTGGTAAATTTATTAAGCATAATAAACCCGTTTCTAACCTGAAAATCGGTTCAATAATAATATTTTCAAGTGACTTTTCACTTTTTGATTAACTTCAGTGTTTGGCATTTCTTCTAAATGCATGATTAGTAAGTGTTTCCTGCATTTCGCAGTTTTGTTCCTTTAGAACGACTTAACGTAAGATCCTCCTGGATCATGTTGTTGTTGGTTCCTTCCGAACAGCTGTTTGGGGTGATGCACGTTTAGCATCGGGATTACCTTATCACTTAAGGGTGTCATGAATGACAAATACATGGTGGAATTTTATTTCAATTGTGAATGATGCTATTAACTTGTAGTGAACACCATGCTTTCCCATAATATTTCGCAACCTATCCAAAGCAACTGATAGTCAGTTTGGTTCGATTAAGGGTCCATTCGGCGGATGTTCCGTATCCGTGAAGGGTATTTGACTGGTGGATAACCTTAATTAAGAGAAAAGCAGGCGTTCTACTTGTTGAAAGTCAGATTTTCCACGGATCGTGTGGATTAACTCTCAGTTCTCGTTTGGAATAATAGGTGCCCGGTTTTCAGGTCTTCCCTTTTTCAGTTTTTCAGTTTCGCTGTCCACTAACATATTAGCTTCTCCGAAGCAACTCTTCGACATTGGAAGAAACGAAGTGACGTTATGTAATGTGACTGTGTTTGGAACTTTTCAAAAATCAATAATTAAATCCTTTTATATTTTTGTGGCAAGAATGCATATTAAATTAACGATGTTATCGTGGTCTTTCAATTTAATAAAAGTTAGTAAGCACATTTTTGCTCCTCATTTCAAGTAGTTAGGCTCTCTTCTGAACCCCATCGTTTGGTTAAGATCGTGACCGAATTTATTCCCGCAACGACCCAAGATTTAAGAGTTCTAAATTGTCCTACCGTAGCAGCCGTGGCCGACCAACGATGGAATGGTAAGTTCAAGGGTTCAATACTGAGCCAATGCATGTGGCAACAGTGTACCAACGAGTGAGCCCTTGGACTTCCGAGTTTCTGAGCTGCGCGATTCTGCCTGGACTTGTTTCTGCTCATTACGATCCCGAGTTTCTGAGCTGCGCGATTCTGCCTAGACTTGTTTCTGCTCATTACGATCCCGAGTTTCTGAGCTGCTCGATTCTGCCTAGACTTGTTTCTGCTCATTGCTATCCCCGAGTTTCAGAGCTGCTCGATTCTGCCCAGAACTGTTTCTGCTCATTGCTATCCCCGAGTTTCAGAACTGCTCGATTCTGCCCAGAACTGTTTCTGCTCATTGCTAT
The DNA here is from genome assembly GCF_040414725.1 of Anabrus simplex. Taxonomy (NCBI): domain Eukaryota; kingdom Metazoa; phylum Arthropoda; class Insecta; order Orthoptera; family Tettigoniidae; genus Anabrus; species Anabrus simplex. The sequence continues at coordinate 290,220,581 of NC_090267.1, forward strand.
CCCCGAGTTTCTGAGCTGCTCGATTCTGCCTAGACTTGTTTCTGCTCATTGCGATCAGAGAGTATGGACAGTTCAGTAGAACCATTTGTTCTGTAAAGTTGAGCATCTTTCCCGGTTTGATTCTGTTGAAGCAGGAAGCGCTGAACGACTCTAGACATCGAAATATTGGTCCGGCTCCATCGCTTAATGGTTAGCATGCTGGCCTTTGGTCAGAAGGGTCCCGAGTTCGATTCCCGGCAGGATCGAGAATTTTAACCACCATTGGTTAATGTCGCCGGAACGGGGACTGGGTGTATGTGTCCTCTTCATCATCATTTCATCCTCATCACGACGCGCAGGTCGCCTACGGTGTCAAATCAAAAGACCTGCACCTGGCGAGCCGAACATGTCCTCGGACACTCTCGGCACTAAAAGCCATACGCCATTTCATTTCATCGAAATATTCGGCGAAACCATTCTCTTATGAATTAGTCTACAGGTGACTTTGCACAGCTATGGTCAGACGAGCTGAAATTTAAACTGTTGCGAAAAGAGTGGTAAAGCAGTTAGGAATAAACTTTCCAGCAGTTCAGACTGGCTTTCCTTATTTCGAAGACACTATAACATAGCTAATAATTTATAAGGCCTGTAGAGAATGCTTACACATGGAATTGTACTTCCTACCAAAACAAAAATCACTACAACCAATTTTAGTTCTATGTCCTTCAGACGTACCATTCAAGTGTTTTTTAATCTCTAAATGGAGTCTAAATGAATTTTCTACTATTCTTTTAGTTATTTCAGTGAATCCGAATTTCCCCCATGTACATATACTCCCGATTATTATTATTATTATTATTATTATTATTATTATTATTATTATTATTATTATTATTATTATTATTATTATTATTATTATTATCCGAATCCTTGCGTGAATGGTCAGCGTTGAGGTTTTCGGTTCATAGGGCCCAGCGTTCGATTCCCGGCCGGGTCGCAGATTTTAATCGCATCTGATTAATACTTGTGGCTCGGGAATTGGGAGTTCATGTTTTTCTCAACACTCTCCTCTTCATATTCATACAACACACTACACTACCAACTGCCAACCTCCACAGAAACACGCAATTGTAATTACATCCCTCCATATAGAGTTGGCATCAAGAAGGACTTTCGGACGTAAAACAGGGTCAGAAGGATCCCGGGTCCCACATGTGCGACACAGTTCGCACCCGCGACCCCAGAGATGTGGGAAAGCTTGCTGAAATGCACGCAGCAACTGACCCTATGAGCGCCATTTTCACACCATTCATAACAGGGACTGGCTGCATAAGGAATGGCATTGCTGAATTCGCTCATAACGCACTCACTTAGTAGCATTATTATTATTATTATTATTATTATTATTATTATTATTATTATTATTATTATTATTATTATTATTATTATTATCATCTTCTTCTTAATCTGTTTACCCTCCAGGGTTGGTTTTTCCCTCGGACTCAGCGAGGGATCCCCCTCTACCGCCTCAAGGGCAGTGTCCTAGAGCATGAGACTTTGGGTCGGGGATGAAACTGGGGAGGAAGACCAGTACTCCTCCCAGACGGCCTCACCTGCTATACTGAACAGGGTCCTTGTCGGGGGATGGGAAGATTGGAAGGGATAGACAAGGAGGAGGGAAGGATGCGGCCGTGGCCTTAAGTTAGGTACCATCCCGGCATTTGCCTGGGGGAGAAGTGGGAAACCACGGAAAACCACTTTGACGATGGCTGAGGTGGGAATCGAACTCCCTCTACTCAGTTGACCAGCCGAGGCTGAGTGGACGCCGTTCCAGCCCTCGTATCACTTTTCAAATTTCGTGGCAGAGCCGGGAATCGAACCCGGTTCTACGGGGGTGTTAGCTTATCACGCTAACCACTACACCATGGAGGCAGATATTATTATTATTATTATTATTATTATTATTATTATTATTATTATTATTATTATTATTATTATTATTATTATTATTATTATTATTATTTTGCTAGGGGCTTTACGTCGCACCGACACAGATAGGTCTTATGGCGACGATGGGATAGGAAAGGCCTAGGAGTTGGAAGGAAGCGGCCGTGGCCTTAATTAAGGTACAGCCCCAGCATTTGCCTGGTGTGAAAATGGGAAACCACGGAAAACCATCTTCAGGGCTGCCGATAGTGGGATTCGAACCTACTATCTCCCGGATGCAAGCTCACAGCCGCGCGCCTCTACACGCACGGCCAACTCGCCCGGTATTATTATTATTATTATTATTATTATTATTATTATTATTATTATTATTATTATTATTATTATTATTATTATTATTATTATTATTATTATTATTATTATTATTATTACTGACTTTTTGGCAACTTAAAGATTATAACAGTGTTTAAGTGTGAGTGTGAGCCACCAACAAAACATACGGTAGTCGCAGGAGGAGGAGATTTCAAGTGGCCAACCGTATTTGTCTAATGATATGTGTACTTGCATTCATGTCTATTCATCGCTGGTAAAATCTATTAAGGACCATTAGCCATTACTGGACAACAAACACATTATCAATCAATATTTTTGCGAAGATATAGGTCGCGTTGTGAGCAAAAATCTTGTTTGTGCACTGAAATTGAGTTGATTGTCTTTCTACAAGAAGTGTTTGCTAAAGCCGGTGATATGGTCATTACTCTGCGAACAGACATGTATGTCACAGCGATCGATAGACTAGCAGTTAGGAACAATAACTCCATCATGCGATTCCTAGAATCCATTTACGTTATAATCACTCTTGACAGCCATGCTGGACTGATTTGGCGAACGAAATAAAAACGAGGCTATACATGGGATCTACAAGCACATTACTAATTGCCTCTCAGATCGATAACGCTGTCGGCAGAAAGAAATCTCGGTTCACATAGCCTTACCGCTGTGAAATACAGGATGGGAAGTGAGTGGTGATAACTCGTGTAAGTATGCTACGTCCAGGAGGCCCTCAGCTGAGTCCAGCATTGTTTCATCTATTCCCCTTGCCTGACTGACCTCACTTGAGGCTAGAAAGCTGTAGATTTTAATGAAACAAGTTGGAATTTCACGATCGATATCTGAGCATATAAGAAAGTGATGTCTGACTTCAGTGGCGCAATTTGTTTAGTCGTTGTCATGTTCCGAATTTAAGCTTCTTGGGTTCGATCCCAGCTATAGCCAGTGATTTTGTGAGCGTCTTACAAGGGAAGCTTTCGGACCTTCCGACGACAATCATCCCAATATCTCCTGGAGTGAACAAGCAAAAAAAGCAAAGAAACTTTCGACAAATGGGCATTTCGCAATCACTCGCAAACACTAAAAAAAGAAAAAAGATTCATGAAAGTAGGGTGCGCTTCTGTAATGTCCGCAGAGATAACGTGCCAGACACACAGCACCAGTATAGTATGGGACATGTAAATGCTAAGATCACTTTCAATATATCTCAATTTCTAACGTTATATACAGAGTGGTCGGAAACAACGTGACCGGGCGAGTTGGCCGTGCGGTTAGGGGCGCGCAGTTGTGACCTTGCATCCGGGTGATAGTGGATTTGAATCCCACTGTCGGCAGCCCTGTGGATGGTTTTCCGTGGTTTCCCATGTTATAATTATTTTTTGCTAGGGGCTTTACGTCGCACCGACACAGATAGGTCTTATGGCGACGATGGGATAGGAAAGGCCTAGGAGTTGGAAGGAAGCGGCCGTGGCCTTAATTAAGGTACAGCCCCAGCATTTGCCTGGTGTGAAAATGGGAAACCACGGAAAACCATTTTCAGGGCTGCCGATAGTGGGATTCGAACCTACTATCTCCCGGATGCAAGCTCACAGCCGCGCGCCTCTACGCGCACGGCCAATTGCCCGGTGTTATAATTATTTATAATTTCGTGTGGCTATTTCTAGCCGAGTGCAGCCCTTGTAAGGCAGACCCTCCGATGAGGGTGGGCGGCATCTGCCACGTATAGGTAACTGCGTGTTATTGTGGTGGAGGATAGTGTTATGTGTGGTGTGTGAGTTGCAGGGATGTTGGGGACAGCACAGCCACCCAGCCCCCGGGCCATTGGAATTATCCAATGAAGGTTAAAATCCCCGACCCGGCCGGGAATCGAACCCGGGACCCTCTGAACCGAAGGCCAGTACGCTGGCCATTCAGCCAACGAGTTGGACGGTTTCCCATGTTCGCACCAGGCAAATGCTGGGGCTGTACATTAATTAAGGCCACAACCGCTTTCTGCCCACTCCTAGCCCTTTCCTATCCCATCGTCGTCGCCATAAGACCTGTCTGTGTCGGTGCGATATAAAGCAACTAGCAAAAAAAAAAAGAGAAAAGAAACAACGTGAACCGGGTAACTTATATGGGTGTTGGAGGATTGATCATAGTGATAAATAATTTGAAAGAAATGATTCGATATGTAGGGGCGTTGTCATTTTATGAGCGGCTGTAGTTACCCAACCAGTTTGCTTCACGGGCGAATTCAAATGGGTTTTGCGAGGCAGTGTTGCTAAATCCCCACGTAGCTTAAGACCGGCTTGTGAGTACCAATCGAAGTTAAAATATCGCCAGAGCATGGACATGGATCCCTGAGCTGACAGGGTCAGACCATAGTACGCTACGGTGACACAGGCTCAAAGCTACGGTTTGTTTGTGTTTGATGCCTGGGCGTGGCTCTCAAGCCGCCTTACCAACACTATCGCACAAAGCCCATTTGAATTCACCCGCGAAGCGATCTGATTGGCTAAATTCAGCAGCTTATAAAATGACAACGGCGGGAGATATCGAATATTATTTTCAAATTATTAATCAGTAAGGCGAACCCTCTAAAGACCATATAGGCTACCCGGTTAACGCTGTTTCCGACCTCCCTCTATACACCTAATTCTATTCGTACGTCGTCGTCATGTGGTGTGAGAAGACAGTGCTTTAAAGGAAGTTGCACCTCACTTCTTCTTTATCTGTTTAACCTCCAAGGTCGGTAGGACTCAGCGAGGGACCCCACCTCTACCGCCTCAAGGGCAGTGTCCTGGGACTTCAGACACTGGGTCGGGGATACAACTGGGGAGCATGACGAGTATCCCGCCCAGGCGGCCTCACCTGATATTCTGAACAGGAGCATTGCGGGGGGATGGGAATATTGGACGGGATAGACAAGGAAGAGGGAAGGAAGTGGCCGTGGACTTAAGTTAAGTACCATCCCGGCATTTGCCTGGAGGAGAAGTAGGAAATCACGGAAAACCACTTCCAGGATGGCTGAGGTGGGAATCGAACCCACATCTACTCAGTTAACCTCCCGAGGCTGAGTGGATCCCGTTCCAGCCCTCGTACCACTTTTCAAACTTCGTGGCAGAGCCGGGAATCGAACCTGGGCCTCCGGGGGTGGCAGCTAATCACACTAACCACTACACCACAGAGGCGGACACACCTCACACCACGATCAAATAAGGATGGTACTGGAAACAGCCAAGTGTGCTGCATGCGTCAAGAACATCAAAATTGATGTCCAACACATTATGGGTCAAAAGTGGCGTGTCCTTTGACACGCATGCAGACGCTTTCCACGAATAGCAAAGCATCCTTCCACCGCTACCATAATACAATGTCTGTTCTTCCCACATGACAGCGTCACCACGGACATGTTGCTCCAGGCATGTTGTGCACTTGGCAATTCTGCATCCCCTCATTCACCAGTATCTGTACCACAACATGAAGGTTAGACGTCATTTTGTTAACACACACCAGTATACACGTATTCTACATACAATGTTCCTTAAATAGGTCCATACTACTGATGCAACAGTGACTGATATACACAAGACAGGATACCTGTCAGGCAAGTGCAATATCACGTGAAGAGGGAAGAGGGATGGAAGCGGCCGTGGCCCTTAAGTTAAGTACCATCCCGGCATTTGCCTGGAGGAGAAGTAGGAGACCAAGGAAAACCACATCAAGGATGGCTGAGGTGGGAATCGAACCCACATCTACTTAGTTAACCTCCCGAGGCTGAGTGGACCACGTTCCAGCTCTCGTACCACATTTCAAACTTCGTGGCAAAGCCACGGCGCGTGGTCTCTGAAGTGCTCTGGTGCAGGTCTTTCGAGCTGACACCGTATAGGTGACCAGCACGTCTGTGAGAATGAATTCTAATGCTCAAAACGGCACACACACCCAGCCCCGAGCCATCGGAATTAACCAATGGAGGTTAAAATCCCCGACCCGGCCGGGAATCAAAGCCGGGACCCTCTGGACCAAAGGCCAGCACGCCATGAAGATGGACACGTGAAGTCATGGCCCTCAGGTACATTGCGTTTGGCACGTCGACTGCAAACATTATAGTCGCGCACAGTACTCCCATAACCCGTGTTTTGGGGGTTGCAGGTGATTGATAAATGCCGCACTCCACACCCGTTACCTTTGTCTTTCGCCCCTTCTCCGCGGAATGTTTCGTGACGATTGTCACCGGGAGTTCCGAAAGCTTCCCCTGTCAATGCAATAATTCCATGTCGTTCAAGAACCGCTGCATGATAACATTTGAATCGTTTATTTCAGAAACCACCTAAGTGACACGTTTATCAAAATAGAGTTTTTGACGGAATTGTACTATTCGGAGATAAATACATTGTTTTTAGCAGAAACAATCCATATTCCATACAAGCTATGCTGTTAGGCAGCTGTGTAAATAATGTGCTTATTTTGCTTAGGTTCTTTCTGCGGTAAATTCATTCCTCCACTCATGACGGTCGGTGGCCCTGTTAGGATAACCTGTTTTGTGACTCACACAGAATCACACAGTCGTGCGTTTCTTATTGAATCTCTGTGACAGAGGTCATTTTGAGGCGATTACGCATAACTTCCCTGTCCGTGGCCACTTTTTTTGCCTTGTGACAGGGATTTTGGAAGTATTAAAAGGCTCTTGAGGAAGGTGGTCAGAATTTATACTCTAGATGAGTATGCTGAGCAAGGCAAGTGTGTCAGGTCGTTTTACCGTTTATCATCTTACCTCGGACGATATCTTAAGTTTTAAACATTGGTGGCCTATTTCGTACAGAAAAATAACAATAATGAAACATCAGGCAGGGAAGTAGGCCTACCAAGAGAACGTATGAAGCCATTCAAGGTTTCTAGTTACAAACAGTTTCTGGACTATAAAGATACTTCAGGACAAGTTGTCACAAAGGCGCTTATTGGAGAATTTTCATCTACTTTCGCACAACTGAAAACTGGCAGCCCACCTGAGCTACCTTCCGAGAAAGCTTATCCTTTGGGAAAGGTAAGTTGATTACAATAATATTATTAAAGGGATATAAAATTATTGAGCAAGTAAAACATTTTGTAGCCTATAATAACTTTATAAACTTTTAATGGGTTCTGCACAACACAATTTGTGATTTTAGGTTCCAATCAACAAAAAGAAAGTAGAAGACTTGAAAAAATTAATGGACTACACCGTTGGTTATGAAGACTTTTATGACAGCATCATTCAGTGCCTAACAACCGAGAGAGAACATGCTGAGGATATGCCAGAGGCTGAACAAAGCCAGAAAGGGTTTTAATATTCTAATTTGTATTTATTGGTTCATTAACTGATGTCTGTTAAATTTTGTATAAATGGAACGGTGTTATTTACGTAACCTTTCATCTTAAAACTTGCATACATTAATCAATTAGATGTTTTTTAATAATTGCTACAAAAATTAACACGAAAAGTTGTTTATTTCATAAACAACCTAAGTACAAAGTGTTAAAAAATGTTTATGGCATTTAAAACTTTGTAAAACTCATTTCTTGTTTACTACACTTTTCTAGCACATTAAAGTTTAATTTTAAAAAATTAGAAGGAGATCAGACTTCAACTTATACTCTCACACAGTTTTTTTTTCATTTTCCCAACAGTTTGAAAAAGTGCACTTAAGGTGTTTCTGCAATTAGCGATTCATTTCGCCATCTTAGTATCAATTAGCCACTAGCAGTTAGAACGGACGATAAGCAATTCTTGTTGTTGTCGTCGTCGTTCTTCTTCTTCTACTTCTTCTTATTATTACAACATAGAACGATTTTCGCATTATAGTATTATAAGTAAAATCGATAGTTGACTGTCGGGGACAACGGAAAATTAGAAATAGGGATCCTTGATAATGCCTAAGCAAGTTTGGTTGAAATTTAGAGGTACTTACAAAAACATCGACCACAGTGTACAAAGCTGAAACAAATATTATATTTTCAACGATAATGATATCATGGATTTTATGTTCCAGTTTGTAATTTTACTGTTTTCTGCGACACCGGGATAACAGATCGGAACATCGGAATATTAATGCCGTACCTGATGAATCCTGCAGACAATTTTAGCAGTTTTGCGACCAAACAACTGGGATCAATTAACGCTCGAGAGAATGTCAGGGTCCGCCTCTGCGGTGTAGTGGTTAGTGTGATTAGCTTCCACCCCCGGAGGTCCGGGTTCGATTCTCGGCTCTGCCACGGAATTTGAAAAGTGGAACGATGGCTGGAACGGGGTCCACTAAGCCTCGGGAGGTTAACTGAGTAGAGGTGGGTTCGATTCTCACCTCAGCCATCCTGGAAGTGGTTTTCCGTGGTTTCCCACTTCTCCACCAGGCAAATGACGGTATGGTACCTAACTTAAGTCCAAGGCCGCTTTCTTCCCTCTTCCTTTACTATCCCTTCCCATCTTCCCATTCCCCCCCCACGCAAGGCTCCTGTTCAGCATAGCAGGTGAGGTCGCCTGGGCGAGATACTCTTCATCCTCCCCAGTTGTATTCCCTGATCCAGAGTCTGAAACTCCAGGACACTGCCCTTGAGGCGGTAGAGGTGGGATCCCTCGTTGAGTCCGAGGGAAAACCGATCCTGGAGGGTAAACAGACAACATATAAGAATAAAAAGAGAATGTCAGGAATCAATTTGATATTACTTATCATACTAGAGACGCAACTCGAAAATTTCCGCTGTGTCAGGCTGCTGCTCTCATTATCTTTTCTGTTATAACGTGATGACATTAGGTTTGAGAGGCATAAGGAATCTTTATTCCTACTGTATCTCCCGTAGCTCTTAATTTTCTTTATCCGATACTCTTCTTCTTTTTGGGGTTATTTTTTCTATTTATTTTTTAATCAATGCTACTGGGGATTGGTAGCTTATCTCCCTAAGGCAATAACCGCTACCGCTAGCGCGACCACGGAAAATAGGAACAGACGGTGCTGGGTCTTCACTCTACACCTACAAGATGTAACTTATTTGCATAGGCCTATTACAAGGAAGCATCTGCTTTAAATCTGATGTGTCTAAGGTAATGTTTCAAGTAGGCCTACACACACTTATGAAATATTAAACCGTTAACGATTATTATTATTATTATTATTATTATTATTATTATTATTATTATTATTATTATTATTATTATTATTATTATTATTATTATTATTATTATTATTATTATTATTGTTTTAAAGATCTTAGGTCATCAATCTCTAGGCTTGCATATTTGTCACATTACTAGGTGTCATCGAGGACAAATTTTAGGCCTAAGGGATGAGCAAATACCTCGGCACTCCATATCATGAATGTTGACATGCTAAATACATCTATTGGTGCGCACTTAAAGCCCATCCAACAATATTCATCCAGAACAAATCGAACTGCTTTTATTTGGATTTTTCCCAGTTCTTGAAACAAGTAATCCTGGTGAGGGTCCCATACACTGGAACCATACTCTAGTTGGGGTCTTATCCGAGACTTGTATGCTCTCTCCTTTACATCCTTACTGCAACCCCTAAATACCATCTTAACCATGTGTAGAGATCTGTACCTTTTATTAACAGACAAAAGAGTAGCGTTACAAAAGTGTTGCAAAGTTTGGGCTGGGAAGACTTGAGAGAAAGGAGACGAGCTGCTCGACTAAGTGGTAGCCTATGTTCCGAGCTGTCAGTGGAGTGATGGCGTGGAATGACATCAGTAGACGAATATGTTTGAGTGATGTATTTAAAAGGAGGAAAGGTCACAATATGAAGATAAAGCTCGAATTCAAGAGGACAAATTGGGGCAAATTTTCGTTTATAGGCAGGGGAGTTACGGATTGGAATAAGTTACGAAGGGAGATGTTCAATAAATTTCCAATTTCTTTGCAATCATTTAAGAAAAAGCTAGGAAAGCAACAGGTAGGTAACCTGCCACCTGGGCGACTGCCCTAAATGTAGATCAGTAGTGATTGATTGATTGATTAATTAATTAATTAATTGATTGATTGATTGATTGATTGATTGATTGATTGATTGATTGATTGATTGATTGATTGATTGATTGATTGATTGATTGTAGAAACCGTCGAGTTGAGGTTCCAATTTTGCTGATAGATAGTATTGCAAATCAGAACACTGAAATCGATATGCAGACCAACTAAATAGCACTACTTCGAATGGATCAGGTTATCTGAGGCCAAGCGATTCGTATGATTTATATTGCACATTAAGTAATCCTCTCTTTCTTTTTCTTTTTTTCTTTTTGTATTACGTCGCATCGACACAGACAGGTCTTATGGCGACGGTGGGACAGGAAAGGCCTAGGAATTGGAAGGAAACCTTAATTAAGGTACAGCCCCAGCATTTGCCTGGTGTGCCTCTCTTTTATTGGGAACCATATGTCTCTTATATTTTATGAAATGTTTATTTTAAATTTCGTAGAATTACTGAATGAACCAGTTTTTGTTGGGTGGATAACAATCTTGGCATTGTACAGTACGTCATAAATTTTGGCATGGTGAAGACCTCTACTGACACACTACGCGTTGACCCAACAGCTTTTGACCGAGCTTGATAGCTGCAGTCGCTTAAGTGCGGCCAGTATCCAGTATTCGGGAGATAGTAGGTTCAAACCCCACTGTCGGCAGCCCTGAAAACGGCTTTTTCGTGGTTTCCCATTTTCACACCAGGCAAATGCTGGGACTGTACCTTAATTAATGCCACGACCACTTCCTTACCACTCCTAGCCCTTCCCTGTCCCATCGTCGCCACAAGACCTATCTGTGTCGGTGCGACGTAAAGCAAAAAAAAAAAATACCAGCCTTTGAAACCTTTCAGTTAGAGTTCAAGTTTTACTATTAGATAGAAGCACAATCGAAACAGGAGACTGGTTAGCGATTTGTATCCGTATGCAATTGAAATAACAGAAATGGCATGTAATTGTATCCACTTCAAATGGTTTGCTATTGCTGAGGCCATACGCCTCTTATGGCAATTCTTCTTCTTCTCCTTCTTTCTCTCTATATTTTCCATGCTATTGAGGGGTCACGGATGTGATTTTTGTCGCGCATGTGGATCTGACCAATTTCTTAGGGTCAGATGCCTATCTTGACTTCAGCTCATATGTTCAAGGATGTGTTCACAATCGCACTATTTTGTGACGGTTGGTAGTGCGGTTTGTTGTAAATGCATGCGTATCAATACAAATACAAATACATATACGTAGTCCTCGAGCGAGAGGAATTAACCAACGAGGAGGTTAAAATCCTCAACCCGATCGAGAATCGGACCCAAGACCCTCGAATCCGAAGCCTACAGCACTGATCATTCAGTCGCGAAGACGGACGGGTTCTTATGAAATTATTGCACGTTAAACAATCCTTTTCACGATGTATCGAAAGTAGTTTTACGTCCGTTATTTGTCATGAATCCTTTAGTTCAAATAATTACATCCTCCAACACATCTTTTATCTATTCTTATTAATCGATACAGTCATCAGTGGGCAACGAGAGTAGAACAGTCTTTCAAACATTCTTCAAGTTATATTGTTTTCCTTTCCTGCCAGAGGTCCTTCAACCTATGACATTCGTAGTCACTGTTCTCCAGAAATATTTCTTCTTTCTCGGAGGAGATCAAGAACCCTCACAACTGAGACTTTCATCCTTAACCTCACTCTGTGTAAGACATCCGTTGTAATGTTCGCTTTTACTCCTTGAAGCCATGAAGGTTGTGACTTGCACTTCTCTTGACGATGATAATTTTGCTCGGTAGTCTATAGAAATCTATTCTTTTGACATAGCCTAAAATATGTCTCGGGTGGATAACCTAGATGTTATGCCCCTTTAAAACATCAAGCATCAAAATATGCCTTCCATTCGCCATGCTGATTTCTTTCTTTCTTTCTTTCTTTCTTTCGTTCTTTCTTTCTTTCTCTTCTACCGGGCGAGTTGGCAGTGCGGTTAGGGGCGCGCGGCTGTGAGCTTGCATCCGGGAGATAGTGGTTTCGAATCCCACTGTCGGCAGCCCTGAAGATGGTTTTCCGTGGTTTCCCAGTTTCACACCAGGCGGTGTGACGTAAAGCCCCTAGAAAAAATATTTCTCTTCTATCGCTTTTCCCACTCTTGTGGATCGCGGGTGCGTACTGTATCACACGTATTTGGATTTGGCCCTGTTTTAAGGCCGCATTTCCTTCCTGACGCCAAACCTTTATGGAGGGATGTAATCACTATTGCGTGTTTCCGTGGTGGTTGGTAATGTACTATGTTGTCTGAGTATGAAGAGGAAAGTGTGAGTATAAACACAAACAATCAGACGCGATTAAAATCTCCGACCCATCTGGGAATCGAACCCGGGACCCTCTGAACAGAAGGCCTCAATGCTGACCATTCATACAAGGAGCCGGACGTCAGGCTGATTGATATCCCTTAGAATTTTTGGTAGAGTTCCTTCTTTGACCTCATGTGCAATGTGAATTTATCTTCAGGAACTTTCTTAGGTCAAATAATTCTAAAAGAGGTTCGTTTCTTGTTCTCCATCTCCGAAATTCACATTCTGACCGAAGTTTCTTATGCGTATAGGCACTCTGGCTTTATTAAACCATGGGAGTGCCTTTAGTTGACCTTCTGTGTTTCGAGATGTCTCTTGATTTGTATGCCTTGAGTCGGTTTGAATGCCATCTCGTTTTCTCAACTTACCCTCAAGAGTAGCTTACCTGTTGGCGTTAGTTGGAATTTCGCTTAAGTCCTTGACTTTTTCGCTCCTGTAAATAGTACCGTGCTGGGCGCTCATTTCTTTAATTGGAACCGATCGGTTGAAGTTCACAGTATTTTACGTTAAACCGTTAAAATACTAAAACGATATCTTATTATTGTGACCTCTTAACCCTCTCAAGACATATAAACAATTATGGAAGTCGGTCAGTCTTGAAATAATGATAAGTTTTATGAGATAAGGATCCTTATCATTGTATGAGAGTAAGCTCATTTACATGCAACCGTGTCGAGCTCACTGCGCCATCTTCACGTAGAGGGAGCATAGATAAATAACAGGTTCTACGGTCTATGCTGTTCCATTGACTCCAACTTCCCGAGCAATCAGGAAACATTTGACTATCAAATTATTTTAAGAGCAGGTAATTTAATGTTTGCTTAATTATTATTGCCGCAAACAAAGAGCGCGCTCAGACAGTTATATTTATAAGACTCGGCATGCAGAGCAGTTATCAAAACTGTAACGGATTGTTACCTGTTATTATGAACTCGAGAGTAATCTATGTTAATATTTTACCACCGGGAGGTTTTATTTTAACGTCGATGGATGCAGAGTGGGTTTCGGCCCTTAAGAGGCCACGGCTTGTCCGTGGTCCAACAGCTCTGCACTCTGACCGGCCAACCGAGCAGAGGAAAGTTGGCCACGGCTCTACCGTGGCTCTACGCCTCTGCATTCAGGAGACGGGTCTGGGGCACAGTGCCGGACTACACGCCTGGCCCCACCTGTCGGCTGTCCTGAGAATGGTTTTCCGTGGTTTTCCATTCTCCTGCACTAAGGCGAAGTATAGGCCACGGCCGCCCACCCCCTCACCTTCACCACACATCTCCTTCACCGTAACAAATCTCCTGGCCTGAAAGACGGCGTAACCGTCTAAGAGGCCCGTCTCCCCCTTCAGGGGAGGAATAAAAACGTTTAGTAGTAGTAGCAGTTTATTTTAAAATAAATATAGTTCTTGTTTAGTCAGCTCTACTATCTATATATTAAAAAAATTGATGAAAACTAAAGTCAGTCAGTCCGGCCATTCTATCCGGTCGATTTCCTTCATTTTTTTAACTGAAAGGTATTCATGCACAGATTTGTCATCAGGCACTATAAATCACTTAACTTTCGCCTTCCTCAAATTATTCGATTTTTTCAATTTTTGTCTCTTTGAAGCTATCATATCTTTGGCTCTAATTGAGGTACAGAGTTCGTTTCGACCTAAGAACACTCAGTGGATCAGTGGATCAAGATTTTTCATTTCAGCTCTTAACTATTCAAATTGGTTGATTCTGAGGAAAGTTATGAGTGCACATTCAATTTGACGTCCCATTTCTTCAACAATTTTTCTCATTGAAGCAATTAGATCTTTCGTTCTAATTAAGGTACGCAGTTCGTTTTGGTCTAAAAACACTCAGTGGATCAAGCGCTTTCTTTTGAGGTAATAACTATTTAAATTGCTAGATTCTGAGAAAAGTTATGAGTACATTTGTCTTCATGACGAAGATCTTTCAAGGACTTTTCAACAATTCAGCGCGTAGTGTTGTTCCAAGGAACGTTTAATTCATTTCTTTGTGTGATGTATTTTCAAGTGTTTTGTTGACATAATATTACATTCTATTACCACAGCAGATCATGTGCTTTATTTCATTAACTCGAAACTTTGCAAATACATCCGTGAGGATAGTAACGAACAAACCAGGCGTGTTCGCCGTGCGGTTAGAGGCGCGCGGCTGTGAGCTTGCATCCGGGAGGTAGTGGGTTCGAATCCCACTGTCGGCAGCCCTGAAGATGGTTTTCTGTGGTTTCCTATTTTCACACCAGGCAAATGCTGGCTGGGGATGTACCTTAATTAAGGCCACGGCCGCTTCCTTCCCACTCCTAGGCCTTTCCTCTCCCATCGTCGTCGTAAGACCAATCTGTGTCGTTGCGACGTAAAGCAATTTGCGACTGTTCATCAGGAATACTAATAGACGTAACATAGTTTCTGTGAGACACGCAAATGAACGAATGATGTGAGTAGATTTGGCGGTTGAAGGAATTAGGACGAGAATTGTCTCAGCGTATTCAACATGTGAGGGTGCAGGTGACGATGAAGTTGACAAGTTTTATGAAACCATGAAACATTGAACGGCATTGCAGTCATGGTCAATAGCAAGGATAGAATAGTGCTAATGGGCCTTTGACCTTTATATGAAAAATAAGCTTCCCAGAAGGAAACCATAATATAATTACATCGATTGCAAATGTTAAAAACATTCAGCACATTAGGCTTTTTCAATCGTGAAATTACCAGCGTTTCGCCCCAGTGTAGTAGTGGCCTCATCAGCAGTGGCGGTTCGTGACATTTTACTCTGGCAGGGCTGTGCCGTCATCTCCTCCCCCCCCCCCCCTCCAACGGCCCAGTTTTAACTGTCCAGCACCACGATAATTGTAGATGAAATATAATAATAATAATAATAATTGTACCGGGCGGTACACCTCTACACCGTTTATTTAAAAGTTGCGCCAGTTGAAACTCCTCTTCTGGAGGAAGGTTGAACTTTATCTATTCTATTAATTCTCTACTTTCTCAGAAGATGTCACCACGTGGAAAATTTTGAGTTTTTGAACTGTGTCACTTTTGATGTGTTTTTGTTTCGCTTGAAGTAAGAAGTGTGAACTTTCTCTTCTAGAGGACACTACTGAAGATCAACAATAGCGCACCCTAGTGCGGAGTCAAAGAACTATTTTGTTGGAGTAATTTTTATTTCAAAAGTTTGTTTCTTGTTAAATTTCTTTCTGTTATTGTTTAAGTTGGCTGTATACCCCTCTTTTTCCCCTTGTTTTAGATTTATCCAATCCCGAATTTCTTTTAGTAATTTCTGACCAATCTGGTGTATCTTCCCCCAACTTGTATCTGTTGCGGGGTCCTATCCAATAAAAACATTGTGGGCGGGTGTTTTCATTCCCCTAACGCCTAGAAACTTCCGCGAGAGTATTTAAACTGCTGATTTTGGGGTCTCCGGGCCACTTCTGTTCCATCTTTCAGTGTATTAAGTACATAGCAGGAGGCGGGAAGCGCCTCCTTTTTCTTCAGCCGTTCAACACCAGGTAATGGCCTATTAATAACTTCCTTTCTTGCTAGGTCGGCAGTTTAACACTCGCGGCGGGTTCGAAGCATTTCCATCATGTAACCTTCTCCTAAAATGTAATTACTCTTTTCATCTTTTTCTTGTAAAGCTACATATTGGGATAGAGAGTGCTAACCCTCTCGAGCTCCCACTCACATTTGTTTTGAGGTGAACTTATTTTCTCAAACTATTCTTCGTTTATGTAATGTAAAGTGTTCTTCTCTAAGTCACCTCTGTAGTATGGGATTAGCCCTTGCGTTAGTGGCCCAGAGCCAGATTAGGTTTTAAAAACAAAGTGTATTAGGAGTGCAAGTTCGCCTCCTCTCAAATTGTTATTTTAGAGGTCATGTAATCAACCTTCTTTTCATGTAATAGACCTCCGTAGGTTGGGTATTTTACCCCTGTGAATACGTCCTTAGAGGACAGCTTGAAGGTAGAGTTTGGTGTGGCCTTGTGATAGGCTTACAATTTTGAGAGCGGATCGCTCTTTGAAATTTGTTTCTGTATGCCTCGTGCAGGCTTTATGTGTAATGTTTGGAGCCAGTGCTCCTGGGCATGAATGGGGTTTTCTGCCCCTTGGCTAAATTTTTTTTTTTTGGAGTAAGGCGGGGCTGATTGCCCAAGAGTTATGAAGTAAGGGCACTGAGCCCGAATCCAGTAATATTGTACCTACATTTTTGCTACTCTGTACCTGTTATGATTGTTATCTCTTGTTTTTGAAAAGAAAATATAACCTAGTTAAATTTTAAATTAATTTTACATTGCACGTTAATTTCGTAGCTTGAAACCCATTCACACCCGCACCTTCTTTCACCTCTACCTACCACGGATATCTCCGTAACAAGTGGTAGCAGAGCGTGGTTGAATGGGTCTCAATTTAGCCCCTTTTGACGGCTAAACATTGCTTTAATTCGAACTCTAACAATTTTCTCAGTTGCTGGAATTTTTTGAGTTTTTTTTTAAATTGTTCTGTCATCATGTCCGGCCCTCGCGATGTTCTCCTCCTTAACTATTTGCGCAAAGAGGAGTTGATATACGAGTTAACTATCAGAAACGTTCAATCTGGAGGCACGGTTGCAATAGACACTAACAAGCTTAGAGAGTCCCTTGATTTGCCCATTTCCATCCCCAATTTGGGAGAGAAAGAAATTGATGACTCTCTTTCCACGATCACGGAGAATATTACTGGGCTAGCTTCCGTAGTTAGTTTTTTTGATGAAAATGATCCGTCTCCTAACCAAATTAAGCGTGTGCAAGGCAGATTATATCACTTTTCAAATAGAGTTAATGATCTGTTGTCTCTGAAGGTGAATGACGTTCAGAGGAAGCAAGCTAATACGCTCCTTGAAACTATCTCTGAATTGTCTAGTAAAGTCACTCAATTGTTAACTGGGGAAGTTCCTCCCAAATCTGATCAGCCCACCATAGTGAATGTAAGTAGTGAGGAAGAACCTGCTAAGGGAGAAGGCAATAGGATAACCGTTGCTGCTCAAACTATCTCTGCCCCATTGGACAACGAGTCTGAACGCCGCACATCGTTGAACAATGTACGTGCTGAATTAACTTCCTTGCCATTGAAACCTTTACCTACTATGTCGCCCGGGTTTAGCAGCTTGCCTCATCCATTGGCAATGTTGCTCAGAGGTATATCCAAGTTTTCCGTTAATACCACCAGTGACGTAATTTCATTTTTAAGATTTCTAGTGGAATTTCAGGATCATGCCCTTGTGTTTTCTCTTTCCCCATGTCAAATTTTGCAAATTATCTATCCTTATGCTATTGGGGTTCTCTCAGATAAAATAGTAAGAGCCATAGCTGAACAGTCATCTATCGAAGATTTCCATGCACATCTGCTTGCAAATTTTATTCCTGCCCGCGCGAGGTCATCTCTTATTCAGAAATACTATTATCGGGTACAGCGCTTGGATGAAAACCTGGCAGACTTCATCCAAGATATTAAGTTTTATACTAGGGTGTTTGCTCTCCACTTCCCTGAGGATCAGATCGTGCAAGCTATTGTCGAAGGGATTTCACCACCCTACAGGTCATATTTGTGTTTCGCGGCGTGCCCGCAAACCTTCTCTGAACTGGAAGCATTAGCCGTCTCTGCGGAAGGAGTTAGGTATGCCGATTCCTTGCGTGTGGCAAAAGAACCCCCGCCTTCTTTTAGTAATACTCGGCTTCCACCTCGCCGATCAGTCACCCCTCGTAAATGTTATGCTTGCGGGTCGCCTGACCATCTGCGCAATAAGTGTCCTCTGATCAAGTCTAGTAGGGCAAATAATGGAGCTGGTTCATCACAAGGCTGTTTTAAGTGTGGGGCCTTCTCACATATCGCCAAAAATTGCCCAAACTCAAATAGCACCCCCTCCTGCTCAACTTCTGGTGCAAATTCCACCTATGCCAATAATAAAAAGTGACTAGCGGCATCGGCTGAGTCGACTAATCCATCTTCCCGAGACTCAGCCCCTAGTAAACAGGTTGTAAATGCAGAGAACAATCAGCATTCAAATTCATCTTTTGAATGCCCTAAAGAATGTCTTAGGATTGCGGCGGATACCCCCGCACCTGTTCCTTTTCTTAAGATTGAGTTAAATAACGAGCCTATAACAGCTCTCTTAGATTCAGGCAGTGTTTGTTCGATTATTTCGGCTGAATGGTATTCTAAATTGAAATCTGTTTGTAAACTACCTGACCATGTCTCAGCTCTTATTCAATATGTTTCGGCTAATTCATCGCCATTAGAAATTCTAGGTTCCGTACTGGTCAAAATTCGTATTTTTAAATTTACATGGAAAATCAAACTGTTTGTGGCTAAGCACTTGTCTTGCCCCATCATATTGGGAGCGGACTTCATTTCTCACACTGGTCTTGTGCTCGATCTCCAGAGTAGGTCGTGCACATTCAAATTTGCGTCCAATTGTAGAATTCCCTTGTTAAAGTGTAATTCTGTATCATGTTCATCTATTTCGCCTACCCAGGATGAGATGTTGTTGGACCTTAGACATCTACCTGAGGAGCAGGCTGATAGTATTCGGAAACTGTGTCAGTCGTTTCCCGAGGTGTTCTCTGATACTCTTGGTGTTACTGACCTTATTGAATACAAAATTGAGGTCACGGATTCGATTCCTGTCCGTTTTCCACCGTATAGGCTATCTCCACCTAAAATGAAGGCTCTGAAAGAAATCATCGATCAGATGTTGAAGGATGGTATTATTAGGCCCTCTAAGTCAGCGTATTCTTCGCCTATTTTTCTAGTCCCGAAACCCCAAGGAGGCTTCAGGCCTGTCATTGATTACAGGGCTCTCAATCGGAAGGTGGTGTTGCAATCTGTGCCCCTTCCCGACCTTCATTCTTGCTTTTCATGGTTTCGTAAGGCCAAGTTCTTCACCATCTTGGACTTGAATCAGGCCTATAATCAAATTCCCCTTGCCGAAGAGTCTAAACATCTTACAGCGTTTGCCACGGACTGGAACTTATACGAATACAACCGCGTGCCTTTCGGGCTCCCCACGGGGGCAGCTGTGCTCACTAGGCTACTAGATAGGGTCTTTTCCGACATCAAATTTGAGTACTTATATCACTACTTGGATGATGTCGTCGTATTTTCCGAGACTTTTGAAGAACATCTAGATCATCTGCGAGAAGTTCTGAATCGCCTTCGTAAGGCTGGGTTAACTGTCAAGTTGTCCAAGGTTGCCTTTGCTAAGCCCTCTATGTCATTCCTAGGGCATATTGTGTCACCCGATGGGGTAGCTGTCGATCATTCTAGAACACAGGCCATCCGTGATTTTAAACCTCCTAAGGACATCAAAGGTATCGCTAGATTCATTGGTATGGTGAATTTCTTCAGGAAGTTTATTCCTAACTTCGCTAATAGAGCGGCGCCCTTAAACCTTCTTCGTAGGAAAGGCATCAAATTCGAGTGGGGACCTTCTCAACAAGCCGCTTTCGAAGATCTTAAATTAGCTCTCTGTAATGCCCCTGTACTTGCTATGCCTGATTTCTCGAAGAAATTCATCGTCCAAACGGACGCGTCGTCGTCAGCTGTAGCTGCAGTCCTTCTTCAAGAGACTGAACTAGGGAGGCGTCCCATCGCCTATGCATCTAGGACTCTATCGGCTCAAGAAGCCAAGTATTCCATCTATGAGCTCGAAGGGTTGGCAGTCTTATTCGCCTTAGAAAAGTTCCGTCTCTATCTGGAACATGTCAAATTCGACCTGGAGACAGATAACCAAGCCTTAAGCTGGGTCTTAGGTAGACCGCGTCGTACTGGTCGTATAGCCCGTTGGGCCATCCGTATTTCCGCCTTCCAATTCGATGTCAGGCATATCAGAGGTACCGAAAATGTTGTGGCTGATGGACTCAGCCGTATGTTTTCAAACGAGGTCGAGACCCATGAACCGGTCGACAGTTCATCACCTTCCGAGTCCATACTATCCGAGGTTAATGCCATCCTAACCGATGCTCCCATGCTCTTTAGGGATATCGAGAAATACCAACGTGAAGATCCTACGCTGGCTCCGATAATGGAAACCCTTTCTTCTGGGGAACATGCTGTCCCTTATGTTCTGAGGAATGGTGTTCTATGTTGCCCTTCGAGGCATGATAAGTTGATGAAAGTTGTTGTTCCAGCGGTTCTTGTACCTATGATCTTCAAATACTATCATGAGACCCCATTGGGGGGGCATCTTGGAATCTTTAAAACTCGTGAAAAGATTCGTGAAAGGTTCATATGGAAAGGTATGGACGGTGAAATTCGGGAACTCGTAAAAGCTTGTAAATCTTGTTTGATCAGTAAACCCACCATGTCCACTAAAGTAGGCCTTTTGTCTTCTCATCAAGCGTCGCGCCCCATGGAACGCCTGTATATTGATTATGTGGGACCCTTCCCCCAGTCAAAGGGCAATGCCAACAAGTTCATCTTTGTGTGTGTAGATGGTTTTACAAGATTTTCCTGGTTATTTCCGACTAAGCTGGCTACCGCTCAGTCAACCATTACTTGCTTAAATTCTATTTTTGCTTCTTTTGGTCCGTGCCAATACATTGTATCTGATAATGCTAAGGCTTTTACATCTAATTTATTTCGTAAATTCTGTTTTGACTTGTCCATCTCTCATGTAACTACTTCTGCTTATTACCCTCAACCATCTCTGGCTGAACGGGTTAACCGTAATCTCAGGTCCGCACTCATTGCCTATCATCATGAAGATCCTTCCAGGTGGGACACGTCCCTGCATTGGATAGCTTTTGCTTTGAATTCGGCGGTTCATGAATCTCACAAGTTTACTCCAGCTTCTTTGATGTTCAAGTTTGTTCCCAACTCGCCGCTCTCTAACCTCTGGTCTTTGAATGACATTCTACCCGAGACAATAGATCCGGATAACATTAAAGATCTTTGGAAGAAGGCTAAAGCCAATCTTAAAGTGTCTCATGAAAAGGTTAGGGAAAGGTATGATCGTGGACGGAGACCCACCACTTTGAAGGTAGGTGACCAGGTTATGGTCAAAAATTTTGTTCCCGCGGGCAAGCTTGCCCCCAGATTTCATGGGCCTTGTATCATTCTCGATTTTCTTACGCCGGTTACCTTATTGCTAAGTAATCCAGCCACCGAGAGGATATTTAGAGTTCACCTGTCCCAGGTGAAACCGGTGTAATTTCTGTGTTAACTTGCTTCATATTATTTTGAAAGGATATGAAGGTTATATTTTTTTTTGAGTTTCACTTTTAAGGCATTCTGCCCCTTCTGTAATATTTTGGTTTTAGATGTAAGCCTTGTGTAAAACCTGCCCCGACCCGTTAAACTGCCATCCTGTTCTTGCCACGGCCATTACCACGCTCCCGTCTCCTGCTCCACCTTACACTGTGGCTTCATAATAGTAAATGCCATGGATATCTACACGCCGCTGGCCCCTCAACCTCTCCACAAGCCTGTACCCTCAAAGAAGATGATAGTCCAACACAATTCTGCCGCCTAGCTTTAATGTTTCAGCGCCCCCGCAGCCGCGCAGCGCCGTGCAGCGACTGGGGAGGGGGATGGGCCCCCTCCTCTCCAGCGAGGACGACATGTGCACGGCGAGCCGGAGCTCTCCTCCCGGCCAAGGCTGATGTGCGGCGCACGACCTGCTACATGCCCGCAGCCTGTATCTGTTCACCGCGGGCGCGGCGTACTTCAACACCTCTGCTCCCCTCATAGTGCGGGCGAGCGGTATCTCAGGGTACTTGAGGGGTCCGAGCGGCCTCCGTTGGACGCAAGCTGCAACGGCCGGTCTGGCCATCCGACTCAATCTACATCAACTACATGGACAGTCACCATAAGCAATAACTACACTTGGGAATTCAACAACAATATTTGGTGGACATTGCAAAATGTTTCTTCACCTTTAAGTATTAAAAGTTTATCTTCAGAAATTCAAATTCTACAAACATAAAGACTTTCATTCACCTGCAACAACAACATTTTGAAAGTGAATTAAGAAATCTTGTAAATGCTTCTGCTATCTATCTTCGTATCAACATCATTACTTGGACTTTGTTTCAAACTGATTTCATGTGTCACCCCTGGAGGAACTTTTGGGGGGGGAGGTCTGTACCGGGCGGTACACCTCTACACCGTTTATTTAAAAGTTGCGCCAGTTGAAACTCCTCTTCTGGAGGAAGGTTGAACTTTATCTATTCTATTAATTCTCTACTTTCTCAGAAGATGTCACCACGTGGAAAATTTTGAGTTTTTGAACTGTATCACTTTTGATGTGTTTTTGTTTCGCTTGAAGTAAGAAGTGTGAACTTTCTCTTCTAGAGGACACTACTGAAGATCAACAATAGCGCACCCTAGTGCGGAGTCAAAGAACTATTTTGTTGGAGTAATTTTTATTTCAAAAGTTTGTTTCTTGTTAAATTTCTTTCTGTTATTGTTTAAGTTGGCTGTATACCCCTCTTTTTCCCCTTGTTTTAGATTTATCCAATCCCGAATTTCTTTTAGTAATTTCTGACCAATCTGGTGTATCTTCCCCCAACTTGTATCTGTTGCGGGGTCCTATCCAATAAAAACATTGTGGGCGGGTGTTTTCATTCCCCTAACGCCTAGAAACTTCCGCGAGAGTATTTAAACTGCTGATTTTGGGGTCTCCGGGCCACTTCTGTTCCATCTTTCAGTGTATTAAGTACATAGCAGGAGGCGGGAAGCGCCTCCTTTTTCTTCAGCCGTTCAACACCAGGTAATGGCCTATTAATAACTTCCTTTCTTGCTAGGTCGGCAGTTTAACACTCGCGGCGGGTTCGAAGCATTTCCATCATGTAACCTTCTCCTAAAATGTAATTACTCTTTTCATCTTTTTCTTGTAAAGCTACATATTGGGATAGAGAGTGCTAACCCTCTCGAGCTCCCACTCACATTTGTTTTGAGGTGAACTTATTTTCTCAAACTATTCTTCGTTTATGTAATGTAAAGTGTTCTTCTCTAAGTCACCTCTGTAGTATGGGATTAGCCCTTGCGTTAGTGGCCCAGAGCCAGATTAGGTTTTAAAAACAAAGTGTATTAGGAGTGCAAGTTCGCCTCCTCTCAAATTGTTATTTTAGAGGTCATGTAATCAACCTTCTTTTCATGTAATAGACCTCCGTAGGTTGGGTATTTTACCCCTGTGAATACGTCCTTAGAGGACAGCTTGAAGGTAGAGTTTGGTGTGGCCTTGTGATAGGCTTACAATTTTGAGAGCGGATCGCTCTTTGAAATTTGTTTCTGTATGCCTCGTGCAGGCTTTATGTGTAATGTTTGGAGCCAGTGCTCCTGGGCATGAATGGGGTTTTCTGCCCCTTGGCTAAATTTTTTTTTTTTGGAGTAAGGCGGGGCTGATTGCCCAAGAGTTATGAAGTAAGGGCACTGAGCCCGAATCCAGTAATATTGTACCTACATTTTTGCTACTCTGTACCTGTTATGATTGTTATCTCTTGTTTTTGAAAAGAAAATATAACCTAGTTAAATTTTAAATTAATTTTACATTGCACGTTAATTTCGTAGCTTGAAACCCATTCACACCCGCACCTTCTTTCACCTCTACCTACCACGGATATCTCCGTAACAATAATAATAATAATAATAATAATAATAATAATAATAATAATCCGATAATAATTTAATCATTTCGTGTGGCTATTTCTAGCCGAGTGCAGCCCTTGTAAGGCAGACCCTCCGATGAGGGTGGGCGGCATCTGCCATTTGTAGCTAACTGCGTGTTATTGTGGTGGAGGATAGTGATATGTGTGGTGTGTGAGTTGCAGGGATGTTGGGGACATCACAAACTCCCAGCCCCTGGGCCATTGGAATTAACCAATGAAGATTAAAATCCCCGACCTGGACGGGAATCGAACCCGGGACCCTCTGAACCGAAGGCCAGTACGCTGACCATTCAGCCAATGAGTCGGACAATAATCCGATGACACTGGCTAAATACTGTATGTATCTTCTTCCGAGGCAGAACGATCACGTAGCGAAAATCAGATAATATCGCGAAGCGGAAAAAAGTAGAAACATAAAGCATCGCAAATCCGGAAGCATTACAATCTACATATCCTTAAAACATCGACAATAAACATATACATATGTTCACAAAACTACTAAATTCATGACTCGATATACTTTTCAGGTTGAGGTTCAAAAAAAAAACATAGGCTAATATATTACAACACATGTAGGGAAGTGAAGTGAAGTGAAGTGAAGTGAAGTGAAGTGAAGTGAAGTGAAGTGTGAAGACATCTAAGCGAACACCACTAACAAGAAAACTCAACAACTGTATCCGAAAAACAATTCTAGTAGATTACGAAATGTCAGTCAATTATTATTATAAGTATACAGTTCGTACTTTGATGATGATGATAATGACGGGATGAAGATACACATGAAAATAATACAAGAAAGTAGGTAATGATACCTTAGCTGACTTGCTTGTATACAAAATCCATTCTCCTCTCCTTCTGTTCTACGAAGTGGTTGATGACACGTTCGTTGAACTTAGGAACTGCCAACAGCTGTTTCTCGATGGAGCACATAGCAAGCGCGTTAAGTCGGTCTTCCTCCATGGTATTCCTAGTGAACGACTTAATCCTTTTCAGCGTAGAGAAGCACCTTTCATTTTCTGACGTTGTCATGGGAATTGTACAAATAATTCGTAATAACTTAATTGACTCGGGAAGAAGTACTTCCAGGTTGTTATCACAAATGCATGTCAGAAGAGTTAGGGCACCTGAAGCGTTAGCAAAACCACTTCTGCCGTATAAAACTGAGAGTTCATGCCTTAGTTCAATTTGGTTAATAGGAAATAATCTAGCAGCAATTTCAAATTCAGTTTGCGGGAACAGTATCCTATACCTCGGAAATAAACTAGGCTGGAAAAGTTTGGCAACAGACAGATGGTTACTGAACAAAAAACGGTCCTCTATCCCGGATAAAATAACACCGCACACTTCTCTCGCTGCAATCTTTCTATTATCTTCAAACCGTGCGCGTTTCTGACTTGAGCCTCCTGGATTTCCATCGGTGGTGTCTGTGCCATTAAGCCAGTGATGGTCGTAATCGGGAGAGTTTCTGACTCGTTGCACCGATAACTTGAAATCAGATATACTTTTTTGACCTTTTATACTATCAATTTCGCGGTGCTGAAGCTCGTTGAATAGAAAGTCACAGTGAGGCATAACTTTAGAGAATAGCTCTAGCCAGAATAGAAAATCGGGATCCTTCAGTAGATTCCTTAGGCCTACAGCTTTTCTCACTGTCGAATAGTCATTATTGTCATCGGCGATCTTCTCGAGACACTCCGATATTTCATTTCTGTACATAAAATCCGTACTTACACATCGTGCCTTGAAGTTCCACCTTGTGGCGGCATTTTTTGGGATGCGCCTTTTTACCACTTCGTCCAAAACAGCAGTTCGTTTCGCAGATTTTGAAAAAAATGATGAAAACCCTTGTAAATTACTAAAAAAGATCCTGACCTGCTTATTCTGAGTAGCACATCGCTCAACAATTAAATTTAATTGTTGCGCGTAGCAGTGCACAAAATGAGCGTTTTTGTAAACGACCTTGACCCTTGCTTGAACGCCAGTCTGCCTTCCACTCATTACTGAATGGCCGTCTTACGTCTGCGCAATGACTTTGTCCGGAGTTTGGTCCAGCTTAAGTTTTTCCAACTCCCGGAATACTGCAGAGGTAATGCCTTCTGCTGAGTGATTATCAGGCGACACAAAACTAATGAATCTTTCATTTATTTTGCTACCCAGCTCGTACCGTACAACAAAAACGAGTTGAGATAAGGTGGAACAATCGGTGGTTTCATCAACTTGAATTGCCACAAAATTTGTTTGAGAGATTTCTTCCGAAATCATTTGACGACACACGGCATAGATTAAATTCAGAAGCTCGTTCTGTGTGGTATTAGATAACCCAACAAATACTCTGTTATTTGCTCTTTCGATATATTCTTTCAGTGTGCTGTCTAGCTCTGACATTAAATTGACTAAACCTCGAAAAATGCCTGGGTTATCAGACGTGTATGTCTCATCGTGGCCCCTGAGCGCTAGTTCAAATTTCCCACAGAACTTAATAGCATCAATTAATTTACTAAGAATGTATCGATTCTTTGTAACCTGTTCATTTGATTGTTTAATTTTAAGTCTGTATGCACTGTATAATTGGCATCGAATATCTACTCTACCAAGCATAGCAAATTCAATACCAGCGTTTATATGTTTCTTGCTCATTTTATGCTTTTTCACTTTTTCACCTAGGTGTTTTATGTCTGATACCCCGACTGATGTCCATGGAGCGTCAACGACATTCATTGCTAAACAAGAGTAACAGAAGAACGCATTCCTTATCTCACATCCGCACAGCCAATCAGCCTGCTTATAAAGTGACGGAGTGATTTTCCTAGTATATGCATTTTTGTTCTTGTAACCCTTCTGTTCTTGTGCAATATTTAAATTCGGTCGAGGAGACCCTAATTTCTTTAATTCTATCCTATGTTCAAAACTTAAATTTCCGTCACTACTTAAAATACTATTTACAGAATTCATCTTCCTTGTCTTCCTAAATTAAGACTGTAACATTTAGTTTTCAAATGGGCAGGTAAGTACTAAACACACGAATGAAGATATTAAAACGACACTTAAAACTGAAGGTAGAATTTACAATGTTATTTAAACTATTATGGTACCGTAGTTTTATCTACTGAACAGTTGCACAGCAACACTACACTACAATGGCATTTAAACACACACACATTAGCCGGCTAACAGCTACTGCAATCACGGCTACTCCTGTTTCACTGATCACAAACGACAATGACATTCACAATGCACGCCAGAATTCCTTTCGGCTTCCTCAAATCTCAAAGCAATGTGACCAACGTACAAATAGTGCCGTCACCTTATGATTAGGTTTTAAATCTTTATTTTAGCTTATTTTTAGAACTGAATTGTTTAAATAGCCAGTCTAATGGAATCCATTGTTTTGTAAACAGTTTTAGAATTAACCTCTAACAACAGTTAACGTAAGACGTGTGAGAAAAGGCCTAGGTACATTGTAAAGTGGTTGGCGACGTTGCTACGGGCTCTGCCGGACAGACCAAGTATTAAATGCTCTAAGCATACACCCCGCCTGCACTCTTCCTTCCCCTGACAAGCCCATATCGTCTTCCAAGGCTCCTCCCGCACCCCTCACCCTTGTCAAACTCTAGGAGCTTACTGAGGGCTCTCCTGCCAGCACCCGACCGCCTAATGTCTAAAGAGAAAACATTGTGCTGGACTAAAGAGAAAACATCGTGCTTGCTGAACGGATGCCATGTCTTTGAAAATAAAACTGTGAAACGTTTACAGCCAAAACAATAAAGATAACATTGTATAACTGAATAACACACTACCATAAGTTAGACTTTGCTACATTGTCCATCTCGTTATATAATCAGCTACGGAGTGAAATTATGTTACGTGTTTTAGTAAAGGCGGTGGGGCGGCGCCCAAAAGCCCTTCATGCACGAACCGCCACTGCTCATCAGTTGAATTGCGACACCTTTCCAAGACGCTGGCGGCTGGCATTTATACAAGTGGAGGCACATGCTTCCCCTAGTCCACCGTCACTGCATTGTCCTGAATAAGAGGCTTGCAGTGGTGTCTCAACCGTGCACTAGACGCCAGCGTCTTGGAAAGGTGTAGCAATCCAACTGATGAGACCACTGCTACAATGGGGCGAAACGCTGGTAATGTCACGATTGGAAAAGACTAAGAGCTTAATGATCTTAATGACTAATGCAGTCAGGGAATTGTATGTAGAGGAAAGAATCAGAGCGAAACAAATAAATGTTGTATCCAAGAAGAAGTCATAGGAAGATTTTGGTAATATCTTGGAAAGATTAGTTCAAGCAGCAGGGAAACATTTCTGTACAATAATAAACAATCTGAGGAAGGGAGGGAAAAAGGAAATGAACAGTGTTTTGGGTAAATCAGGTGAACTCTTAATAGATCCCAGGAAATCACTGGGGAGGCGGAAGGAATAGTTTGAAAATCTTTTCAGCGTAAAAAGTTTTCTTCCTCATGATGTCGCAAACAACCGAGCTCATGGGGAGGAGGACAATGATGCTGGTAAAATTACACCTGATGAAGTGGAAAGGATGGCAAATAAACTGCATTTTCATAAAGCAGTAGGTGTAGATTAAATTCGACCCGAAATGGTGAAGTATGTTGGGAATGCAGGGATAAAACTGCTTCATCGAGTATTAATATTAGCATGGAGTGTTAGTAAGTTACGTTCAGATTGTCAAAAGCAGTAATTGAACCTATCTATAAGCAAGGGAACAGGAAGGATTGCAACAATTATCGAGGTATCTCATTGATTAGTATACCAGGCAAAGTATTCACTGGCATCTTGGAAGGGAGGGTGCGATCAGTGGTTGATAGGAAGTTGAATTAAATCCAGTGTGGTTTCAGACCACAGAAAGGCTGTCAGGATCATATTTTCAGTATGCGCCAGGTAATTGAAAAATGCTACGAGAGGAATAGACAGTTATGTCTATGTTTCGTAGATCTGGAGAAGGCATATACAGAGAGCCGATGGAAAAGATGTTCGCCGTACTGGAGGACTATGGGATTAATGGTAGATTATTCAAATCAATCAAAGGCATTTATGTTGACAATAGGGCTGCAGTGAGAATTGACTGTAGAATTTGTTGTTGGTTAAAGATATTTACCGAGGTTAGACAAGGCTGTAATCTTTCACCTTTATTGTCCATAGCTTACATGGATCATCTGCTGAAAGGTTTTAAGTGGCAAGGAGGGATTCAGTCAGGTAAAATGAAATGGCGTATGGTTTTTAGTGCCGGGAGTGTTCGAAGACATGTTCGGCTCGCCTGGAGCAGGGCTTTTGATTTGACTCTCGTAGGCGACCTGCGCGTCGCGATGAGGATGAAATGATGACAAAAACGACACATACATCCAGTCCCCGTGCTAGAGAAATTAACCAATGATGGTTAAAATTCCCGACCCTGCGGGAATTGAACCCGGGCCCCTGTGACCAAAGGCAAGCACCCTAACCATTTAGCCATGGAGCCGGACATTCAGTTAGGTGAAACCGTAGTAAGCAGTCTGGCATATGCTGAAGACCTGGTCTTAATGGCAGATTGCGCCGCAAGAACTTCAAAATAAGTGCAATGAGTATGGTATGAGATTTGACCTTTCTAAGACTAAATTGATGTCAGTGGGTAAGAAATCCAAGAGAATGGAATGTCAGATTGGGAATATAAAGCTGGAACAGGTGGATAATTTCAAGTATTTAGGATGTGTTTTCTCCCAGGATGGTAGTATAGTAAGTGAGTTTGATTCAAGGTGGAGAAAAGCTAAGGCATTGAGCTCGCAGTTGCGATCAACAGCAGCTCACGGACGAAAGTATCTTCACATCGGTGTGTTTCCTGACCAACTTTTATGGGAGTGAAGGCCGGGTTAACTCAGGATATCTTATTCATAAGTTAGAAGTAACAAACAAGAAAGTAGCGAGATTGATTGGTGGTACAAACAGGTGGGAACAATCGCAGGAGGGTACTCGGAATGAGAAAATAAAGGCTATGTTAGTAATGTACTTGATGGATGAAGCTGTACGCATGAAACGGCTTCGGTGGTGGGGTCATGTGAGGTGAATGGAGGAGGATAGGTTTCATAGGGAAATAATGGACTTTGTTATGGAGGGTAAGAGATGTAGAGGGAGACCAAGACAACGACCGTTAGACACAGTTTCTAACGATTTAAAGTTACGAGGCATAGAACTAAACGAAGTCACAGAACTAGTTACAAATAGGGGATGTGGCAGCGATTAGTAAATTCACAGAGGCTTGCAGACTGAACGCTGAAAGGCATAACAGTCTATAATGAAGATGCATGTATATTATTTGCTGAGTTTGTGCAAGTTGGGACATGATGTATCTGACGTACAACTTTACTTTTAGTCAGGACGATTCAGAGGTGCTGAAATTATGTCAAAAACGCTGCGAGAGGAATAGACAGTTATGTTTATGTTTCGTAGATCTGGAGAAGGCATATACAGAGAGCCGATGGAAATGATGTTCGCCGTACTGGGGGACTATGGGATTAATGGTAGATTATTAAAATCAATTAACTGCATTTATGTTGACAATTGGGCTGCAGTGAGAATTTACTGTAGAATTAGTTATTGGTTCAAGATATTTATAGAGGTTAGACGTATAATAGGGCTACGTGAACGTGGATTTTCCTTCCGCGCTTTTGCAGAACGACTTGGCAGGTCTGTCTCTACTGTGCATGGGTGCTGGCAGCTGTGGTCAAGAGAATGTACGCTCGCAAGAAGACCGCGCTCCGGACGGCGCCGTGGCACCACCGAGAGGGAGGACGTATATGTCATAGCGAGTAGAATACACTGGCGGAAGGAAATATCCAAACCTCAAGAAGGGGTTATGTTAGAATAACGAACATTGGTAGGCGTGTTTATACATCTGAGAGATGATGTTGATTCAAATTTTCCGCAAATCGCATTAGCTTGGTGCTATTAGCGACTCCATGACTTTGCACGTCTTGTTTGCTTTAAATACGGGCTGTACTGTGCGAGAGCGTTAGTTACCTGTGAGACTGGACGGAGTGACTGTGAGGGAGTCAAGAATGCCATTACGACGACGACGAAGAGGCCAGTATCAACAGCTCACTGCGGTTCAACGAGGAGGTATAATAGGGCTACGTGAAGGTGGATTTTCCTTCCGCGCTTTTGCAGAACGACTTGGCAGGACTGTCTCTACATGCATGGGTGCTGGCAGCTGTGGTCAAGAGAATGTACGCTCGCAAGAAGACCGCGCTCCGGACGGCGCCGTGGCACCACTGAGAGGCAGGACGCATGGCTACGGCGCAGCGGACTGCATCTGCAGCATAAATTCGAGTGGCAGTTGGCACCACAGTGACGCAACGAACTGTTCCCAAATCGGTTACTTGAAGGACAGCTCCGAATCAGACGTCCTGCGGCGTGCATTCCACTTACACCAAACCACCGCCATCTTCGACTTCAGGGGTGTCAAGCGAGACCTCATTGGAGGATTCAGAGGAGGTCCGTTGTGTTTTCCGATGAAAGCCGTTTCTGCCTTGGTGCCAGTGATGGCCGTGTGCTGGTTAAAAGGAGGCCAGGTGAGCACCTGCATTCCACCTGTCTGCGGCGTCGACAAACTGAACCTACACCCTGGGGAACAATTTCCTATGAAAGTAGGAGCACTCCCGTGGTTATCCCACGCACCCTGACTACAGATGTGTACGTCCTTCTGGTGATTCGACCTGGTTGTGCTGCCATTCATGAACAGCATTCCCGGGGGTGTTTTGCAACTGGATAATGCGTGTTGTAACTCAACGTGTTCTACAGAGTGTCGACATGCTGCCTTGGCCTGTTCGATCCCCCGATCTGTCTCCAGTCGAGCACGTATGGGACATCATTGGACGCCAACTCCAGCGTCATCCACAACCGTCATTAACTGTCCCTGAATTGACCGACCAAGAGCAACAGGCATGGAACTCCATCCCTCAAGCTGGCATACGGCACTTTTACGACACACTGCATGCACGTTTGCATGCCTACATTCAACAGTCAGGCATTACACCGGTTATTAATGGACCAGCATGGCATATTTGCGATGGCTTTTCTCGCGCGTATATTAACCTGTAGTCTTGTACCTTTAATCAATTAAATATTCGACATCGACAAATATATTGTCAAAATTTCCATATTCTACATTCCTTATTGAATGGTGTTTGGATATTTTGTTTCGCCAGTGTATTATGAATGCAAAGATATACCATAAACATGAAATATATAAGATAATCAGTGCATGTAGATTCTGTTTATCCTACTACTTTGCTGAATGGTCAGAGCAGAGTTCTTCGGTTAAGAGGGTCCCAGGTTCGATTCTTGGCTGGGTCGGGGATTTTAATCGCGTCTGATTAATTTTTCTGGTTCGGGGACTGAGTGTTTGTGTTTGTTCCAACACTCTCCCCTTCATATTCAGACAACACACCAAACTACCAACGCCCGCATAATCACGCAATCGTGATTACATCTCTCCATAAAGGGAAGGGCATCTGGACATAAATCGGGGCCAAATCCACATGTGCGACACAGTTCGCACCCGCTACTCCACAGGTATGAGAAAAGCGGTATAAGAAGAAAAAGAAGAAGAATGAGAAGTCTGGGCTGAGTGGCTCAGACGATTGAGGCGCTGACCTTCTGACCCAATCTTGGCAGGTTCGATCCTTGCTCAGTCCGGTGGTATTCGCAGGTGCTCAAATACGTCAGTCTCGTTTCGGAAGATTCACTGGCACGTAAAAGAACTCCCGTTGGAGAAAAATCCGGCACCTCGGCGTCTCCAAAACCTTCAAAAGTAGTTAGTGGAACGTTAAAACAATAAGATTTGTGTTATTAAGTAGAAGAAGGCGATTCTATCAGTAGTGTGTTAAAAATACTTCAAAAATATTGTCACATAACGAACAAGGTAAATAAAAAATTATCATTGTACTTACGTGAAATATCCTAATCCGCAGCATGCTCAGAAAGTTGGCTTTACGTTTATCACAAAATGTTTATGGCAGCCTTTAAATGATACATTCGATATTCTGATATTGCTAGATAATAATACATTCGGCGCGATGATTGAACCTCTCCCCGTGAGAGCCTCATGTGTTGAGCGCTCGATTAGGCGCACTCAGTTCATTTCTGAGCACTATAGTGAGTGAACGCGTCGATCGATTTCAATGATGCTGTTCTCGCTTTGCTGCAAAAGGACAGGCTAACAAATATAAGGGATATATTCATCGCTTACCAGACAGTCGATACTCGAAGAATGCTCTGCGATGGGAGCCGGGAAGACCATGCAAAACAAAGTGCCAAATATTCAAAGAAGACCTAGAAATAGTTAACACGAGGTGAGACGGTAACGAAAGCGCCGCTTCGAACAGGACTCGTTGGCAGAAGCTTGCTGTCTTATGCGCCTCACGCGGAAGGAACAAATGATGATGATGATGATGATGATAATAATAATAATGATGATATAGTGAGCACAAAATAATACAGTCTATGAATAAGTGACTGTGAACTAAGAACATTTGAGCAAATTTTTTTCCACCTAAGTATCAATCCCGACCCCAAATGTTTGAGTTTGATGCCATCAAATAGCTCTCTAAGCACGAGATTACGGTATCATAACGGTTGTCCTACAAAGTAATGCAGCCCTAAGGCTGGTTGGATCCTCATCAGCTCTGCCATCAGCTGTCATAGATGGTCTAGGCATCACTGAAGAGGAGTAGGTAGGGAAATGAGGAGTAAGGTAGTTTCCCGTTGCTTTCCTCACGAAGCCAGAAGTTGCTATTATATATCAGTCTGCCAAGCCCACTGAAATGCATGCACTAACCGGCCCTATGAGCAACATTTTCACACCATTCATAATAAGGACTGGCTGCATAAGTTATGACATTACTAGCATCGTTCGTATCTCAGTCACTTTCATATTGTCAAAACCAAGGACAAGACTGAGACAGGTCAATGAAAGTAACAAAAGTGCTCAAGCCTATACCAGAAGACATAGTACATTGTAAACACTAGGTCCCGCCAGCAAAGGCATCTACAAAGTAATGCGGGGTCGAAAATATGAAAATTTCTTAATTTGCGTCAAATTGACTTCTAAATTTAAATTCTGATCCATGGCGTGTGTGTCATTGAACAGAGAATTAATGTTACGCCCAAAATAATGCTACCAGTTCGGTAGCCTTAAGGCAATCAGGGTGAACGTTACATGGAGTACAAAATGTTGTAAATTAGGCCTACCAAATATATTGAATTAAAATATACTCGTGCTATAGGGGTGTAGGGGTGGCGTGCCTGCCTCTTACCTGGAGGCCCCGGGTTCGATTCCCGGCCAGGTCAGGGACTTTTACCGGGACCTGAGGGCTGGTTCGAGGTCCACTCAGCCTACGTGATTAGAATTGAGGAGCTATCTGACGGTGCAATAGCGGCCCCGGTCTAGAAACCCAAGAATAACGGCCGAGAGGATTCGTCGTGCTGACCACACGACACCTCGTAATCTGCAGGCCTTCGGGCTGAGCAGCGGTCGCTTGGAAGGCCAAGGCCCTTCAAGGGCTGTAGTGCCATGGGGTTTGGTTCGGTTTTATATAATTAGTCATCCTCGTTGGCAGGTAATGAGCCAGAGAAATTAGTTCGCCATAAATAACCTAACAGCCGCAAAGATAAAATAATTTCATTCGTTTTATATTAATTAATCAATTTATTATTGTCCAGCTCCATGGCTAAATCGTTAGCGTGCTGGCCTTTGGCCACAGGAGTTCCGGGTTCGATTCCCGGCGGGGTTGGGAATTTTAACCATAATTGGTTAATTTCATTGACACGGGGGCTGGGTGTAGGCCTATGTGTCGTCTTCATCATCATTTCGTCCTCATCACGACGCGCAGGTTGCCTACGGGAGTCAAATCAAAAGACATGCAACTGGCGAGCCGAACTTTTCCTCTGACACTCCCGGCACTAAAAGCCATGGGCCTACGCCATTTCATTTTTTTCAATGAATTATTTACTCGAGTCAGAAGATACACAAGTTTGAACATGGCATAATTGTGCAAAATAATGGAATATGTATTATAAAAGAACAATTGAGTAATTCCATCACTAAGGAAGGAAAACAAAATGATCTTCGCCCAGAATCGGGCAACAGCAACGGCATTTTGTTCAGCCTTCAATAACTCTCCATCATTGCATGACTCAGGACAGATTGCCGTAGATGACTCATTGTATGTTCCTTTCCACAGTCACATTGTGTTGGTTCTTTGGAATAGCTAATTTGAGAAGGTTGTCACTGGATTTGCCAACACCTGATCGCAATCTGTGCAATTATCTCCAGGTTAACCAGTATAAAGTACATCCTGGAGATAAACATTCAATAGGCTTCATCCACGTTTGAAGATGGTCACATCTAGCAGGCCACAATTTTTCTCTGGCTCTTTACGAAGACGTAGTAAGCGCTGAAGTTGAAGTGAATACATTTTCCTAGATTTCAACCTAGATCTTTGTGGATGATGGCATTTGTCCGCTATGATGCCATTCGTCTCCCGCTGCAGTTATTGGTCACTTGTAAATAAAACTGACGGTCTAACACGTCTTTCATTTCACCCTAAGTCAGACTTGCGCCGGGTATCGTCGTAACTAAAAACAGCAAGACAATCGATCCCCTGTCGAGATGGCCGCAAGTTAATTGAAGATATTCCGATTCTAGTATTTAGGTATTCCTTTTCATGAAACTCCTTCGCGCTCTTTCAACGCCGTGAAGATCAAAACTCTTTGCAGAAGCAAGGAAAGCGTGTAGTTCTGCGTAACTTTTGACATCGTGATCATTGTCACTTTACGCGGGACCTAAAACACAGGGACGAAGCTTTAAATTTAAAAAATCACACTCGCTTCGGTCGGAATGCGATCTGCTACCATCTTATTGAGAAACCAATCCCGATACCACTCGGCTATCAACCTCCCACCTCACCCCCACCCCCGCCATTGTAGAGTGACGGAACTTCCCAACGTGGGAAAGAGATGTATATGATTTTTTGTCTCTATCTGCTAGAGCAATCAAATCTTTCTTTATAGCTGTAGCAGTGGCATTTAAATCTTAAAGCACATAAAAAGGTGAAGTAAATTCGATTCACCTTCATCCTATTCTGTATCGACCCATTTGCAAGTGTTTGCGCCAAGGTATGGCAAGGCCTTACTCTTTTCTGTGCCCCTTTGGAGGTATTTGCATTAATTCTGCTTTTGGATTTTTTTTTTCACAGATAAGCCGTAGAACGTGATCCACGAGTCGTAATATTTAATAATACTTTAATTGCAGACAAAAAGCCATAAAAAGAGGTAGAATACACTAAAATTGCGACTTGTTTTGCGTAGTCTAAAATTGATTTTGTTCTTTTGCTGTAGAGTTCCAAGTGGTAGCGTTCACACGTACGTCGACATGGTTTACATTCACACGTCTCTTTTGCTTCATGGTAGGACCTATTGGTACAAGTAGTATGGTGAAAACCATGTACTGCCAGTCTTATAAACACGTGCCTCATTTTACAATGTTGTCCATGTCTGATCTATCATGACTCCAGTTCAATAGAATTCTGCAGGTATATGTTCTCTCTCTCTTTTTTTGTTGAGTGATGTTAGTAGATTTTATGAGGCTCTAGTGTTGAGTAGAGGCAAAAGCGTTCTGAGGTATTCAATGAATACTGATTCTCTTGCAAGGTGGTAGATGAGTCGTTATCTTGTAGTCTTTGATACTCCGATCACTCTTTCGATGCTTCGCGTTTTCAGTGCTGATAGGTTGTTTACTGTGAGGTATGACCGTACTATTTCTATCACATACGTCAGTAGAGGCATGTTATTAGTGCTGAATAGGGCACGCATACGACATAGTGATCAGATCAAGAGACAACGTAAAACTCCAAAACACAATAAACGACACGGAAAAATGGTGCTCCAAGCATAAGTTCGAAACTAACATTTTAAAGACGGAAATGATGGTGTTTAGACAAGGAGGGAAGCCTCCAGCTTCCGAAGAAATCTTCATCAAGAGGACGAAAATAACCATCGTAAAAGATTTTAAATATCTAGGCGTCACTCTGCAAACACGTGCTAAATGCTTAACAATACATGTGACAGAGAAAACAATGCAAGCGGTACGAGCGATGCGTGAAATGCACTACGGTGGAACCTTGGATTGCGAGCATAATTCGTTCCGGCAACATGCTTGAATCCAAAGCGCTCGTATATCAAAGCAAGTTTTCCCATAAGAAACAATTGAAACGCGGATGATTCGTACACAACACAAAAATATTTATTCGCTTACCATTTCTAAATCAAAATATAACGTAAAACAAATTAAAGTGCACTTTTCCTTACAATAGAATCATTGTTGGTGTGAGGAAGACGACAGATGACATGAGAAGAGTTACTGTGTAGCACGATTTTCATTAACGGAATCACTGCTACCTGTTGGCTCACTGGAAATGTTTTATTTTTGTGCTACTTTGACGAGGAACCTGTCCAATGACTGTTCCTTTTTCCTCTTTTTGAGAATTGGCGAAAATGTGAAATTTCATTGTCAGTGAACTGATTCATCGCTCGCACTGCTACAGTCTTATTCGGGTGGTGATTTTCTACAAAATTTTGCACCGTTTTGCCACATTTTGCTCTCCTCCCGAATCTCAGTTAAAGTGAGAAATTCCATTGACTTTTCATCCTCCTCTTGCCCGGACGAGATCTCCATAACCACTTCCTGTTGGTAGCGATGCAGGTCCATCAGTTCGTTGGTGGTCAGTTCCTGGCTATGTCCTGCCACCAGCTCTTGAATGTCCACGTCTTTCACCTCCAGCCCCATAGTCTTCCCTAAGGACACAATTTCATCAACAATCAGCGGCTCATTGTCACCAACAATCTCCTCAAAGTCGCGTCCAAGAACACAGTCAGGCTACAACTTTCCCCAGTGGAAGTGAGGGTTCTCTTGGTGACTCTATCCCAGGCTTTATTGATGATCTTCAGGCAGTTTACGATGGGAAAATGATTTCTCCCAAACTCTAGGAGTATAAGGTTTGTTCCTTCGGTCACTTCGAAGCATCGTTGAAATAGTGCTTTGGTGTATAGCTTTTTGAAGTTCGAAATGACTTGCTGATCCATAGGCTGGAGTAGTGTAGTAATGTTGGGAGATAGGAACTTAAGCTTAACGAACTTGAATTCCTCCAATAAATTGTCCGCAAGACCTGGAGGATAAGCAGGAGCATTGTCCATAATCAGCAAGACTTTGAGTGGCAGATTATTTTCTGAAAGGTATTTCTTCACTACAGGACCAAAGATCTCGTTCATCCATTCAACAAACGAACAGGGGAGGGGAAAACGTAGGCACACGTGACGCTCGCATTGCGGAACTTCACTCGCTTATCAAATTACAATTTATTTAAAATGTTTGCTCGTCTTGTAAAACACTCGTAGACCAAGTTACTCGCATTCCGAGGTTTCACTGTACATTGGAATCCCCAGCTTAGAGACAGCAAGTCATATTATTTCACGCAGGCTGCGCAGACCACTTCAATACTCCGTTTACTAGTGTTATATTTCATAGTTCAATGTAACACAAAAACCTGTATGTGTTAAAATATATTTGAAACTTTTATGTGTTTGATAGACTGGTATGTTTTTGTTACATTTTACTAAGTCTACACTGGAAAGTATGACCTCCTTATTACCAAAAAAAACCTCATACTTCAGTCTATTCAATCGTAAATATTACAAGTCATTTTTATTGAAATTGAAATGCGTCAGTTAAGCGGGGATTTCTTTTCCAAAATCTTAAGGGGAAGTTTGAGGTGTGCCCATTATTTGGTGGCTTCCATTTACGAATTTACACGAATTTACTTGTAAACCCGTGCGAAGCTCATCAGATAAACTTATCTCATGAAATAAAGGCTAAACTGAAACAAACAAAGCCGCGATAGGCATACTGGTAACCAAAATGCGGACTGAATAAGGCAGAAGATATTATGCAAATGTATGTTTGCATTTATGTATGCACGAGTTCATCTTTGTATATAAATCAGTTTTAGTATTAACAACAATCACATGTAATATACTAAACTAGCACTCCAGTCCGTTTTGAATTTTTGCAAAATACCGTATATAACTTTAATTTGTTGACAAAAAAGTATTGTTACTCCTCATTTTCTCAGCTACCAGTGATTATTATCTTCAACCTCCCGAATTTCTTTTCAATTACGACAGAGCAAAGTAAGGCGGTCACGATTTAATCAGATTGTTCATTCCATTGTCTTGTAAGAGGGTATAATCTTCGTGACTGACGGCCAACATTCCCGGTCTTTCGTACGATGAAATTAAAATAAACAAGTACGGTACACTGTCTAATGTTTTCCAGTCAATGAACTTAATTTCATTACTGATGAATTTCATCTCTTTGATTTACAAACACAGTGCTTTTTGGAAGTTCTCAGAAGATATAATTTCGTTTCGAAATGTTGTTAGTAATTATCACTCATGCGCAAGAACTAAATTAATTGTATTAAACGATAATTATCAGTCTGATGGACCTGGACAGTAATCGAACTGAAATTAATCCCCAGCTCTCGAAAAGAATGTTCACAATAAACCAAGTTACTCCTCATTTAAGATACTAGTCATCTAACCGTCCGCCTCTGTGGTTTAGTGGTTAGTGTGATTAGCTGACACCCCCGGAGGTCCGGGTTCGATTTCCGGCTCTGCCACGAAATTTGAAAAGTGGTATGAGGGCTGGAACGGGGTCCACTCAGCCTCGGGAGGTCAACTGAGTAGAGGTGGGTTCGATTTCCACCTCAGCCATCCTCGAAGTGGTTTTCCGTGGTTTCCCACTTCTCCTCCAGGCAAATGCCGGGATGGTACCTAACTTAAGGCCACGGCCGCTTCCTTCCCTCTTCCTTGTCTATCCCTTCCAATCTTCCCATTCCCCCACCAAGGCTCCTGTTCAGCATAGCAGATGAGGCCGCCTGGGCGAGGTACTGGTCATTCTCCCCAGTTGTATCCCCCGACCCGATGTCTGAAGCTCCCGGACACTGCCCTTGAGGAGGTAGAGGTGTGATCCCTCGCTAAGTCCGAGGGAAAAGCCAACCCTGGACGATAAACAGATTAAGAAAGAAAAAAAGAAAGTCATATACTGTAACCATGGCACAATGGAAAATAAGGAAGCAAAATGTAGTTCTACGTGGCTGTCTGTTACTATTGTGATCGTAAATAAGGAACTTCCAGTTTGATGTGGAATGGGGCCTTCAGGAATGGCAAGTTTTTGTTTCAATAATAATAATAATAATAATAATAATAATAATAATAATAATAATAATAATAATAATAATAATAATAATAATAATAATAATAATAATAATTTCGCGTGGCTATTTCTAGCCGAGTGCAGCCCTTGTAAGGCAGACCCTCCGACGAGGGTGGGCGGCATCTGCCGTGTGTAGGTAACTGCGAGTTATTGTGGTGGAGGATAGTGTTATGTGTGGTGTGTGATTTGCAGGGATGTTGGGGACAGCACAAACACCCAGCCCCAGAGCCATTGGAATTAACCAATGAAGTTTAAAATCCCCGACCCGGCCGGGAATCCAACCCGGGATCCTCTGAACCGAAGGCCAGTACGCTGACCATTCAGCCAACGAGTCGGACTTTGTTTCAATAACCCCACACAACGTGTTATGTTACCGATGCTGCTTTAGGGTAGTGAAGGATGGACTGTAAGGGCTTCATCAATGAACAGATCGTAGGGTTTTATGGTAGATGTATCAGGAAATATTCAAGATCCCATATGTAGACCACGTCACCAGTCTGGCGTCCTAGTAAATTATAAAAAGTCTTAAACCTCGCAAAAGGTAGGAAATCAGCCCTTTTCGGTCACACCTTCCTAAATAACAGGTGCATCCTGATAAAATGGTTCATAGATGGCAAGTTGGAAGGGAAACGTGGACATATACGAACCATATTGTCTTGGGCGCAGAATATCCGACAAGGATTCAACGATACAAGAACTCTGGTACGGGAAGCAGAAAATAAAATGAATTAATCCATGATGATTACCGAACTTCTGTGACGAGAAGTCACCAGACAAAGAACAGCCCTACATGTATGAGTCGGAATTCGAACAGCGGTAAACTCAGAGAAAAGCAAGCAATGATCTCACCCAGCTATGAGGCTTCCCATAATCAGACCAGTGATCAGCAGAGTTGCTGTTAATCGACATAGAGTGGCTAACTCTCGTGAGAAAAGGAGCCTGTGGGCTAGAATTCGTGAATTCACGCACTTGCCTATTACAACAGACATCACGCAGCGAGTTCAGAGATAGATATGCAAATAACGTAAATGCTATGACAACCTGAGAGATGTTCTCGGGTTGCAATGTTCACAGAATATGTCTATAATCGTTTGGTTCAGATCAAAACGATAAGAAAGCATTAATTATGCCACCTCCACCAAGAAAGTTTAGTTCTTATTCAAAGTTATTGAATGAAAGCCTTGAGAAAGTAAGCTTGACATCCATGACAACTGCTGTCCAGGAAGCTATTGGCAATGAGGGAAAAGACATCACTGCAGCCTTTGATGGCACATGGCCAAGAAGGGGGAATACTTCTCTCAATGGTGTTGTCAGTATCACTTCTCTTGAATTGGGGAAAGTTCTGGATTTTGAGTGCGTGTCCAAGTTCTGCCAAGGCTGTGTAAACCCAGGAGAAGGAACACACAGATGTGTGAAACATTTTGACGGATACAGTGGAGAAATGGAAGTAGTTGGTGTAGGAAATATGTTCAATCGTTCAGAGGAGAAGCTAGGTGTACGCTATGCCAGGTATTTGGGTGATGGTGACAGCAAGGCATTTCAGCATGTGGTGGAACATAATCCGTATCAAGGACTGGACATTATAAAACTTGAATGTGTTGGCCATGTCCAAAAGCGTTTAGGTACAAGGTTGAGGAAACTGCGTAATGATCTGAAGGGGAAGAAACTTTCCGATGGTAAGGGAATATCAGGACGTGGCAGGCTAACAGATTCAGAAATAGACCTCCTCCAAACATATTATGGACTGGCAATAAGGAGAAATACTAACAATTTAGAGGAAATGAGAAAAGCTGTGTGGGCCACCTTCTTTCACAGGATCTCTACAGACGAGGGCCCCTGTCATTGTCTCTGTCCAAAGGGCCCTGAGTCATGGTGTAAATATCAGAGAGCTAGTGTAACTGGTGATGAATATAGACATGATCATCCCCTACCAAGGTCAACAGGAGATGTTATAAAACCTATCTATAGGGACTTATCTAGCAAAAGCTTGCTTGCTAAATGCATCCATGGGAGAACTCAAAATCCTAACGAAAGCTTCAATAACTGTGTGTGAGAATGGTTGCCTAAAACGGTATTTGTGGGCCTTAGTACCCTAAAAATTGGTGTCATGGATGAGGTGTTGTGTTTCAACGACGGGTTTTCAGTGATATGGGCATTGAAGCTGGGGTGAACATGAGGAATGCACTTCTGTCAACTGACCAGCTGAGGGTGCGAGAGGTTTAGAAAAGTGCCCTACAAATCACAAAAGAAGCTAGAATTCGAAGGAAGGCCTCCAAACGTAAGATGAAGAATACAAAATTCCATAATGATGACAGCTATGGACCTGGCAAGTTTTAGCTGTTAATGTAAGTTGAACAGATTGTATCACAAAACTTTAAATTGATTTTTCCGAAAGTATGACATTTTCAGTTTTAGGTGCAAGTTTCTCTGAAACTAGTACATCAATTGCAATGAAACTTTGTACAATGATTAATTATAGCATTTTAATTAAAGTGTACTAGAATTATGGAAATCATACTGAAAATAAAATATTTAACTTTAAAAATTGCCATTAAGTCACATTTTCTTTTATGAATTTCTGCTGTATTAACAATGCTACTGTCATAAAAGTAAAAGGCCTACATTTTGAAGGAAACATAACAAATTATATATTAATTTTGGTTCAGTTTGAACAATTAGTTCTTGAGAAATGTGTACCAACGTTAGTATGGTTATGTATAGAAAATACGCTCACTTCCTGGTCCCCTTAAGACTGGTCACGCCTCAGAGTCCATTAGAACAATGTTCGTTGCATTCATTTCCCTCTGCTACTATGTAAAGTCAAGTGAACCTTACCTTATCGCAGGAATGTATAGGCCTATGTCCATGAAGTATTTACGCACTCCTACAGTATAGACCTATTGCATTTAATGTTCATTTTCCTTTACACTTCCGCACAGAAAAA
Organism: Anabrus simplex; assembly: GCF_040414725.1. Taxonomy (NCBI): domain Eukaryota; kingdom Metazoa; phylum Arthropoda; class Insecta; order Orthoptera; family Tettigoniidae; genus Anabrus; species Anabrus simplex. The sequence goes on from NC_090267.1 coordinate 290,264,092, forward strand.
TAAACACAACGAACATTGTTCTGATGGACTGCATATCCATGGGAGGCGTGATCAGACTTAAGGAGGACAGTAGATCGGAAGGGCATTGTGGGATACGAGGTATTGCTCGCGCATCTTCGATATAATAAAAAATATATGCACATAAATACACTGTACTCATTAGAAACATGCTCAGAATCAATTAGTGTCGAACCTCCTGATTTCTTTAAAATCTTACATCCGGAGCACTAAACAATACAGAGGAGTGATTTTTGTCTCAAAGTTCTGGTATTAGAATGTAAAATTAGGAAACATATAAGCACCACTTACCTTTATAAAGCCCATCGACGTATTGTCATAAAGATAGTAGCGATCTTAAACTCCTGGTAAGAACTACACTGGAAATAACATTCCACTGATCTCACTGCATTTCAAAAACACAGTAGCTACAATTGTTGCCCAATCAGATTTTCTGGAGATAGTGGATTGTCACATGCATATCGCGACGACTTCCACAGCGCTATTGCTAGGATTTCTTGACCGTGTACGCTGGCCCTTATATCAACAGCTTCTCAGTTGAACTCACGAGACTGAGAGAACTCTGTTCTTGAACGAGCCGGGGATCAAAGCCAAAGCCTCAGGTTGAGAGCACATGAGCCAGCTGCATGTTTTAAATAAACAGAAATGAAAAACACCACCAAACCCCATGGCGCAACAGCTCCGAAAGGCCGTGGCCTACCAAGCGACCACTGCTTAGACCAAAGGCCTGCACATTACGAGGTGTTGTGTGGTCAGCACGACGCATCCTCTCGGCCGTTATTCTAGGTTTTCTAGACCGGGGCCACCAACGCACCCTCAGATAGATCCTCAATTGTAATCACGTAGTCTGAGTGGACCTCGAACCAGCCCTCAGATCCACGTAAAAATCCTTAACATGCGTGGGAAGCGAACTCGAGTCCTCCGGATAAGATGTAGGCACGCTTTCCCTTTACCGCGTGGCTGGCTTTAAATAGACCACTTTTAAAATATATAAGACATTTTACCATATACAGCCATATTAAATTATACAGACCTTGTATTAATTGTCAGTATAAAAAAGGAACTCTGTTTAATAAAACTGTGTTATTAACAAACCGTATTTTCAAGATAACGTATGCCTGTCTCTCTGGCATGTCATCAGCCTGGTGACTGATTGGATCCTCAAATAGCACGACCACAGTTATGCAGATAGATCTATGTTGTGTACTCAGCTCGAAGGCGGATTTGATTTACAACGGCTCCACCATCAGCTATCACAGATGACGTAGATAGATAGATAGATAGATATGATTTATTTTAACTGGCAAAGTTAGGGACACGTGTCCCTGTCTTACACTTAACCAGTGAAATACATAATTAACATACAAATATATAACATACTGAATAAATGAAAAAAGAGACTGTAACAAATTACTACGGTACTATGCTATCCTGCTGTATATAAAATTAACTATTATAACACACAATATAAATTAAGATTTTGCTTCCTACGAAGAAATTAACATACAACAAAGAACGAATTACAATTTCAATAATAATAATAATAATATAGATAAACCTACTAATATTTACAATTAATTTGTCCAATTCCAGAAATATATCACATTGACGAATGTTACAGTTTTCATGTGTTTACTGTGGGTGAAAAACATTGCAAAATGGGGATAGGGATAAGGATAACTATGCAGGAAACCACAGCTGAGTACTTTCTAACACTATTGATGAATAATAATAATAATAATAAGAAGAAGAAGAACAAGAAAAAGAAGAGGAGAGGAAGAAGAAGAAGGACCATGGGGAGAAGAATAATAAGAAGAAGAATGACCATAATAATAATAATAAGAAGAAGAAGAAGAAGAAGCAGAAGAAGAAGACTGTCACAATACGAGCTCGTTTCATAGAGATATTTTGAACACATACTTTTAAATATTCCGTGGTTTGATATCCCTCTGACCTCCTGCGGAAGGAAGTTCCATTCACGGCTTGCCACAACAGTAAAGGAATTGTTGTAGGTTGAGGATTTATGCTTAGGAATAGCGAGCAATGTAGAGCTCAGCGCTCTGGTGTTTTTATCATGGTGTTCAGAAAGGCTATGAAATCGTTCATACAGGTAGGATGGGGATTGTAAGGTAAGGATTCGGTGCAATGAAGTCAGGGTATGCAGCTTGCGTCTGTCTTCAAGGCGTAGCCATCCGAGGTCGACGTAAGACTGGGTAACATGATCTGAAAATTTCAGATTACATATAAATCTTACACAGGCATTCTGTGCACGTTGTAGTTTATCTCGAAGCTAGGTTTTCACATCTTTGTAAACTACGTCACAATAATCGAATATTGGAAGAACGAGGGTTTCAACTAGTTTCTTCTTTAAACTGAACGGAAAAGTAAATTTGAAATCGTTTAATGTGTGCAACGTAGCAAAAACTCGTCTACTCATAGATATTATCTGATCCGTCCACGAGAGGTGCTGGTCAATGGTTACTCCGAGATTTTTTACGCTCTTGCAAAAGGGCAAAACTTGATTTTGAAGTTGTACGTCGGGGATGGACATACGGAAATTGTCGGAAATAAGTCTTGGGTGGGCAATTACTATAGCTTGGGACTTTTTTGGGTTCAAAATAAGTCCATGCTGGTAAGACCATTTACTTATGGCCTCTAGATCCATGTTATTTTCTCGATTGCTGTCAAAACGTCTGTTGGTTTTGCATGGAGGTACAATTGTACGTCGTCAGCATAGATGTGACGTTTACAATGTGTCAGCTGTTTAGCTAGGTCGTTGATATAGACAGAAAATAGCAAAGGAGCAAGGGTTGACCCTTGTGGGACACCTCTTTTTACATATTGCCACGAAGAAAATGCACCTTGATTGATGACACGTTGTTGACGTTAGTGTAAATAAGCTCCCAACCATCTCAGAGTACTGTAGGAGAACCCTAGGTGATAAAGTTTGGATAGGAGCAGCTCATGGTCTACAGAGTCAAATGCTTTTCTGAAGTCCAATAATACTAGGATAGTCAGTTTTTGCTCATCAATAGCCAGTCTTATACCGTCAGTCACGCTTAGTAAGGCAGTACATGTACTGTGACTGCGTCGGAAACCTGACTGGTGTGGGTCTAATATGTCGTAGTCGTTGAGATAGTTGGTGATTTGATTATGCACAATGTGTTCGAGTCCCTTGGCTACTATTGGCAGTATATTTATAGGTCTGTAGTCACTGTTTAGTCTAGGAGATTTTGTCTTTGGTAAAGGAAGCACCAGGGCCATTTTCCAGACAGTTGGAAATACACTATTCTGAAGGGAGAAATTGTATATGAATGTCAATACTGGAATAATAGCGTCGATAATTTTCTTTAGCATTATAATACATATATTGTCCACCCCTGTGGATTTAGTTTTAATTCGCATGATAGCCGCTTTCACTTGAAGGGGTGAGACATAACTGAAATAAAATTTGTCTCTGCCTAGGGGTGGTGTGTTGTAATTTGTACACAAAAGATTTTCTTTTGCTTCTTCGTTTAATTGTAAATGGGAGGATACGAAGTGATTATTCAATTCATAAAGAGAAACTTCCAAATCATCTACCTTGTCCGGTTTATTTAGTCCAAAATGGCGGATTGACTTCCATAAAGTAGCGGGTCTTACGTCAGGTTTTATAAGGTCATGGGCGTACCGTAGTCGAGCGTTTCTTACTGTCTGAGTCGTTTTATTACGTAGTCGTTTGTAATAGATAAAGTTTTCCTCTGTGGGGTAATGTTTATATTTCCTGTGAGCTGCATCCCGCTTAGCCATCATTGTTCTAATATCATCATTTAGCCACGGGGAGAGTCTTTTACCGACGCGTGCTGTTCGTATAGGGGCATGTTTGCCAAAAATATGTAGTATCATGTTATTGAAAGTGGTGACCATGTCGTCAATATTAGTTTTATGAGTTATCTCCTGCCACGGCATCGAAAGGCGTCACGGAAGAGGCATAAGAAGGAAATGAGGAGTGACATAGTTTCTCGTTGCTTTCCTCGCCGAGCCATTGCTATTACATATCGGTCTGTCAAGCTCACTAATATAGCATGTACCAACCGACCCTATAAGCGACGTTTTCACACCATTCATAAAATGGACTGACAGTTTAGGGAATTGTGTTGCTGGCATTCGCTAAAAGCAGTAGCAAATTTGTTCTAGTTCATACTTGACCACTGAAATGCACTCGCAGTAGCATGGATCACAAGGGATATTATCGAATTATTATTATTATTATTATTATTATTATTATTATTATTATTATTATTATTATTATTATTATTATTATTATTAGCGATCTTCTTCCTAGCCTTTCCCCAATTACCTGGAGTCGGCACTTTTTATGGAATTAGCCCATTTTTATGGCTGGTGCCTTTCCTGCCGCCAACCCTATATGGAGGCATACATTCACTGTTTGTGTTGATTTGTAGAATGATGTGTTGTATGCAAATTAAAATATGTATTAAGATCAACCAGCTAGACGAATTAACCAGACAAAGGTTAAACCCCTGACCCGGCCGGGAATCGAACAAACACCACTACACTGAGCATTCAGCCAAGAAAGGTAAGGTAAGGGTGTATTCTGCCCGAAGGCAGGTCCGAACCTCCGCAGAGGTGTTCCTGAGCCGGAGTTTACGTGCGGTAGGGTGGCCAGTTCCTTTCCGCTCCTCCATTCCCTTACCCCCCACCAACAGCGCGTGGCAAACCCATCCAACTCCTGACCACGCCCAATGTTGCTTAACTTCGGAAATCTCACGGCTACGGCCGTTGGCATACAGCCAAGAAGCCGAAAGTTATTCAGTTCGTAGCAATGATTGATGGATATTAGGGACTGCGTAGCCGAGTAGTAAAGACATGCTCGGTTCACCCCCTAGGTCGTGTGTTCGGTTCCTCGTCAGGAAGATGAAACGTTCAGAAACGAGATTTCCCCATTCAGGGGGCCCATGGCCTTGAGGTTCACTCAGCCTACAGGAGTACCAGGTTAGTTTTCGGGGTCACATGTGGCCGGGTACAGAGCTATCCACTCTGTTCTTAATACCAAGTTTACGGATAGTGGAAACCTTCACCTTCCACTTTGGAGGGTCTTTATGGCATGTACGGGATGAGTTTGCTTTGACTGATATTGTATTCTTGGCGCCGAGTCAGCAATAATCTTGACAGCAGTAGTAGGAATCACGGAGCTAGCAGTGTGTCAGTACCTATACCGGTACAAGTTTTGCGACATGTTACTGGCCCAAACGTCGCTTCATTACCTAGAATGCTGCACTCTGTGATTACCGCTTGAAGGGGCAGGCCATGCGCAGCCAATCGTACGGACCAGGGTACCAATTTCCCCGTGGCACGACCAAACATGTACAAGTGCTCATTTGCCCGGTACGTCGCTAGCTCTTAAGAAGACAACGAGCGGCTTGGCTCGCAGGAGATCGTGATTCAAGCTTACTCCCACCCACAGCCGCCATCTTTCTATCTCGAGGCACTCCACTCCCAAGAAACACTCGGCCATTTTGTGTTTAAAAAGAGTTTTAGTCTCCGTGAAGGACCAATTACTATCTCTCATTCCGCGACTATTACACAGATTGGTGGGTACGAAGCAGAGGGCGCGACACACTGCACAGCATATTTTAAAAAACGAAAATGACATTTAAGAATATATTTAGCCCCGCGGCGATAAGGAGATGGCCGTTTCGATTGCTGCATTGATGATAATCGTCGAGAGTCTTCCTTTTTCTTGATACACCTATATTCATCCCATCTTTGCCTCCACAAAGCTATCTTTAGTCTCAGATAAAAGATATTTGCAGCTGGCTTCAGTATGAAGTCATAAAATATTCTATAGATGTTTCAAGCACGTAATCTCTGGAATCTCTTGAGAGACTTTTGGCATGTAATTGAAGATGCTTTACAGGAAGGAAGGGCTGACTTAAAATGAATACATCTCAAGACAGATGGAGCAAAATACAGTGCCCTTCTGTTCACTGTGACTCTTACTTATTTGATAGGTAACGTCTGGATTATATCAACATTTGTTGATAAACAGTTGATCAAGTCAACGAGATCACAGAAGGATATCAGAAGCCTAAGAACGGGATTTTTCCCGGTTGTTCATGAGAAGCCTTTATAAGGTAACCCTCATCGTGGCGAAGCCACACCCATTGGAGGGATTCCTATTTGAAAAACTATGTTATTGCTTGAGTTTAAGGGCTTGGAACATTAGATATAAATGGCTAAAGAAGTTCTCTTTTAAAAAAAAGAAGTTATTGCTGATCAACAAATGCATATGTATCGAAAGTAGGAAGGTCTTATCAATAAAATTCTTGTTTGAAGTGTGCTTATGCATCGGAGTGTAAACTGGGCGTTAGGAAATCAAGAGAAAGGAATGATAGAAGCAATAAAAATATAGGTATGTAGGGTAATTATTTTTGGACTCATAGAGCAGCTATTCAACAGCCGAGTGTTGTCAGTGTCGGATGAGGAGCAACATACTCTATGGTTCTCACGTTGATGGTTACATCAACCGACAAACAACTCCCATTTTTAGGATTTGAACGGTTTGTCGTCGTTATACAGAAACCCCGACACAATGCGTTTGGTCGATTAGTGCGCTGTGTCCGGTTATCGATAATATTCGGGGTCGGTTAGTTTGGACAGAGAGGAAACCAACACTCTGAGATTTGTGGGTGATACATTTTATCTGAGTCTGCAGAAAATCTTCGCAAATGTATTGCTGACAAATTGATGAATGCTATGGATACAGTCTTAGAGAATAAATACATAATGATAATAAATAAATAAAAAAACAAAAGTATTACAATGGAGTAGAATTAAAGTCAGGTGATGGAGGAAATATCAGATTAGGTAATACAGTCGTACTTGGATAATAGAGATGACAGGTGTAAGGAGGACAAAATATAGACTAGCATAAGCAAAGAAGGCCATCCTTGACAAAACTTTTCCACGTCAAGCATAAATCTATCACTGATTCTGGTCAAATTTCACCAAATATTTCTGCTATTTCTCCACGCACCATCTCGATTTAGTGTTTCTTCAATTCAGTGTTATCAAATGGCCGTACCATCGGAGGCACCTTTCCCGAATTTTCTCTGTAATTGTCACGATGACCATTCGCTGCCGATATGCGCCATTTCTGATGTGTTGTATAAGGAGATAGCCATCGACCAGCGGAACATTCGCATTTCCATGGTGTGAAATTGGCGCTCGGTGCTCTTGTTGGACGTTCAGCATTTAGCTCATACAGCGCAGCTGAACGTACTACCGCCCAGTAAATCTTCGACTTCAGGCGAAGAGGCAGGGTACTTAATAATAATAATCATAATAATAGGCCTGATAGTTTGAAAAGTATGAACATTGTTCCTATTACCAGCAAATCGCATACACTTATTCTTAATGGTAATTATAAACAAAAAATATAGGCCTACTGTACTTACATTGCTGACAATCATCAGAGTCGTCCGTTTATAGATGTAAATGGTTCGTTGAATGTTTGTCCTTATCCTCAGTGTACATTTTATCAAAGAGCGGTTTTAACATGCCTTTGGTAACAGGATCACATTTAGCACCATTTAATTTGGATACACTCATCCATCCTGACTCGTAATAGGGCAACAACCGACTTTGAATGTAATCCACTGATTTTCAATTCTTTCACCGTCGTGTAATGCATAAGCCTACTCTCCGTAATACAGTTATGATGATGCGTTTCCTTTCAGAGTTGTAGTAGAATAGGCTTAAATGAGTTTATTTTTAATAATAATGATGTTATTTGCTTTACGCCCCACTAACTACTTTAACGGTTTTCGGAAACCCCGAGCTGCCGGAATTTAGTCCCGTAGGAGTACTTGTACGTGCCAGTAAATCTACCGACACAAGGCTGACGTATTTGAGCACCTTCAAATACCACCGGACTGAGCCAGGATCGAACCTGCCAAGTTGCGGTCAGAAGGGCAGCGCCCCAACCGTCCGAGCCACTGAGCCCGGCTGAGTTTATTTTTAAGAACGCTGATTTAGATTTTAAAAGTTAAGGAACTATAGTCGCTGTTCGGGCAATAGGTCATATCTCACAATGTTCTAACTAGTGTTCCTTAAGACAGGTCACACTTTCCAGCCACATATGGATATGCAGTCCATCAGAACAATTTCCGTTGTGTTCATTTTCGTACGCTAAATTCTCGGGTCTATTTACTGGAAGTTTAAGCCATTCATTTACTTTTCTTTCTAATCCTATTACCGTAATTTTAGGCAGTACTCTCCCATGATCTACCGTATGGAAAGGCTTGGATAGGTCAATTATCTACAATACAGTCCATTTGACCTCGTGAATCTAAAATATCTGTTATATCTTGCTGGCATTCTACAAGTGGAATCGCACAGAAATAACCTTTTATTAACCCGAACAGCCTTTATCGAACCATTTAGTAATTCTGCAAACGCCAGACAGAGTGGCTCAGACGATTGAGGAGCTGGTTTTCTGACCGCAACTTGGTGCCCAAATACGTCAGCCTTATGTCGGTAGATTTACTGGCACGTGAAATAACTCCTGCGGGACTAAATTCCGGCACATTGGCGTCTCCAAAAACCGTAAAAGTAGTTAGTTGGACGTAATGCCAATAACATTAATTCTATCAATTTTGCAAACGTCTATAACATAATCTGATAGAATGCATTCCCAGAGCTTACAGTATATGTAGCACTATATCAACTGCATAACATACTAGTTTGGTATTGCTCCTTCATTCAAACGTTAATCAAATAATTGAGATACGGTATTGTATTTTAATTGAAATTGTCGGCCTGGGATTGGGAACAAAGAAGCGGAGGCGTTCATGAAAGTGTAACCTCGGATGAAGACGACGATGATCGTTTAATTTGGCAACATCAGAAATCCGAATGAAATTATTAGATTTGAAGACACGACTCAACGTGGTTGATCTATTACACTCAAGCAATATAGATATTGCATGAGTTAAAGTAACCAAACCCCATGGCACTACAGCCCTTGAAGGGCCTTGGCCTGCAAGCGACCGCTGCTCAGCCCGAAGGCATTCAGATTACGAGGTGTCCTCTGGTCAGCATGACGAATCCTCTCGACCGTTATTCTTGGCTTTCGAGACCGGGGCCGCTATCTCACCGTCAGATAGCTCCTCAATTCTAATCACGTAGGCTGAGTGGACCTCGAACCAGCTCTCAGGTCCAGGTAAAAATCCCTGTCCTGGCCGGGAATCGAACCCGGAGCCTCTGGGTAAGAGGCAGGCACGCTACTCCTACACCACGGGGCCGGCAGTTAAAGTAACTACGTTATGAAAATATCGTTAGATTAGCATTTTTTTCAGTTTACTCCATATAGACATTGTGGTGAACTTGTTTTTCTCTAGGGTTTCCGAAACCCTTTCGTCGTACACAGCTGAAATTTTGCGTTGAACGTATGAATAAACTTTGCTACTTCTTGTTCACCAAGGTTCATCATGATATCTGGGATTCTCTTGGGAAGGGTTCCTTTTAAAGTGATGAACACTGCATCACAGACACGACTGGTGGAATGGAAGCGGTGAGGTTATATCGCAGGACTGGAGTGCAAGGAATTGCCTTAGGACTCGAGAGTGAAAGAAGTCAGATCAAAAAGTCAAACTTGGTTAAGTTCAGTCAAATCGGTTTAACATCGCACTCACTCATGCAGGTTTGTGACAACTACAGGATAGGAAAGACGTGGGGTTGTGGAGGACACAGCCATGCTGTTAAGTAAAGTGTAGCCTCGGGTGATGTTGATCGTTATTTTAAGGTGCCTAACGTCCCATCTCAACATTAACTCCATCTTCAGTGATGCCTCCGTTCTTTTCGATTTTGTACTTCATAGCTTGATTGACTCAGTTTTCTATTATTTCCCTTTTTCACCTGGTGTATTCATCACAATGGACATCTTCATCGAGATGTTTGTCCTTCAGCTTTTCCCTGAACGATGGTTTTCTCGAGGTTGTCTTCCTAGCGACGTAGTATATGACCAAAGGATTGCGGAATTTTCGGCGAAGAAATAGAAAATAGCATTGACTTTACAATGAATTACCTAAGAATGGACTAAATGCCGTATGAATCCCCGAAGGGCTATGGCCTCCTGCAATGCAGGGACAGTGCTCAGTTTAGCTCATCAGGTGAGCAGGTTCTGAAGAGCATTATTATATTGGTTAATCTGTAGTGAATGCAATGGTGTTTTTCTGGAACAACAATTCGCGAAAACGCACTGTTGCATTAATGACACGTGTACCCTTTTATCCCAGGGAGGGTTCAGATTACTTCTAGGTGAAAGCGTAAACTTGCACTCTTCGTTCTTGCATAGCTTCTTCTCCGAATGTTGTAGACGTTTCTTGTAATTTCTTGACCTTATCCTCCGTTGAAATTCTCTTGACATACATTACAAGTGCATCTCCTCCTTCCACTATGTGTTACGTGTTGAGTTATTATATCAATACTTCATGCAAACGTCTGTCTGTTTGACATTCGTCTTGCTAATCTCCCGAGTGCACAGAAGATGACCATCACGGTATCCTCTTCGTCGAAGCGTACAATTGTATGTTGTATTCTTCGCCTCTGTCATGAGAGCGTACTTCAACATATTTTACTATTAGTACTTTTTTATTTCCACGACACCTTTAGCTCCCTACACGTGCACATCTCGAAATTTTTAAGTGTCTAAATTTCTGCTCTGTAAAGGATAATAATTAGAGAAACTAGGGTCTTCAGCAGCCTTAGTTTGGTGCATCTGCTTATCGTACATTCCTTCCGGAAGACTGTCAACATCTCTGTCTGTTGCAATTTTTCCTCCGTAATTCGTCTGTTGAGCTACCATTCTTTCCTACAACAGAGCCCAACATGGTAATCGGCTTTTTTTCTGGTGTGGACATAGGGAAACGACAGGAAACTTTCTTTAGTACCGACCGTACCCAGCATTTTACAAACCACACAATTCCCACTGCGCAGTCAACTGGCTTGGTGATTCGAACATTCATTTAAAAATTGTTGCAGATTACTAGAGATTTTACCTGATAATACAACAGAGAGAGAGAGAGAGAGAGAGAGAGAGAGAGAGAGCAATTTGATTGCTATCTTCGATATACATCAAGCAGATGCGTTACGGTTACAGTTTTAAAGGCGTTATTAATCACGATAATGTCAAAACAATTGAATCTTTTCATCCGGGAGCGGTGTACTTCCAGAGAGAAAGTTAGCAGAATGCAATGGAATTCTATTGTGCATGTAATGGTACAAAGCGCATTACATTCTGTTACTAAAATTTGCCGGGATGAGTGGTTGACATAATAGGGCTCTAGTTATCTGAGCCTAAGTTGGGTGTTTGATCCCCTGTCAGTCCGATTGCTCTTCAAGGTTTTCAGATATGCTAGCCTCATGTCGGTAGATTTACTAGCACGTGAAAGAACTCCGGTGGGACTAAATTCCAGCACCTCGGCATCCCTGAAACCCGTAAAAGTAGTTAGTGTGACGTAAAGCCAATATTATTGTTATTGAACTAGGGCTATACCTTTACTCAAACTAGGCTCATTCAGACTACTTATGTGAGAAGAGATATAACCCTTTTGTTCCTATGCTACTTAGTGTACTGTACATGTACAACTTGCACGCATTGACACGCCTCTTCTCCTTCTTCTTTATCTCATTATCCTCAACGATCGGTTTTTTCCTCGGACTCAGCGAGGGATCCCACCTCCACCGCCTCAAGGGCAGTGTCCTGGAGCTTCAGACTCTGGATCGGGGGATACAACTGGGGATGATAACCAGTACCTCACACAGGCGGGCTCACCTGCTATGCTGAACAGGGCCCTTGCGCGGTATGGGAAGTTTGGAAGGGAGAGACAAGGAAGAGGGAAGGAAGCGGCCGTGGCCTTAAGTTAGGTACCATTCCGGCATTTGACTGGAGAAGTGGGAAACCACGGAAAACCACTTCCAGGATGGCTGAGGTGGGAATCGAACCCTCCTCTACTCAGTTGACCTTCCGAGGCTGAGTGGACCCCGTTCCAGCCCTCGTACCACTTTTCAAATTTCGTGACAGAGCCGTGATTCGAACCCGGGCCTCCGGGGGTGGCAGCTAATCACACTAACCACTACACTACAGAGGCGGACCACGCTCCTCATTAAAATCTTTGAAAACATCTTCCTAATATACATATCTGTATTTGAAATGAGTACATTTATTTTCTCAGGAAGACGTTATTTTTTTGTCTTAATTGCTGACTTCGTTAGCTATTCTCCCAAAAATGATGTTCATCTACTACGTTTAGGGGCTACCTGGCCGAAGCCGTAACGGCATTCTCGGTTCACTCGGAAGGACGTGGGTTCGATTCACCGTCAGGAAGTCGTAAAATTTAAGAAACGAGATGTCCACTTACGGAGGTGCACATGGCCCTGAGCTTTACTCAGCCTACACCAAAAATGAGTACCAGGTTAATTCTTGGGGTCAAAGGCGGCCGGGCGTAGAGCTAACCACTCTATCCCACCAAGTGCCGAGGTTACGGATAGAGGAAGCCTTTACCTTCCACCCCTCCAGGGACCGTCATAGCCTGTACGGAGATGACTTTGCTGTCCTATCTACTACGTTTAGGCCTTCAGTTCTTAAGCTAAAATTTCCTGCATCACCAGCTTTATTCGACTGCACTGCATTACTTTAGTTTGGTATTCAGTTATTTATTTATTTATTTATTTATTTATTTATTTATTTATTTATTTATTTATTTATTTATTTATTTATTTATTTATTTATTTATTTATTTATTTTCTTCTTTCTTAATCTGCTTACCGTCCAGGGTTGGTTTCTCCCTCGGACCCAGAGAGGGATCCCACCTCTACCGCCTCAACACCAGTGTCCTGGAGCTTCAGATTCTGGATAGGGGATACAACTATGGAGGATGACCAGTACCTCGCCCAGGCGTCCTCACCTGTTATGCTGAACAGGGCCTTGCAGGGGGATGGAAAGATTAGAAGGGATAGACAAGGAAGAGGGAAGGAAGCGGCCGTGTCTTTAAATTAGGTACCATCCCGGCATTTACCTGGAGGAGAAGTGGGAAACCATGGAAAACCACTTCCAGGATGGCTGAGGTGGGAATCGAACCCACCTCTACTCAGTTGACCTCCCGAGGCTGAGTGGACCCCGTCCCAGCCCTCGTACCACTTTTCAAATTTCGTGGCAGAGCCGGAAATCGAACGCGGGCCTCCGGGGGTGGCAGCTAATCACACTAACCACTACACCACAGAGGCTAGAATTATTTATTTATTTATTTATTTATTTATTTATTTATTTATTTATTTATTTATTTATTTATTTATTTATTTATTTTCACCATGTACTGTACTCCATCATCAGGACTGTGTCCTTACCATTCAGCAATTTTTCCAGATCTTCGGCAGGTTCAGATAAAGTAACAATATTATTGACAAATATCAGAGTTTTGATTGAATCTCCTTGAACTATTCCATTTCCGAATTCCTGTTCGATTTTCATTACCACCTGTTCTTCATAAGCGTTGAAAAAGAGAAGGGATAAATAGCAGCCCTGTTTCTCTTGCCTTTGGACAGTAACTTCATTTTCATAGCGTTCGATTCTTACACAGTAACAGAAAGGAGAATCTGAAGCAGGCATTTGGAAGCACCTTCAGAGAGATATCAGACGTGTAATTTATCGAGTATTTGCTCAAGAAAGAAAGTTAAGTTTAATTGCGATGAATATGGAGTGGGAACTGATTCTAAATATTATGGTCGGAGGAAGTATGGAGAAAGTGGGACACCAAAGAATTAGGAACAGTAGGTGTTCGTTATGGAACATACGTAGGTAATACCACATTACTGTTATCTCCCTTCTGGCATGAATTACCTTGCAACAGGCAAGGAGGGTGGATCCAGAGGGATCAATCATTAACTAGCAATAAATCTCAGGAGGCGGGGTTGTTATCTTCCATCTCACTCCTAATTACACGATGAGCCCATCGTTCACGTCTTCCATGAACATGTAACATATGTTCCATACAGGGCCGCAAGCACATGAAATACGGTGGCGCTTATTGATCGAATCAACCACATACTTCTGTTACAAACTTACATCTGACGTCAGCACGATTATTTGCAATCAACACTTTCCGTTGCGTAATCAGAGGTTTTCCTTTGTCGTAGAATACACGTCCATAGTTTACAAACCGAACTTGGATCTGTGGGCATTACAAAAACATGCAACATTATTTCTAGACAACATGTGCTACGACAGTGTTCATTATCAGATTGTAAAGAAGATGGACCATTGCACCTAGCACAGCAGTCTGACCTCGATATGACGTCATTTACAGTTGTAATAGTGCCGCCATTTAGAGACACTAAAATCGCCATGCTGTGCGGCTAAACATGAGGTTATCTCTGGACTCCGTGACGTGTTTCAGTACGTTCTGCTGGCATGCGATGAAAAATAATCAAATAGCGAACATTTGAGTGAACTATGGTGCGAAGAAATACGAAAAAATATCTCATTGACAAAATGTCGCGACGGACGGACTGAATGGCTTTCAGATGATTAAAAAATAAAATAAAACGCTTTCGAGAGGGTGTATCAGAATTCCAAAAAGTATAAAGTCAAAGTTGTTTGAACGCCGTGAGGCGAGTTCCGCGTTGATCACATCTACTGCCCCAGTGGGGGGAAAAATTGAAACCCATGTTAACTAGATAGTTTATTTCGACAATGGCTATCACGCTGTGCGTGTTCTTCGTGAAAATCTGCGGGATGACCTTGAGACTGCCCTGTTGGATGTTTAGAAAATATATTCTTTAGCTTGGAAAAATTACAGACACGGGGAATTAAACGTCTAATGAGACACCATTTCTACTAATGTTCCTGCTATTCAGACTTTGTTAGAAGCGCTTGTAACCAGTAGCATGAACAAAATGGGTCTATGTTTTCTAGAGCTTGTTTTCTAATAGGCCTATTGTTAAGTTATTTGTTAAAGTAACTGACTCTCTAAATAAGGGTATAGTAGCCTATCATGCAAAAGATAACTTAGTCATTGAATTGCTGCAGAATAATTTGACAAATAATTTTTCAATAATTATTTATTGATGGACATTGTTCGTCTTTGTGGTGGTGGTGATGATGATGATGGTGATATAATTATTCCTTTCTTAAATTCAAATTTTTTAACCTCCTACTGACTTGAAACCGTGAGAGATGTACCTTAAACTAGACGTTGTAAGTGTCTACGTTTTTGACCTAAAATCGCGAGTTCGAAGCCGACCTATGTCGGGAGATTTCTGAAGACAGGAAAATCCACTGCCGTTCCAGTCGACTTATAAAATAACCCTAGTAGTCACCTAAGTAGTTAATTTGATCAAATTCTCTCAGCATTTCAACCACTATACATAATTATAGATTTCCATTTGCTCATGTTAGAACGCTCCTAAGGGTAGCGAGTCTGTCCGTTATCTGGAAGCCGCGAGTTCGATTTATGGCCAAGTCAGGGATTTGTAGCTTAATCTGGAGGCTCATTGGAGGTCCATTCAGCCCACCTGAGAACAACTGAGGAGCTATCTGACGGTGAGATAGCGGGTTGGGTACAGGAAGCCAAGAATAACGGCTGAGAGGATTCGTTGCTGTGATAAGGATCAATCGCGTATTTTGGATACACTTTCACTTCTTGGACTCCTCCATTGATAATCAATTTTGGTACAGTGGCATGTAATGACAATACGCTATCCCAATCGTGAATAAAGAATATAAAGTCGCAGCGTAACACTCTACCGAACTTCTAGCAATATGATTGACAAGTTACTTGTCTCCCACAAAATGAATGAGCACTTCACACTCCTTCCTCTGAAAGGTCCCTCTGAAAGGGGTTATTTTTGACCCCTTCTTCATTTATGTACATTAGCACTTTTTTATATAAAAGATTAATAAGGAGAAATGAAGGCGCAAGGTATGGTGTAATACGGGAAATCTCCTCGTAGTGCGGGGAAGCTCCGAGATGTACAGCGTGAAGGTAAGGTGTTGCATCCTGCATCAGGAGTCAAGTAGGTCAGTATTCCCTACGAAAGAAATGGAGCAAGAGGTAGGATCATCACGTGTTGTGAAGAAGAAAACCGCTCAGAAGTGATCATGCAGTGTATTGTGACTGTGCTCAGTTAGATATGTTAACTGAATCGAGGTTTAGTAGTAAAAGAGTTAGAGAGACTACGTGCAAAGTTGTGTGGTGTATTGGTCAGCTCCGTCTATAACGTGCGGGCACAGGTTAGAAAAATAGACAAATTAACAACCGCAGATAGCTTTTGTTATGATGGCAATTGCCAGTATTTCTTTTAGAGAGTGATCCTTTCGATAGAAGTCGTTAAAAGATTATCTACCGTGTGAGTTAGCCGTGCGGTTAGGGGCGCGCAGCTGTGAGCTTGCATCCAGGAGATAGTGGGTTCAAACCCCACTGTCGGCAGCCCTGAAGATGGTTTTCCGTGGTTTCCCATTTCCACACCAGGCAAATTCTGGGGCTGTAACCTACCTTAATTAAAGCCACGGCCGCTTCCTTCCTACTCCTAGGCCTTTCTTATCCCATCGTCTCCATAAGACCTATCTGTGTCGGTGCGACGTAAAGCCAATTGTAAAACAAAGAGAAAGATTATCTACAGTTACGACTGACATGTTCAAACATGATAAGTTTTATCAGGATAGGAAATCTCCAAGTTAAGTGATATAGATTTGGACTTCAGTGTTACGTAGGTATTTGACTTACTGGTATTACAGTAGGTTAGAATGCACCGGGGACATTTCAGCCAGTCGTCATAATGTAAATAAATAAATAAATAAATAAATAAATAAATAAATAAATAAATAAATAAATAAATAAATAAATAAATAAATAATCACTATAGACCGTTATGCCTTTCAGCGTTCAGTCTGCAAGCCTCTGAATTTACTAAACGTCGCCACAATCCTCTATTTGCAACTAGTGTTGTAGCCTCACTTAGTTATATACCTTTTATCTCTAAATCATTAGAAAATGAGTCTAACCATCGTCGTCTTGGTCTCCCTCTACTTCTCTTACCCTCCATAACAGAG
Organism: Anabrus simplex; assembly: GCF_040414725.1. Taxonomy (NCBI): domain Eukaryota; kingdom Metazoa; phylum Arthropoda; class Insecta; order Orthoptera; family Tettigoniidae; genus Anabrus; species Anabrus simplex. The sequence goes on from NC_090267.1 coordinate 290,281,223, forward strand.
TCCATTATTCTCCAAGGTAACCTATCCTCCTCCATTCGCCTCACATGACCCCACCACCGAAGCCGGTTTATGAGTACAGCTTCATCCATCGAGTTCATTCCTTAGTTTTTTCTCCTCATTCCGAATACCCTCCTGCCATTGTTCCCACCTGTTTGTGCCAGCAATCATTCTCGCTACTTTCAAGTCTGTTGCTTCTAACTTATGAATAAGATGTCCTGAGTCCACCCAGAATTCGTTCCCGTAAAGCAAAGTTGATCTGAAAAGGGACCGATGTAAAGACAGTCTCGTCCGGGAGCTGACTTCCATCTTACAGAATACTGTTGATCGCAACTGCAAGCTCACTGCATTAGCTTTACTACACCTTGATTAAATCTCACTTACTATATTAACATCCTGGGTGAACCAAAAAAGAAACCAAACCTCATGGCACTACAGCCCTTGAGGGGCCTTGACCTACCAAGCGACCGATGCTCAGCCCGAAGGCCTGTAGTTTACGAGGTGTCGTGTGATCAGCACGACGAATCCTTTCGGCCGTTATTCTTAGCATTCTAGACCGGGGCCGCTATCACACCGTCAGATAGCTCCTCAATTCTAATCACGTCGGCTGAGTGGACCTCGAACCAGCACTCAGGTCCAGGTAAAAATCCCTGACCTGGCCGGGAATCGAACCCGGGGCCTCCGGGTAAGAGGCAGGCATGCTACCTCTACACCACGGGGCCGGCTTCCTGGGTGAACACACAACCTAAAAACTTGAAATTATCTACCTGTTCCAGCTTTTTATCACCAATCTGACATTCAGTTCTGTTGAATTTCTTACCTACTGACATCAATATAATTAAATAAATAAATAAATAAATAGATAAATAAATAAATAAATAAATACATTAGGGAAGGGCCAGGAAAATGTAGTTAGCCTATAGATTTGTACAGAAAGATTTAACAAAAGAACGATATCTTACAGGGCAAAGATCAGACACTATATCACGGTTATCAAGCCAGAGGAACTTTACAGTTCAGATTGTCTGATGCTGAGTAAGAAGGGGAAATGGATGAGCTAGAGAGGAGAGAAAGAAACATTGTAAGAAAGATCTTAGGACCCAAATAAGAAAGGATGATGCATGGAGAAAGAGGAGAAATGAAGATCTGTACAGACAGACAGAGACGATCACAGACACTACACGTAAGAGGAAACTGAAATTTTATGGGCACCTCACAAAAATGAACAAGAGTCTACGAACAAAGAAAATCTTCAACTACATCATCAGATTAAATGCTACTACTAATTGGGTACCGTAGAAGGAGAAAGAAAAGACATGGAGGAAGTTGGCATCAATCCAAAAGAAAACTTGAATAGAGAGATGTTTCGAGATAAAACTGATAAATTCAAGGTGTTCCAGGAAAATGAAAATTAAAAGTCCAAGTACAAAAGGTAAGAGGGAAGGAAGAGGAACCAGAGAGAAATAAAGAAGTTCTAGGAGATGAGAAAAAGGACTAACCAGCAAGTGGTCCAAAGTAGGCTAAAACCGAAGAAAGAAGAGGAGGAGAAAATCATTTCTCACACTTCAGCAGATCTCCCTATAAACTCCGCCATTTAGTTTCCAACATTTGAAAAACTGTGTCCACCTTAGGTATTGTAGACAAATATGTTTAGTCAGAAGTTCAAATCATCACATTGTTGTCGTATACGATGCCCAGTGCTGTACGCCTGAACACGAGACATTGACGGGTTGGAGCGTGATACGACACGCTCAGCAAATCAAAATTCTGTCTTTAGCGAAGGCGTACAGATATCATGTTTACATTAGAATTAAACTCTTGTGGAAAAACAGCATAGTAGGTACAGCAAGGAAATCCCGAGGAACAACTGTGTGCAAAGATGAGGAAGCGAACATCATGGTGGCACGATGAAGTGAGAGAAGCTTATAAACGTAAAAGGAAGGCGCATCCGAAATGGCTCCTAACAAGGACTCCTGCAGACGAGAAATTGTACGTAGATGAAAGAAACAATGCGAAACAAATAACTGTTGAATCCAAGAATAAGTCGTGGGAACATTTCGGTAATAACATGGAAAGGCTGGGTCAAGCGGCAGGGAAACATTTGTGGACAGGGATAAATAATCTCAGAAAGGGAGGGGAAAAGGAAATTAATAGTGTAAATCAGGTGAGCTTATAACAAATCCCAGGGAATCACTGGACAGATGGAAGGGATATTTTGAGATTCTTCTCAACGTAAACGGAAATCCTTCTGGTGACTGCGCGAACAACCGAACTCATTGGGAGGAGAACAATGATGTTGGTGATAATACGCTTGAGGTAGTGGAAAGGATGGGAAATGATGAAATTAGACTTTACATGGTGAAATATTATGGAACTGCAGGAACGGCGTCATAAAGTAATAAGGTTGACATGGAGGGTGCGATCGGTGGTAGAGAGTAAGTTGGATGAAAACCAGTGTGGTTTCAGACCACATGGGGGTTGTCAGGATCAGATTTTCAGATTGCGCCTGATAATTGAAAAATGCTACGGTGAATTGAAACATAGACAGTTATGTTTACGTTTCATAGATATAGAGAAAGCATATGATAGATTGCCGAGGGAAAAGGTGTTCGCTGTACTGGGCGCTAAGGGATTAATGGTAGATTATTAAAAGCAATAAAAGGGATTTATGTTGACAATTAGGCTGCAGTAAGAATTGACGGTAGAATGATTTCATGGTTCAGGGTACATACAGGGATTATACAAGGCTGTAATGTTTCAACTTTGTTGTTCATAGTTCACATTGATCATCTACTGAAATGTATAAAGTGGCAGGGAGTGAATCAGCTATGTGAAAATGTAGTAAGCAGTTTGCTCTACGTCGACGATTTCGTCTTGATGGCAGATTGTGCTGAAAGCCTGCAGTCTAATATTTTAGACCTTAAAAGTAGGTGCAATGAGTATGATACGAAAATTAGCCTTTCCGAGGCTAAAGTGATGTCAGTAGGTAAGAAACGTAAGAGGAATGATAGGTTGAGAATACAGAGCTGGAAAAGGTGGATAACAGGGTTATAGTGTAGTATGTGAGATTGAATCAAGGTGCAGCAAAGTAATAAAGTGATTTCCCAGTTGCAGTCAAGAGTGTTCTGTAAGAAGGAAGTCAGCTCCTGGACGAAATTGTCTTTACACTGGTCTATTTTCAGATAAGCTGTGCTTTACGGAAGTGACAGCTGGATGGACTCAGGATATCTTATTCAAAAGTTAGAAGTGACATGAAAGTAGCGAGAATGATCGCTGGTATAAGAAAGATGGAAACAATGTCAGGAGGGTACTCGGAATGAGGATTTGTAGGTTAAATTGCGACTGAAGTCGATTTATAGGGCTGTACGAATAAACCGGCTTCGGTAGAGTTAACACGTGATACGAATCTAGGAGAGTGGATTACCTATGAGAATAATCGACTCGGTCACAAAGTGTGAGTGAAGTTGAACGAGATCAAGGCCACGATGGTAAGATTGAGAACAGAAGTACAGAACCAAACGAGGCCACAGAGCTAGTTACAAGTAGGGGATTGTTGAGGAGTTTGACATTAGGTGCAGTATGTATGTACACTTTTGTCGGAAATCACACAGAACACATCGGACTGCTTTTGGATTTTTTCCAGTTCTCGAATCAAGTAATCCTGGTGAGGGTCCTGTGCACTGGAAGCATACTCTAATTGCGGTCTTTCCAGTGACATATTTGCCCTCTTCTTTGCATCCATTCTACAACCTCTAAATATCCTGATAATCATGTGAATAAATGTGGAACATTTATTTACAATACAGTATATGGGATTACCCCAGTGGATATCTTTCCATATATTAACACCAATGTACTTACAGTGATCACAGGGTTCACTCCAACAACACCGTAATTAGAACTGAGCGTCTTTTTACTATCGGCGAAACTCTCAGACTGACTTTTCACTTCATTTACTATTATACCAATTTCTGCTGACTATCGAACAACGTTGTCGGGGTCATTTTGCAGTCTCTTACAATCCTGTCACTTATGTAACATAATTGGGGAAAATGACTTCTCTCTCATTCCAGTATACTCACATTATTGGTATAAGTAAAAAAAAAAACCAACAATGTTCCAATAATATTGCCTTCAAAAACTCCTCTATATTTATCATTACACGATCAGATAATGCTTCCCCAACTGTAATTCCCGGAGTTCGATTCTCCAGAAATTTGGCCACCCATTCAGTTACTATATTTCTAGTGCAATTTCCCTCATTGTTGGCAGTATAATCAGCTATTAATATCACAAACAAGTGTAATATAATCAGAAAAATATGTCTTACTAGTGCTTACGTGCAATGCATGTCAAGCTGAACTGGCCTGTAATTATCGACTTTATGTTTATCACCTTTCCTTTTGTACACAGAGTCTACTATAGCAACTATCATTGAATTTGGTATAGCTCTTTTATGCAGACAGTAATTAGATAACTATTTCTGATATGATACTATTTCCCAACCCGTTGCCTTTAGTTGCTCGCCGACAATCTTATAAAATCCAGTTGCTTTCCTACTTTTGAACTTTTGTGTCTTATTGTAAACAACTTTGTTTTCACGTGTAAATTTCAGTATTTCGCTAGTATTAGTTATCTGTTCTACATGGGTATTATTCTTATATCCAACAATATTTACACACTGCAGACTGAATATTGCCTTCTTTAAATCCTCACATACACAGTCTTCTTCTTCATTAATAATTCCTGGAATGTTCTTCTTGGAACTTGTTTCTGCCTTAAGTACCTCTGCATATAATTCCATTTTTCACCAATACACACATGACTGCCAATCGTGCTTGTCATCGTGTTATCCTTAGCAGACTTATTCTTTAGATTCAATTTCCTAGAAATTTTCTTCAATTTCTCTTTACTTCCACAACCATTTCTAACACTTTCCAACCTGAACCTCCTTCTTAGCATCGTTATTTCTCTGCAATCACTTACAACATTTAAAGGTACACTGACTGACAGAGCAAATGCAACACCAAGAAGGAGTGGTCAGAACTTTATGCCAACTGCAGGGTAGACTGACGTCACTGAGGTATGCTCATGATGTGAAATGCGCCGCTGTGCTGCGCACGTAGCGAACGATAAATGGGACACGGCGTTGGCGAATGGCCCACTTCGTACCGTGATTTCTCAGCCGACAGTCATTGTAGAACGTGTTGTCGTGTGCCACAGGACACGTGTATAGCTAAGAATGCCAGGCCGCCGTCAACGGAGGCATTTCCAGCAGACAGACGACTTTACGAGGGGTATGGTGATCGAGCTGAGAAGGGCAGGTTGGTCGCTTCGTCAAATCGCAGCCGATACCCATAGGGATGTGTCCACGGTGCAGCGCCTGTGGCGAAGATGGTTGGCGCAGGGACATGTGGCACGTGCGAGGGGTCCAGGCGCAGCCCGAGTGACGTCAGCACGCGAGGATCGGCGCATCCGCCGCCAAGCGGTGGCAGCCCCGCACCCCACGTCAACCGCCATTCTTCAGCATGTGCAAGACACCCTGGCTGTTCCAATATCGACCAGAACAATTTCCCGTCGATTGGTTGAAGGAGGCCTGCACTCCCGGCGCCCGCTCAGAAGACTACCATTGACTCCACAGCATAGGCATGCACGCCTGGCATGGTGCCGGGCTAGAGCGACTTGGATGAGGGAATGGCGGAACGTCGTGTTCTCCGATGAGTCACGCTTCTGTTCTGTCAGTGATAGTCACCGCAGACGAGTGTGGAGTCGGCGTGGAGAAAGGTCAAATCCGGCAGTAACTGTGGAGCGCCCTACCGCTAGACAACGCGGCATCATGGTTTGGGGCGCTATTGCGTATGATTCCACGTCACCTCTAGTGCGTATTCAAGGCACGTTAAATGCCCACCGCTACGTGCAGCATGTGCTGCAGCCGGTGGCACTCCCGTACCTTCAGGGGCTGCCCAATGCTCTGTTTCAGCAGGATAATGCCCGCCCACACACTGCTCGCATCTCCCAACAGGCTCTACGAGGTGTACAGATGCTTCCGTGGCCAGCGTACTCTCCGGATCTCTCACCAATCGAACACGTGTGGGATCTCATTGGACGCCGTTTGCAAACTCTGCCCCAGCCTCGTACGGACGACCAACTGTGGCAAATGGTTGACAGAGAATGGAGAACCATCCCTCAGGACACCATCCGCACTCTTATTGACTCTGTACCTCGACGTGTTTCTGCGTGCATCGCCGCTCGCGGTGGTCCTACATCCTACTGAGTCGATACCGTGCGCATTGTGTAACCTGCATATCGGTTTGAAATAAACATCAATTATTCGTCCGTGCCGTCTCTGTTTTTTCCCCAACTTTCATCCCTTTCGAACCACTCCTGCTTGGTGTTGCATTTGCTCTGTCAGTCAGTGTACATACCTTTCTTCCCCATCCCTCAACAATTGCATGCGAAACATCCCATAATCTATTTACATATTTATTTCCAATTTTCCACTGATGATACTTACTTTTTTAAAACACTCTAATGCCTATCTTATCAACCATATGTTACGCATGGTACTGCCTAATATTCCTACCTTTACAAGCTTCCTTCCTATCACATTTATTTTTAACTACGACAAAAACAGGCTTCGTGATCACTTATACGACCTATCATCTCAGTTTCTCCATATAGTTGACCGGATTTTACCAGCAGCAAGTCCATAATATTCTTCCATCTAGTTTGTTCCTTCACTTCCTGATTCAGCTGTTCTCCAGGGTTAATTTAGTTACCATTTTTGCGTTATGCTTCCTGTCATTCTCATTACATTCTCAATTCATTTAGTAAATTGAGATCATCTGCTACAAACATGCCACTTCCTGTGTTTTTTCCTCTTATCAAATAATGCCGCAGCAGCTTTAGCGCCACACTTTCCACATCTGTACCTACCAGAAAAAACAAGTTGCCTGTTATTTTTAGAGATAAGCTTTGCACCTATAATTTCATGCTTCCCATCCTTAACTTTTCCGTAGCTTACAAATTTTACTTTCACCGGTATGAATACCCTTCATCCTACCGTTCCTATTCTGTCTCTACGACAAACACTCAAGTTTCGTGAGAAAATGTCCGCATCTATAATAAAACTCTTCAGCTATGATTCAATTTCTATTATAATATCTGGTAAATATATAGCTATTATATTACCTAATTCTTCTGATTTCTTTACAATATTTCTACAGTTTAACATGAACAACTTTCTGTCATCCTTGCTTGACTTCCGCCTCCCTAGTCCTGCCCGTTTCCGTGAATGTACAGTATCTCCCAGTAACCCTTCTTAAAGATTATTTACAGTTTTGCTTTTTAAGTCGCACTGACACAGATAGGTCTTATGGCGATCATGGGACAGGAAAGGCCTAGACGTGGGAAGGAAGCGGTCGTGACCTTAATTAAGTACAGACCCAGCATTTGCCTGGTATGAAAGTGGAAAACGACGGAAAATCATCTTCAGGGCTGCCAACAGTGGGGTTCGAACTCACTATCTCCAGAATGCAAGCTCACAGTTGCTCACGGCTAACTCGCTCGGTCTTAACGATTAATAAGTGGAGCCTAGCACAGTTTAGTGGAAGCAGTATGGGCGTAGATGGATCTCCTCTTGGTCACAAGCATTTTTTTTTTTTAATTTCAAAATTTAAGCGAAGCTGTGACTTGAATCTGAACTTCGAGGTCTCCGCGCTGACGCCTTACTTGACAACTTAGAATATCATCTTGCTAACTAATATATGTTTTGTATTATTAAGCTGGTCTTTAAGTACTTCACATAGTCTAAGGCAGTTATGACAACCTCGGATTCCCGACATTGACGTGAAGCGACCATCACGTCATAGCGCGCGGAGTACCTGTTTGTATTTCGTTGCGTGGTCTAATGTCAGCATCACACACAATTCGTTACGCATCGTCCGGATTATTTTCGTGTCTTATTACAAAACGAATAGGCAGATCTTGACTGTCCCACGATGCAAAAGGCGGGGTTCTTTATGTTTAAAGGAGATTCCAAATACCAATGTTCACGCCTGTTACCTCCAGTTTTGTCCGACTCGTTGGCTGAATGGTCAGCGTACTGGCCTTCGGTTCAGAGGGTCCCGGGTTCGATTCCCGGCCGGGTCGGGGATTTTACCCTTCATTGGTTAATTCCAATGGTCCGGGGGCTGGGTGTTTGTGCTGTCCCCAACACCCCTGCAACTCACACACCACACATAACACTATCCTCCACCACAATAACACGCAGTATCCTACATATGGCAGATGCCGCCCACCCTCATCGGAGGGTCTGCCTTACAAGGGCTGCACCAGGCTAGAAATAGCCACACGAAATTATATTACCTCCAGTTTTGAGATATGAGTATCTCCATAAAAATAATTCACTTCTTTTCACTTCCTTTCACACTCCGCCCTCCCCCAAACGGTTCAAATTCCGTTACAAGGTGATATCTGTATTATTATTATTATTATTATTATTATTATTATTATTATTATTATTATTATTATTATTATTATTATGTCCATACTATTATTTTATCTGTGAGATTACTATTATTGTATTATAATTATTATTCAATTCCATTCTGCAATGCTTGTCGCTTGCGTGATTGTAGTTAAATGTATGCTATATACGTGTGTGTAGATTAACACTAAAGACATGTACAGTGAGAGTCGCTATATATCAGATGTGGATATGACATTGCTATACAGTATTGTACAATACTGCTGGCGTTACTGTCAAGTCATTGCTACGTCATCGCTACGTCATCGTGCTTATTTAGCGATGAGCTCAGTTTCTTTGAGTAACCCAGGCCGCCCCAGGCAATTTCACCATTGTATGTAATATTTGTCGCGAGGTGGGAGTAGGTCATAGTTATTTCTGGAGGTTGCGTAGGTGCGTCAACCAATGTCTATGAAAGGTGGCTGTATCTTGTAGCGTCAGTCATTATTCTACTGGAAGGAGAGGCCACAGTTGGCCATTAACTGAACGAGATGGAGTGGCCTCAGTCAGTCAACGGGAGTCATTAGTTAAACGGAAGGTGAAGAGAGAAGAAGTAATGGTGAACAGTGATGGAGTATAGCTGAAATTAGAGACATAAGCAACCTAAAGGTATTCAAAAGAATGTGCTGGAACTTTTATCTACAATCAGAATAATTTACTCCAAGAAGTACCCTCAAATGTTAGATTAAGTCAAATGAATAAAATGTAAATGTAAGATTAGTAACATTGACAATTTTCGAGGTATTAATAATAGTAAATACTATAAATTCATTTTAAAATGTTAAAAACAAATTATGATACTTTACATTTTCAGTTAAATTACATTTCACGTTAATTTTAAATTATATTAAACTTATTTTTAATTTTAAGTAGTTATAATGTTCTGTTTACACAGGTGTGCAATTATATGTTTTAGCATAATAGCAGGCTTCGTAGCTTGAGCCCCGCCATGTACAGGAAGACATTAATAAATAAAATAAAATAAATGAAGTAATACCGTGCTGACTTACCAACAAGTCATATCATGTGGAGAAGAAGCAGTGACAGGGATGCATAACCAAGTTAGGCGTGACACATCTACAGTAAACACCAGATCTAAGGAATACGTCGTAATTACACTCAAAGTGTTGAAGGTACAGTCAAGTGAACCAGTGAGGGACATATTTCGTATACATTGTTAAATGTCCGGTCAAGAAGAATTCAAATTCATGCCTAATTTCTTTCAGTTGCAATGTCATAATTTCAAATTCTCATCTGTTTTATCGCAACAAGACTTACTATTTTTATATACAATTTCAGGAATATATTTTGTTCTAACAAATTAATCCTTCGTTTCATTTATACAATAAAATTTCTTAACTTCAAATTTAATGGGCGAACCGAACGACAAACTCCTTTTCCCAGAACTTATATGGTATGTTGACAAAAGTAAGCTTATTACCCCACACCCTAGAGATAGTCAAGATTCTCATTCTATTATTGCTGCAATGAGGGGTAGCTGGCCCCTAAGTGAAATTTCCGGCAAAAAATACTTGTTTCTTTAATAGTAAAGGTTCTTCTAAATACCAATTATCACGACCCTAACATCTTCAGTTTTTGAGATGTGTGTCCTCACAAAAGGAATTCAACTCCTTTTCACCCCGCCCCCCAAGATGACTTCACCCCCAAAACGCGTTTTTCTTCATTTTTAAAGGAAATCCAAATGCCAATTTTCACGTCTGTAACAACTTTAGCTTTTATTAGATGTAGGTATCCAGATACAATTAACTGAATTAATTTTTCAATTCTTTCACCTCCCCCTACATTGAATTTTCCGAGAATACGTGTTTCTTTACTTTTAAAGCAGATTCCAAATACCAATTTTCACATCTGCAAAATCTTTCGTTTTGGGATAATAGTATCTTCATACGAATACTTCAACTCATATTTCAATTTCCCTCCCCCCTTTAAGTGGATTTCTGAAAAAAAAACTTTTTTTTTGCTATTGGCTTTACGTCGCACTGACACAGATAGGTCTTATGGCGACGATGGGACAGGAAAGAGCTAGGACTGGGAAGGAAGCGGCCGTGGCCTTAATTAAGGTACAGCCCCAGCATTTGCCTGGTGTAAAAATGGGAAAACACGGGAAACCATCTTTAGGGCTGCTGACAGTGGGGTTCGAACCACCTATCTCCCGAATACTGGATACTGGCCGCACTTAAGCGACTGTAGCTATCGAGCTCGGTGAAAACAAAAACTACGTATTTGTTTACTTTTTAAGGAGATTTCAAATACCAAGTTTCACGTCTGTAACATCTTCAGTTTTTGAGATATCAGTATTCTAATTAAAAGAATTCAAGCCCATTTTCAGTCACTTTTATCCCCCCACCCAAGTGCTTTTTCCGAAAACAAAAGAATACATGTTTCTTTACTTGTAATAGAGATAAAAAATACCATTTTTCACTTCTGTAACATTTTACGTTTCGAGATATACTGTAGAAAAGCTCATTTTAAAATTTCACCCTCTTTTAAGTTCCCCTTAAATGGAGTTTCCAAAAACGAATCACCTGTTTCTTTACTTTTACAGGAGATTCCAAATGTCAGTTTTTACGTCTGTAATATTTTACATTTCTGAGATATACTGTAATTATAACCTTTCTAAAAATTCGCCCCAATTTGTCACTCCCGTTTAACCCCCATTATTTGGATTTTCCAAAAACAAAAAATACGTGTTTCTTTATTTTTAAATGAGATCCCAAATACCAATTTTAAGGTGTGTAATATCTTCAGTTTCTGAGATATAAGTATCCTCATTAAAGGCATTCAACCCCTTTTTCACCTTTTTCAACCCTCCTATTGGGATTTTCCTAAAACAAAAAAAGGAGATTCTAAATACCAATTTTACATCTGTGAACTTTTAAAGTTTTGAGATATAGGTACACTCATTAAAAAACATCACCCCCTTTTCACCCCCATTAGTTGGATTTTCCAAAAACAAAAAATACGTGTTTCCTTATTTTAAAAGGTGATCCCAAATACAAATTTTGAGGTCTGTAATATCTTCAGTTTCTGAGATATATCCTCATTAAAGGCATCCAACCCCTTTTTCACCTTTTTCAACCCTCCTATTGGGATTTTCCTAAAACAAAATATACGTGTTTCATTATTTTTAAAGGAGATTGTAAATACTAATTTTACATCTGTAAACATTTCAAGTTTTGAGTTATAAGTACATTCACTTTGAAATTTCACCCCCTTTTCACCCCCATTAATTTGATATTCCATAAACAAAAATATATGTTTCCTTATTTTTAAAGGAGATCCCAAATACAAATTTTGAGGTCTGTAATATCTTCAGTTTCTGAGATATAAGTATCCTCATTAATGATGTTCAACTTTTTCACCGTTTTTCACCCCTCGTATTGGGATTTTCCGAAAACAAAAAATACTTGTTTCTTTATTTTTAGAGGAGATTGTAAATACCAATTTTTACATCTGTAAACATTTAAAGTTTTGAGATATAGATACTCTCATTTTAAAAACTCACCCCCCTTTTCACCCCTCAATTAATTGGATTATACAAAAACTCAAAAACACGTTTTGTTTATTTTTAAAGGAAATCCCAAATACAAATGTTCAGGTCTGTAATATCTTCAGTTTCTGATATATAAGTATCCACATTAAAGGCTTCAACCACTTTTTCACTCTTTTTCGCCCCTCCTATTGGGATTTTCCGAAAACAAAAAAATACGTGTTTCTTTATCTTTAGAGGAGATTGTAAATACCAATTTTTTACATCTGTAACGTTTTAAAGTTTTGAGATATACATACACTCATTTCAAAAATTCACCCCCATTTTCACCCTCTTAGCGAAGGAATATAAAAAAATCCTCCCTTAGCGAGCACCTACATTTTAATATAAATGTATCCTCAAAATTTCATTTCTTTATGTCCAGTAGTTTTGGCTCGGCGATGATGAGTCAGTCAGTCAGTCAGTCAGGACATGTTTTTATATATATATACTAGCAAGATACCCGTGCTTCGCTACGGTATTATACTGACATTTATAATTGAATGCTTGTCGTTTTATATAAAACTCGCCGATATTCGCGATTTGACTCGTTTTCTGAGAGATTCCGCCAAAATTCGCGATCTGTCTCTTTTTCTGAGAGATTACGGCAACGTTCCTCCCATTCTTCAATCTTTTTTCCAGGAATCGATTTCGTACTTCCCGGGCTAGGTCCAGGTGTTCCGCCCGGTCAGTTGGGTCCCTAAATCTTTACCACCTTTTCCCATAAGCATTTTTAATGTGGATCAAATCATTGAGGAGATCCGGCGTAGTGTCATCTTGGGTGCCTTGGCGGTACCAAACCCGCGGCCGGACTGCAATCGTAGTCATTACCCGTCCAGGACCCGTTTCCAGCACGTTATTATTATTATTATTATTATTATTATTATCGATGTTATGGACCCCACAGCAAGATGCAAGACCTCTACTTGGCGGTAAATTACATCTGCTGCCATTGTCATTGATGACAGTATGACCAGCACCATTCTCGCCCGTAGGCAAGTGCGCAGGACTTCTGGCGATACGAATGACATACTTCTGGGCATTATTGACCTTATTCTAGAGGTGAACAATCGCACGGTCAATCTTATACCTATCGTTTATTTCAAATGTGTTTATATTTTTATTTATATGTCAGAAGAATCTACTGTAATCAAAGAACGTTCTCCAAAGGAAAAGATGGCTCTTTGAAACGAACCCAGGAAAGATTAAAAATGATCGGTTTATGATCAGAATAAGTACATTGAAAATCCACAGCCTGTTTCCAGTCATTCAACCGAGTCAGGAATGGAATGAATAAGCCTCCAGCTAGCGGTGAGGATAGAAATTGTGCCGGCTGCCGAAGCCTGTCGCACTCCTCCGGGGCAATGATTAATGAATGACAAATGAAATGAAAGTGGAGAGTGTTGCTGGAATGAATGATGACGTGGAAAACCGGAGTACCCGGAGAAAACCTGTCCCGCCTCCGCTTTGTCCAGCACAAATTTCACATGGAGTGACCGGGATTTGAACCACGAAACCCAGCGGTGTGAGGCCCGCGCGCTGCCGCCTGAGCCTCGGAGGTTCCTTATAAGTACATTCGGAACAGTAAAATCAATTGGTCTCACCTCCGTGTTCACCCCACCGCGGTTAAGTTGATTTACCCCCCCCCCCTCCTCCTCAAAAGGTGGCGTGTTTCTTTATGTTTAAAGGAGATTCTAAATACCAATGTTCACGTGTGTTACGTTCAGTTTTGAGATATAAGTATTCCCATAAAAATAATTCACTTTTTTCACTTACTTTCACACTCCCCCCCCCCTTAAGTGAATTTTCCGGAAAAAATGTTTCTTTCTTTAATAGTAAAGGATCCTCTAAATACCGATTATCTTCAGTTTTTGAGATACGTGTCCTCATGAAACGAATTCAACTACTTTTCACACCCGCCCCCAAAGATGGTTCCCCGTCCCCCGCCCCCAAACGCGTCGTTTTATTTTTAAAGAAGGTCTAAATACCCATTTTCACGTCTGTAACAACTTTAGTTTTTATTAGATGGAACTATCATCACAAAATTAATTCAATTAATTTTTCTATTTTTCACCCCCTCCCTTCATTGGATTTTCCCAGAATACCTGTTTCTTTACTTTAACAGGAGATTCCAATTACCTGTTTTTACGTGTATAATATTTTACGTTTCTGACATATACTGTAGATATAGTCTTTCTAAAAATTCACTCCAAATTGTCAATCCTGTTTAACCCCTATTAATTGGATTTTCCAAAAGCAAAAAATACGTGTTTCTTTATTTTTAAAGGAGATCCCAAGTACCAATTTTCAGGTCTGTAATACCTTCAGTTTCTGAGATACAAGGATCCTTATTAAAGGCATTCAACCTTTTTTCACGACTTTTCACCCCTCCTATTGGGATATTCCGAAAAGAAAAAAATACGTTTTTCTTTATTTTGAAAGTAGATTCTAAGTACCAATTTTTACATCTGCAAACTTTTGAAGTTTTGAGACATAGATACACTCGTTTTTAAAATAAACCCCCGTTTCACCCCCCCCCCCCACTATTTGGATTTTCTAAAAACAAAAATGCATGTTTCTTTATAAAAAAGATACCAAATACCGATTTTCAGGTCTGTAACATCTTCAGTTTCTGAGACATAACGATCCTGTTAAAGGCATTCAACCATTTTTCACCCCTTTTCACCCCTCCTGTTGGGATTTTCCGAAAACAAAAAATACGTGTTTCTTTATTTTGAAAGTAGATTCTAATTACAAATTTCTACATCTGTAAACATTGAAAGTTTTGAGACATAGATACACTAATTTTAAAATTTCACCCCCCTTTCAACCCTCCACCATTTGGATTTTCCAAAAACAAAAAGTACATGTTTCTTTATTTTTAAAAGAGATCCCAAATACCTTTTTTCAGGTCTGTAATATCTTCAGTTTCTGAGATATAAGTATCTTCATTAAAGACATTCAACCCATTTTTCACTCCTTTTCACCCCTCCTATTGGGATTTTCCGAAAACAAAAAATACCTGTTTCTTTATGTTGAAAGGAGATTCTAAATTCCAATTTGTACGTCTGTAAACTGTTACAGTTTCGAAATATAGATACACTCATTTCAAAAATTCACCCCCCTTTTCACCCCCCATTATTTGGATTTTCCCCAAAAAAATAAGTGTTTCTTTATTTTTAAAAGAGATCCCAAATACCTTTTTTCAGGTCTGTAATATCTTCATTTTCTGAGATATAAGTATCTTCATTAAAGGCATTCAACCCATTTTTCACTCCTTTTCACCCCTCCTATTGGGATTTTCCGAAAACAAAAAATACCTGTTTCTTTATGTTGAAAGGAGATTCTAAATTCCAATTTGTACGTCTGTAAACTGTTACAGTTTCGAAATATAGATACACTCATTTCAAAAATTCACCCCCCTTTTCACCCCCCCATTATTTGGATTTTCCAAAAAAAATAAGTGTTTCTTTATTTTTAAAGGAGGTTCCAAATTTAAATGTTCATGACTGTAACATCTTAAGTTTCTGAGATATAAGAATTCTTATTAAAGGCATTCAACCATTTTTCACCCCTTTTCACCCCTCCTATTGGGATTTTCCGAAAAAAATACTGTTTCTTTACTTTGAAAGTAGATTCTAAGTACCAATTTTTACATCTGTAAACTTTTAAAGTTTTGAGATATAGATACACTTATTTTAAAAATTTCCCCCTTTTTCACCCACTCATTAATTGGATTTTCCAAAAACAAAAATATATGTGTTTCTTTAATTTTAAACGAGATCCCAAACACCAATTTTCGGGTCTTTAATATCTTCAGTTTTTGAGATATAAGTATCCTCATTAAAGACATTCAACCCCTTTTCACCCCTTTTCACCCCTTTTCACCCCTCCTATTGGTATTTTCCGTAAACAAAAAATACGTGTTTCTTTATTTCTAATGAAGATTCTAAGTACCAATTTTTACATCTCTAAACTTTAAAAGTTTTGAGATATAGATGCACTCATTTTAAAATTTCACCCCCTTTTCACCCTCCCATCAATTGGATTTTCAAAAAACAAAAACATGCCTCTTTATTTATTTTTAAAGGCGATCAAATGTACTAATTTTCAGGTCTGTAATGTCGTCAGTTTCTGAGATATAAGTAACGGTATCCTGATTAAAGGCATTCAACCCCCTTTTCACCCATTTTCAACCCTCCTATTTGGATTTTCTGAAAACAAACAATACGTGTTTCCTTATTTTTAAAGAAGATTCTAAATACCAATTTTCACATCTGTAAACTTTTAAAGTTTTGAGATATAGATACACTCATTTTAAAATTTCACCCCCTTTTTCACCCCCTTAGCGAAGGAATATCCAGAAATCCTCTCTTAGCGAGCACCTGCATCTAAGAATGAATATATCCTCAAAATTTCATTTCTTTATGTCGAGTAGTTTTGGCTCGGCGATGATGAATCAGTCAGTCAGTCAGTCAGTCAGTCAGTCAGTCAGTCAGTCAGTCAGTCAGTCAGGGCAAGTTATTTTATATATATAGATATAGATAACTTGTCCTGACTGACTGATTCATCATCGCTGAGCCAAAACTACAGGACATAAAGAAATGAAATTTTGGGGGTACATTCATATTAACATGTAGGTGCTCGCTAAAAGAGGATTTTTGGATATTCCATCGCTAAGGGGGTGAAAAGGGGAGTGAATTTTTAAAATGAGGATATCTATATCACAAAAACTTACAAGTTTACAGACGTAAACATTGGTATTTGGAATCTACTTTAAAAATAAAGAAATACGATTTTTTGTTTTCGAAAAATCCCGTTAAGGGGGATGAAAAACGGGGAAAAGTGGTTGAACACCTTTTATGAGGAGACTTATAGCGAAAGAACTGAAGATGTTACAGACATGAAAATTGGTATTTGGAATCCCCTTTGAAAATAAAGGAACACGTATTTTTGTGTTTTGGATAATCTGATGAATAGGGGGTGAACAGGAGTGATAAACGGGGTGAATTTTTAAAAGACTGTATCTGCAAATTATCTCAGACACGTAAATATTAGAGATTTGAAAAATGGTATTTGGAACTTTCTGTAAATGTAAAAAAAAATATAAATATTGTTTCGGAAAACCACTTAAGGGGAACTGAAAAAGGGTCGGAATGCGACAGAAGCTCCAAACACGCATGCCTTCTATACACGTACTCCATCGAACAGTATTAGTTTTTGTTTCATACAAGCAACTCTTTTATCGAGTGGAATGTCTACACGTGTATAACTTAATATGTTATTAGATTTCCTTTTCTGCATGTTTGGCGTGTTTACAAACAGTAGCGGTGATTTGGGGTGGGGGGGGGGGGGCGAGGAGGGACAGTCGCTTCCTCCCCCACATTGTGGAGTAAACATTACATTTTTATTCCACTTTAGCCAGCTGGAACTAGGAATTAGTTTTTAAAAGCTGCTTGTACAAACCTTGTTATCTTATATGTTAATTCCTTCGTTTATTTTCTTTAATTATTAACATAATTATTGACGGAAATACACACAAATGTTGTTCGTCGCGGCTAACCAATTTGTATAGCACTACGGCAAATAGTGGAGACTTCGCATGTGCTCTGAGGAAGAGTAGTAGGGGTACATATTTTTTTGCCATGGTCGTGGCCACTGAGTTATAATTCACCCGCTTGCCGCGCGCATTCATCAGTCTGGCAGTCTCCTTAGTGTCTGTTAGTTTCTTAGTGTGTGTTCAAATATTAAATGATTTTAATTGCATAATCATGCCGTACTTCTATTTAATTGTACCGGGTGAGGTGGCCGTGGGGTTACGGGCGCGCAGCTCTGAACTTGCACTCGGGAGATAGTAGTTTCGAATCCCTCTGTCAGCAGCCCTGAAGATAGTTTTCCATGGTTTCCCATTTTCACACCAGTCAAGGGGTGGAGCTGTACCTTATTTAAGGCCACGGTCTCTTCCTTTCCACGCGTAGCCCTTTCCTGTCTCATCGTCGCCATAAATCCTAGGTACAGTATGTCGGTGTGACGTAAAGCCAATTGTAAATAAAAAATATTCGGTTGTAATTGTATTTCAACGGGATATAATACCAACGTTCCTTTCACTGGGCTAAATTATTTCTTTGTGTTATGCTATTTATTAAGCAAATGTATTTAACCTGCCCCGTAGTATGTTTGTGAGATCTGGTGAAAATTTTATTATAGGCTACAGCATTGAATCAAAATGGCAAAAAATCTACTGTATTATTACGAATAATCCAAAGGGCAGGTTAATTATATTTACATATAAAGTAACATAACACAAACGAAAGAATTTAGTCCGGAGAAAGTAAAGTTGGTATTCTCTCGCGTTAAAATTACGATTACTATTAAATATATCTCTCTTAAAATTGACTTTACGTCGCACCGACACAGATAGAACGTATGGAAAGGAAGCTGCCGTGGCCTTAATTAAGGTATGAAAATGGGAAACCACCGAAAACCACCTTCAGTGCTGCCGACAGTGGTATTCGAAACCACTATCTCCCGAGTTCAAGCTCACAGCTGCGCGCCCGTAACCCCACGGCCAGCTCGCCCGGTACAATTACATAGAAATACGGCATGATTATGCAATTAAAATCATTTAGTACTTGAATACACGCTAAGAAACTAACAGACACTAAAGAGACTGCCCAGACTGACGATGCGCGCGGCAAGCGAGTGAATTATAACTGAGTGGCCACGACCTTGGCAAAAAATTATGTACCCCTACTACCCTTCCTCAGAGCACATGCAAAGTCTCCACTACTCGCCGTAGCGCTATACAAATCGGTTAGCCGCGACAAACGGCGTTTTGTGAGTATTTCCGCCAATATTAGGTTAATTAAAGAAAATAGAGGAAAGATTTAGCATATAAGACAACAAGGCTTGTACAAATAGCTTTTTAAAAATAATTCCTAGTTTCAGCTGGCTAAAGTGTAATAAAAATGTGATGATTATTTCACAAATTTGGTGGAAGAGCGACTGTCCCTCCTTACCCCACCCCCTAATCGCCGCTACTGTTTGTAGACACGCCAAAGATGCAGTAAAGAAAATCTAATAACTTGTTAATTTATACACGTGTGCAAGGGATGCATTAGACCGGTAGCGCTGAGTAACATGCTGCCGGCTGGCAGTAGTTCCCCTGTGAAAATCAGTTGGTAGATATCCCATTTACACTTTGTGCATGCGGGACATTTATATGTAGAAAGTAGTATATATATAAAAGAAGGTTTGTTTCTAAGAAAGTAAATTTGTTGCGAAGTGAAAGAGGAAATCAACGGAATGTGAGTCCCTTGAATAACGAGATAATCACATGGAACTGGGCGAGTTGGCCGAGCGATTATGTGCGCGCAGCTGTGAGCTTGCGTTCGGGAGCTGGTGGGTTCGAACCCCAGTTTCAGCAGCCCTGAAGATGGTTTCCCATTTTTACACCAGATAAATGCTGGGGCTGTACCTGAATCAAGGCAGCGGCCGCTTCCTTCCCACTCCTAGATTTCTCCTATCCCATCGTCGCCATAAGATCCATCTGTGTCGGTGTGACATAAAACAAATTATAAAGAAAGAAAGGAAAATACAAAAAGAATCATTTGAAAACCAGAACCATGAAAGGCAAGAATATAAACTATATTTTAAGTCCCAATTGATCTACGACTGTAACGAGTGGGAAAATAATTATGAAGGATGTCATTCCGACGTATGATGAAGAAGATTCTGAGGATTAATTGAAGTATGTTCCTATTCCCGTGAACGCCACCAAATGTTCCAAATTGAGAACATAGGTGGGGACAATAGAAGTGTTTGTGAAGGACCCCAACTTTCTTGGCAAAGTATTTATCCCGACGTCTGGTCACATGGCAGGTGGTACTGTCGAGCGGAAGTCTGCACTTAGACGGACTACCTGTGTGCAGGGACCTCTATAATGGCCATGCTCAAGATCATGGAAGGACAAAGATAACCACTTCAGAGTTGTTCATTAAAGTCATTATAGGTTCGTGAACAGCCTATGAAAACTCTGTTAAGTCAATTGCTGGACTTGTTGGTCGTTGTCCACGCCTCATAGCTAAGACCAGCCTGAAAACATGCGTCGTTAGCCGGATCTCACTCAGCGGTACATAGCATCTCCAGACATGTCTAAAGAATTATTATTATTATTATTATTATTATTATTATTATTAATAGAGTTAGTAATTATATCTGCTGTACGTTCCACTAACTACTCTTATGGTTTTCGGAGACGATGGGGTGCAGGAATTTCATCGCACAAAAGTTTCGTAAGAAAATTTCAGCATGAATAATATCACTTCTCAGCCGTGATTCACTCCCAGCTACAGTATCTGATATATATAATAAATTACTTCATGCTATTCCTATATTTGCAATACTTCTACAGTTTAACATTATCAACGTTATGTCATCCTTGCTTGACTTCAAAGGCCGACATGAGCCTTGTGTATTTCAGCACCTTTAAATATCATCGAACTGAGCCGGGATCGAATCCGCAGACTTGAACTCACATTCGATTCACAACCTTAAATAAATGACGTGAAGCGACCATCATACAGCGCGGAGTACCTAGCTGTATTTCGTTGCGTGTTCTAATGTCAGCAACAAACACAATTTCTACCGTCTGAGTCACTCGGCTCATTATTATTATTATTATTATTATTATTATTATTATTATTATTATTATTATTATTATTATTATTATTGTCCTTCTTCTCAGTTATTTGAGGACGGCACTACATTTGGATTAAGCCAGTTTTAAGCTCAAATACCTTTCCAGGTGCAAACCCTGTGTAGAGGGATGTATTCATGTTCATTTTTTTATTTTTTTTACAATTGGCTGTTCGTCGCACCGATACAGATAGATCTTATGGCGACGATGGGATAGGAAAGGCCTAGGAGTGGGAAGAAAGCGGCCGTGGTCTTAATTAAGGCACAGCCCCAGCATTTGCCTGGTGTGAAAATGGGAAACCAGCTCGGTGTTTCTGCAGTGGTCGTTAGTGTAATACGTTTTATATAAACGAAGAAATACATTTGGATGACCACAAACATCCAGCCCGCTGAACTGGAGGAATTAACCACATACGGCTAAAATCCTTACCTCGACCGGGAATCGAAGTAGGGACACTCTTAATCGAAGGCCACTACTTTGACCATTCAGCCAAGGAGCCCCATTGTTATTATTATTATTATTATTATTATTATTATTATTATTATTATTAATATTATTATTATTATTATTATTATTATTACCCCAACGTTCATAATCATCAATAGTACCTAAAACTTCGCTAAGTGTTAATTTTTTGTCCCTCGAATTCACTGTTGAAAGAAACGATGAGTACCAGGATACGATGAATAGGCCTACCTGCTTTTATTCCTTTTAGTATGTTCAGAGGTATTACTGACAGTATTATTCAGAGGTATGGGATTTCGTACTAACCGTTTTGAGCTGGTTTACCACTCGTCTTTAGCGCTACAGTTTGCGGGATCGAACCTTAACGCATTCCCCACTGATGATGAGGACGATAATAATAATAGTAATAATGATAATAATAATAATAATAATAATAATAATAATAATAATAATAATAATAATAATAATAATAAATCCATATCTCTTCATCTTATCTCATTAGCTGCTAGAGTTTTGGAATGTTGCCCCAAACCGGAGTTTATTAACATGTTAATTATTCTACTGAACCATGTATATCATATATTAGCACTTTTTAATACCAAATCGCCTCAACTGTAATTCGATCACCACTTTTCTGTCAAAAGGACAGTGCTAAATAACTGCACTATCTCAGTTGAGGAAGTTGTAAACTCTTTTATTTCGAGAGATATATAGAGATATACTGCTCAATTTTAAAAGCGGACTTTAAAACTAGCCGGTTCTTTGGAGCCTAACATAAGGAAGTCCGACAGAGCTTAGAAGTGTTCCTTATTCATTCGGCACTGTTGAGCTTCAGATTTACTATTTTGGTTGGATGTGTTTTCCGTATTTTTTGAAGTTTATACTACTTACTGCTTAGGGATGAACTAGGCAAATGCTGCGTCGGTACCTTACTGAAGGCCACGGCTGAAACCTTCCCAATCCTAGCCCTTTACCATCTTTGCATTACCGAAAATCTTCGATGTGTCATTGCGATGTTAAATCAGTAGCTTAGGGGTAAAATTTAAAGCAGCCTACCCTGGCAGTCGACACTAGTCATGTTGGTGCCAAAATGTTTTAATCTCTCAAGAGTTAGTTTTATTTATTTCTGGAATTCCATGTTCGTCGCTAATAGGTGGTGTTCGTGAGATGAACTCCGCGGGAGACAATTGTGCAAAATCCGAGTGGAATCTTGTGCAGGAGAATCAGCATCAAATTTTGTATATCTCACCTATGTTAAGCCTTTGATGAAATATGCCTTACTCTTTCATACACCCTTGTCCATTAAACACTTTACTAATAACCTTAAGTAGTTCTATTGTGTTAGGAAAGTGACAAGCAGAGTTTAGGGCAATTTGTGATGAATTTTGTTATGAGCAAGAGTGAGGCAATACGACCCGATAACAAACAAACAAACGTAAATGTCACTGTTTCAAAACTATTAAACTATACTGAAAAACACACAAAAATACACAAAATAACTTAGATATTGTTAATCATTCCAACCAGCGAGTTGGCTGAGCGATTCGGTAGCTGGGAGCTTGCATTTGGGAACTGATGGGTTCGAAACCCACTGTCAGCAGCCCTAAAGATGGTTTTCCATAACTTCCCCAGGCAAATGCTAGAATTGTACCTTAATTATGGCCTTAGTTGCATCTTTCCCAGTCATAGCCATCGCCATCGACAAAACCCGGAGTTGGTGCCATTACACCACTAGCAAAAAGAAAATATATCTCCCTTTTTTTTTGTTTCTTTAAGGAATATGTAAAGGAGTATTATATAGTCAAGAAATCTCTGTGATAATGAGTTCCTTTCTTTCGGTCGTGCTTCTATTCAAGGAGTTAAAATCCTCAGACCATTACTTTTTTGATAGGAAGTGCACACATGGCAAAGGCTGTCAAACAGTATTAAGTAAAATTAATTTGTTAGATCAGTAATCGAAATTTAGTGTCCATATCCTGGATACTACAAGTTTCTTTCCTGTGGAAGCACCACCAAAGATTTCAACTGCCTTTGCTCTTGCCTTAATACAGCAGCCTACAGCTTGATTTCACATATCTGACTAATAATAAACTGCTCTCTGCACACTCAATAATATTAATTTCTTGTGGTTATTTCTAGTATGGTACAACCCTTGTAAGGGAGACCCTCCGACGAGGGTGGGCGGCATCTGCCATGTGTAAGAAGCTGCACCGGGCGAGTTGGCCGTGCGCGTAGAGGCGCGCGGCTGCGAAGCTTGCATCCGGGAGATAGTAGGTTCGAATCCCACTATCGGCAGCCCTGAAAATGGTTTTCCGTGGTTTCCCATTTTCACACCAGGCAAATGCTGGGGCTGTACCTTAATTAAGTCCACGGCCGCTTCCTTCCAACTCCTAGGCCCATCCTATCCCATCGTCGCCATAAGACCTATCTGTGTCGGTGCGACGTAAAGCCCATAGCAAAAAAAAAAAAAAAAGAAGCTGCGTGTTTTTGTGATGGATGATAGTGTTGAGTGTGATGTGCGGCTTGCAAGGATGTTGGGGACAGTATAAACACCCAGTGACCGAGGCAAGGTAAATAACCATTTAAAAGGAAAAATCTCCGACCCGGCCGGGAATTAAGCCCGGAGCCATCTCAACCAAAGATCATTCAGCCATAGAGCCGGGCTACACATGTGTCTATTAGCACGCATAGAGTATTCTTGGTCTTCTACCACACATCTTTATACTGGGTGGTCCACCAGCCCCTTGCGATCTAGTTTTATGCACCCCACCGCTTTTACAATTCTGAAACACATCGTTCCTTCTTCCTAAACCGGGGTAATGTAACGAAATGTGTGGTTAAAGGCTAGAAGACAGCAGGAATTGTGCGTCCCACTATTAATTTAGTATGTGTACCCCGAATGAACACGTAAAACTAGCACAAATATAAAGAAACATGTACCTTACAAGAGGAGGTGCACATCTAGACAAGGAACAGGTATTGTATAGGTTGCGAACTGCCCGCTGCATGTCAAACGCCGCAATAGCTCACTTGGTGGGGGCGCGTTCTGAGATATGAAAGTTAACAGTGCTCGAGGGTTAGGAGGTTCGAATCTCAAACAATTTTTTTTTTTTTACATTCAGTTGTCGTTTTTCCTTTGACTTGCTTCGTTGAAATATTTAATGCTCGGTTTCCTTTGTTCAAAAATGAATGCTTCTATACATAATCATTTGGCGAAAAATGTTTTGTAGAATAGTGAAAACCGCATCAAAATCCGTCTAGTGGTTTTCGAAATTAGCCGCCACAGACAGACAGACAGACAGACAGACAGACAGACAGACAGACAGACAGACAGACAGACAGACAGACAGACCTTGCTTTATACTATGTAGAGATTATTACTAGATTAGAGCACAACTTCTTCTTCTTTATCTGTTTACCCTCCAGGGTCGGTTTTTCCCTCCGACTCAGCGAGGGATCCCACCTCTACCGCCTCAAGGGCAGTGTCCTGGAGCTTCAGACTCTGGGTCGGAGGATACAAATGGGGAGGATGGCCAGTACCTCGACCAGGCGGCCTCACCTGCAATGCTGAACAGGGGCCTTGCGGGGGAATGGAAAGATTGCAAGGGATAGCCAAGGACAAGGGAAGGAGACGGCCGTGGACTTAAGTTAGGAACCATCCCAGTATTTGCCTGGAGGAGAAGTGGGAAACCACGGAAAACCACTCGAGGATGGCTGAGGTGGGAATCGAACCCACCTCTACTCAGTTGACCTCCCGAGGATGAGTGGACCCCGTTCCAGCCCTCGTATCACTTTTCGAATTTCGTGGCAGAGCCGGGAATCATACCTGGGCCTCTGACGTGATAGCTAATCACACTAACCACCACACCACGGAGGCGGACGATTATGGCACAACAATAAAGAAATCTAGGTAGGTCAAAATTAACCCTTACGAAAACAACATTGCTGTAAACGGATTTCGAATGCTAGGAACCTCTTCTGTACAGTAATAAAGATCGTAAGAAATATGTAGTTTTTGAAAATTGGTTTCTACCAAGCAAAAATGCACCAAATAAGAATGCCATTATGATAAAATTGCAGGTTAATCAAAATTATAGAAAAACATATTGCGTTTCAACTTTCAATTATGAAACCAAAAATCTTTTTTCTTTGTTTTTACAATTGGCTTTACGTCACAGTGACACATATAGATCTTAGAGGGAGAAAGAAGCAATTTTAAAGTGAAAAATAATTTATTTCTACGCTTCTCATTTTTTTTAGCCAAGTGAAATAATTTTGCAATTTTTAATAAATAGCCTATGGATGGCGAAAACCGATTTTTCGAGCATTTCAACTAAGATATGTTTAAGAACCGCAATTTTCTTTCTGCCGATCGTTACGTGAAGACGTCCTAAATTAATTTGGGATGCGCAATAAATTAAATGATGATAAAACACTCATTAGATACAAATAAGTCCGCCCCTGTGGTTTAGTGTGTAGTGTGGTTAGCTGCCACCCCCGGAGGCCCGGGTTCGATTCCCGGCTCTGCCACGAAATTGAAAAGTGATACGAGGGCTGTAACGGGGTACACTCAGCCTCGGGAGGTCAACTTAGTAGGGGTGGTTCGATTCCCACCGCAGCCATGCTGGAAGTGGTTTTCCGTGGTTTCCCACTTCTCCTCCAGGCAAATGCCGGGATGGTACCTAACTTAAGGCCACGGCCGCTTCCTTCCCTCTTCCTTGTCTATCCCTTCCAATGTTCCCATCCCCACCAAGGCCCCTGTTCAGCATAGTAGGTGAGGCCTCCTGGGCGAGGTACTGGCAATCCTCCCCAGTTGTATCCCCTGGCCCAATGTCTGACACTGCCCTCGAGGTGGTAGAGGGGGATCCCTCGCTTAGTCCAAGGGAAAAACCAACCCTGGAGGGTAAGCAGATTAAGAAAGAAAGAAAGGAAGAAAGAAAGAAAGAAAGAAAGAAAGAAAGAAAGAAAGAAAGAAAGAAAGATACAAATAAAATATATATTTGCAGTGGCCCATGTAACTCTAACGAAACTGAATTGAATGTGAGGGATGACATAGCTGAAGGACATTGTTATTGGCTTCTCTCCAAGGCAGCCGCGGTTCAAACCCAGGCCATCATATTTAGGATTTTTGAAAAGGAAAGTCACATCAACCTGAGTTTGGATTCTACGTGACGCTAGAGTACCTTGGATATAATCGCGTTAGCAACATTCGTGCAGAACTACAAGCTTGCTTGTTTTTTTAAAGAAGATCTAAATTGTGTTGCCTAGTACTAGTTGAGGTTCATGTAAAATGGGGTCCAATATCCGGTAAAATCGCTTGAGAAATTTGAGGGAATCGTCACATACCTGTATGAATATTAGCTTTGTCAACGATAGAAACCGATTCATATGGTTCAACCACTCTTCAATAATTCAAATCAAACTTGTAATCTGTTGTTTGCATAAACCACGGCAATAAGCTGGCAGAGTTGGTCATGCTGGATATTTGAGGAGCCGGTAGTGTTTCATGAATAAGAGAAGCACATTAATTGAGTGCAGGGGAATAACTACTCCGTTAGGCAATTGTAAATCCCGGAAATGTTTCTCTAAAGCACAATGCTTGCTGGATCACGTTCTGCCTCGCTAACAACACCAACTTCTACCCTGCAATTTGCTTCATCAGGAGCTTATAAAATACCCACGGTCTACAATTTTACGTGGAATAATTTGTGAACGGGCGGATGCGATGCGAATTTGCCTATCTTACTGCAAATTATTAGCAATCAATAGGGGGAGGAAGCTGGAATATTACTTTGCATTATTCCTATGGCAATGGCATAAACTCATAATTACACTGTTCTCATATACATGTTTACAGGTGTACTATTGGTACCTGTTCCCGATGAAGAACAAAACATTCACCAGAGTTTAGAAAGATTGTTGTTTCATTAAAAGAGAAGGGAATTCGTCACAAAATTTAAAGAAAGCTACTTGAAACGGGGGCATGATCATATGAAATATAGCAGTCCTTTTTCTTATACGGTGGTCACAGAAAGAAAGAGAAGTTAAGGTGAAATTAGGATCAAATAAAAATGGAGAGCATGATAGCCGAGTGGTTCTGTCACCGAATTCTCACCATGACAGCCGCGGTTCCAATCCCAACGAATTCAAGTGGGAGTTTAGAGATGTAAAGTCACATCCCTGTGGTTAGGATTCAACGTAACATTGGACGTCTCCTCGTTAAGATCACAATATCAAGAGTAACGTAAAATTACACGCTTGCTTTCAAATAAAATAATTAGGGTTCGGTTGTATCGGATGTTGCTGCAGGCATTTAGGCGTGAATACGTTTATTATTATTATTATTATTATTATTATTATTATTATTATTATTATTATTATTATTATTATTATTATTATTGTTCCGGGGTATCTGTGGAACGCAGAGGTGAAAAAGAAGGTGCCGGGGTGAATGGGTCTAACTACAAAATCAAAGTTAATATAAAACTGTAACAAAGGTTATATTTTTTCTCTTTTAAAACAAAACCAACAAGTAACAATGTCACAGGTACCGGTAGCAAAAACAAGTCTAGTAAAGACAAGATTGGTGGTATAAACAGAACTTGGGCTTGAAGTCCTCACTTAACAATTCCTGAGCTATACACGTAGCTTTACAAAGATCACCATTTTATGCAAGGGCAGAACACCCCTCAATACATGGAGCACTTGCTCCCAATTTTTAACATCAAGCCTTCCAGAGGCACTTTTACAACACTAGAAAAGAGCTGACACGCTCTCAGTTTTTTCAAGTCTATTCAAGGCGATATCAGAACCGTACAATTACTTGCCATCAAGGCACAACTTACAAAAATTTACCAGAGGTATCTCGTACCCAACCTACAGGGCCCTCGCGTAAAAGAAATAACAGTTAAATAAATGGCCCGAACACCAAAATGAAAGGAAGCGAATGCTTGCACTCCTCTATGTGACTTCTTAAAACCTAAAGGACACTAGGCCGATGACACTGGGGCTATTCCCAAACTATGGAGGTGACTCGTATAAGAATAATTTAAGACATAACGGATAGGAAGAAAACCAGTTACAAAACGTAGTCACCTCAAACCAATATGAAGGGGAGCTCGAAAGGGTAAATCACCTCTATCCTCGAATTACAGTTACAGATTTTAGGAAATGTTCACATTACCAGGCAGAACTTACATTTTAGAGAAGTAGGTTACATATTAACATTTCGGACCTATCCCTCGGGTTAAACTGCGGAGCTAGCAAGAAATAAAGATGTTAAACGGCCATTACCTTGCTGAAGACCTGCGGCCTGAAGAAAGAGGCACCTCCCGCCTCCTGCTTGACACACACACTAAGTTAGATGTTGATCAAATGGCCAAGAGACGTGAAAATCTGCAGTTTAAAAACCCTCGGGGAAAGTTCGAGACCTTTCACGAATAAGACAGCCACACCCTCTCACTTTATTGGTAGATGAAATGTTTACACACAAAATCGAAGAAGAAGCCTGTGTTAGGCTGAAAATTAATTACAGAAATTACAGAAATTAGTAATTCAAAACTGGCGGAAAGAAAACATCAATATTGCCAACCCAAAATTGAATGAACATAATTTAGTAAGGAACAAACTTAGGCATACAAAACTTCTTCAAAAACGGATCTTTCAGTTCGCACCAGGGTGCATAATCTTAGCTTTTTTGTCAGTGACATCTATGAGAGAATATCCACTCTTCTTGATCAATGGTAAACAAAACACGTAGAATTTCATACACTACATGAAACGTCAAATTACAGTAGTGACATCTTCTGAGTAAACGTTTAAGTAGGTCTAGTTTAAAGTTCACTGTTCCTCCTGTAGAGGAGTTCTTTTAGGTGCAAGATTTAAATGTGCGGTGTAGAGGTGTACCTTCCGGTACAATTTATTATTATTATTATTATTATTATTATTATTATTATTATTATTATTATTATTATTATTATTATTATTATTATTATTATTATTATTATTATTATTATTATTATTATTATTATTATTATTATTGGAGTCTGGTGAAGTACAGTGCCACAGTTTGTTTTGAGCTCCGTTTTTCAGACACTGGCCTAACACTTGTTACAAAGCTTATATGAGATGTATGACACATACGGTAAAGTTTCTACACAAATAGAAGATCGAGAGTGTTCGCACACTCTATCAACCAATATAAATTGAAGCGATCCTTTACGAATGAGAATCGAGTGAGTTTGTCACGCGGTTAGGGTCGTGTAGCTGTGAGGTTGAATTCGGGAGGTGGTAGGTTCAAATCCCACAGTCGGCAGCCCTGAAGATGATTTTCTGTGGTTTTCTACGGCTGCGGCCGCCCCCTTCCTAATCTATAGGTCGTTGGCACGGACATGTGAAGTGTGAGCGTACGGCATATGCGAAAAGTAACTGGTAAGAATACGGATTGCATTCCCATTGGATTCCCATTCTTACGTCGCTGAAAATCTTCGATGTGTTAATGCGACGTTAAACCTTTAGCAAAACATAAAAGTAAATATATGTACAACTGAAGGAATCGAAATTCAAATTTCCACACGTAATGACAGGCACACTGGAGTCGAGTCCGTATTCGTAGTCGGTCAAATTGACTGCTCATGGCAGAAGCACTTGTTGTTAGAAATATTATGTCAGTGTTGAAGAGCCTCCCCAATAAATGACAGTCGATACAGACACGGGTTTGAAGAGTGACTTCAACCATGTGTATGTCACGGACGAGTGATCCTTTGGTCCTAAAGTAATTTTGGATTGACATAGTCATAGATCTTTACATAGTTTTGCAGTACAAGTTTAGATATACTCGTACATCATGTATGGGAGATAAGTACAAATAACCTTACGGAAGGTAGGGATGAATATCCGCAGTTCGTAAAATATTTTCTTTAAATTTAGCGAATGGTTTGTGCTAGGGAGGAGCTTGAAGTAGAATGTGATGTTTGTGAGGTAGGTAATAATTCGTTTGCCCCTCAGCTTATACCATCCGCCGTATCATGTTTCAGGTAGTATGCGTGCATGAGATGTATGGAGCATGCGTGAGTTGTATGAAAACGTACGTACAAGAATCGTTGCGTCGCTTCTCAAATTATGTCGTGCTGTGCACTCATATCTGACTGTATATTTGTACACAACGTTCACTGACTCTAATCCACGTCCTGGTGAGCACTAGGTAGTCACAGTCCTTAGCCACTAGCAGAACGTACCCGTTATTCACTGACTCCTTATTTGTTGTCCGGCTCCATGGCCAAATGGTTAGAGTGCTGGCCTTTGGTCACAGCGGTCCTGGGTTCGATTCCCAGCAGGGTCGGGAATTTTTAACCTTAATCGGTTAATTTCGCTGGCATGCGGGCTGGGTGTTTGTGTCGTCTTCATCATCATTTTATCCTCATCACGGCGCGCAGGTCACCTACGGGAGTCAAATCAACAGACGTGCATCTGGCGAGCCGAACTTGTCCTCGGACACTCCGGGTACTAAAAGCCATACGCCATTTCATTTCATTTCATTTCATTTCATTTCATTTCCTTAGTTGTTCTTTGCGTTGACGTGTACTTTTTAAGCAAGAACTTTCGCACTCTCTGCTGTCCAGCCTCAATTTTCTGAAACTACCAAGAATCAACAAAATACCTAGCAGAACAGTGCTCAGCCGGCAGATGCTCAGGAGCGCGAGCATTAACATATAAAAGTAGAATTTTCTGCAGAACCATTAGGGCTACAGCTAGAGCCCTGCTCGGATGCGGATATCCACGGAAGTTAGTGTTATGGCGGATACCAACTGTATGGCAGTGCGGATAATTTTGCTGATAAATTATAAATAATGAAGTTTATTTATTTTCACTCAGGTATATTCTTTTTGCTTGTGGTTAGGCGACCCTTGACGGTGGTATGGGAGAATGGTGATATATAAAGAGCCTCTGGGCCATAAAGCCGTAAATCTGACCGTAGCCTAATTGGTTCCTTCCCCCAATTAATGGAAGGAAGGAACACAGAGAAAATCCCTCATAAACCTACGACAATAGGAGTTCTGGTGCCAGATATGAGGACTATTGTATTATGTTAACAGATCTAGCCTTTTAAGTACCTTGGGTGTAATATACTGTAGTTAAATATTTACAGTATCCGCGGATAAGGATAACATTTCGCGGATGCGGGTGCGGATACTATTTTGTATATCTTTCATATGTAATAAAACATGCGCAAGTTCAGTAAATGCTTACATATTAATAGCTGCCAAATAAACAATGTTAATTATTGAACAAATAGAATAGAGTTTCATGTCATCTGAATATAATTTATAAGTTATATCCATAAATTTTAGCTCAATTGATCCAGTAGTTTAGGCGCGATGGAAGGAGAAATGAAGAGACTTGAAAATGACCTCAATAATATTGTGAGATGGACAGTAGGCAATGATGATAAACGGGGTTAAACGTCAGGTTGTGAGTTTCACAAATAGGAAAAGTCCGCTCAGTTTTAATTATTGAGTTGACGGGGTGAAAGTTCCCTTTGGGGATCATTGTAAATACCTAGGTAAATCATCATCATCATCATCTGTTTACCCTCCGGGTTCGGTTTTTCCCTCGGACTTAGCGAGGGATCCCACCTCTACCGCCTCAAGGGCAGTGTCCTGGAGCTTCAGACTCTTGGTCGGGGATACAACTGGGGAGTATGACCAGTACCTCGCACAGGCGGCCTCACCTGCTAAGCTGAACAGGGGCCTTGTGGAGGGATGGGAAGATTGGAAGGGATAGGCAAGGAAGAGGGAAGGAAGCGGCCGTGGCCTTAAGTTAGGTACCATCCCGGCATTCGCCTGGAGGAGAAGTGGGAAACCACGGAAAACCACTTCCAGGATGGCTGAGGTGGGAATCGAACCCACCTCTACTCAGTTGACCTCCCGAGGCTGAGTGGTCCCCGTTCCAGTCCTCGTACCACTTTTCAAATTTCGTGGCAGAGCCGGGAATCGAACCCGGGCCTCCGGGGGTGGCAGCTAATCACGCTAACCACTACACCACAGAGGCGGACACCTAGGTAAATACCTAAGGAAATATCTTCATTGGGGTAATCACACAAATATGATCGTAAATAAAGGGTACAGATCTCTCCGCATCGTTATGAGGGTATTTAGGGGTTGTAGTAAGGATGTAAAGGAGAAGGCATATAAGCCCCTGGTAAGACCCCAACTAGAGTATGGTTCCAGTGTATGGGACCATCATCAGGATTACTTTATTCATGAACTGGAATAAATCCAAAGAAAAGCAGCTCGATTTGCTCTGGGTGATTTCCGACAAAAGAGTAGCTGTACAAGAATGTTGCAAATTTTTGGCTCGGAAGACTTGGGAGAAAGGAGACGAGCTGATCGGCTAATTGGTATGTTCCGAGCTGTCAGTGGAGAGATGGCGTGGGAGGATATCAGTAGACGAATAAGTTTGAGTTGTGCCTTTAAAAGTAGGAACGATCACAATATAAAGTTGGAATTCAAGAGGAAAAATTGGGGCAAATATTCGTTTACAAGAAGGGATGTTAGGGTTTTTTAATAACTTACCAAGGGAGATGTTCAATAAATTTCCAGTTTCCTTGCAATCGTTTAAGAATAGGCTAGAAAACAATAGATAGGGAATCTGCCACCTGAGTGACTGCCCTAAATGCAGATCAGTAGTGACTGATTGAGCATCTCATAGACTATGCGATACGAGCCGTGATTTATAATGTATTTATTATTTTTTACTATTATTATTATTATTATTATTATTATTATTATTATTATTATTATTATTATTATTATTATCAGTTACATAGCAATTGGGAAATATCCCGGTGGTATGATCACTTATAGTAGTGTGATAATAAAGTAAAATTAAAATGTAATTACCCAACGATAACAAGAACAACAACAACAACAACAACAAGAATACAACAACCAATTCCATGGAAAGAAAATATTACAAGAAATATTACTAGTTTAATTTAAATCCAGCGTCATCGTATACAAATTTACACGTACCGTATTTCAAAATTTTACACTGTGACGTACAGTAGATTGAGCGATCCAATCGCTAACTATTATTTTAGCATTGTAAATTAAATAGTTCAGATGCCTTAATACAAAATTTACATTGGATTGAGCGTTACATTAAAATATGACACCTCCTCAAAGAAATTTACACACAATTTAGAGAAGGTTGGAGTCTATTCTTGAAGGATCTTACAATTTGGGGTAAAGGCTCTAAGACAGCTGCAGGCAATGCATTCCCATCATCAATTCCCCGATTTACATACGAGCATTTACCACAGTTAGTTTTTGCCATATACCTCTTATTTTATGCGGATGGTCTGTTCTGCTTATGTAACAGGGCTTTCCTTCTCGACAGCTAAATTTTACACAAGCTACGTTATTCGTGTAGGTATTATACATGACACATAATCGTGTTCATTTCCTCCTAGTCCTCCGTGTCTGCCACCCAAGTTCTTCTATCATACTTGTTACACTAATTCTAGGATTAAAATCGTTAAGCACGAATCTTGCAGCCTTGCGCTGTACCATCTCAAGTTCGTTAATGAGTCCTGTTTGGTACAGATCTCATACAGCTGCTCCATATTCCAGGACTGACCTAATGAGTGATATATAGCCCTCCACCTTCGCCTGGGATGTGCTGCCCTTTAGCGCTCTTACCACGAAGTGTAAGGACTTGTACGCTTTAGAAATTACTCTTCCTAAATGGGTATCCCATTTTAGATGTCCCTTTATTTGGATTCCTAGGTACTTGCATGCGTCACTCTCTACCAGAGCGTCCGATCAAGGACAATATTCCCTTCGCTATGTTTCTTTCCCATTCTTATGAGACTGCATTTTTGAGAATTTTATTTCTTGTTATCGAGTGCCCACTTATGGAGTATATTTATATCGGCTTGTAATAACCTCTTATCGCCAGCATTCTGTACTTTTCTCTATATTATGTAGTTGTCCGCTTATAATCTGCACTCACTTCGAATTTTGTTCGCCAGATCATTGATGAACGCCGTAAATAGAACTGGCCCTCTAACACTACCCTGTACTACTCCGACGTTATAGAAACTTCGTGGGAATATTTACTTCTCACATTTACCCTCTGAGTGTGGTCTGTCAGAAATTCCCAGATCCACAGAACCAACCTTTTATCAATGTTTGTCTCCACCAATTTTCGGATCAGAATGTCACGTGGTACCACATCAAATGCTTTAGCAAAATCAGTTACAATAGCATCAACTTGCACACCTTTGTCTAATAACTCGCAAATATCTTGAAAGGGCGACAACATCTGGCTCTCGCAGGAGAAACCTTTTCTAAATCCATGTCGATGGCCATTAATCCACGAACTTTTCTACCATTGTTCCCTTAGATATTCTGAAATGAGGTGTACTATTTGTTTGCACACAATGGACGTAAGGTTAATGGGTCTATAGTTGTCCATTAGCAGCCTGTTTCCCCCTTTAAAAATCGGGACTAAAGTTGCTTTATAATAATAATGTTATTTGCTTTACGTACCACTAACTATATTTACGGTTTTCGGAGACGCCGGGGTGCCGGAATTTAGTCCCGCAGGAGTTCTTTTATATGCCAGCAAATCTACCGACACGGGGCTGACGTATTTGAGCACCTTCAAATACCACCGGACTGAGCCAGGAACGAACCTGCGAAATTGGGGTCAGGAGGCCAGCGCTCTACCGTCTGAGCCAATCAGCCCGGCCACAGTTGCTTTCTTCCAGTCATATTGAATTTGCGTATTGTTGAGAGACACGTTACACAGCAAATGAACGACAATCTCAGGAAAATCGTCGTTGGCTCACATCATCCAATGGCGGTAAATCCAGAACTGGATTGATTCCGAGCATACAGTAGTATCGCTCTCACTCTGACGCTTAAATTTTAAACATGCCGTAAGTTACGCAGCTGGGCACCCGTTGATTCAAATGTGGGCAGCTTACCAGAGTACGTGTACGTTAGAGCCAAGCGAAGGAGCGAACACACCCGGCATGACAGAGGAGCAGTGACTTTTCTTTGCGACTACGATTCCTCGCACCATTTTCAATGATTCTTGTTTGATTTAATCTACGCAAGATGTTAACAGTCATGGTTTTATTTTCCTATAATTACACATCCAAAGAAAACTGACACTTAATAATTTTTTTGTGACAACGTACAAAAATATTGGATTTAAGCGTGCAAGCTACGATTTAAATTTCTTGAATATCAGTGTTTCGACTAAGAAGAATCAAATTCTTGTTATTCATTTAGATAAGCGCAGTCCGACTCCTTAGCTGAAAGGTCAGCATCATGTTCTTCGGTTCAGTTCGATTCCTAGTCGGATCGGGGACTTAAAACCCGGGAGTAGTTAATTCCTCTAGCTCGGGGGCTGTTTGTTTGCGTTCCTTTTAATATGCATTTGCATACAATATATCACACTACAAGCCATCACAGAAACTCGCAATAGTAAATAATTCATCTCTCCATATAGGGTTGACGTCAGAAAAGGCATTCATTCGTAAAACTTGGCTAAATCTGTACAACGTGCCGACCCCAAGCAACTAGAAAAAGGCCAGGATGAAGAAGAAGACGACAAAGATTCTGTAAAACGCCATTGACCTTCACGGCCCGTGACATAACCACAACCTCAGTCGGGCTCAAGCACACACAGTGTCTTATATGCTGTGTGTCCGCGGGACATAAAGCACCTGCATTAAAACCGCTGTACAACGTTGTGTGTTACTTTTAGGTACAATAATCATTATCAGGTTGATCTTGTACTTCACGACGCCTTTATATGTCGATATCAGGTATAACAGAGGCAGAAATCCTGCACTCGCTCGCACAATGCGTTCTGACGCTCGGCATTAAGACGTGCCATAAACTTTCTAAAGCGTTGAGCATTGTCTTCAATCACACCAATCGATTCTTCATGCCCTGTATAATTCTGATACCCTTTATTCAATTTCGTGTTAGCTTCAAATGAATCTTCAAATTCGATCGTCGAATTTTACTTTACACACTCACCATTCTCTTGCATCAAACGTCACTCTACAGCAGTTCATTACGCCTTTCATAAATTTGTATTCCCTTTCCCTTTCACCTTGATAACTTGACCCACTAGCTCCGAAGTTACAGCCGAAAATTAAAGAAAGCGGCACTGCATTCGGCTCTATTTTGTCTTCCAATCACTGTGCTCTGATGACGTCATCAGTAGATGTGATTATATTGTTAATTTGTGCATAATTATGTCTTCTACACGATGATGATGTATGCCACCAATCTCTAGATTGTATAGTTGCTAGATTGCATAGTTGACCATGGCGCGACGTGTCGTTTTCATACTGCCACCCGTAAATCGGACCAAAATAATAAGAGACTTCACGTCAAAAAGAGGTAAAAGATTCGTGAAAATATCATGCGTATAATAAGTTTTCGTCAAAATAATAAGACAATACAAACATGGAAAAGAAAAGGTTTATTATTATTTAACTTAAATGACTCCTTTCTAGATGAACTTTCACTTATCCCAAGTATCAACTTACTTACCAAGGAGTTATTCTCGGACGTAACTGTTTTTTTTTACATTACTTGTTATTTACGTTGTGTGTTTATAATGGTTGTTATTACTAATATTTTATCATCATCATCATCATCATCTGTTTACCCTCCAGGTTCGGTTTTTCCCTCGGACTTAGCGAGGGATCCCACCTCTACCGCCTCAAGGGCAGTGTCCTGGAGCTTCAGACTCTTGGTCGGGGGATACAACTGGGGAGTATGACCAGTACCTCGCCCAGGCGGCCTCACCTGCTATGCTGAACAGGGGCCTTGTGGAGGGATGGGAAGATTGGAAGGGATAGGCAAGGAAGAGGGAAGGAAGCGGCCGTGGCCTTAAGTTAGGTACCATCCCGGCATTCGCCTGGAGGAGAAGTGGGAAACCACGGAAAACCACTTCCAGGATGGCTGAGATGGGAATCGAACCCACCTCTACTCAGTTGACCTCCCGAGGCTGAGTGGACCCCGTTCCAGCCCTCGTACCACTTTTCAAATTTCGTGGCAGAGCCGGGAATCGAACCCGGGCCTCCGGGGGTGGCAGCTAATCACGCTAACCACTACACCACAGAGGCGGACAATATTTTATTCTAATAGATTATTATGATTTGACTTACCAGGGTTTAACGGGAACAATTAGGTAAACGAAATATACAATAAGGTAAATAGGATTATTTTTCACTCTCTGAAGTGTATTTAACAAAGTTATGTGGTAAAAATGACAACGGGTGAACAAACGTATGCGCAATATGGCTGTACATAACGCTGTCCCTCTGTTGTTTTTAAACAGGTAGGTGCTCCCAGAAAGTGTATCCTACGTTAATAGACCGTGTTTCAGTGACAGGTGCATGATTCGTCTCAGTCCTGTTCCCTACATAAAAGTCACTATACAGAATGCGCACCAAGTCCGTATACCCATATATTAAATTATTACATTAAATTCAAAATGACTTGATATAAAAGTATATATATTTTTTAAAATACTATTTATTCGGGGCGTTGACCTAAGAACATCTGTTGCCCCTACTTTGCACCATATGTTATGAACTTGCGTGTATATATGTAAATTGAGGAATTGAATGTGAGGAAAGGAATATTAAGGACGACACAAACACCCAGCCCAGGCGGGGGATGTTAATCATGTATAATTAAAAATCCCTGACCCAGCCGAGAATCGAACCCAGGGCCGCTGGGTGACAGGCGGACGCGTTACCCCCTACACCGCGGGGCCGGACTGAAAGTGCATATACTCATTGTTCATTTATTTCTACCTTCACCTTACATCTCAGGAACCTAAAATATCCGTGTGTGTCCCTCCATGGTCTCTGCATAGCTGAATACGTCGCCATGTTCTGATGCTCATATTAAGCAACATCCTTGGGGTCATTGTTCGGAAAGTTTCGCGCAACGCATTTTCAGATCATCATTGCCTATATACCACTGCTTCCTCACATGTTCCTTGATGTAACCCCATAGTGCATTATCGGGTGTTGTTATATCAGGCCTCTTGGTGGCCATGGAAAAGGAGCTGGATCACTGTTCGATCCTCGACCTATCCAGCAATTCCCAAGGACTGCGTTCCGACGTTGTCGACCAGCCACTACTAAGTGAGCTGGTAGCCATCGCGTTGAAACCAAACAACACCCAAAATCCCCGCATTTTGCAGCTGCGGGATGAGCCTATCATTAATCATCTGGAGGTAACTGTTCTGATTAACAGAACGATAAAAAAAACATGGGACAAACAGATGCGCTTGTGTCATTCCGGCACAGATCATGACGTGAGGTGGGCTCCTCTCGATTTCTTGAATAAAATGTGGATTTTCTTTTCCACAAAAGTAAACATTGTGACTACGGGGGCTGCGATAAACCGCATATTCGTCAGTGAACTTGATTTCTGCCTTCTGAGCCATTGTTTGGAATTGTTGCAGCATCCGACCACAAGCATCAACACGTCTCTCTAAATCATCATCCGATAATTCATTGACACTCAATGGACACCAACTCCTCATTTTCAGATCCACTTTGATGTGTTTCCTCATGGTTGATTCCGGCATCCCCAACTCTGACGCACGTTTCCGAATGGATTTGACCGGAGATTGCTCGATAGATTTTTTCACGTCAACACAAACTTCAAGTCTGGTGGATGGTCTTCCATTTCTCGGCCCTTCGCGAACACTGCCCGTTAAAAAGGATATTTTCCCCACGCTAACAACGTCTTCTTGGTCAGTCAATCAATCAATCAATCAATCAATCAATCAATCAATCAATCAATCAATCAATCAATCAATCAATCAATCAATCAATCAATCAATCAATCAATCAATCAATCAATCAATCATCAATCAATCAATCAATCAATCAATACTTATCCGCATTTAAGATCAAAATCAAAATGCTCCAAGGTAGAAAATAATCCAGATCCCCAACAACAACGACAAGCGGATTGTATCAGCGTCAAAGTCGCAGACTTACTGCCATCAGGCGGCCTACTAACCAATTTTATTCCAAATGTGTTGCAATCTAGCAAACATTCCACGTGAGTTGGCCGGGAATTTCAACCGTGGCTGTCTTGCTGAGAAGCCAGACACAACTGCACTCAGCTATCACATCCCCTGAGTACGATCATCTTTATCATATCTGTTTGTACAAATTCGTGAATCGGATAATCCTTGTGAAGTAATTTCATCTGTAAGCTATATACTGATCTCATGAATCGTCACATTTGCATCATTCTAACGCAAGCTACTTTATTCTAAATTTTACATCTATCTCTACTACTGATGATGGTGGTGATTAACAACCTCCGCTGAAAAGTCTGAGCTATATGTCCCTTTCGCATCTAGTTCAACCATCAGGAGCTGATAATTCATTGCATGTCCGGCTTATTGGCTGAGTGGTCAGCGAAGTCACCTTCGGTTCAGAGGGCCCTGAGTTCGATTCCCGGCCGGATCGGAGATTTTAACATTAAACGGTTAATTCCTCTGGCTCGGAGACTGGTTGTTTGTACTGTCCCCAACTTCCTTGCAACTAACACACCACATACAGACTATTATAATTTGACCTAACAGGGTTTAACGGGCTCAAATAGATAAACGAAACATATAATAAGATAAATACGATTATTGTTAACTCCTTTACAAAACCACAGTTTTTTTTTTTTTGTCGAATTCAGCAACAGCGTTCTCGACGAAGATTACAGAAGAAGGACATTCCCCAGAGAAGTTTACTGGCTTCTATCCTTTTCAATGTACGGTGTATTCGAACGACCAACCCACAGGTCCTAATAGCACGAGTTTTTTAATACACTGATTGTCTTGCTGTAGCCACCCACAGCAAAGATTTCCAATGAGTGCAGAACACCCTTACAAGTGCTCTTGAAGATCTCTCCGGATACTACAGTATAAACCAGCTTAAACCAAACCCCTCAAAGACGCAAGTATGCGGTTTTCATTTGAGAAACAGGGAAGCCACTCGAATATTGAAGATAGTATGGTAAGGGGTCGAAATGGAACACCGCGACACTCCAAAATATCTAGGAGTGACGCTCGACAGATCTCTTACTTTTAAGAAGCGCTCTATGAACTGCAAGTCAATCACCTCAAGAAACTGGTCGGATCACTGTGGGGAAGTCATCCTGGTACCATCCGAACTTATGCAATGTTATTCCGCAACAGAGTATACCTGTCCTGTTTGGTATAGTTCCACGCATGCCAAACAGGTAGCTCTTAATGAAACCTGTAGAATTTTAACAGGCTGCTTGAAATCCACTCCTGTCGAATGGATTTACCACCTCGCAAGAATAGCATCACCTCCTCTTGCCAATAAGGAAAGAAATAAGTGGAGCAGGAAAGAACCCCTTTTCTGCATGGGTATGAACCACACCCGCAACGATTGAAATCAAGGAAGAGCTTCCTGAGAACATAAAAGGAACTTACAACCACCGCCGAAAAGTTAGGCTACAACTATGGAATACTAAGATCTACCTTTCTACTGGTTGGAGAAGAATTTCGGAAACTTTGCCTCTTGACCATGACGAGGAATGGATGACTTGGAAGTCCCTGAATAGATTGAGATCTGCAGTGGACATATCAAAGTTTAATTTAGCCTGATATTCATTGTGAATGTGGAGACTGTACAACATTTGCTGCAATGCCAACTGTGTTCCGTCTCCTGTACTCACGGAGACCTTCATTACTCCGCAGTGAACGCACTGGAAGTAGGCAAGTTGTGGTCACAAATAATATAATATTTGAACTGTGCCTTATATGAACGTGTTTCTGAAACCAGAATATGAATGAAAGTCACGCAGATTCCTGTAGACGACGCACTTCGGAGGGTCTGCCTTACAAGGCCACAAGAAATTATTATGCATAATGCATTACATGATTTTGTACTTTAATGTTGTCGGGTCGGTAATAGTACTTCACCCCTCAATCGTTGTGACGGTTCACTGTCGACTGCCGAATATCGCTAATCACACGCTGTGTATTTCACATTGTGTGGTTGCTGGGAATTGAACTCAGGGTCTTTGGGTAAGAGACTGGCTCGCTACTCCTATACCGTGGGGCCAGCAAAGTTTGGCTAAGCATAATTGGAATGCCCTTTCTCACCAATGTTAAAATGATCGAGTTTATGTCTTTATTTTTCTAAAGTTGTTGGTGGTAGAGCTTTGGAGTACTTGTCCGACTCGTTGGCTGAATGGTCAGCGTACTGGACTTCGGTTCAGAGGGTCCCGGGTTCGATTCCCGGCTGGGTAGGGGATTTTAATCGCTTCTGATTAATTCTTCTGGCTTGGGGACTGGGTGTTTGTGTCCATTACAACACTCCCCACTACCAAACACCACAGAAACCCGCAATAGTGCTTACATCCCTCCATATAGGGTTGGCGTAAGGAAGGGCATCCGGCCGTAAAACAGGGCCAGTCCACATGTGCGACGCAGTTCGCACCTGCGACCCCACAAGTGTGGTTAAAATGGCAGGGAAATAATAATAAGAAGTGCTTTGACGTACTTAAACCTTCTTCTAGCATTTGTTGTTTAGCCTACTGTTTAATACTGTATGTGCCAAATAAGATTGAGGGACTTTCAAGCAAAGGCTGTTTTGTAGACCACAGAATCTGACACATGACTATTCTCTAAAAGACTATCCTTTTTGAATGTAAGTAGGCGAAGGCGCCCACGGGTAAGCAATGTAAGGAAAATATACCGAGTTATTTGATGGGGTCTAACGAAATTATACATGATGAACACTTGTGCTGAAAATGTTTTAAGAACTAAGCAACCTACAAATATTGTAAAATTGTGCTTTTGTAGAGGAGGTGTACTACCGTACTATTTTTTTTTGAAAAATGTTCATTTATTTGCAATAGAGACCATCAGATTCAGAATAGAAAAGCAACAAAGCAAATATTCCTCATTATATCAGAAAAGATAGAGAGTATGTAACTGTAAATAAAACAGTTCGGCAATTTATGGAGTAGAACAATTAAGGAGAAAAATATTATATGTGTGTCTAATTGAAGTAAGTGAGTGCATTTTGTGATTTTAGTTCAGTTGCTTCTTGTAATTGTTTTATAACTTCTCTAAATAATTTCGATATAGGGAGACTTCATAATAAAAATGACAAACTCAGAAAATTGAGATCTTGAGATCACTTTTTAATTTGAAAACTCATGCAACCAAGCCCCGAATGCTCTAAACACGTTGTATCTATATGAAGAGGAACATGAACACTCTATGTACGAGTCATAGGAGTCAACCAGAAGTAATTAAAATTCTCGATCAGTCGGGAGTCGAACCTGGGATCCTCTGAATCGAAGGCCCCAACTCTCACCATTCAGCGAGGAGACGGACAATTTTGATTTGTCACTGATAAACAATTAATCTAGGCTGCCTCGTTTGTTATGGCTATATTACCAACGTAAAGATTTAGTTTTACTGTACAAACGAATGTAAATCTCAGCCTTCCTTGTCGGGTGGTTTTCGGAACGTGCAGATTTCATTACAAGTGTGTTAAAATGGAGTAATTTTGATTTAGTAATCTTATTCTTACACTTCCTTTCCCATAAGAAATGTGTAACATATGTTCATATCGGCCAGTTTTACGGTTAGATGACCTTCTCGACACCAACCGTATGTGGAGGGATGTATTCACTAATGCATGTTTCTGTGGTGATTGGTAGCGTGGTTTATTGCATGTATATGAAGATTAGGAAAAATACATAAACCCTATCTACGAGTCCGAGGAATTATCCAGAATTATGCGGGAATCGAATCCGGTACCCTCTGAATCGAAGGCCTCGACGCTGACCATTCAGCAGGGAGACGGACAATTTTAATTTGGTAATGATAAAAAATAAATCATTATTCTCGGACGACTTTCACAACCAGTAAAACACCAAATTTATTACAAAATATTAACATTATTTTTCGGAATGTATATCTGTCAATGTTTTTGATTTCTAGATCTCAAACTCACCTCCCACCTCTAAAGTA
This sequence comes from Anabrus simplex, assembly GCF_040414725.1. NCBI lineage: Eukaryota > Metazoa > Arthropoda > Insecta > Orthoptera > Tettigoniidae > Anabrus > Anabrus simplex. Next base: position 290,324,540 of record NC_090267.1, read on the forward strand.
TTTTGTGCAGTTATCAGACATCGAATAGACAGATAGCAATCCTAGAACATTTTAGTTTATATTTATTACAACTGGAGTGAATAAAAATCTGATAATTTTGCCGGGATAATTAACGTGCAAACACGCGAACTAAATTACTTTTCCATAGCTACAATTTGTTTGGAAGAAGTTGTCACATTATCTACAGAAGTGGAAGTGAGTGGCTTTAGTACATGGTAATTAATACAATACCCTGTACAGATTGAATGAACTCAACTTTCAGTCATTAGTCCTCTATGTAATAATGGTTACTTTTAATTACTGTTATGCTGTGTATTTTATGCTGATTTTCGTGAACAATAAGAAACTTAGCCTACAGCTCAAATAAGACTTATACACACTTCAATATCCTACTTTTCCATTTAACCATAAATATTACGCTGGTAATTAGGTCTCTTCCATGCTCTTGATGGCTTACTTCAATATTAACGTAATTACATTTTACAGGAGTGAAGACATTCTATGTCGTTACAATCTCGCGGTTAAGAGGAGTTGGCATACCCTAACTCACCAATGTTAGAATTATCTTATGCCCCCGCATTGCAGAAATCATTGCAGCTAGAACTTTGAAATTCTCAAAGCTTCTTTTATCATTTGCCTTACGTTCACTGAACTACGTAGAATTACTCTAAATTCATACTTTAATTGTAACATATTTTTAAACGTGTGTAACTCCAGACAATAATAATAATAATTTTTAGAAATGAATTTCGTTCAGTTGTTTTTTTAATTCTTTAATAACTTCTATAAGTAAAAATATTCATGTACTTCCTTCAAGACTTCATTTCATTGCGACTGGGGTAGTGGAATAACTAACTATGTCATGTGTTAGGGGGACATAAAATGTAGAAGAAAATAAATTTGCTAACTTCTAATAGTGATATACGAATTAGAAAAATGTTCTTGAGGACTTCAAGTTGGAGCTTGCCTTCGTATGGAAGCAAAACATGGATAATGACTAGTTCAGAAAGAAAGAAAACAGAATATTTTGAAATGTGGTGTTACAGAAGAATGCTGAAGGTGAAGTGGGTAGATTGAATCACGAATGAAGAGATGCTGAATCGAACTGATGGTAGAAGAATGGTTTGTCGAAATTTGACCAGAAGAATAGAATGATAGGACACATCTTAAGACTCCCAGGACTTGTTCAATTCGTTTCTAAGAGAAGTGTAGGTGGTAATAACGGTAGAGGTATAGCAAGGTATGAATATAACAAACAGGATGCAGGATGTAGTAGTTACATAAAAATGTAAGGGTTAGCACAGGATAGGGTGGCATTAAATTCGCCTATGGACTGATGAACCAAACAACACAACTTATCTAAACATTTGCCTATTATCGACTTAGCAGTTTGTGTGATATACGAGCACCTTGCATTGAAAATGTCAAATAATAGAAATTTAGATCAAAGATGACAACTCAGTAACCAAACCGAGAATTACTAACCAAATGCACAATTCTGAACAGATATACTTGCCTTCACACTGCTACCAATTTAAAGAAATACATTTTTTTAATCTGCGCAAGCCAAAACTTTCTACGTCAAGTGGTCTTGGAAATACAAAGGTGTCGTTAAAAGTACTGTACGTACCAAATGCATAATGCAGAAATGTTGACTTCGTAAATATGAAGAAATTATGTTTCATGACTGAGTTTCATTAGAAATAATAGTATTACACCAATGAAATCAGCGAATTCTGAAATTACATTTTGGGATGAAAATCAATATATTTCATTTTTTTTAGCGCCCTAACTCCCCTTAATGCCAAAATCATGGCCGTAACATTATCATTAATATTATTAAGAATGTAACTTTATGGCCTTGCACATTCTATCCAAAAGTGGGTTCTAACTTATAATCGAATTTGAATATTTTTAGGTAAAGTTGTTCGATTATCAACAGCAAGAATTCGGAATTCGCCGTTCGAATCCCGACCAATGCATGTGGTATTTTGAAGTGAAAATTCATGTCCCTGTGATTCAAATTGGACATAAAAATAATGGAGATCCCGTGGCTGTGAGCACGAAACCAAGTCGCGTAAAACTACACGTTGGTTGGTTGGTGGCTTGCTTGCTTCGCCATCCCAAACAAGAATATTAAACCCGCCAACTGTAATTCCCAATCAATCAGAATGTGACCGTTTCCCAGGGTTTTTTGGGTTGTTCACAAATTGTGTAGGCAGTTGAGAAGAACACTCAGTGTGTAAAAGCTCGATATAGCCATAAATATTGTAGATCATAAAAATATCGTAGGCATTGACACAAAACTCACGTGTGTGGTTGAAAGGTACAGTTGATTATGTGATCACTTATTGTAGGCAAGTTTGGAGGGTGAATTCTGACACTCCAGACTGATTAAAGAATTCTGAAATATTAAACACGTATCAGTGTATTTTCTGTCCGGCTCCATGGCTAAATGGTTAGCGTGATGGCCTTTGGTCACAGGGGTCCCAGGTTCGATTCCCGGCAGGGTCGGGAATTTTAACCTTAATTGGTTAATTTCGCTGGCACGGGGGCTGGGTGTACGTGTCGTCTTCATCATCATTTCATCCTCATCACGGCGCGCAGGTCACCTACGGGTGTCAAATCAAAAGACCTGCATCTGGCGAGCCGAACATGTCCTCGGACACTCCCGGCACTAAAAGCCATACGCCATTTCCATAGTGTATTTTCTGGCTCGTTGGGGTTCTGAACTATACCGTTGACAGTCTGTTGAGATTTTCACATCCGGAAAATGCCTGAGCTATGTCTTAATGAATATCATAGCTATAACTTCTCTGTCCTATTATTATTATTATTATTGTTATTGTTATTATTGGGGAATAAACATAGATGGGGAACCTGACTTAGAAAATAAATTGAATAAGATTCCACGCATTATGTAGCTCCATAAGAAGACATTTTAAGAACGTTCGGAGGAAAACTCATATAAGATTTCAGAAGGTGGCAGTCAGACCAAACTAGCTTCGTGTAGATAAAATCTGGGTAACAGCAAATTGTGGAGTGGAAAGTGTAACTGAAGCAGCAGGAATGTAGTTTCGGAGAGCAGTCAAAGTTTTTTCACTATTAGACAGAATCCCAAGTGAGGATATTTTACAGGAACTAAAAATGTCAGAAATCCATAGAAAATTCGATCTGTATTTAAACAGAAGTGTACTGAACACATAGAGAAGATGGAAACTAGTCGGCTCCCAAAATGTGCTCTTCAGTATTAACGTAAGGGTGGGGGGATGGTGGTTGAGAAAGGGAATGAGAATATCCCTGTAATTTATGACAAAATACGATGCCAGAACAGGTTGAGTGATATCATAAACTGTGGAAGAAGGTCATTATATTATTATTATTATTATTATTATTATTATTATTATTATTATTATTATTATTATTACCCTGGTCAAATAATTGAAGCTTTTCTATGTTAACAAGGAAACAATGAGTGATTTCAAGTGACTTTCCATGCTGATTTCAGATGTTTGTAGAGAACTTTTCCATCACGCAGGGTTTTTGAGTAATCGCATCTAAAGCATCTCGAACCTATAGATGACAATATCTTAGCTGAAATTACATTTACCTACCTAACATTCATGTGAAGTAGATTTTTGGCTGTATTTCACTTCGGGAACACCTCTCTTCAGTGTCCAATAGTGCTCTGCCTACATATGTGGATCCCATTTGCCCTAGTAGCTTCTTTCTATTTCCACGATGCTCTGACAGAAACGCTCCCAATGTTCCTCGCTCACCTACATGGGAATGCAAAGTGTACTTTTAAAAACATATTACATACCATGTCTTGTAGTTCTCAATCATATCACTGACAAGTTCTCTGTAGTTTTGAGACTTGAAGTTTCCTAGAGAGTTCGTGGCAACGTTTTTGAAAGGCAACCATGTAACTGCTTCTTGCATATGTAAGTGGTTTTCAAATTGTGTATCTTTCACCAGTTCCCTTATTTGATGGCCAACTAATATTCCTTCCTTAAGGTTAGCTTCACCCATTCTCGGGAACTTATTTTTCAGTAACAGAAATGCACTGCCGTCACGATCCATTGCTTTCACAACAAGTCTAGTTTCATATGCAGTGGAGACAGTAAGATTTATTCAGAACATAAAAGTTAATGAAAAAAGTTTTCTAGTCCTGGATGGACACTCTTTTTTGCAAGTTATAATTTTTTTTTTTTTCAAAATGGTTACGTCTATCTCTGCAAAATTTAATGTAGCCAAGCTGTAAGCCACGCGAGACAGCTGTAACTTGCAAAGGATGTTTATCAAACTGGATAGTAATAGTTTCATATTATCATAACTTTCCTTCATATAAATTGCATGGGCTAACGGGATGAACGACTTTTTTCCCGTTATGTAGTACCACTCCTTTCAAACATGTTTTCGAGGAATGTATGAATAAACGCCAATCCTCAGGTTCATGCTCAACGCCCAGTGCCTCAAACAAAGAATCAACATCACTGCGGAAAACTTTCTCCTCTTTAGAAAACATAAGCTAATATTTATTTTTCCGTTGGCAGTTGAAACTTACTTTGGCGTGACTCTGCAGCAGCTTCCAGGCTTTCAATCTTGAGGCGAGTAATTCCTCCTGTGTTAGAAAGTCAGGTTCATTTATAGTAAGATCTTCCACAAAATCTGGAACATTCTATAATTCATTCTGAGTATCAGGATCACTTTCCGTATCTTCAGACAATGTTATGTCATGCGGTGGAGTTGGTATGGGAAATCCGGGTCCATGGAGCACCGGTCGAGTTGCTGAATCTGAAGATGGATAATTAACAGTGTGTCTAGACTTCCAACTTATTCCAAACATAAATGTCATGCAGAAGTAACAGTCTGTCAAATGATCTTTAGGATCGCACCATATCATAGAGAGGACTGCGAAAGGGATATTACGGGATCATTATAATCACCCATTTAAAAGTGTCACAAATTGTGAACAACAGATGTTCGAGGCCCGTATCTTGTTCTGGTCTATTTTGTTCTCAAAATAACTCTCATACCTTTTCTAACTAGAGAAGTAAAATTTGACCCCTTGAGCCCTTAAAGTGTTTCTATTGTTAAGACACATTAAATACATGTTTCTTATACATTATACGAGTACACTTATGTACTACTCCTTATTTCCTATAATGTACTGTAGGTACGGTATTGTACACTTCTATCACAATTCAATTTTTCAACTGAAGAGAACAGAGTATTATCTTCTTTCTTTAGCGAAAACTTGTATTAAACTTGGAACTATAACCTTACAATTACAATTTTGTTAAGGAAAGTGTAATTGTTGTCATTCCTGAAATCACAGGCAACAATCACCAAACATTACAAGTCAACTGTTGATTTGGAATAGCGGAATGAAGTATGTATGCCAAATACTCCTTCCTTCTAGTCAGTATGTTATATACCACAAACATTAATACACAGGAAACGTGAAATGGGGGGTGATGGAAAAGTTGTGACTTCATTTTAGGAATCAACGGATGGAAATAAATGCATAAGAAACACTTGAACTTATTTATTTAATAAAATCATTATCGACCAGTGTATTATTAATACTAATAACATGAAGCAATAATTTACAATTCTGTGCATGAACCATAATTTTCGAAACGTTCTTGTTTCGTGGGTCTACTGATTGCTTTCTTTTTAACATCTTACTGCACTGGTAAGCATACAGCGACGCTGGGAGGAGAGAGTGATAGGACAGGAAAGGTAGAATCCGTAGCCTTTATTAAGCTACAATCTCAGTATTTTCCTGGTGTGAATGTGGGGATCAACGGAAAACCATCTTCATATCTATCGACGATGGAGTTCGGTCACACTACCTCTCGAAAATAGTCTTTCAGCTGCACAACCCATACCACGTTGCCGACTTGCTCTGTACGTAATGTCATTTCTATACTATACGTGGCCACAATTTGCTCACATCTCTACCGATGACTCTAAATCATCAGATGGAGTGGGCATTTCTGCCCTCTTTCGGGTACATCCGTCAAGTTCTCCTTACCTGGTGAAACATGAGTTTACCGCTGAAATTCTGGCTATCCGGGAGGCTGTCTCACAATTATGGTCGTTTATACCAGTTAGAAAACTTATTCTTTCAGATTAACAAAGCACTCTACAATTCTTACAAACCCCACATTCTAATTTGAAATGCCATAGATGGGCCTACATTTATGAAATTCGGCAAATGGCGTGGGAAGCACGATCTTCAGGTACTGGAAATCAGTTTATTTGTATTAAAGGATATGTAGGCATTCTTAACACAGTCAACCCACTGCATATACAGGCAATAACAGGTGCACTTTTTGTTGCCGTTGCCCTTGCGTACAGAGACTTCTTTCCACTCCTTCATCATCGCACTCGAGAAGAATGGTCTCAACATTGGAGAATAATACAAAGAGATAATGAGCTTGTTTTACGCTTCACATCAACTACAGTAGACATGGGATAAAAACACCTTGATTTCTCCAAATGGAATGCTGACATACGTATGCGAAGTAGCGTAATCATGGAAGCTTTTGAAGCCATTAATATCGCACTGCAATTGTTGACTCACCCTACTGTTCATGCGACAGTCAGTCAATGCAAGACTTAAATCTTATTTTCCTTGCGTGTGATCTCTATCGAGAACAGTGACGATCGTTTTCTAATAACAGTTTGGGTGTGTTGGGATTCCAGTTCCCAGTTAACGTTCAGCGTTTGCTTTCCTCAAACAACCTTCAAGTTTATAACGCCATTGCCTTTTTTCGAAGACATTCTAATTTACTGTGCACTTGTAAAATCAATTTTGTTTGGTATTGTTATGTCTTTGTATCCTAATCTACATTTGTAAATCAATCTTGTAAGAATTTTTATTTTTGTTTCATGTTGCCAGAACGTTAAGAGGACTATTTTTGACAGAAGACTTTAATTTGATCAGTGTGTTACAAGTTGTTTCTCCAAAGGTATTATCCTCCTTTTTGAGTGCTTCAGTGTATTTCAGTTTCATTTTATGTGTCATTGTGATATTATATATGATTGTGGTTCACTGTCTGTTTGGCTCCTTGAAATCCAAGAAAAAAATAAACATAGAAACTTTCTCTATCAGCATACGCACCTCATATTGTTGTTAGTTCAAATAACAGGATAGACACATCGTAATCATCAATATCGTATATTCAAAACGTGTAAAATTTCGTCTGATAACATGTGTTGATGTGGTGTCTATACTAGAGTGGGTGATGTTTGTAATTAACTGTGGGTAGTATTAAGTATTAGGTACTATCGCGACTTTCGCCTGGAGTGGCAGTGGGAATCCTGGTGGAAAATCTAGGAATCGAATCCAGGACAGCTGGGTGGGAAGCTATTATTCTAAGCCGTTGATCACGCTGCTGGTCTTTAAACCGAATCATTTTCTTCGTCTTCTTCTTATTCTTCTTCTTCTTATTATTATTATTATTTGAGAGCTACCGATTAATCGATTAATCTAAAATCCGATTAACCGACCAATGTGCTTTAACCGATTAATCGAACAGATTAAAGTTGTGGTGTGGTGAAGGAAATATAACTCTTGCGTGCCACAAAACCTGTGTATTGTATTTTATTTGCCATTTGGTGTGCTAGCCTCACCTATTTTATGATTGACAGTTCATTAAAATAAGCTAATGTTCATGTCTTTCTTTCAGAAAGGTAAAGTGAATAATACCTCCTTAATTATTTTCTTCTAAAACGAGTGTTATGACCATTGCTTTTACAAACTACTGGAAAGGAAATACTGGACAGACTATTGTAGTATATTTGCGGACCTTGACAAAACACATTTAGGTGGCATAATGTGTGGGGGAGAAGGTATTTGAAGGGACTGTCATTATGGTATTTCCAGTAATGTGTGAATAGTTAGATACCAATTGCTAGAAAGACACTCTAGGAAACGTGACAATATAAAACCTCAGTTCGTGTTTGGTTGATATTCAGAATACAGTATATATTCACATTCAGTGTTTGTGGACTTCAGTTACAAATATGGCTTATGAACTGATGCGAGGAAAACTTGGTGAAAGTTTCGAATTTAAACTAAACGATTGTGGTAAAGTGACAAACAGAAAAACAGTATTTTGTAAGAAATGTGGAAAATCGTTCAGTTACATTGGACAAACAAGCAGTCTTCAATATCATCTCAAACATATTCATCCCTTCCAAAGTGTATCTGCTTCTATCAATGTCACTAATAGTTCATCTTCTCAGTCAACGTTGGAACCTCTGTCGTCTAATAAGGAAACTGAAATTACGAATAAACTTGTGAAGTGAATTGTATAAGACAGTAGGCCGGTCAACTTTAGCTCTGATCGTGGTACTGAAGAGGTTTTATACCAAGCTCACATTTCTCACACTTACCATCTTCCCACTAGAGACACGGTAACAGAAATATCTTTCTGGGAGTTGAAAGAGCAAAGTACGACAATTTTTTGTGTGCATCCCACACTCTACAATTAAGCTTATGTAAAGCTACAAGGATGCTGTTTTAGAAACATTACTTTCAAATTTCAGGAAAAGAGTGAAACATTTTAAACACGGTCATTTTCTAACAAATCAGCTTGATAAAAATCTTACAGAACAAAGCCTTGGTGCATGTAAATTGAAACAGGACATAGTTACTCTATGAAATAACACGAATATTAGAGATATTTATGAAAGCTAAAAGGGGTATTTAAGAGGTCCTATCGACCCACTCCTCTAGTATCAGACCTCTATCAGCAGTTAAATGGGAGATGATAGAAAAAATTGATTGTGTCTTAAACCATGTTTAGATATATCCGACCTCCTTGGTGGAGGCAAATATGTGACAGGTAGTGTTGCCTGTAGCAACATTTGAAATTACTTTTACTTTGCTCCGATGTCGATCCTGGGTATTTAAACTGCCTCAAAGGTGGTGTCCTTGGCTCGAATAAATGATTGGTGTAATATGAAGACATTCCAGGAAGCTACTGTTTTCGATCCCAGATTTAGATATCTTAGATATACTGGAAAAAAGAACCGGGAATCCGTGTGGAAAATAATTTCGGAGAGAGACATGGACGGAGTACAAGTTCCAGTAAAAAACAATGCTGCAAGGAAAGTGAATTTTGAAACTTACGAAGACGAACAGGATTCCTGACATGCCATTTCGGTTTCGAGTTCGGCACCACATGTGATGGAGAGTAGTTGGCGGAACTAGATGACTTTGAAGACCCTCTGAAATGGTGGAAAATACCTTAAGTCCAGCTTCCACATCTCGCACGCATAGCAAAAAAATTGCTTTTGCTTTCCACTTACTTGAGTTCCCTGTGGGAGAGTGTTCAGTGATGCTGAAAATGTTGTTACTAAGACAAGGCAGCCCTTATTTCTGAACATGTCAACGCACTGAAATCCATGAAGCCCTGGAGCAAAGAGATGTGAATAAGTAAATGTAAACTTCACAGTTACAATCGTTTATATCATCAAATCATCAATATTGAAATATAAGAAGTATATTACAGTAACTGCTTTTTAATTTTTTGTTACATGCATGTCATCAACACAATTACAATTTCTTCTTAATCTGTTTACCCTCCAGGGTCGGTTTTTCTCTCGGACTCAGCCAGGGATCCCACCTCTACCGCCTCAAGGACAGTGTCCTTGGAGCTTCAGACTCTGGGTCGGGGGATACAACTGGGGAGGATGACCAGTATCTCGCCCAGGCGGCCGAACCTGCTATGCTGAACAGGGGCCTTGCGGGGTATGGGAAGATTGGAAGGGATAGAGAAGGAAGAGGGAAGGAAGCGGCTGTGGCATTAAGTTAGGTACCACCCCGGAATGTGCCTGGAGGTGAAGTGGGAAACCATGGAAAACCACTTCGAGGATGGCTGAGGTGGGAATCGAACCCACCTCTACTCAGTTGACCTCCCGAGGATGAGTGGACCCCGTTCCAGCCCTCGTACCACTTTTCGAATTTCGTGGCAGAGCCGGGAATCGAACCCGGTCCTTCGAGGGTGGCAGATAATCACACTAACCACTACACCACAGAGGCGGACACAATTAAAATTTAACAGATAAAAAATACGTCTTCTTTATAGCATATCGAGTTGTAAAATTACATTATGGCTGTTGTTTTTCTTGAACTCACACTGTGTGAACATGATTAAATACCGATTAATCGGCCGATTAATCGATTGAAGGCATGCGGTTAAGCGATTGAAGATTTTTAATCGATCGACAGCTCTAATCATATTATTATTATTATTATTATTATTATTATTATTATTATTATTATTATTATTATTATTATTATTATTTTGCTATTGACTTTACGTCGCATCGACACAGATAGGTCTTATGGCGACGATGGGACAGGAAAGGGCTAGGACTGGGAAGGAAGCCGCCGTGGCCTTAATTAAGGTACAGCCCCAGCATTTGCCTTGTGTGAAAATGGGAAACCACGAAAGACCATCTTCAGGGCTGCCGACAGTGGGGTTCGAACCCACTCTCTCCCGAATACTGGATTATTATTATTATGATTATTATTATTATTATTATTATTATTATTATTATTATTATTATTATTATTATTTTAGAGTAATTTTCTTCTGTTAGAATAAAAATGATGATGATAATAATAGTAGCTGTGATGATTATAATAATTTGCTGCAGACATGTTAATGTTTTCCACTCAGATAGTATTATTACGGGCAGTAATGGCGGCTGGGGTAATGCCGTCCCCCCCCAGCCCACCGACCGGCCGGTGTGGGACAAATGACTGTCTCTGGTAATGATAAGGTGTGTGTGCTCTTCCCTGAATGAATAGCCTTATAAAGTCTTTGTGCTGTTGATCGCTCCGACCTCGAACCCTTCCTATTGGCTCGTAAGAGAACTGTCCTTAATTATATCACCAAATAAAACGTCATTACACTCTTGTAGCCGTAACGTACTGAAACAATTACTGCACTGGTGCAATTAACAATCAATAACACTGCGACATAAGGAAATCAGTACTCGGGTAATAGAAGAGTGCCGTTGTTCGTCGAATCAATTTCAATGTATTGTAATTTATAGAGATAGCACATAACATTAACACATTTTTACAATCATATTCATAATATACTAAGAATACTGTCATTCTTTTAACATTTCTGGGAATCTCAATAGTTCCTTGTAAAACGTCATTGTAAATTTATAGTTTGAATACGGCGATGTGAAAATGAAAACCTACAACCTGTTTTCCAGTCATTGACCGGGTCAGGGATGTAATGAATGAAGCAGATATAGGCTGTTAGTACGATGGGGTCGCCACTCCCAAAGTGATTTATTAATGAATGATAGATGGTATGAAATGAGAATGGAGAGTGTTGCTGGAATGAAAGATGACAGGGAAAACCGGAGTACCCGGAGAAAAACCTGTCCCGCCTCCGCTTTGTCCAGCACAAATCGCACATGGAGTGACCGGGATTTGAACCACGGTATCCAGTGGTGAGAGGCCGACGCGCTGCCGTCTGAGCCACGGAGGCTTCCAAAATACGGCGATGTAATTTTTTAAAAAATATTACTAAATGCCCTAGTTTTGGAAATCGAATACTTTCAATCATCAGCCTTGCATATGTCTCGTAATATAATATTTGAAGGTATCTACTAATTTATGTGGTTATAAATGTTTGTTTATGAGAGAAGTATAATTATTCTTGCCTGAAAATAATGAACTATCAGACAATTTCTCCTGGAGTGGGTGTGGCACGAATAGGAAATATGGCACAAAAGGCATTTACACCAGCCTCGCAATTTCATGATGTGTTTAAGAACATAGTTTACTTTAAAACCGTGTAAGAATTAGATAAATGACAAATGTAAGAATTACTGAACTAACGTTTACGTAGAAGAAATGCGTGAATGTCAATAGAATAGAAAGGGAAATAATACTCTCAGCCGAAAGTAAGTCACCCTATTCGACGCCTAGCTAAGAGGAGGAATGAGATCGAAACGGGCTACTTGACCTAGGACTTGACTGGATTTGGATGATCAATATGATGAAGAATGACGATGACAGCGATGTTTTCGTTTGTTGATATAATTCAACTCAATTTTAACTATGATGGTAGATATGTGATTAGTTGAAACGATACAGAAGGTAAACCACTACCACTACTCTAATATTACTAATTACTACTAATACTGTACTACATGATTTGATGCACTGAAAGTAGAAGAGAATCAGAATCAAAGGGCTCCATTTCGGGTAATGTGTGCAGCAATTTTGAGGCAGCTTTCACGCAGGTTTTTTAAATTAGCCGACTTGTTAGGATAATACCTTTTCGATTCCTTAATGTCTTCACAGTTCGGCTCCATGGCTGACTGGTTACCATGCGGGCCTTTGGTTGAAGGGATCTCGGGTTCGATACCTGGCTGGGTCGGAGATTTTAACCCTCATTGGTGAATTCGTATGGCTCGGGGACTGGGTGTGTGTTCCGTCTTGAACGTTAGATATCATTATGGGTAGGGCCTCATCCTCACAGACGCACATGTCACCCATAAGTGTCAACTCTAAAGACTTGAATCAGTCCTTACCGTAGGTCATACCGCATTATTATTATATGAGTGTTATAAATCCTGTATAGGTAACATCCTGACTGCAAACTCATTACTTGAGCCAGGCCGGGTATTTTTGGTTCATTCTTCTTTTTAAATTCTCGGAAAAGAATAGGGCATCGTCCGAGCTCATGGTAAAAATGTGGTAGTACATTAATAATTCATTTCACTATAACTGTATTGGAACTTACACATCCATTTTTAGGAATTTTTCAAATTGTCTGATCGCATTACATTCAACTTTATCTGAATGATTGAATGCTGTTTGCAATTTTTCAACAGCATATTATACACAGCCTTTGCAGTTAAGATATTGAAGTGACGTGAAATCATTCCCTCTCTCCTTTTTGAATATTTTAAACTTTGTTCAAATTCATTTTAATATTTTAATTTCTTAAAGTATTCTTATTGATTGTATTTAACCCTAACATGAATTATTCATTTATTAAAATGAGTTAGAGTTGCGCAGCTGTGAGCTTTCATCCGAGAGATAGTGGGTTCGAATCCCACTGCCGGCAGCCCTGAAGATGGTTTTTCGTTGTTTCTCATTTTCACACCAGGAAAATTCTGGGGCTGTACCTTAATTAAAGCCACGGCCGGTTCCTTCCCATTCCTATGCCTTCCCTATCCCATCGTCTCCATAAGACCTATCTGTGTCGGTGCGACGTTATTAAGCAAATAGCAAAAACAAAAAAACAAAAAAGAAAGAAAAAAGAGAATGATCTGGTAAATATGTTGCGATGTAGGATGCAGAAAGAAATATAGCAATAAGCGTAAATGGCGATGAAACACGTATGTGATTAATTGACTTGAATAGAATAGAATACTCCCATCCCCTATTTCCGGATCGCCAGGAAATGGGGAGAGAGTAATCATTTATTGCAATCCAAATGATTTGATACAGGCATGAATTTGCTACAATTTATTTTTCTGCTAGCTGATGTACCCGTGCTTGGCTACGGAATTCTACATTATATACAGAATTCTAGGTTAGGTAGTGTAGACGTTGTGAGCAAGGTTTTATTAAATTGCATAGCTCTTAACGTTACCGTAGAAACGCGACGAGGAAGTCACTGAACGTCTTTTCTCTTATGAAGACTGGGTTAGGGAATTTTCATTGTAATGGTAGGCCCGCCACGGATAAACACCAGCTGGAGAGAGAGCTTTTATTATTAAATGACTATGGGACAATTCGTGAGTGAATGAATGAATGAATGAATGAATGAATGAATGAATGAATGAATGAACGAATGAACTGAATGAATAAGTGATTGGATGATTGAGTGAGTTGAGTGCTCTCAGCCTACATCTACGGAACTCCAGACGATAAGGTGAGAACATTCCATGTGGATGATTAATGCATGGTTGCAGGAGTGAGTGAATGAACTGACTTCATGCATGCATGAAAAAGAAAAAAAACGAGTCTCTCTCCTCGTCATGGATAACCATTAACTGGGGAGAAAACCTTTATTCCTGGATGAGTAAATGAATGAATGAATGAATGAATGAATGGATAAATCAGTGAATGAATGCTCTCAACCTACAGCTACGGAAATTCAGCAGCTGAAGAAGGAACATTTAAATATGATTAATTGACCAAGAATGAATACATTCTTCCAAAATGATTGCTTGGACAATATTTCTAATCTTCGTTTAATACCAGTATAGCCAGTACTGGTGAATATGACATATTTCTTTTCCTCTAACGTATGTTATACAGATATCACACAAATCCTTATTTTGAGTTTCACATATACTCAAAATCAAGAGTGATTAAAACCATGAAATTTTCTTTTTCAATACTCATTAGGCAGACTGCGTTGTAAGTAACAATTAATTAGACATTCGCCTCCTAGATCAAGGTTAGGGGATCTAATACCCATTCGTGATTAAGAGTGATTAAAAGTCAGAGACCCGTGTCAATAGATATACCAAGATATTTTCGAAACCATTTTCATAGCAAAATCTCAAAAGTCTGGCTATCTTAAAACCGGCAGACCCAATATCACCTAAATGTTGATTTATTTTTTTACGAACAATCATCGTTTACCACAGATCTGCATTTAGGGCTGTAGTCCAGGTGATTGATTTCCTATCAATTATTTACCTAGTCTTTTCTTCAATAATTTCAAATAAGTTGGAAATTAATTCAACATCTCCCTTGGTAAATTATTTCAATCCCTAATTCCTCTTTGTATAAACGAATATTTGCCCCAATTTGTCCTCTTGAATTTCAAATTTATCTTCCTAATTTTTAAAACCTCCACTCAAACTTATTCGTCTACTAATGCCATCCAGCGCCACAATTAATAAATCTAGGTCAATTATCCACAGAAAAGACGGCATTATGTGGAATATTTGTACGTTTGCTTGGTTGTTAATAATAGTACAGTAGATCATATAGGCCCTACAACGGTTTTAAAACGAACTACGGTATATGGTACTAATAAACGGAAGTTGAAATGTAGTGATATATGTTATGGTAGGTATAAATAGGAAAATATATTTTAATTAATGAGGCACTTCCAAGCATCCTTAAAACTTAAAACTTGGTACCATTGAACCTGAAACTATTAGAATTCCTAGCAAAATCTCAAATTACGAAAACGTCCCCAATGGACCAAGATGGGGGAGGGGTTAGGGGCTGGCTTCGAAATTGGGGGTCAGAAATAAAACATTATAGATACGGAAGCGTATAAGATACGTAGTTAAATAAATAAATAAATAAATAAATAAATAAATAAATAAATAAATTAAATAAGATAAATGAGAATTAAAATAATAAAATTAATTATATTTGGAAAATCTTATTGAATGAATTCTTATCCTATAATGTAAGGAATGTGATTGACCTGGTTCACCTGTTTATTAATATTAGTACGTAACACAGTTCATTTCGTTGATAATATGCATTTATCGACGGACTCTTTTCTTAAAATTCGTTGTACTTTGTACATGTAGGCCTACCTGAGAGCAATGGAACTGGTTTTGTTTATCGTTATGCCATTTATAGGATGGTTTTACACTCATAATTCAACAAAACAAGTTCAAAATAGAGAGATACAATAATAATAATAATAATAATAATAATAATAATAATAATAATAATAATAATAATAATAATAATAATAATAATAATGTTTTTACGTCCCCCTGCAAATACTTTTACAGTTTTAGGAGGCATCGATGTGCCGGAATTTCGTCCCAAAGATCATTTTTTCCCCGATAAATCTATGGACATGAGTATGGAGTATTTTAATACCTTCAAATATCTTCGGACTGATCCATTTTCGAACCCATTAAATTGGCTCTACCGTCTAAGCCGTTCATCCCGTCCTTGCAGGTTACATTGGATGGTTCTATAAACATTCGTTACAGCTTTCCTCGCCAACCTGTTTCACAGCTCCCACAACTCCACCAGCAAGTCAACATGAGTGAACTTTCATATATTCCACGTGAAGTTCCTCTGAGTAGACCCATTAGTTTTATTCAGTTTCATTTGCTGGAAATATTCCATTAGTTTCATTTCGTAACCTAAATTAAACGCCCCATCGCCGCATCACGGAATCTTCTTTCTACGAAATCGATTTAGGCGTAAGAAAGGCTTCAGGTAGATTTTGCTTAACCGTATGAAATCGGAGAAGAATTATGGATTTAAAGTGAAAGTTCTTATAAGGAAGAATACTTAACAGCCGGTATGAATGGACACCTTGAGCTGATTTGTTTTTCAATCTTGGAATAACATGGATTTCAAGGAGCCAGAATTAAGAACGGAACAAATCCTCTTCACATGGCTGAATGGTTCAACCCACTGATCTCAACATGAGTTTGTATGACACAATGAGCTGTAATTATTGGTAATGAAATGGTTTAATGTACAATTCGGTTGAAATAGGGTTGAACATGAGCTTGTGCCACAAGGTAGGATCAACAGAAGAGCAACGCCAATTGCTTGGATTGAGTGTCGTGAAAGCTGCGAAGATTATCCTGATAAATGGACAAGGCCATCATGCAATCAAGCCTAAATCAGTTCCACAGCCAGGCTTAGCGACTCAGATGGGGAGCATTGGCCTTCTTAGCCCAAGTTCCAGGTTCAATCCTTTCTCAGTCCGGTAGTATTTGAAGATGCTTAAATACGTCAGACTAATATAAGTAGATTTTCCAGCTTATAAACTAACTCCCATGGGAAAAATCTATAAAAGTACGAGTAATTAGCGGGACGAAATACTATCAACATTGTTATTTATTATTATTATTATTATTATTATTATTATTATTATTATTATTATTATTACTCGTAGTAGTACGAATAGCAGTAGTAGTAGTTAGTGCGGGTGGGTTACTGTAGTCCGGTTCTAGTTCGTGAACCACGGGCATCGGATGAATGGCCTAGTATGTGGTCCTAAGAGTCAGAATAGCAGTTGCTATGTAATATGAGTGGGCATCTCCGACATATTCTGAGTCGCAGCCTTTCTTGTGGTCAGACAGCTAGGTTTATACAGAACAATCCATCGGTGGTTCTTAGCTAGATAGAGAAGAGACTCTCACCGCGACTGTGTGAAGGTAAGGTAGCATCTTACTTCACATACTTTTTTTTACTGAGGACGCTCAGCAAGATTTAAGCAAGCCTCGGACTTATGGGAATGATGCAGTCCCACTCCATTTTGATAGGTGAGTCTCCTTGGAAACAACTTGGTAAACGAACTGGAATTCGATGTGAAGCTATCAACTTATGAAAGGAAGAAAGAAAGAAAGAAAGAAAGAAAGTAGAACTGGCTGAGTCAGTAAAAAGGATGCATCTGGTTGTGTTAAGTGCTAATGATATTCGTGTAAGGGGAGATAAAGAGGGTGTGATACGCGATTACAAGGTCGAATCTACTAGGCTGCCGTAGTACGGGGAGAGATGATACTCCTACGTGGTGCGTCCCAGGAGAGGGAATTGTGGGGGGGGGGGGATGTTCCTACCCGGCCCATAGAAGTGTTCATGGAGACTGGACTTATAGCGAAAGAAAATGAGGAAGGGAGAAGAATTATTGAACCTTCTGTGGCTTTTGACCTTGCTGTGGTCAAGAGCACATGAGTTGGGTAAAAAAAATATCAGATTGTTAACATGATGTGTAGAAGACAGCATCTGAAGGAAATTTATAAACATCAAAATCTCGTTGGCGAGACTTATTGTTTACAATACTGTTACGTATTCTGGAATGGTCTAGAACAAACGTGTAACTTTTACTGACTTGTCTCAATTCTTGACTTTGACAATATGAAAGTGACTGACGTATGAGAGATGTAACTCCATTCCTTATGCAGCCAGTCCCTGTTATGGTGAAAGAGTGGCAGCTCAGTACAAGCTGGTTGTCGCTGATTACACCTTGAAGGAAGAGCAAATATTTACAAAACCGAACCAGCAAGAAAATAAAGTGGCGGACAGTTGAAAGATGTGGTTACAAGAGAGGCCTTCAAGGACAATGTGACAAGGGAACTGAGAATGCCGGAGGATGTGCAGGGGCGGTGAAAGATCGACAGTACTATAACGAAAGCAGGAGAAATGATACTGGGAGTAATGTCAGGAAGAGGGCCACCAATGAAAAAGAAAGTATGCTGGTGGAATAGAGATGTAAAGAATGAGGTGAAACCAAATACAGTAGAGACAATACGCGACACTGAGCGAGATATCGAGGGACAGCTATTGGAGCTCACTCTAGCGGATAGACCTGAACAGTACTGATTCTCTCATAAGAGCACGTGTATTTTTGTGTGAAGTTGTTGGTGTTATTTATGCGTTTTCAGTGAGTTGACATAATTAAATAGTAGCGTGTGTCATTCCTTGATATCTCCTCTCAACATTAGGGGAAAGGTATGTGCTGTGTTTGGCTGCAGTAATTATGAAGTAGAGAAAAATGCGCGAGGTTCCCTCGTGATAAGAACATGTAAGTAATATTGTGTTTGCATATATATTCTTCCAGTGACAAAGATTTGTATAGTACTTCATAATCTTCTGACCTGCTTGACCCATATTTTAACTGGCATAAACTGTAATAAGCATATTTTATTGTATAGTGCAGCAGTTAACTTTCAATACCGATGTGTTGTTGTAAATGTGATCTGTGGGTTTTGAAATGTCACAGAAGTGATTTGGATAAGGTGTACAAGAAAGAAGGGACGTTACGCTTATATAAGAATTATAAGATCTGTTCAGATTATTTCCAGGCCAGCGACTTTAAAAATCCTCGACTATACAGCCAAGGGTATGTTACATTTTTACTCTCACTGTACGTAAATATTCCTCAAAGCATCACTATCGACAACATTTTCATACTTTTCTTTCTTTAATCCCTCTTCTCAGATTAAAGCCGGAATTTTATAGATTTTCTTTCTGTTAGTAGGCTTCATGTTAAGGGGAAAATTGTCCAGCTTTTAAATGTTAATTTATTGCATCATGTGTGCAAGGAATGTGCCGATATTTTTATTGACAAGTGTCTTAATGTGATCATACAATGTTTTTTAAATGAGAAAAAAGACAAATCCAACCGTAAAAGTTCAGGCAGGAATGCTAAAGCTAAAAAAGTAATGCATAAATGAAAGATCAAGCCATTTCACACCAGCCCATTTCATATCTTGTTTATGTGTCTAATTTCAGTCTTTGAATAATAACCTTTTAAATAATTCTTCATTCATTTATCCAGAATTGCTTTAGCAACTTCGAAGTTAATATCTCAAAACCACTTTCTTTCTAGACGTAATTTATTTATCCATTTCCGTATATACATTTCCATTGATATTTTAATTTAGCGCGATTTGTTCAGGTCAAGTCACTAGGAGCGCCACCGTCGAATTGTCTCCCATTTTAGCAAGGCGAAATCCGTAAGTGTCGCGTATTGTCTCTACTGTATTTGGTGAAACAAAGAAGCATGTGTATTTTACCTTTTCAAGGGAGTGACTAGGAAAATAGTTGATGGCCTTGACGTCGGTGAGATGGAAAAGAGAACATGAATCAATTTATGTTTGTACTACGGTTAATAATTCATGAGGGAAAATTAGTCAAAATATATCAGTTTACTCTGATGACTTATGATCTGATTTGTTTATAATAGAAGAAATGAAATGAAATAATGTACGCCTAATCTCAAAATATAAGGAAATATAAATAGATGTAATATTAGTCGAAGATATGAAGAATGTCATAAAATTAATATAGGCCATAAGAGTGTGTAAATTAGTACATATTGTTACGAGTGAAGGGAACAATGATAGATATACTACATGTAATCATCTGAAGAGGAAATACGTGTTTAATACGTAGAAGATAAAATTTAGAAGTTATAAAAAGAATTTTAATCCTTAAGGCGAGTATACTGATTTGGCAGAGTTGAAATAAGACAAAAATTGTATGAATCGTGTACTAATTCTCTATATTTGAGTTACAGGTACGATTGAGAATAATACCAGAACCAGAGGATGGATATAAATTATACTGGAGTGGTAATCCTGCAGTGGCGAGGAATGGAGTTGGTTTTATACTCCATAAATACATTGATAGTGAAACAGACTATGATGTTTGGTGATGAGTTACAGGATACCAATGTTGTATGGTCCGCTTTGTAATATAGTAGAATAAGGTAGTACCCCGAATAAACACGTATATGCGATAATGTAATATATAATAATACAAATATCTCATATGGACCACGGAACCCAGCGGCGAAAGGCTGACGCGCTATATATTTATATTACAAGTTGCTTTACGTCGCACCGACACAGATAGGTGTTATGGCGACATTGGGAGAGGAAAGGGCTAGGAGTCGGAAGGCATCGGCCGTGGCCTGAATTAAAGTACAGCCCCAGCATTTGCCTGGTGTGAAAATGGGAAACCACGGAAAACCATCTTCAGAGCTGCCGACAGTGGGGCTCGAACCCACTATCTCCCGATTACTGTATACTGGCCCAATTAAGCCACTGCAGCTATCGAGCTCGGTACGAAAAATAAATGAGGTTAATGGTGGTAGTGTGATCTCATTGAAATGAGTAGCCATAGGTGTCTTTATTAAGAAACAAACTAAACTTCTCCTATGGCATGGTCAGTGACGTCACGTAAAGGACTGTACCATTGATAAGAGTTCTCTACTCATTAATATTGATATGTACACAGTCATGATTTTTTTCGCTCTGTTCTGAGCTCTTATATTGTGTAAATTTGATATGTCTCTAATAAATAGAAGTAGTCTTTCCTTCCTAGATGCCTTACTTAAAAGCTTATGGGCCCAGGTTCACTAATGTGTAGGACGTTATACTTAAATAAGTCCGTTGCTTCTATTTTCTGTTGAGTTATATTATCAACGTTTGGAACGATGGATACGAAGTAAGACTTCAGATGCATCATCGCGAAGCTTAAAGGTCAGGAAAACTGGCTGCTATGAAAATGGCAGGTAAGTTTAATATTAAAGTATGAAAAGGTACTAGAAATTGTGACAGCTGATGTTAAAAGAGAAGACATGAACAAAGACGATTTTGATTCTAAGGACGCCAATATTCAATTGATTATTCTAAGTTCTTTAACTACTTCTGATGAATAATTGACGTCTTCATATTGCAAAACAGTTAATGAAATATGAGACAAACTTTAGAGTGTGTACGAGCAAAGTTCCGGTCAGAAATTATATAGGTTAATGGCACAATTTTTCTCTTCTGAGAATGTCGGTAGTAAACTTTTTACTATTCTGGTTGCTCGTTTGCAGCGTAATTTCAGTTAATTAAATCAAGAATTAAAAGTAAAGAAATGTAATTACTTGCCGGACATGCGCTACTTTCTGTCATTACTTCCCAATGAATATTTTGACTTTAAAAGTGTTTCTATGGCAGAAAGGACTTTGAATAACCTGATTGAAAGATTACGGCTAATAGAAATGCGTCTTCAGCAAAATTACAGTGCTTCTAGTGTACCATTTTTTACTTCTAAGGGATTTGATACACAGTCTACGAGTAATGCCGATAACACCGTAAATAAAGGTCTTAAGTGTTACAAATGTTTCAAATTCGGACATGTAGCTCAACAATGTAATGTTGAGAAGTGAGGTATTGACCTTAAATAAACCTAGTAATACCTTAGGTGACCAGCCTATTGATTCTTTGAAAGAGTGGGTTGCTGATAGTGGGGCATCTGCATATATGACAAGCAACTAAAAATATTTTATGTCATATGAAAGTTTTTCGACACCGAAAGTTTTCCAGCTGGTAACAACGAGTCAATCAATGGCTATGGTCAAGGTATATTTTAGTCAAGATGTTTACCAGAGGAACTTGAGTAATAAATCATCTACAGAATGTTTGGTATGTTCCGCATGGATGCAGATATTTATTTTCTGTTGGTAAAACCATATCTAAAGGTTTTGCATTTAAAGTTAAACAATATCGGTGTTTATTTATTAAATATGGCCAAGTAAAACTTATTGAGAAAGACCTATAAATACTTCATATGTAGGCTGTGCTTCCAGATAAGCCACCTGAAGTTTTAATGTCGCCGAAAGTAGTAATGCTTTGTAGTTATTGCCTGAACGATTATGTCATCAAAGTACGCGGCATATAAAGACAGTACTTCAGAAACATGTCATTAAAATTGATGTTCAAGACGAATTTTGCGATGGTTGCATTTACGGAAATCAACACAGAGCACCTTTCAGAAGCAGAAGAAATCGACCCAAGTCGTGTGCCGAGTGGATCCATGAGAGCATGTGTGGTCCAATGCAGAAGGAATCACTTGCAGGATAAAGGTATTATGTTTGTTTCAATAATGAATTATCAAAATATAGGTGAGTTTTCTTTCTGAATAATAAATACGAAGTTTGTGAAGATTCATTAACGAAGTTAAGACTACAGGTCATACAATTCGTCAGCTGTTTTGCCATGGAGGAGGTAAGTTTAACAATTAAAAGATCAGCTCGATTCTCAAGAAGAGTGGTATTGTTTCCCATACGTCAGTGCCTCACAGTCCTGAGCAGAATGATGCTGCGGAGCGAGAAAATCGAATTTTGGTTTAAAGCAGTTCGTTCAATTATACATCTAAAGATTTGCCTATAAAATTGTGGGCCGAAGCTGTGAATACGTCTGCCTCTGTTCTAAACCGAATAGAATAAAGAAGGAAAGTCTCCGATTGAATTGTCGTCAAATTGCCTTCCACCTAAAGTTAATTATTTTAGATTATTCGGAAATGAGTTTTCTGAGCATATTCCAAAGGTATCAAAAATAATTTGATAAGTAAACCTGGACTTTTTGTTGGATACACTGATGATCACATTGGTTATTGTATTTGGGACCCCAAAACAAATAAAATTATGATTTCAAGAGAGAAACCTAAATGAAAAGTTGAAATGTGGTTTAGTCAACGTAGATAAAGTACTAAGTCACTTGTGGACGATAAAGCATCGATTTCAGCGGAACCTGACTCAGGAAAAGAAAACTCAGAGAAAACTGAAGCTAAAGAAGTGAAACGAAGTTCTAGATAACTCCTCCATATATGCAGGAGTTTAAGTGATGTTTTTTTTCGACGAAGCCCTAAAATTAAAATATAAAGATTTGTGGATGGCAGCTGTCCAAGGTGAGCTTATCTCTTAAGGTGAACAATAAATTGACTCTAGTAGAGCCTCCACCTGATAGGAAGATTATTACCAATCGATGGTTGTTAAGGGTGAGAGACATCCCTGATGGCTCTGTGAATATTAACTACAGCACGATTGGTGGCAACCAAGAAGCGGGAATTGATTTTGACGAGACTCTTAGGCATGTGGCTCGTTTTGACACGATCGGAGCTCTTATGAGTGTTATTCATGAATCTCTTTACGTGAATCAATTCGATATCAATACAGCCTTTTCATATGGTGAGGTGCAAGAAGAGGTGTATATGACTCAAGCTGAAGGTTTTATGAAGGTAAGTTAAGATGTAGCCCCCTAGAGTTAGAAGAGCAATATATCACCATTTGCCACTGTGCCAGCTCCCCAGCGTTATTCCCATAAGACCAATGCATAGCAGTCATCTTGCGTAGTAGCCCTGAGTTAGCTCTCCGGAATCCTGTACCATAATAGCAATGTATAGCGGCTTTATTTCTCATTAGCCCCTGTGCCAGCCTGCCTTTTTTCTTACTACTGACAGATAAGGCTGAGATAAAAAAGAAGATTACTATTACTATAAATGCAGTTAACTTACCGATAATAATTATGAATGTGGCCTCCTTGCATGCTATAACCCGAATGCGTTATGTCATCGACTCTACCAATTTACAGCAACTGTTTTCCAGTTAATCGTCTTGGAACCACAAATTTGCTACGTTTATTAAAAACAGTCCCTTTGGCAAACAGTCTATTTAATCAAACCTTTCCTTCACAATACTCCAAACATTTTCGATTGAGTTTAAGTCTTTTTTTTTGCTAGGGGCTTTACGTCGCACCGACACAGATAGGTCTTATGGCGGCGACGATGGGATAGGAAAGGCCTAGGAGTTGGAAGGAAGTGGCCGTGGCCTTAATTAAGGTACAGCCCCAGCATTTGCCTGGTGTGAAAATGGGAAACCACGGAAAACCATTTTCAGGGCTGCCGATAGTGGGATTCAAACCTACTATCTCCCGGATGCAAGCTCACAGCCGCGCGCCTCTACGCGCACGGCCAACTCGCCCGGTAGTTAAGTCTGGAGACTTATATGGTCAAATAAGCAGAATAATTTTATTTTCTTCCCTGAACATCTTGATTGCATTTGGATTATGACACAGAGCCAGATCCTGTTGAAATGTTCGTTCACAGTTTGCGAAGGCCTGTAGGAATGGCAAAATCCTACGCTTTAGAATTTCAATATATTTCGATAAATTCATCATGCTATCCATTGACACTAGACCTCCAGGATCACTTGCAATGGAAAGTCCCTATAAAACTTTTTTAGGAGAGTGTTTTACAGACTGTTCGAGATGCTCAGCTCGTACTGGCTCACAATTACTTCTCAACTACCGATCAAGTGGCTGTGGTGATTGGGTCGCGTAGCTATCAATTTGCATTCGAACTCAACTGACAGCAGCCCTGAAGATGGCTTTCCGTGGTTTCCTATTTACACACTGTACAAATACCGGGAATTTACAGTAATTAAGGCAACGCTCGCGTCCTACTCACCCTTCGCCGTTCCTATCCCATCGTCGCAATAAGACCTATCTGTGTCGCTGAGACGTAAGAAAGAAGAAAAGAATTCCGACTCGCAACTGAAAATACCCTCTTTCAGTCATCAAAGTTCGAAGATTTACACCTTTAAACCGATGTCTTCTTCATAACAGGTGCAAATAACTGCTTCCTTATTGGCTTTCTCACTTTCTGCCCAGCATCAAGAAGACAACGCCTTCCTGTTGATAGGGGCCTTCGATGTTAGGCCCCTTTATACAACAAGCATCATCATCATCATCATCATCACCTTCCTGTTGAGGCATCAATGTTGAACCTTAGCTGCCAATAAATCTCTCTGAGTTCCTGGCTGGTCTTGTGAGGATGAATTTTACTATAGGCCTATCTGAATAGAGTTTTATCAGTTCTGAGGGTGGTTTTCGCTTTTTTCCACATCTACCTTTTCTGTTTGGAGAGAATGAGCCAGAGTCACTGTAATCTGTAAGAATTATTCAAACTCTAGATTTCCCTACACCAACAACAGACACAATATATCTCACAGTCAGACGTGTGTTATCTAAGAGCAACACATTTTTCCTCTTTCCCGGGTGAAATACCCATTTTCATATACACAAACACTTTTCCTACCAAGAACTCAGAAATACATATACAAGCATTCAAATGAAGTTTACTATGGCCCATCATTGCTTCTGGTTGTTTAGAGGTAGTCAAGGCTGGCTCCAACAATAGGCCAATAAAGGTGACGAAAGCAGTAATTGCACCCATTTATAAGCGAGGGAACGGAAAGTACTGCAAAAGCTATAGAGATATTTAATTGATCAGTATACCAGGCCTCGCTGGCGAGACCTAGTATTTGCAGTGCTCTATGCATTCTGGTGTGGGATAGAACGAATGTGTTACTTCTACTGACTTGTCTCAATCCTTGACTTTGACAATATGAAAGTGACTGAGGTATGAGTGGTGAAACACCATTTCTTATTCACCCAGTCCCTGTTATGAATAGTGTAAAAATGTCACTCATAGGGTCGGTTGATGCGTGCATTTCAGTGTAATATTCGCCTCGGTGAGGAAATCAACGGGAAATTACTACACTCATCATATCCATAGAACGCCTCTTCGGTAACACGTAGGCCATATATGGCAGCTGATGATGGAACTGTTGAGGATAAAACCAGCCTTCGGGCTGAGTGCACAAAATAAATACATACAGACATACATTCGTACATGTAATAAAACTTCCCAGTTTGTCAGACACACAACATTTTCATGATTTTGATTTTAAGTGATTTGAGGTTTTTGGCTTCGTAATTTGCCTGACTGGCAGAATACTTTGTTAAGAAAGAAACCATATTTTCCAGTGTCGACTTATTAAAAATAATAAAAACTGTCCAGTCTGTCAGACACAGAACATTGGCTTCGTAGCCAAATACGATCAATGTTGCAGAGTAAGTTCATGAAAACCATTGCGGTTTCAGACCACAGGTGGTGTCAGGACCATATTTCCAGTATGCGCCAAGTTATACAGAAATGCTGTGAGATAATTTTTATGTTTCGTATATTCAAAAAGGCATATGAAAGTGTATCTAGAGAAACGATGTTAGCCGCGCCGATCGATTATTAAAAGTAATCAAATATATTGTGTTGACAATTGGCCTACAGTGAGATTTGATGATGGAATGAGATCTCGGTTCAAGGCACTTACAGGGATTGAAAAGGCTGTAATCTTTCACTTTTACTGTTCATTGTTTACATGGATCATCTACTGAAAGATATACAATTATAGGGAGGGATTCAATGTGGTGCAAATGTAGTAAGCAGCCTGGACTATGCTGACTTGGTCGTAATGGGAAGTTGCGCTGGAAGCCTTGAAAGTCTTGGAGCTCAAAAGGAGGTGTAGTGAGTAAGAGATGAAAATTAATGTTACTGAGACTAAAGAGACGTTAGCAAAAAGAAACCTAAGAGGACTGAAGCCAACGTAGGAAATACGGAACTGGAACAAGTGCAACATTTCAAATATTTCGGATGTGTATTCTCTCAAGGGGGTAGAATACGAAAAGAAATTGAATCAAAGCAACCGAGCCAGTTCGGTTAGAGGAGTGCAGCTGTGAACTTGTATTCGGGAGATAGTGGGTTCCAACCCTACTGTCGGCAGCTCTGAAGATGGTTTTCCGTGGTTTCCCATTTTCACACCAGGCAAATGCTGGAGCTGCAACTTACAGAAGGCCATGGCCGCTCCGTTCCGACGCTTAGACCTTTCCTATCATATCTTCGTCATCGGTCCTATCTGTGTTGGTGCAACGTAAAACCACCTGTAGAAAATTGAATCAAAGCATAAGTCAGTTCCCGGACAAAATTATCCTTAGACCGGTCGGTTTACACACCGAAATTACAGTACGGTACTGAAAGATGGGTGGACGTAGGTTATCTCATTCGTGAGTTGGAAGAAACGGAATGGTAACTAGTACAGTCCGATGGGGCAACGATAGGAGGTTACTCGAAATGAGGAGATAGAGGCTAAATTAGGAATGAACTCGATAGATGAAGCTGTATGTATTAATCAGCTTCGGTGGTGGGGTAATGTGAGGCGAATGGAGGAGGATAGATTACCTCGGAGAATGATGACTCCACCATGGTGGGTCAGATGTGTAGAGGGAGATCAAATGGCGATGGTGAGACTCACCTTTTAATGATTTATTTGTAAGACGTCTGTAACTAAACGATGTCACAGAGTTATAGGCCTATATAAACAGAGGATTGTGGAGACGCTTACTTAGTTCATAGAAGCTTGTAGACCGAACAGTGAATGATGTAATAATAATATAATATAATATAATATAATATAATATAATATAATATAATATAATATAATATAATATAATATAATATAATATAATATAATATAATATAATATAATATAATATAATAACAATACTAATAATAATATGGGGACAACGATAGGAGATTACTCGAAATGAGGAGATATAGGCTAAATTAGGAATGAACTAAATAGATGAAGCTGTGTGTATAAATCAGCTTCGGTGGTGGGTAATGTGAGGCGAATGGAGGAGGATAGATTACCTCGGAGAATGATAATTCCACCATGGAGTGGAGTTATTATTATTATTATTATTATTATTATTATTATTATTATTATTATTATTATTATTATTATTATTATTATTATTATTATTATTATTATTATTGGGTCCCGTAGAACTATTAGTAAGAAATGGTCTTCTGGTTCTTCTTATCTTCCCAAAACTTCTTCTCGATGTGAGTCTGTTATATTTCTTGTGTCCGTGCCTTTTTGTGGTTCAAATTTCTTTGGGAGTGAATGTGTGAGAGTTGATTTTCAGGCTAGATGGATAAATGGATAAATTTTGACATCTGTGAGATCCTTTTTGGCGTCTACTAGCCACCGTAGGCCTATTTCCTTTTGTCGGATGCTATTGTTGATGAGGAAAGTTTTCTTGGTGCTATATGCCTATAGAATGTAATACGTTTTCCTCGCGTGACTGAAGTGAATCGTTCGGTCGACTCTTCAGAGCTTTTGTGTAACAAGATCCTTCTTGGACCTTGGTACCGAACATTTTTCTCAGTATTTGGATTTCCATTTCCTCCATATCTGATGTTGTTGGTTAATGATGATGTCTCAGTGGCGTAGAGTGTTTCTAGAAGAAAGATTTTGTGGTAGTGACGGAGTTTGGCTTTGGTGGATATTTGTTGTTGTAGATATTCCAGATGATTTTATAGGCTTTACGTAATTTTTCTACGCGTGTTTTATTGGCTACTTTTTCTTTGCCAGTGCATGCATCAACTCTCGTACTAAACTTCTCCCGCTAGATTGTACTGCTATCTTACTATAACCTATACGTGTAAACTTAAAGTACAAAGAATAGCCATATTTCAAAGCGTGTACACATTACCTATTGATTTTGCATGAATCGACTATCGTACTAAACTTTTTCAACTAGATTGTGCTAAAATCGTATAAGTGTGCTGCTTATCATAACCTATACGCACGAACTTAAAGCAGAAAGAATAGCCATGTTTTAAAGCGTGTACACATCACCTATCGATTTTGCATGCATCGATTATCGTACTAAACTTTTCCCGCTAGATTATGCTGCTATCATAGCATAACCTATATGCACGAACTTAAAGCATAAAGAATAGCGATGTTTAAAAATATTGTGAACATAGTAGCAGTAGGAATAGCAATGTTTAAAAGCGTGTACGCATCACCTATCGATAATAAATGCATCGAATATGATACCAAACTTATTCTACTAGAATGTACAACGATCGCATGTGTGTACTGCTATCTTAGCATGACTTATGTAAGCGAACTTAAAGCACAAAGAATAGCTATGTTTAAAAATCTTGCGAACATAGCAGCAGTAAGAATGTCAAGGTTTAAAAGCGTGTACACATCACCTATCAATAATATATGTATCATCATACTAAACTTATTCCACTAGAATTTACTGCTATTTTAGTATGACCTATGCGCACGAACTTAAAGCACAAAGAATAGCGATGTTTAAAAATCTTGCGAACATAGTAGCAGTAAGAATAGTAAGGTTTAAAAGCGTGTACACATCACCTTTTGATAATGCATACATCTTCTACTCGAGCGTGCGACCATATCTTGTACGTGTGCTGCTATCTTAACATAACGTATGTGCATGAACTTAAAGCATAAAGAGTAGGTATGTGTAAAAATCTTGTGAACATAGCAGAGTTTTAACTACGTAGGCATGGATTTTAATCTTCGCGTGCTGACGTAGCATACCACGTGACCGTGACGTCACGACCACGTGCACTTGTTGGTAAACAAAGCCACGTGCTTTTTTGACGGCTGTCATCTTGACGGACTCTAACCTCACTTTGAAGGACAATAGAGCATCGCTAACCTCACTGCTGCCATCTTTACGGCGCTAAACCTCAAGGCTGCCACCTTATGCATGTCGTAGCGCGGAATTTAAAATCCAACAACAGAACATCGCTAACCTCACTGCTGCCATCTTGAAAAGTTCAGTATTCTAAACACTTAAAACAATCAAGCAGATACTGATTTCTGTTAGGAAAACGCAACTCATCGCACTACTAATAGGTCGGGGATTTTATTAGGTAATTCTGATAAGACGTGACCCTCGGGTTCCATTCCCTGTTATGTGTAGTATGAATGCCTTCGGTTCTGAACACAAAACCATTTACCAATAGAGATTAATTTGCTACACTTAACAAAGTAGAAGCGTTCTTGCTGATAACAATCGATGAGGGTGTTGCTGCTGTTAAAAATGCACCAACTTCAGCTAACTCCTTCCGGAAGGAGGAGGGTGTAGTGAGGTGGTAGAGGAGCCCTTTAGCCCTTAGGCCTTTAGCCCTTTAGCCCTGTAGCCCATTAGCCCTTTAGCCCATTAGCCCTAGGAGGAGGAGGAGGAGAACGCAGTCAGGAGGAGGAGGTGGAGGAAGAGTCCTTTCATCATTCTACCCTTATAATACGACGTAACCCCTGGGTTCCATTCCCTATCACGATTATTTTTTCGGTTCAGCATTTTGCATAGCAGTCCTCTCCTTCAAAAGCTACATGCCTGTAACCCATGAAAACAGATTAAAATAATATGTTTCTGAACCGATATTTCATGTCACATGTTTATGCGATAACTTGTTAAATCTAAGCAGCGTATTTCTTATAGCACTAGGCGTTCTGTTTAATTTTTACTTTCCGCATAAGTTACATGCTTGTAACCCATGCCAGCAGATTGACTGATATTTCATGTTACATGTTTATGTGATAACTTGTTCAACAGCTAGGGACTTAAATGTAAGCAGTGCATTTCTTATAGCACTAGCGTTCTGTTTAATTTTACTTTCCACATGAGCTACATGCTTGTAACCCATGCCAACAGATTGACTGATATTTCATGTTACATGTTTATGCAATAACTTGTTCGACTGCTAGGGACTTCAATGTAACCAATGTATTTCTTATAGCACCAATCGTTCTGTTTAATTTTATTCTGGGTGTTTGCAATAACAGAACGGGTTTGAATCTATGTTTTTCTATTGTAACTAAATCAGATTATCGTTTACCGAGCGAGATGGCTACGCAGTATAGTTTTTCTGTACTTTTTGCTTTTCGCACAATATGAATGATAGAAGGTCAATCATTTGAAGTTGTACTTTTGCTATATCGTTTACCGAGTGAGTTGGCTACGCAGTATGTGCACAGTGTGTTTTTGATTTTTACACTAGGCAA
This sequence comes from Anabrus simplex, assembly GCF_040414725.1. Taxonomy (NCBI): domain Eukaryota; kingdom Metazoa; phylum Arthropoda; class Insecta; order Orthoptera; family Tettigoniidae; genus Anabrus; species Anabrus simplex. The sequence continues at coordinate 290,355,565 of NC_090267.1, forward strand.
ATCATTGAAGTTGTACTTTTGCAATATCGTTTACTGAGCGAGTTAGCTACGCGAAATGTGCACAGTGTGTTTTTGATTTTTACACTAGGCAAATAATTGAAATTGTACTTTTGCTCTGAACACATCAAACAATGTTCTGATCACATGTTGAAGTTAACAATATCGATTACAGTGTTCGATTCTAGTCTTGTTATGTTTCAATCTGATCTTCTTAGAACAAAGGTATCTCCTAACATGTTCTAAACACATGTTGTATCGAGTACAGTGTTCGATTCTAGGCTTAATCACTTATGTAGTGTTCTGAACACATCAATCAATGTTCTGATCACATGTTGAGGTTAACGACATCGAGTACAGTGTTAATTCTAGTCTTGTTATGTTTCTTTTGTGATCTGCAAGTCTAAACATGCACAATGATGTTATCGCTGCACACTCTTGCCCTCGCGATGCTGGTTTAAACGTGTTCGATGGAGATATAAAGCTATGCCTTGACATAGGAGGCGTAAGAGGAGGAAGAGGTAGAGGAGAAGGTGGAGGAGGAGGAGGAGAATGATGAGGCCTTAACAGCTTATGTATAGCCGCCATTGCTTAAAGATGACAGCTGTCAAAAACCCGTAGAATTTTTTTAATTGCCGTCACCACATCTCAAAGGTAGTAGCTAAAGATAGCAGCACGGTGCTCTGTTGATTAAAGATGGCTGCAAGCACATGGAATTTCAAATTGCCCTCCACCGCATGCTTAACAGCAGCCGCTATCTAGCGCAGTAGACTCTAAGCTAGCTTTCTTCATAAGAGTAGCCGCCATCTTGTGCTAGCACCCCTAGGCTGTCTCATAAGGAGCTATGTATAGCCACTATTTTGTGTCCGCCGTCTTGCGCAAGCATCCCTAGGGAATCTCATAAGAGCCTATGTATAGCAGCCATCTTGTAAAGCGCTCTTAAGCCGTCTCATAAGGAGCTATGTATAGCCACCATTTTGTGTCCGCCATCTTGTGCAAGCACCCCTAGGGCGTCTCATGCCATCTTGTGCGAGCACCCTTAAGCTGTCTCATAAGAAGCTATGTATAGCCGCCATCTTGTAGAATTAGATAGCCGTCAATGCCAAAGGGTCTAAGTAGGAACCGAACCGTTGATCTCATCATTAGACTACTTTTTCTTATGCTATCATGTTCCTGATACTGCGTACCTACGTCTTAGGCAGAAAATTTTTGTCCGTTTTGCTCTACGACGTACCGTTTGCGAGATATTTAACATTTTGCATTTAAGCCCCAAATTTAATGAATCGAACCAGCACGGCACGTTATACTGTCTAATATAATTAGACCTAATCATGTTACAAAAACCTGCTTCAATACAAGCTAAAACAGAGTAAATGCCAAAGGGCCTAAGTAGGAACCGGACCGTTGATCTCATAATTAGACTATTTTTCTTATGCTATCATGTTCCTCATACTGCGAACCTGGCTATTGGGCAGAAAAATTTTGTCCGTTTTGCTCTACGATGCACCGTTTTCGAGATATTTAACATTTTGCATTTAAGCCCCAAATTTTAATGAATCGAACTAGCACGGCACGTTAGCCTCTAAGCTAGCTTTCTTGATAAGAGCAGCAGCCATCTTGCGCAAGCACCCTTAAGGCATCTTATAAGGAGTCGTGTATAACCGCTATCTTGTGTCCGCCGTCTTGCGCAAGCATCCTTATGGAGTCTCAAGCCATCTTGTGCAAGGACCCTTAAGCCGTCTCATAAGATCAATCGCCATCTTGCGCAAGCATCCCTAGGGAGTCTCATAAGGAGCCATGTATAGCCGCCATCTTGCGCAATTATCCCAAGAGCATCTCATAAGAACCCATGTATAGCAGCCATCTTGCGTAAGCACTCTTAAGGAGTCATGTATAGCCACCATCTTGTGCAATTAGCGTCGAGAGATGGCTGCTGTAGAATTTTTTAAATTATCCGCCACCATATTTCAAAGGAATGTACCTAAAGAGTGCAGCACTGAGGTTTGCGATCTAAGATGGCGGATGACAGCTAGTGGATTTTTTAATGCCCGCACGATAGCAGCACGGTGCTCTGTTGATTAAAGATGGCGGATGACAGCTGTTAAAAAAGCACGTGGATTTGTTTCCAAACAAGAGAATGTGGAATTTTTCAAATTGCCGCCACCACATTTCAAAGGTATGTAGCTAAAGAGTGCAGCACAGTGCTCTTTTGATTAAAGATGGTGGATGACAGCTGTCAGAAAAGCACGTGAGTTTGTAAAGCACGTGGAATTTGCCGTCACCACATTTCAAAGGTATGTAGCTAGAGGGCAGCACGGTGCTCTGTTGATTAAAGATGGCGGATGACAGCTGTCAAAAGCACGTGGGTTTGTTTCCAAACAAGAGCACGTGGAATTTACCGCCACCACATTTCAAAGGTAAGTATGTAAAGAGTGCAGCACTGTGCTCTCTTGAATAAAGATGGCGGATGACAGCTAACGGAACTTTTCAAATTACCCGCTACTACGATAAAGATAGCAGCACGGTGTTCTGTTGATTAAAGATGGCGGATGACAGCTGACGAAATTACCTGCAAGATAGCAGCATGGTGCTCTGCTGATTAAAGATAGCGGATGACAGCTCTCAAACAAGTACGTGGCTTTGTTTACCGATTCAAATCTCGCGCTAGTAATGTTAAGTTGGCTGTATTGAAGTTTAGGCCCGTCAAGATGGTAGCGCTGAGGTTAGCGATGCGTTGTTGTCGATGATAGCTGTCAAAAAGCACGTGGCTGTCAAAAAAGCACGTGGCTTTGTTTACCGATTCAAATCTCGCGCTAGTGAGGTTAAGTTGGCACCACTAAGGTTTAGGCCCGTTAAGATGGCAGCACTGAGGTTATCGATGCGTTGTTGTCGATGATAGCTATCAAAAAGCACGTGGCTTTGTTTACCAATTCAAATTTCCCGCGGGAGGAAGAGCGGGCTCCTGGGAAGGCCTCCCGGTAGGAGGAGGAGCGGGCCCCTGGGAAGGCCTCCCGGCAGGCGGAGGCGGAGGCGGAGCGGGCCCCTGGGAAGCCCCCCGGGAGGAGGAGGCGGAGGAGACCACTGGGAGCCGGAGGTGGACGCGGCCGCCGAATCCTTGTATTTAACTACTAACCATCTTCAGGGCTGCCGACAATGGGGTTCGAACCCACCATCTCCCGAATACTGGATACTGCCCGCACTGCAGCTAACGAGCTCGGTACTTTATTTGTTTGAAATGTAATTAATGCTTCGTATCTCACAATGTGCCGTTAGAAATGAGTCCTGGTTTTTATGTCCATTCGGAGTTTCTCTGTTGGTCACTTGCAGTTTTATAGCTTCTCGAAGAAGTGCTTCAGGATGTCACAGCTGGCCTTTGTGTTTGTCTTAAGTCTTCCGTCGGGGCGTTGGAAACAGAGGCTGGTGGCCTGTAATTAATTATTTCTTCCCTAAAGGTCCTATAGAAATTTCGCGTATTGTTCCTTTTGAAGTCATTATCCATTCCCTCCAATCTCTTTAGGTAGTATGTGAGTTCCATTCGTTTGATTGTTTTGGATATTCGTTTCTGTGTTTCTAAAAAGTTATTTTCGGTGTCTGCGCCAATTCGTTCAGATTTGAATACAGGATTCTAGGGCACTGTCGCATTCTGAGTTTGGCCGAGTTTTCTTGTTGATTCCTGGATGGTCACAAGAAGTGTGTACCATATCTATTTTTGTCTATAAAGATTTTACAAACTCCTGTGCGTATTCTTTTAAGTATTCCGGATTGATACGCAGAGTTCTGTGGTTTGATAGTTTTTCGACTGTGTCTGAAAATTGTTTTGAGTTTTGAGACTGTGGTCGGATTACGTAACCCCTGAGTACTCTCACATTCATGACTTCTGGGGAGAACTTTCTAATGATGCTAGTAGTTGATTGATTGATAAATTTCAGATGTTTTACATGGTGTTTTTTAAGTGTCTTAACATTATTTGGAGGTTGGCCATTCCACACACGTTAATTAAGCGATGTTAATTGACGTTTGTCTTTTTGTGTGCTGATAAATTCCCGGTTATGTGTCGGTATTCTCGTTCTCTGCCGATTAGCGCATAAAAATCTCCGAGGAGGATCTTGACGGAGTGCTGATGGGTCCTAGTGAGTGTTCGTTCGAGTTGTGACCAGAACTTCTCGACTTCGTTTTTTGTCAGGTTCATTGTTGACTGGAGCGCTTGCGTTCACCAGTTAGTAGACCTTATTGGCACATATAACTGTGAGTAGGGATAGGCGTTTCGAGGATGATACGAAGTCTACCACCGAGTCCTGGATACGGTTATGTACTATAAATGCGGTTTCCAACACATGTCAATCACTATCTGTTAGTATGATTGCAGGCTTCCCCTTGTAGATGCGACACACACCGGAATCAAAGAGATCAGAATCGCGAAATCGTATTTCCTGTAGAGCAAGTTTGGGAATTCCGAATCTGTCGCAGGTGTCTGTCGGTATCTTGAGTTTACTTGTTTTGGTCAACGTCCATATATTGAATGTGCCAATGAATTGAGTTTACTTGGGGTTGAGGGGTTCTGGGAAGCTCCAACTCTTCTCTGCATTATGTCCTGGTTCCTCAGAATTCGAATGACCAGATTTTCCTTCGGTCTTATCGACTCGACCCTAAGGTTTTTGCTCTATCACTTGTGTTTTCATCATGCTAAGTCTGTGGTTGATTTTAGCTGGTGGGCATGAGACCAGAGTGAGTGGGTAATTGATTATCGATATACTCTATTCATAAGGGCAGCTGATGTTTAACCGTGGAGTTTGTTTGGGACAAACATTAACCGATCGGCCTATACATTGAGCCTGATCGGTAGAGAAATCGGCCGCCCCTAGCATGTAGTACAGACGCCGGTAGCTGTCTGTTTGGTACCAAAGTCTGCTGTAGAAACTGATATTTGCCCCCAAAGGAACAGATACCTTTTACTCGCATTAGTTGCAAACTACTCTACAGTATATCTAAGTCCATCTTCTCCACGGTAGATACCGTTGAGGTCTTCACTCTTTAACCTGAGCTTGGGCCTTTGATATTTATGTTTCATGGAGAGAGAGTGTTCCAACAATATACAGCCTCGAGCAGTTAGGCTATCTGGGTGTCCGTGGGCTCTATCGTCGTCGTCATCATCATCAAAACGTCATTACAGACACCTATCTCAGTGGCGCAACAGGTAAGCCCATTTCCTTCTGCTTCCAAAGTAGTATGTTTGATCCCTCCGTGGTCAGAGGGTTGCTAAGCAGTTGTTTTGCCCTTTTACTTCTGCTTCTAAGGTAGTAGGTTCGGTTCCCCTGTGGTCAGAGGATTTTTAATTGAACAATAGTGTGTCTTTGGCTTCCAGTACCATTAATAATTTCCTACGACACGATATTCCGATACGACGGCAAATTCTAACATCTATAGCAACGGATTGGGAGTTAAATAACATTATGGTCATCGGTTGAACAGATGGAGTCGATTTCAGTTTAGCGCAAAGAATTGTGACATCATCATAGTTGTGCAAGTGTTCTAGAGGTTAGCAAAGTACCTTCCCATCCAGTTGATCAGGCTTCAATTTCTGAAGCAAACAAACAAGCTTGTAGTTGTACGTGGCTAATATATTGTGATCTTAACTACGAGTTGTCCGACTCGTTGGCTGAATGGTCAGCGTCCTGGCCTTCGGTTAGGAGGGCCCCGGGTTCGATTCCCGGCCGGGACGGGGATTTTAACCTCCATTGGTTACTTCCAATGGCCCGGGGGCTGGGTGTCTGTGCTGTCCCCAACATCCCTGCAACTCACACACAACACTATTCTCCACCACAATAACACGCAGTTACATGGCAGATGCCGCCCACCCTCATCGAAGGGTCTGCCTTACAAGGGCTGCACTCGGCTAGAAATAGCCACACGAAATAATAATAATAATAATAATAATAATAATAATAATAATAATAATAATAATAATAATAATAATAATGCAAACTCGTGTCCTCATCCTGAGGTGGTGCAGCTCTTTTCAGGCACACTCCCATTGGAGGTGAGCTGCATGTACCATTTCGACCACATACCAGCCCTCCTGCCATTTTTAAATTTCTGACAGTACCGGGAATCGAACCCGGCCCCCGACGACGGCAGCTAATAACACTAACCGTTACGCTACGGAAGCGGACATAATAATAATAATAATAATAATAATAATAATAATAATAATAATAATAATAATAATAATAATAATAATAATAATAATAATAATAATAATAATAATAATAATATTATTATTATTATTATTATTATTAGTATTATTATAGCGGGCGGTACACCTCCACGCCGCGAATTCAAATATTGCGCCAGTTGAAACCTCTCTACAGGAGAAACTCTGAACTTTAAAATCTGTATTAAATCAAAGGTTTCTCGGAAGAGGTCTCTACTGTAAATTGTGAAGTGTTCTGAAGTATGTCTATTTCGATTTGTATTTGTTTGCTCTGTAGCAAGAAGTGTGGACATTCTCTTCTAGATGGCGCTATTTAAGAACTATAATTGTGCACCCTAGTGCGAAGTGAAGGAACTGTTTTTTTGAAGAAATTTGGTATTCATAAGTTTGCTCTTTTTTAAATTTCTTTCATTCATTTTTTGGGTTGGCAGTATAACCCTTCTCTTTCCGCCAGTTTTGAATTTAACCAATCAGTAATTTCTGTAAATAATTTTCCTCCAATCATAGCTTTCTTCCTCAGGTTTCCATGTGTAATTCCTAGTCTACCAATAAAGTTGAAGGGGTGTGTCTTTTCATTCTTGAAAGGTCTCGAATTTTCCACGAGGGTATAAAACCTGCTGATTTTCTTGTCTCCGGGCCACTTCAGTAACATCTTTCGCAGTGTGTGAATATATATAGCAGGGGGCGGGAAGCGCCTCTTTCTCCAAGCAGCAGTTCATCTACAAGGTAATGGCCTGTTAACTTCATTTCTTGCTAGCTCAGCAATTTAACTCTCGGGGAGGGTTCGAAACCTTTTGTATGTAAACGACCCTTTTAAAATGTAAATTCTTTTCTGTCTATCTATAAATTACAAATCTGTAAAGCGGGGATAGAGAGTGCTTCACCCTCTCGAACTCCCCTTCATTTTGAATTTGAGGTGACTATGTTTTCGTAACCGTTTTTCTCTTCCTTCTTAAAGTCTTAAACTTATTTGCCGACTAGTCACCTCCCTAGTATGGGATTAGCCCCTGTATAACTGGCCGAGTGCCACCTAGGTTTTAAGAAGTTTCATGTAGGAGTGCAAGCTACGCCTCCAGTCAATTTGGTTTTTTGGGCCATTTAATTAACCCAGAGTTTGTTTTCTTCATGTGAAGGCCCTGTAGGTTGGGTACAAGATACCCCTGTTTCACTGTATGTGTGCCTTAAGGGCAGTTAGGAATGAAGGTTGTTGTAGCCTTTGATAGGCTTGTAAAATTCAGAGCGGGTCTGCTCTTTTCCTCTTAACATTGTAATTAGGAGCAAGGGGTTTTCTGCCCTTTAGCTATTGTGGTGGTGAGCTGAAAGCTCAGAAATTAATCTTGGGGCTCGAAGCCCAAATCTTGTAACAATTGTAATTTCTTAACTTGTTTTCCTGCTACTTGGTACCTGTTACTCTGTTGTTGTTATCTGTTGATGTTGAAAAGAAAATATAACCTTTGTTAAAGTTTTAAATTAACTTTAATTTTGTAAGTTGAGACCTATTCCCGCCCGCACCTTCTTTCACCTCTGCAAATCCACAAAACTCCGTAACAATTATTATTATTATTATTAGCTACGGGTTCTCTAGTTTTATGTGGAATAGGCCTACAAACCGCAGGGATGTGACTTTTAATTTCAAAAATTCCACATGCATAGCCCGGAATGCATTTCCAGCTTTTCTACATATTTACGACTAGTTCGAAATTCTGGAGTGTATGCACCCTACTTCGGGAACTCATCTGAGACGAGAAATGAGTAAGTCCTCTATCAGTCATCCTGCAAGTGTCCCTCAGTAATTGCTTAGTCCTATTCCAAGTGATAACTACTGAATGGAATTCAGCTGCTTCTTTGCTAATACACATCTATCCCCCTGATGATGGGGGACTATACAATAGTGTATATCCACATTATTCCCTGCCTGTCGTAAGAGGGGACTACTCCACCCCTCCCAGTGGCTCTACTTGAGAGCGTGGGTTGGCGACCATGGATCCTATATCTGAGTCTGGCATTATTTCCCCTTACTTGTGTCAGGTTCCTCAATTACAACTTTCCTGTCCGATTTCCCTTGGTCTTCTAAAAAGCAATAAGCACTACACTTTCACACCAATCCTAATTTCAGTTTAATAAAATAGCACACATCAGAGCAGACATCACAGGTAAGCGGCTTATCAGGAAAAACTCCACACACAATTAACACACGAGAGTATTGAAGCAGGAGTAGTAGTTCCACTCAGTGTGAAGTCTACTTTCACTACTAGTTCAACTTTCCTACCCGATTTCCCTTGATCAAGAGGAAGAAGGAGGATTGTATGTAAGCTTTGGGAAGGCATTCTTTCTTATTATATTAGACATGTTTGTGAAATTAATAACTGGTTCGATAGAAGGCAATTCGGTTTTAGGAAAGGTTATTCCACTGAAGCTCAACTTGTAGGATTCCAGCAAGATATAGCAGATATCTTGGATTCTGGAGGTCAAATGGACTCTATCGCGATTGACCTGTCTAAAGCATTTGATAGGGTGGATCATGGGAGACTACTGGCAAAAATGAGTGCAGTTGGACTAGACAAAAGAGTGCTATATTTCTAGAAAATAGATCTCAGAGAGTTAGAGTAGGTGAAGCTTTGTCTGACCCTGTAATAATTAAGAGGGGAATTCCTCAAGGCAGTATTAACGGACCTTTATGTTTTCTTATATATATAAATGATATGAGAAAAGGAGTGGAATCAGAGATAAGGCTTTTTGAGGATGATGTTATTCTCTATAGAGTGATAAGTTACAAGATTGAGAGCAACTGCAACGTGACCTCGAAAATGTTGTGAGATGGACAGCAGGCAATGGTATGTTGATAAACGGGGTTAAAAGTCAGGTTGTGAGTTTCACAAATAGGAAAAGTCCTCTCAGTTTTAATTACAGCGCTGATGGGGTGAAAATTCCTTTTGGGGATCATTGTAAGTATCTAGGTGTTAATATAAGGAAAGATCTTCATTGGGGTAATCACATAAATGGGATTGTAAATAAAGGGTACAGATCTCTGCACATGGTTATGAGGGTGTTTAGGGGTTGTAATAAGGATGTAAAGGAGAGGGCATATAAGTCTCTGGTAAGACCCCAACTAGAATATGGTTCCTGTGTATGGGACCCTCACCAGGATTACCTGATTCAAGAGATAGAAAAAATCCAAAGAAAAGCAGCTCGATTTGTTCTGGGTGGTTTCCGACAAAAGAGTAGCGTTACAAAAATGTTGCAATGTTTGGGTTGGGAAGAATTGAGAAAAATAAGAAGAGCTGCTGGACTAAGTGGTATGTTCCGAGCTGTCAGCGGAGAGATGGCGTGGAATGACATTAGTAGACGAATAAGTTTGAATGGCGTTTATAAAAGTAGGAAAGATCACAATATGAAGATAAAGTTGGAATTCAAGAGGATAAACTGGGGCAAATATTCATTTATAGGAAGGGGAGTTAGGGATTGGAATAACTTACCAAGGGAGACGTTTAATAAATTTCCAATTTCTTTGAAATCATTTCGGAAAAGGCTAGGAAAGCAACAGATAGGGAATCTGCCACCTGGGCGACTGCCCTAAATGCATATCAGTATTGATTGATTGATTGATTGATTGATTGATTGATTGATTGATTGATTTATTGATTGATTGATTGATTGATTAATTGATTGAGAAGAAGATCCTAAGTTGCACTTCTCCTAAAAAGCAATCAGCAGACTCAATGTCGATGTATCTCCTGGGAGAAGATATCTTCTGTAAAACTCTGATTTTATTTTATTAATGCTGATATGAATCACTGCTAGACCAAACTACTATCTACAAAGGATTTCTTCACATGATGTAAAATTACCACTTATCAAAGAGGACCAGTACGGCAATTGTATAATATTGTGTGATAATATTCCACATTACAGTATTTGCGTGCAGATATTAATTTAAACCTGTTAAGCATTAGTTGGATAGAAATAAAACATACGACGAACAATTCAGATAACTGATAATGAACTGAATTGCTTGTGGTGTATCGTTGCACACATCGAAGGTTTTCGGCGACGGAGGGATGGGAAGACAGCGGCCGATAACTTAATTAACGTCCAGCTCCAGCATTTGCCTCGTCTGAGAATGAAAAACAACTCAAAACCATCTTCAAGGCTGCCGACTGTGGGATTCGAACCCACCATCTTCCGAATGTAAGCTCACAGCTACGCGACCCTAAGCGCACGGCCAACTCGCTCGGTAATAAACCCCATGGCACTACAGCCCTTGAAAGGCCTTGGCCTACCAAGCGACCGTTGCTCACCCCGATTGCGAGGTGTCGTGTGGTCAGCAAGACGATTCCTCTCGGCCGTTATTCTTGGCTTTTAAGAGCGGGGCCACCATCTGACCGTCAGATAGCTCCTCAAGTCTAATCACGTAGGCTGAGTGGACCTCGAACCAGCCCTCAGATCCAGGTAAAAATCCCTGTCCTGGCCGGGAATCGAACCCGGGGCCTCCGGGTAAGAGGCAGGCTCGCTACCCCTACACCAAGAGCCGGCCGCTCGGCAATGAACTAGTAAGGTAAGGGTTATTCTGCCCGAAGGCAGGTCCGAACCTCCGCAGAGGTGTTCCTGAGCCGGAGTTTACGTGCGGTAGGGTGGCCAGTTCCTTTCCGCTCCTCCATTCCCTTACCCGCCACCAACAGCGCGTGGCAACCCATCCAACTCCTGACCACGTCCAATGTTGCTTAACTTCGAAGATCTCACGGGATCCGGTGTTTCAACACGGCTACGGCCGTTGGCCGGCAATGAACTGTATGAAATAAATGGACGTAAGGGGCGAAATATTTAACCCAAAATCTAGTTTGGTCTAACGTTATAACTTGTAACACACCATATGGAGACCATTTTACGGACCAGCGTGGATAGAATTAAATGGAAGTTAAATTATTATTATTATTATTATTATTATTATTATTATTATTAACCCTCATTAGTTTCACGTTAATTAGGGAATTGTATTTATTTTGAACGTTGAGCCCGAAGGCTGATTGAAACCTCAAAAGCTACTTCATCAGCTTTCATAGAAAGCTCATGTATTACTAATGAGACGAACTAGAAAAATCAATGTATTGTCGATTCCCGTTGATTTCCTCACCGAACCTGAAGTTTCTATAACACAGGCCGGATCAAACAGCGCTCCTCGTGCGCAAGCTATCTGGCCGCGTTCCTGCCTTGCGCACCGAGCGCAGTGTTTGCGACGTGTCAAGAGGGAAACAGGAGAGGAAGGTTAGCAGACTCACCGCGCTACAGCAGCACAATTGCCTTGCCAACCTGACAGCCATTTTTTTCAAAAAGGTTTCGATAATATGAAGTGGTTACAACTGAATTTGACTCATTCATGAGACCGTTTTGGACATTGGTTGTGAATATTCCCAATTATTTTCAGTTTCAGCTGGTAGATCTACACAAGAACATTTTGCAATCCCGAAATGTGCACGATGTTTATGAAATACTTCATCAACAACAATATCTTCGACTGGATTGACAAGTAACTTAAAGTTTTTCTAGTTTACGGTCCCAGCTATGTATGCGAGCTCTTTTTTTTTTTTTAATTATAAAATTGACCAAGCCCTAGCAAAGTTCACGCGATTCCATGCGGTTGTCTGTATCGCGAACCTCTGTTCCAAATATAGAACACATTGTATGTTAACAGGTACAAACATAAATAAGCCAACGAACGTCCACTCAGGTCACAGTACATTGTTTTGCTGAAAACAGTGAATGCATGTGCTTGTTTGCAACTTTTATTTTACAATACATTCTATTAGTTTTTTCGTCAATATATTTTTATATATTTTACTGCAGCCCTGAAGATGTTGTTCCTTTTTTCCCTATTTTTATACCAGGCGAATGCTGGGGCTGTACCTTAATTAAGGCCACGGTCGCTTACTTCCAAATCCTAACACTTTCCCATCCTTGCGTCGCTGATAAGCTTCAGTGTGTTAAAAAAGTAGTAGCAAAAAAAAAGTTTACTTCCCCTGTTCCACTTACCCTCGCTTGCGTGGCTACCAGCATACATCCCTCTCTCTCAGATACTTTCACCGAATAGGCGTAACGTTCCCCATACGTGGTCGCGCTCCTGGGGTTCCAGTTGATTAGCATATCAGCCTGACACTACACTTCACACCAACCAACCTTCGCACACACTTTGAACTGAGGCACTCGTACATTTCAACAGACACTGACACCTCCGAAACATCCGGATGGTGGTTCACCATTTCTGTAATTTTAAGGCTACAATTATTCCGTTTCTAACATTTTATGTAAGTAATTTACTGGAATTTTCATATCACTGTGTGCTGGGTGAAATATGCGTGCATGTAAGCTACAGGCTCTCCTTAATTGTATAGCGAAGGGAATTATCCCAATCACAATCGCAGGAGTACGTCTTCAGGACAATCATACACTTCGCTTCTAAAGGTTACTTTTGTAAGTAAACATTACGCATTCATGTTGTCTGTAATTATGTTAATCTACCTTACATACATCTGTGCGTGAGTTTGGGGTAGGGGAAAACGATGTTTAATACATCTTATGAAGTCAATTGCGTTTCCCTCGACATTCCAAGTCTGTTGTGTGCCCTATCATTTCTCGCTTTCCAAAGCCACGACTGCGCGTATTTCGTTCCTATATCTCTGATACCACATCTTGTATTGTGTTCTTACTTAGTCATTATTAACCTTATGAACCAGGTCCCCCTCCTGTTCTCTTGTACCCTTATCCTCCTCTTGGGTTGATTATCCCCACCACCGAGTCAGACTCCTCCCAGAAGCCGCGGCCAAACCCAGCGTGGGAAAGACGAGAACTCAGAGCTATGGTATACTTAAAGATGAAGCCAGCATTATCTGAATTGTTTTTTAGATATGAAGTCTATAATTGAGGTTAATTTTTTAGCAATCCTTTTAGATTCTCGTGCGGAATAGCTTGTCGAGGTAGGCATGCCTTTAATCAGTAAATTGCAATGAATGTTGTTTCAGAGTGGTCATTACACAAAGTACGCATCTTAAATTGCTGCCAGATAGTCTTCTTAAGGCGAAATATACTTCGTCTTACTTCGTGTGTTGAATTTCAAATCGTTCACCGATGTAAAGATATTTTGTCACGCACTGCAGTATTTTAACTTCCAGTTATTTACTGTCTGTCTTCATAATTGCCAGCCTCACCTCGTGAGATGAAATTTAAAGTCAGTAGATATGTCATAGTTAATATCGTTAATTGGCAGTTGTACATAATAGCTGGTTATAATATACAATTACTAATAAATTTGTAGGTTTGATCAGTGAAGCATATGCGAGAACTAATTTCTACGTTACTTTTTTGTTGTTGTTGTTGTTGTTGTGAATATTGAGTAATTCACAGAATAAAAGTCTATGATGTGTCCTTGATCTGTATTTGCACTAATTTTGAGTATAAAGCAATAGATGGCCCCAGTATTCCGAAATTCTGAAGGAAAAAAGAAGTCTACGTTACATTCGCTTCCTGCGACCTACGACAACAGTGTTTCAGACTTCAAACAGCTGTTCATGTTTACTCAGAGGTTATTTTGTTGTTTTGTAAATATCAGCAGTGTATTTCATTAACATTGTCATTTTAATTCATTTTTCTTTATTTTGTTTTAATATTTACGGATGTTTATCCATGTAATTTGCGTAATTAACGTATCTGAACATCATCTGTTCTTCAAATAAACATTCAAGAGTTTCAGAACTACTACTACTACTACTGAAATGAAATCTCGTATGGCTTTTAGTGCCGGGAGTGTCCGAGGACATGTTCGGCTTGCCACGTGCAGGTCTTTTGATTTTACGCCGATAGGCGACCTGCCCGTCGTGATGAGGATGAAATGATGATGAATACAACACATACACCCAGCCTCCGTGCCAGCGAAATTAACCAATGATGGTTAAAATTCCTGACCCTGCCGGGAATCGAACCCTGGACCCGGGACCCGGGACCCCTGTGACCAAAGGCCAGCACGCTAACCATTTAGCCATGGAGCCGGACACTACTACTACTACTACTACTACTACTACTACTACTACTAATAATAATAATAATAATAATAATAATAATAATAATAATAATCTTATGGCCTCAGCTACCGTGTGCAGACATTTCAATTTGACGCCATCTGGCTGTCTGCTAGTCAATTTCGACGTTCCGTCTTACTCTAGCCCTAATAGATGGCAGACCAAGTAAACCGAAACTCTCTTGGGCGTCTATGGCTGAGATTTAATGAATTTTTTCGGGTAAACACCAAATCTGTCACCAGAGATATTTTACATGCTGACATCGTACGACATGGAACGTCGAAAGAACTTTTTTCCGCCCTTCAAAAATCCGACTACCTCTGCCGGGTTTGAACCCGCTATCTTGGGATCCGGAGGCCGATACTCTACCACTGATTCACAGAGGCAGCTTCAGTGCTAAGTTCGGAAACTGCGAAATAAAGTATCTTTCTGTAACTGTTAACCGCACTTTTGTAAAATCTACCTTCCTGGTGAGTTGTGACACATTGCTTCTAATCTCTAAATGACTTACAATGGAAGGGGGAGGTATTATCACTGAAAAGGTACAAATTCATATTTCAGTCAGGTCATTGAAGTGCTCCAGTATACGTATACTTGCATTTTAGATTCATTTTTCACAGAGCAACTTTTATTTATTCGTGTATGATTCACTTTTATTTGTTAGAAGATAAAAGCTGTCTAAAGCTATCCGCTTAAGGGAAGTTATTCCTGAATTGGAATGATTTACGGTTCAAAAATATCGATAATAAAAACCATTTATATGGCATTCAGAATATCATGTACTGCATATTTTCCTCAGATGCTTGGTTAGGCATTTAAATATACATATGGAGGACTGGCTCCCACCCCAATAATATCATCATTGAGTACAATAATGACATTATGACCCACTGTATGTTTTACTTAATAGTTTTAAATCCTCTTTGTGCTTATTTTAAGTTATTTTTTTTAAATATTTGTCATTTTATAGGTCATTTTCTTGCATTTATTCATTAAAATCCGGACCATGGGCACAGAAATCTTCGTTGATGCATATATCTTTATTACGAACATTGTTCCCTTGCAAAACATGTGAATCTGTTTCCAGCAATATGATTGGTCTAACACTATAACAGTACCCAGCAGTAAACTCTACCTGCAATTATATTCCATATTCTGACGGGTACCGATTCGTGAAACAGGCCTCAGGGAAATAATGTGAGGGTAAAGGTCTTGAATCACTGGGAAGCCTTCACGGAAGTGCAATGTTCTTTAAAATTCAAATCGCATGTTTACTCTTCAGTACTAACGTAATCATTACTTATTATTGTTGAATAAGGTTAACTCCGTCACGGTACTGAATGAATTACGAAATACTACTCTATGAATTTAATGAACCTATATGTGCGATTGAGATAGACAATTGTACGTGTTGCAAGTTGAAGTACTATTCATGTTTCTCGATAAGGAAACAGTGATTTAAGAGGAAAGGTACCACTTGTCAGAAATAAAAATACGCTCCAACAATTGTATACAAAGCCATTTATTCCAGATACCTGAAGATTTGGGACAAATAAATTATCATATTGGAAGAACATAACAATGTGTTTGACCTACATTACTCAATTTGCAAGTATCAACACAGTGAAGGTGTTAAATTGCAAAATTACACTATTGAGTATAGGCTACAGTACAGGGTTTGGTTATCTATGTAATGATACAAGTTTCTAGTTTCCCTGTGTTAATTTGAAGAAAAGTAATTACAAATCATTAAACTGATGAATTCTTGGAGGGGCGGGGGTCAAGAAGACCCGGGAACACTTCCTAAGAAATCGCAGCCCATGCTTGATGTACTATGAGGGTCAGTTGTTTAAGGGTACTAGGTGGTTGAAGAGTTCCTCATTCGTCTATTAACATGTCCCACACGTGTTTACTAAGGTTTGAGCCCGGTGACCTGGTGGGCCATTGTAAAGTGAAATGTCTTGGAATGTTACTCTCAAGATATGTGCTCTTGTGAGTGTTGTGTGTCCTTCGCGCTCCTAGCTCTGCGCCAGCCAGCACCGCGCACGCCGCGGCTTGGATTATGCGAGACTCTACGAGACTACTCCAGTGCGCTTGCTTGTGACGTCAGTCTGTACTATAAAAGGACCACCTTGCAACCACTTAGTAGGACTCCCCAGTGTCCAGCACCAGATTACACTGAACGTCGAACACGGAGGTTATCCCTCTTAAATATGTGTCTCGGCCAGGTGGACTGAATTCTGGTTGTATGAGGTTTCACCTCTGGTCACTGCCTCAGTTCCTGTTCCTGCAGCCACGTCGAGCCCCGATGCCTGCATTCTACACATCCTCAGTCCTCACTCAGGCTCCGACACCTACATTAGATTCTCTAATTGTGAACATTCATGCCATTTCATGACAAGCCAATGGAAATAACTGCATTATGTTAGTAGGAACTTTCATGGCAAGTTACGCTTATAAAACCGATAGTTTTCGACTATCATGAACTCTACTTTTTTACAGACTATCTCATCAAGATAGCTTCGAATGTGCATAAAGTTAATGTGTATAAAGTGTACATTTCTACAGACTCTCAGTCTACTATCAAGATTAGTTACTTGCAAATTTACTCAGCTTGAAGAAAAGTTTAAGTTAAATTCATGTATATATTGTATAAAGTCATATTGAAGCAATAAATTTATGTTGTGTTCCAGTATACCTGATCTTGTATACAAATATAAAATATTTTAATCTGCAACGTTCGCCATCAGAGGAAAAACTCTGGATTGAGTATCCTTCCGAACTACTATAATGTAATCCTATTTCCCTTGTTGCAATATACAGGGCGAGTTGGCTGTGCGGTTAGGGGCGCGCAGCTGTAAGCTCACATCCGGAGGATAGTAGGTTCTAACCCCACTGTAGGCAGCCCTGAATACACTGTTCCGTGGTTTAACATTTTCACACCAGGCAAATGCTGGGGCTATACCTCAATTAAGGACACAGCTGCTTCCTTCAGACTCCTAGGTCTTTCCTGTCCCATCGTGCCGTAAGACCTATCTGTGTCGGTGCGACGTAAAGCAAATAGTAAAAACAAAAACAAAACAAAAAACGTATTGCAAAAACACGTTAGAGTCAATTAATTCTCACACCATAATGTCTGGTTGTTGTCTCTCGAAAATAGAATTTCTTGGACCTGCATCCGCGGGTTATTTTCGGGCACCATTACGACTATCATTACGGCAAAGGCAAAATTTGATTTTCCACCAAAACAGGCACCAGGCCATTCATTGACCCTACGCAATCATTCCATCGCAAAAGTACAATCCGAATGCATTGCACGGGAATTGTCTGTAGCGTCTCTGGTTTGTGTCATCATTACTGAGAAATGTACCGGAACATGTATGTTATGACTATCGCCTGTTTGAGTCCGGACTTCTTGGATGTGAATGCGCACATCTCGAATTAGGAGACTGACACACACGAGGCTCACCGATTTCGATCATTATGATTTGCGCTAAGGACGAGAATTCACTGAGTGTATTGTGGTTTTAAGGATGTTACGCATTGGCTTTTAGTTCCTGAAATAACAGAAAGTAAAATTCTCTGTGCAACTCAAATACTTTGTCAGTTCCGCACCCGTGACGAGACGTAGCTTAGTGAGCAAGGACATGAATGATCAAATATTTACTATTAACAAAATTTAAAAATATATGCGCTATGTTAGTAATTGTAAATAATTTGATTATATCTTTCATACGTCACCTAACACTTGTCGTTTCTCGAATTGATCTCCCCAAATGAACATTTTCTTTTCGTATTGGTAACATGTTGAGTCGTTTGCTCAACACAATTTAATAAATACTTTCAACACAACCTGTTCAATCACATGTTTTCTGAATTGCCGTAACCCAGGCGTGAATCGAAGTCAGCGAACTGATATACATCTTGACTGCCCCGTAACGTCACAAGTGCACAGTTAAACAGTTAAGGACCGTCGTGTAGAATCAATCAAGTAGGCTTGCAGCTTTACACGGCAGTTTATATCGTGATCACGGGACCTCCAGTTTTACGTGGAATCCGAACCACTGGATTGTGAACTCTAAAGCTCGTTCATGCATAGGCTGGGGGTCGTACTGCAGCAACCTTGGTGACAGGCTAGTAACGATGTCACCCATCAAGCCTCATTCGTAGAATACTCCCAACATTTTAATAAGGACACTCTCTTTACAATATAAACAAAATGGTCCAAATCTGTTAGTCCCAAGTGTGAGAGTCTTTTTGTAAGAGAATGTACTCTCTCATCGAAGTATTCGAAGTAGCCGCTTAGCCTCGCCCACTACACATAGTAAAGATGAAATATTTTCGTTATTCTTGTGTGGTTAAGGTTTTGCACTATCTCACTGATATGAAATTCACCATTTTCCATAATGAGCGATTGCATTAAGGGACTCTAGATTCAAATGTCACCTCTGTTCAGAATTTATGTACACAGATTCACAACTCACACGAAAGCATTGGGAACCTCCCTAATGCTGCGACAAATTGACGAGTGGAAAGTTATGGTCCATCGTAGTCTACCTAAACTTAGGCTGAGGAAGCCTGATCAACAGTTCTAAGTGACCTCTGCGGAAAGAGTTATGAAAACAATATCATTTTGAAAACCAAATCTCTGATGGAGATTTATTTTTTGTTTAAAAATTTCTAAGGCATTCTATCTTAGCAGTTCAGCTTCTAGCATCTGATTGTAAAGAACAAAGATTAATTAGGAACTTGGACAGCTTCCAATGGCTAACCAAGAGAGTATCCTTGTCCAACCCCTCCCTCTCACTCATTTCAGATAAATGCTGGAATGGTATCCCAATTTTATATTCTGGTGGTACTGGCACCCATGAAATTATTGCCCTAACGTATTGTTTCATATTGTGTTATATCATATCGTGTTTGTATTCAGCTGCATTGTGTAATGTTTTAGCATAGTGTATTGTAAGTATTCTCAATAATATTTTCTTAATAATTTGCTTTACGCCACACCGACACAGATAGGTCTTATGGCGACATTCTAAGTTATTTTGTGTTTTCGTCATTTATCTCTACATTTGGCCAATCGCCTTCAATTATGCGGGGCAACATACTTTAAGACTCTACCAGTCTCCATCTATGTAACTGGTCCTTCTAAATCAAAGAGGAATCTTCCAGGCATGAAATTAGGAGGGGAGCTAGTATTGGCTTGGATTTAGAAATATATAAACTTGCCCTTAAGTTATGCATCAGGTGGTGGTGTTGATTAATATTTTAAGAGGAAGTAGGTACAACTAGGCAACCATCCACTATTATCATCAAACAGAGAGAAAATAAGGAAAGGGTCCAACATTTCGTAAAATGAAGGTATCGGGCAAAGTAAAACAAGGGCCATGAAGGGCGTGAGAATGAAAGTCTCCCTGGGCCCCGTAAACCTGATACTGTCGGTGTCGGAAGAGAACAAGAGCTGACCAAGGGAGGACGAATAGGATAGATGAAAGTGACATAGGTAAGTGGAAGCAATGCCAGGACTCAGCTAAGGGTCCCGTGGTCGTCACCCCACGCTTCCAAGTCGAGAGTTCCTGGGGGCCCTTTTAGTCGCCTCTTACGACCGGCAGGGAATACCGTCGGTGTTATTCTACCGCCTCCACCCAGAGGGGGAAGTTATTTATCATCCTGACACTTTTCTGGATTGAAGTTTAAGTAACAACACGTTCAGGATAGCCACGAATTGAAACTTCAACCCACTTAGGCTTATTCTACTGTATAGTCCTCACGAGGCTCAGAGCACCCCACATTTTAACTGTCGGAGACTGGAATTGAACCCAGAACCTTTATAATCTGAGTCTCAATCAGTTTTAGGAGACAACAATGGGGTTAATAATATATAAGTAATAATAATAACGTAAATGTTTCCACCTTTTCAATACTACAATATATTCACAAAATTACAAAATTATACGGTACTAGTTTCGACCCATCTAGGGGTCATCATCAGCCGTATTGGAGCAAAGATCATTTGTGGCAAAATCCTAAGACAATATTATTTTAAAGAATAACAAGTGAAATGAGATGTTATGGTCTTAGGATTTTGCCACAAATGATCTTTGCTCCAATACGGCTGATGATGACCCCTAGATGGGTCGAAACTAGTACCGTATAATTTTGTAATTTTGTGAATATATTGTAGTATTGAAAAGGTGGAAACATTTACGTTATTATTATTATTATTACTTATATATTATTCTCAGTTCAATACGGACCAAAAACATGAAATTCATAACCATCAACAATGGGGTTCCCCGAAATATGCTATAGTGAACATATATAGGAAAGGCAGCGAAAAGCTACAGCACTATGCAGTGGACGTCGAAGGGGAGCAGATTGCCCGCAATCCATTGCTAGCTTTACCGGTAAGTGGTACCAACGCGAGTGGGCGTTCGATTTCATTTTTGTAGACCGAAGTTTTAATTAAGGGGATGCCTGGCCGAGGCAGTAAAGGTGTGTTCGGTTTACCCTGAAGGACGTGGGTTCAATTCCCCGTCAGGAAGTCGAACTATTTAAGAAACAAGATTTCCACTTCCGGAAGTACATATGGCCCTGAGGTTCACTCAGACTACACCAAAATTGAGTGCCCGGTTAATTCCTAGAGACAAAGGCGGTCGACCGTAGAGCTAACCACTCTACCCCGTCAAGTGGTGAGGTTGCTGGGAGTGGAAGCCTATACCTTCCACCCCTCCTAGGGCCTTTATGGGCTGTACGGAGATGGCTTTGACTTCTTTGAATTGATTAATTAAGAGTAATTAATTAATTAAATTTAAAACTTAAGTAGATCTCACCTTTCATCAAAGTAGTTATTGAAAATGATGCCCATTGTTTTCCATACAGACGTTGCATCGGCGTAAACAATTCCAAAACACTCGTTGTATCTCCACCTCTAAAATTCCACGCCTATCTGTCATGAGATAACATTCACCCGGGTTTCAAGATTAGATGTATTGTATGTGTACACGTTCTGGTTTAACGTTCCGCACAAATAGAAATCACAGGCACTTGAACCGGGGGAACGAGGGGGCCGAAATCCGCAACTAATTATTTTTTGTCCATGACAGTATGTCACCATACTGATAGCTGACACAAATAATGTTCAACAACCAATCAAGGAATGCCACACTAATAACGCTAATAACGTGTGATCAACAAGAACTTCGCCCGTAAAATAATCATCCATTCCGTACGCTTACCGCTGACCGCACTCAATGTGCTGACTGACCGCTCACTATTCCAACCACTCAGGGACAAAGCAAGCATTTCTCTAGTCCATATACGCAGCAGCACTAACTGAAATTCCGATAAATTTTCGCTGTCTCTTCCTGTACAAAATAAATACCCTTATTTTATCCTATCCTTTAATTATTGCTGATTCATTAAATATTAAATATTAGTACTTTAACGTCATCAACACCTGTTACTAAATGCGTCCAAACATGATCTGGTAGTCTGCACTTTTTTAAAGCATTATGCCCATCTGTGGAGTGCGATAGAAATTTAGCCGATGTTGATATTTTCCTCTCCCAAAATCTCTTCATTTGGGCACTGAACATTTTCCTAATTTCTTCAGTCCATGATTTATTCGTCTCAACAAAATGATGGTTGATTCACTGCTTTTTTGAACTGGAGTCGATCTTCCTGCGAGTTGCCAATTTCCTGAAGGTCTTTTTTTTCTATTTCACTAAGCCAGTTGTACTTGACTTTCATTGAGAGAGCGTCCGACTCGTTGGCTGAACGGCCAGCGTACTGGCCTTCGACTGAGAGGGTCCCGGGTTCGATTCCCGGCCGGGTCGGAGATTTTAACCTTAATTGGTTAATTCCAATGGCACGGGGGCTGGGTGTATGTGTTGTCTTCATCATCATTTCATCCTCATCACGACGCGCAGGTCGCCTACGGCAGTCAGCTCGAAAGACCTGCACCTGGCGAGCCGAACATGTCTTCGGACACTCCCGGCACTAAAAGCCATACGCCATTTATTGAGAGAGCAAGGTGAGCCCGTCATTGTTCATTTTGAGAACTTTAATCGCCTTTTCCTGATCTTATCAGAATGATGATAAAGCTCCCGAGACCTCCGTTTCATCCAGATTCCCTCCGAGTAGATTGGACCAAGGAGTCTCCTCAATATTTTCCTGCATTATTATTATTAATTCCGTCATCATCATCATCTGTTTACCCTCCAGGTTCGGTTTCTCCCTCGGACTTAGCGAGGGATCCCACCTCTACCGCCTCAAGGGCAGTGTCCTGGAGCTTCAGACTCTTGGTCGGGGGATACAACTGGGGAGTATGACCAGTACCTCGCCCAGGCGGCCTCACCTGCTATGGTGAACAGGGGCCTTGTAGGGGGATGGGAAGATTGGAAGGGATAGGCAAGGATGAGGGAAGGAAGCGGCCGTGGCCTTAAGTTAGGTACCATCCCGGCATTTGCCTGGAGGAGAAGTGGGAAACCACGGAAAACCACTTCGAGGATGGCTGAGGTGGGAATCGAACCCACCTCTACTCAGTTGACCTCCCGAGGCTGAGTGAACCCCGTTCCAGCCCTCGTACCACTTTTCAAATTTCGTGGCAGAGCCGGGAATCGAACCCGGACCTCCGGGGGTGGCAGCTAATCACGCTAACCACTACACCACAGAGGCGGACTATTAATTCCGTACTAGTAATGGATATGTGAGTAGGATATGAAAAGATGAATATCCCAATCCCTTGTTTATATTCTACACACATTTCTACGATCTCTGAGCCACGCTATGTTTGCGCATACTCAATTCTTTGAATTCCAAATGTTGTCATTCCCGGATCAGACCAGACTGTGTGGGCAGCTGAGTGCAAGCCACTGTCAATTAACGAGTCAGTGCACTTAGTTCTTAACGGGTAATAAAGGCAGTCATTTTACACTGCTTGCACCTGCAAGGAACTGTAGATTATGCCACGATATCACATATTATTCCCTAAACGTATGCTTATGAATAGCTATTTGCAGTAATAAAGCTTCCTAAAGATAATGTACGAAATATTCAGCCTAACAACCTCCTGGTGGTGTTTTGAATCAGAAGTGCCATCTTAACATCACTGGAATTTCAGTACACTAACTTAAGATCTGCGTAGAATTGTAATTATAAGCTCTCGACACCTTTTCAAAACCCAATAAACCAGGATTTCTATACTAGTATTGTGAGGCCAATCTTGTGTCAGGTCCCGAAATGTGTGATAACGTTCAGATATTAGTACTATGAAGTCATCAACACCCTCATGCCCTATACTAAACAAGTCTGAGAACGTTCTCGTATTCTACATTATTATTATTATTATTATTATTATTATTATTATTATTATTATTATTATTATTATTATTATTATTCATACTCCCTCATGTAACCCTTTTCCATGACCCTTCTCTGTTCAAGTAGGGGATGACGTAGAAGTCAGTCACTTTTTAAAAAGTTTTCTCTGTTGTCGAATCAAGAAATTCGCGCACATTAGACATCAAGTGATAAACTTACACTTGCTATTCTTTCCTATGACTAGAAGATTGTGGAAAGCCCGAGCACGGAGAACCTTTCCTATATTATCCACTAGGCTCTTCCGATGCTCCTTAGAAACTCTTTTACTGATGCATGGGCACATTAGCCTGAATTTATGAACAGTTTTTGAAGTGATCCTTTTATTTAAAACAGTATTCTTTGCAAAATATTAAACAGTTGGATTATCCTTGTGTCAGGTGCATTGAAAGCATTATCTAAAATCTAGATTAATTTTGTTATTTTACAATGGAGAAAGCCACAAGCAATTATCGTTAAGGAGTCGGGTTCATATGGTCCGATACCGTCGTTAGCCGGTTCGAGTCCCGTTGGTGGAAACAATATTCGCCATCACTATGAAAGGAAAGGAAAAACCCTTCTCTTTCACTAGTTTAGCTAATGCTTCCAATAGATGTATCTATCCTACTCTCCTCACATTACCAATGATACAATCGTACAAACGGTCTGATAAGAAACTAACATAGATAACAAAAGTACTGTATTAGACACGTTGTTTTGGCAATTTCTATATGTATTATTTCTTAAATATGTCCACAGGGTCTATAGATACGGTATTGCGGCAAAATAAACGTCACTCAAATTATTACTCATCTGCTCTCCACGTTTCCTTAACAACGAAGTACTTATTTAATACACTGTTGTGCAAAACGTAAGGACGAAAATAACTTTAGAATGTTGTGTCACTGCCAAGTAACATAGCTCGACGAAACTTGAACCATATATAAGAAGAAATGCTACACTGTGGTACGGTAGGCAACTGAAAGGAATATGCGATGAGACGAATATAAATGACACTTTTATACAATCAATTGCTAGGGGCCGATGACCTTCGATGTTAGGCCCCTTTAAACAACAAGCATCATCATCATCATCATCATCAATCAATTACTGCGACTCGTGATGGTCCCCTGGACATCACAAAAGAAGCGACATGGTACTTAAAAGGGTGTGGGATCATCACGGACACCACGGACACCAAGGATCACACGATCACACGCTCTGCAACGTGTTCCCATGCCGGCCTCAAGACTGGTATGGAGTTCTTGTAGTAGGGCGTTCCATTCCTGCGCCAGCGCGGTTGACAACTGATGGATGGTCGTTGGTGCATGTGGAAGTGCTGCAATACGTCTGCCCAACATATCCCACACGTGCTCGATGGGATTCAAGTCGGGGGAATGGGCAGGCCAGTCCATTCGCCTAATTTCCTCTCGTTCCAAGAGCTCATCCACCTGCGCTGTTCTATGCGGCCGTGCATTGTCATCCATAAAAATGAAGTTAGGGCCAACTGCAACCCTGAAAAGACGCATATGGGTACACTGTCACAATAACGTAGACCGGCGAATGTGTCCCGTTCAATGATTTAGATGTCGGTACGTCCATGCAATATTAAGCCTCCCCACAACATTTGGACCACTGGGGCCATTAAAATGATCATGTTCGACAATGCTCCTGGGTGCATTGCGTGTTCCTACCTCTTGTCATATGAGGGTACGTCTACAATAACTACTGATACTGAATCTGCTCTCATCTGAGAAGAGCACGCGGCCCCACTCCTCGTTGGTCCAAACCTGATGCTCTTGGCACCATCGCAAACTGTACCGCCGATGTGCGGGTGTCAATGGAACATAACGTAATGGTCGTCGGGCAAACAGACCATCCCCATGCAGTCACGTGAGATTGGGTGCCTTGTAATCCTGTTAAATGTGGTTGCAATTGCACCCACTGTTTGACGTGAGTATTTTCTTGCCTCTTCCACAATGAGCGGTCATCTGCTGCTGTAGTTGACCTCTCCTTCGGGTAGCAGTGCCTGTGGTTCGGAATGCTCTCCATGCACGTCTAACACTACTGTGAGTAATACCAAACTCCTGGGCTACACTCGCCACATTTCACCCTTCTTCCAGGTTCCCGATGGTTCTTTCCCATGTGAAGTCATCCGAATGTTGTCTCAGGGTAATGTTGTAATGAATAACACCACAACAGCTCGCTGATTGGCTCACACTATCTTGTCCCATTTCTTCAACTGTCTCGTTTTGTGAGGCCAGATCCATTTGACGCTATAGTCGTGCTGACCTCACTAGGTTTCTATGCACGTGTAGGAGACCTCTTTCAACATGTTACCACACTTTCATTCATTTCCACTGAGTAGTTGATATGTTGCTTTATCTATCTCGACATTAAGTTTTGCGCAACAGTGTTTATGAAATAATTCGACATATTGCAAACCCAGCGTTGTGTGGATTTCTGCAATTATGGTTCCCACAACAGTGTTTATCGTGGAATATTATTTTCGGTATTATGGAGTGGGGGCCTCAGGGGCTCTGAACTTTGGAGCGTGGGTTGGCATTGCTTCCACTTACTTGTGCCAGTTGTACTTCCTCTTAAAACAATAATCACCACCACCACTATGGAGTGGGTTATCATAATGGGCCGCGTTTGCTTCACGTTAAAGAACACCCCGAGGAGCGATTTAATAAGGAGGCACCAAATAATAAAGCAATGCTAGCTGTCGTTGACAAGTGTCATCATACAGGATCACTCTTATGTCCGCCTGCTGACCATGGTCGTTGAGGTGTCGAATCTATATGGTCTGACACCTTGGTTTTACGGGTTCGAGTCCCGTCAGAGGGTAGGAGAGGTAGTGGTATACACTGTCTTATCACTAAATTGCGTACCGGAAGGCTGTATTTAATTCTAAACCTATCCGCAGTGTTCAAATGGAGTGAGGGTATATTCGTTCGTCGGATGGCAACGTTAAGCTTTGAGAAGACGCCTTGGTGTTTTTCGACAGGAGCAGGCTATATGCCGATACCGGTTTTCGCCCACTCCATACCTCATTATGATGATCATCGTCATCATCATCCCACATCCTGACGCGCAATCATGTTCTTGGACATTCCCGGCACTAAAATCCATACGATAAATACTAAGAAGTTAAGGGAACAGCAGGGCGCCCAAGAACCTTCACCGCCAACAATAATCATAGACGAGTTCTGTAACAGGTGTCACCTGTCCAGTCATGGAATACTGGGCCCTTATTTCGGCGAGAATGCTATACAGAATCTAAGAACACTCGACGAGGTAGTCTACAGAGACCTCATTCATGAGGATTTACGCCGTTTCTCCTCCTCGAACGACAATGGATACAACAAGATCCCACACAGCTCGGGAGTCACGTATCTCTTTTTTTTTACGTCGCACCGACACAGACAGGTCTTACGACGACAGTGAGATAGGAAAGGGCCAGGAGTGGGAAGAAGGCGTCTTGTTTCGATGTGGGAAACCACATTCTGTACCAACACAAATAACATTTCAGTGTCGTTCATTTTGCCGCATGCGTAATAATGAACTCAACGAAAATTGTTCTGATGGATTGCATATCAATATGTGACTGGAAGGCGTGACCAGTCTTAAGGGAAATAATGGATAGGAAGAGCATTGTAACATTCGCCCTTTTGGCAAAACAGGGACGATATAGTTTGAAGCCTTTGTAAATCTATTAATTTACAAGAAAGCCAGTAGTGGTTTACTGATAAAAAACCTACTTTCTCATATAATACTGTCGTTGTTTGTGTCATCAGTCCGTAGACTGGTCTGTTGAAGCTCTCTAACCCACCCTATCCTGTGCTAACATTTTCTTTTCTGCGTAACTACTATATCCTACATCTACTCTAATCTGTTTGTCATATCCATACCTTGCTCTACCTCTACCGTTTATATTGCCTACACTTCCCTCAAAAACCAACTGAACAATTCCTGGGTGTCTTAAAAATTGCACAATCATTCTATCTCTTCTTCAGGTCAAATTACGACAAATCATTATCCTCTCACTAATTCGATTCAGTACCTCTTCATTCGTAATTCGATCTTTTGATTTCACTTTCAACGTTCTTCCATAACAGCACATTCAAAAGCTCAAACTCCCTTTCTTTCTGAGGTAGTTAACGTCCTTGTTTCCCTTCCATATAGTCCCACGCTCCAGACGAAATCCTTCTGCCGATCACATGTTACTACAATTTCGAAGGAACTTATTTTCGTAGATCGATTTATTCATATTGTATTAATAAAATTAGGTCTAGTTTATTTCACTTTAGTAGTAGCTGTAAAACGGTTAGTATAGTTTGAGATATCTGGTTTATCACACCTCAGTCACGCTCGTCGTGTTGATATTTTACTTATCGGGACAGTTTCCATGCTGTACCGCAAGATTTGTATCTTACAGCCCTAGGGCTGACACACTTCAGATACATTATTTATTACACATGTAGACATGGAATAGAACAACAACACTCTGTGTCAAATAGCACGCTTTTCCATCATTACGACTAAAACAAGAGAGGGAACAAAACGTATTTCTTCACGCAAACAAGTATGGTAAATTATATCCATGTGTTACTGTGAATTGTCTATTCAACATTAACATTGTGTGCTATGAAATAAAAAGGTATAACGTTGTATGCCAGCATCTACTTATTTCAAACGCTTGTTTAATGGATGTTTGGAATCTTTTTTCGCAGGAATTCTTTCAGCTGGGGCCCGGCGTAGAGCTAACCACTCTCTCCCACCAAGAGCCGAGGTTACGGATAGTGGAAGCCTTTTTACCTTCCACTCCTCCAAGGGCCTTCATGGCCTGTAAGGAGATGACTTTGTTGAACGCTCTAGTTCAAAACACATAACACTATAACTTCCCGTACTTGTAAAAATATTGCATATATTTTACAGGTATATTATAGTACTATACTAGGTGATTCTCAAATACTTTTTCAAATTTTGGGTCAGGATCCTTACACCAAAACAAGAAATAATGTTCATATAAACATATGTCCCAAAATCCTTCGTTTCGCTTTCGCGTTATTAATTAATTTGTTTATTTATAGAGCCTCCGTGGCTCTGCCGTCAGCGCACCGGCCTCTCACCGCTGATTCCGTGGTTCAAATCCTGGTCACTCCATGTGAGATTTGTGCTGGACAAAGCAGAGGCGGGACAGGTGTTTCTCCGGGTACACAGGTTTTCCGTGTCATATTTCATTCCAGCAACACTCTCCAATGTCAATTCATTTCATCCGTCATTCATTAATCATTGCCCCAGAGGAGTGCGACGGGCTTCGGCAGCCGGCACTATCCCTATCCTCGCCGCTAGATGGGGGCTTCATTTATTCCATTCCTGATCCGGTCGAATGACTGGAAAAAGCTTTGGATTTTTATTTATTTATTTATTTATTTATTTATTTATTTATTTATTTATTTATTTATTTATTTATTTATTTATTTATTTATTTATTTATTTATTTATTCAAGTTTATGTTTTTCGTTCAACAACTTTCCAGGTCTAACCCACCAACAACATTTCTCCCAGCACATCTTACAGGTGCTGTCTATAAGGATTTTATTCACAAAACTCTCCCAGACATACTAGCATATACGCCCCAGCAAATAAGAAGAAACATATTGTTTATGCAAAGTGGGGCTCTAGCACATTTTGGTCTCATTGTTCGAGATCCATTGGCTGGTATCTACCATGACAGATGGATAAGTAGAAGAAGACCAGTTCCATGGCCTGCACGTTACCCCGACCTCAATTCTTTGCAATTTTATCTTCGGGAGCAACTTAAACAATTGGTATATGGAACAGACAAACCGGAGGAAGAAATTTCGACGTGTCATGGAAGCCGGCGAAATCATTTGACACCGTCAGGGAGTATTTGAAAAGGCTCAACAGTCCGTGATTCGACGAGTGCATACGTGTCTAGACGCAAGGGGAAGGCATTTCGAGTTGATGTGTTGATCACTTCCTAACAAGCTGACAATGTCAGTTTCAAAAGAAGATTGTTGTGTCACTTTAATGTGGTCTTTCATTAATAACATTTTGAACTTTAATAAATCAAAAACGAAGGATTTTTGGACATATGTTTATATGAAATTTTTTCTTCTTTAGGTATATGGAACCCGTCCCCAAAGTTTGTAAAAATATTTTAGAATCACCCTGTATATTATGTTTCAAATTAGTGTCTTCAATAGACAGAAAAGCTTTTAAATTACATTAACGAAGATGACACCGAAAAGTATGGCTTTCTTTTTAACAAATAATTCAACGTAACCATTTTAAATAATATTAGCCTATGCACTGCACATAATTAATGCATTTCAATTAACTCTGAAACTATGATATCCAGATTAGGCTCGAAGGCTGGTTGGATCCCAAACTGTTCCACCATGTGAGATATTAGAAGACGTGTTTAACTTCAGACGATACTCGTACTCTTCCGAGCCGTTATAGACGATATGGGCACTAATTGAAAAATAAATAAAGAACTCGCACATTGTATCTACACAATACAGAGAGACACAGCTTAATACTTTACGCACCGAGCTTCACAGCTCCAGTCATTTAAATGCGGCCAGCATCCAGTATTCGGAAGATAGTGGGTTCGAACCCCACTGTCGGCAGCCCTGAATATGGTTTTCGGTGGTGTCCCGTTTTCACACCAGGCAAATGCTGAGGCTGTACCATAATTAAGGCCAAGGCCGCTTCCTTTCCACTCCTAGCCCTTTCCTGTCCCATCGTCGCCATAAGACCTACCTGTGTAGGTGCGACGTAAAGCAGCTTGCAAAATAATAATAATAATAATAATAATAATAATAATAATAATAATAATAATAATAATAAAACTCTTTACAAATAATTTGGAGCTAGTGGAAGATCGTCCCATGTTTTAGATCCCTTTCTATGATTGGCGTTGGTGGCTTGTTTCGAGGAAACAGAGTACATATATATATATATATTGAACCCATGACCTTTGTGGCCTAAGAACATTATGCATAAATTAACAATTAAATTAAAAGTTGGATTCTTGATAGCATGGATTTGACACGTGACGAGGGGGTGATTACCTTCGGTCCCACGCTCTGGGGTACTTGACATCAGCCACACGTGTCGACGGCGGAAGAATCTCAAGTCATTTTTGTGAACTATTTCAAAGCGCGTGTACATGGCGTGACCCAAGCCAAGTCAAAAAAATATAGTGCCTATCAAAGGGGGTCAATCATCTCACAAATCGAACCCGTATAAATTTTAAATGTCCATGAACACTACCGCCAGAAATGTGGCAAGCATGTAGTCACTTTCAAAACTCTTGAAATTACAGTTTAGTTTAGTCAGAAAATGTATAGAAATTTTCTTGGCGGCGAAGGGAGATATCCGAAGAGAGGGGGTAACTGATATAAATATGAAGGGACGCCATGACGAAGTCTCCTTCTCCGGCATTTGTGATACAAAGCGGACGAAAAATTGTTGAGCTGCTCTGCGAAATCAAACCAACGAAAGTAGACTGAGTTCAACTGCAGATTTCAGCCAGTGTGGCTAGGTATTGTCTCCGTGAGGAGATAGTTTTCTTGAGTGAAATAATTGTACCAGATAGGACGGTCAAAGTACTGAATAAATTCTAATGTGATTAAGTAATTCGTGTGCGGAAATAATTATAGTCCATCGTGTGCGCTCAGCAAACAAGTGAAGGGTATTTTATTTTTTTATGCTTTATTCCAGGAAACCTGAAGAAATATAATAATGATCTGTAAAGCCATGAATGTAAAAATGGCTAAATAAAATGCCAGGGTCGCAGGTGAGCCCTATGACGAACAATGGTGTGACTACATGAGGTAGGTGACTTTCCATCTTACTACCTATTATATCTTGTTCCATGATCTCTAAAAGTGTATTTGAATGGGGATATACGACGCAGTGGTCACCCCTACTAAGTTTTGTAAATGCGAGAATACGACTAAAAGAGTCATTTGTTTTATTTTGCACTTGGATAAAATTTGAAAGTCTTGCGAGTGCCGTATAATGTTGTAAAAAGTTATTGAATAGGGTTTCGGAGTGATATCACGTCCAATGTAGGTCGTCATCCATGTGAGTGTACTGCCTATATTTTGTGATGCCAAATTAAGATGTTCATTCGAAGTAAATTTTTTCTGTCTGCAATGTGACATTAATAATGTAGGAATCCATGGTTACTCATTTTCAATCGAGTGGAAGCGCGCTGTCGGGTGAGAATCTAGGGTGATGAATTTTGTCACGGAGAGAAACGTTTTTCTAGGCCCATTTTAAACTGTGTCTGACTGACAATAAAAAGATCTACTAGAATGTTTCAGTCATTTTTTCGTAAAAATCAAGTTATTAAATACGATATAATTTATGCGAAGTTATTCATGATTAATGCATTGTGCGATATTAGACGTCGAGATTTCTAGTAAGGATTTTATTCCAGTTCTTTGTCGATGATAATTGTGGAGCTGGGAAACAGAGGTTAGTTTTGTTGATATGAGATTTGTGAATCAGGTTGGACCTGTCATTGAAGCCGGGACATGGAAGCCCGAGGAATGTTTTATATGAGTTGAGATGAGATGTGCGAATCAGGTTAGAGACCTGTCATTGAAGCCGGGACATGGAAGCCCGAGGAATATTTTATAATGTTGAGAATGGAAAGATATACATAGAAATCCATAGCGGTATTAATTTGCGACGCGTATAATTAGTGTGGGCATCTTGAAGCATAATCTGTGCATTTTGGTGGTTAGAATATCGTATTTGTTTAATTATGTCGGCAGAGTTTAAAAGAGAGCATTTTGAGAAGCCAGTCAACTGGAACAAACCAGGTGTTTCATGTTACTGCCAAGCGAACTTGGGGACGAGAGGCCTCAGCTGAGAGGGTTATACCATATGATAACGGGACAGGCGTGGAATTGAGATTGTATTCTCGGCCGGGGAGAACGTTAAAATGCTGGATTTAGTTGAAATTCATAGCCGGTAATAATCTGAGTATTGTGGAATACTGTAAAATTTGTTTAATTGGGGACGTAATGAACATTTGAAATCACAAACTTCGAGTATAAGGAACAGAGTAACCAAATTCAGGGTTGTCCAAAATATAGAGCGATTGTTGTGAGGATTGGTTTGTCTGTGAGGGGTGTGCAAAATTCATAAATGGTAATGACGAGATATGACATCGTAATTATATGGCGAGTTTGTACGTAGATTATTAGGATATCCAAGTGTTAATAACGGTTAGGACTAGATTAGATTTTAAAGTGTGAGATCATGAGACAAGATATATAACTGGACATGAATTATGTAACAATTCTTTTCCAGTCAGATAAATATCACAAGATTGAATTCACATCACAGCTGCGTAGGAATCTGTGAAGAAACCAGAGTCCGCGGAGATAAAATTTACTGTTCTTTAACATTTCGTTAAATCATTTAAATTTATTTAATTATTAAATTCAGTGAAACCGCATTTTGAAATAACTTTAATCAAGCGAATAACTTGGAGATGTATTCTGGAAATTTTACTTTGTTTTCTGGGGAATATTTAAATGTAAAGTTACGATTAAGGGGACATATCCGAAGGAAATGGATTTTACTGCCACAAAGTTTGTTTGCTATTGTTGTAATTATTGAACTTTGATGGATTGAGCAGTGAATGTGCTGGGGATAGTAAAGTGGAAACTTTGGTCATCAACCGATGTAACTTAATTGTGTTTAGCCTTCAGCCTAGAAACTTGGATGGTCAGGGGGTCATCAACCTCAGTGACTTAGATTAGGGCCATATGCCATTGTAGCATCATTTCCTTGCGGTCATCATCCACAATGACTTTAAAGTAACTTAGAAGATTAGATGTCGGTCCATGACATAGACGCAGGTCACATCGATTCAATTAAGGGTCCATGCCGTAGAACCACTGTGTGGCACACACCGATTGGACGGCCTTAATTATACCCAGAGTCCAGAATTCGTGTTACGAGGGCTGGACCATAACGAATCACTATGATGGTACATGTGGTCTCACATGGAAGCCGAATTTAAGGATTTCCAGACTTTCCTTTCTTAAATGATTAATAATTGAGACAATGGTTTCTAGTATGAATGCCCATCAGGCAGTTACGTTAAAGTCTCACACCAGTGTTCTGACCTTTATGTAAAAATGATTGTGGTGTCCAGTGGACACAATTGACTATGACACCGTTGACATATCAGATTGCTTCAGAATTTTCCTGAATAAATAGGAATCTTTTAAACAGACCTTTCATTCCAGTAGATAGATTAGAATTACTGAACCCTACCTTTACCTCAGCAAGTGACGAAGAACCCGATACGACCCAAGAGACAGATCTCATGAACTTTGCTGATAGGTAAGAAAGGTAGGTATCCCTCAATATGGACCAAAGGGTTCAGTAATATATTTACAATTTCGCTTTACATAGCACCTACACCGATAGGTCTTATGGCGATGATGGGAAAAGAAAGGGATAGGGATGGGAAAGAAGCGACCG
The DNA here is from genome assembly GCF_040414725.1 of Anabrus simplex. Lineage (NCBI taxonomy): Eukaryota > Metazoa > Arthropoda > Insecta > Orthoptera > Tettigoniidae > Anabrus > Anabrus simplex. Next base: position 290,389,753 of record NC_090267.1, read on the forward strand.
TGGCCGTGAAGTTGACGTCAGGAAGGGCAATCGGTCGTAAAATCTCGGTTGGAAGATTCATCTCACTTCATACGCGACCCCCTAGAGAAAAGGTACAATGGTTGTTCATATATATTGACCTGAGCCTCTTGTGATGATATTTTCTCCGTCTTAAGTAGACATAACGTACGAGTTCTTTTTCTTTTTAATTAGTTCTCATATCACGTACTGCTATAATTGTTCGGAAGATTACGATGTCGTCTGATATTAAACACGCCTCGTAGAATCTCGCAGCCTGGTGTGAAAATGGAAAACCATCTTTAGGGCTGCCGACAGTGGGGTTCGAACCCACTATCTCCCGAATGCAAGCGGAGAGTTTCGTTAAGAATACGCAGATAGAATGTACCATTCACTTCCTCTTTAATCGCAAATTCGCAGAATCGACGAACAATTGAGTCAGTAACTTTGAATTCGTATTCTAACCATTAAAACAGCTAGATCACTGTTTATGCTATCAAATAGATGAACGTTCATTAAGCTACTTACATGATTTCAAAATAAGCACACAACTTTGAATCGATTTTTAACAGAAATTTTGTAAACTGTGTTGCATTGAAACAGTCCTTTCTGTTCACCATTTTCCCAAAACATCTCGTATGATATACACTCATGTTCATAAAAACAGAACACCTTGAAAGTCTAGAGATAGGAAATTCATATTCACAATTCATATTTATTGGTATGTTCTGCAGATACGATTAGCATTCCAGTCACCTAGCTCGAGCATGTGTCCTGTTGTTTAGTAGGGACTGGGCCCTCCTTGGGCACCGATAACTTGTTCCATGCGTAATGGCATCGATGCGTATAAGACGCGATTGGCGTCGTGGGGTACAGCCATCCATGCTACATTCACCTGGTTCCACAGTTCGTCTTTGGTGGTTGGCATTGTGTTACAGCGCCGCACCCGTCGTTTCACCATATCCCACACAATTTCAATTAGCAACAAATCCGGTGATCGGGCGGGCCGGGGCAACAGTCTGACATCCTGTGGCAACAAGAAGGTACGTGTTCATGCAGCAACATTTGTTCGCGCATTGTCCTGCTGAAATATGGCATCTGGTGTTCTGGTTTTTATGAACATGAGTGTATATATCGGTAGAGAATGGAAAATCTATGTTATACGGACGCTTGGCATCTCTGTGTTTCTATACCATTCATAGAAAGTGATATGAATATGGTACGGCCTTTCAGTAGCTCTAAATTATTTTTTAAATTATTAAGCTGACCATCTGATGACTGTGATCGTTAAGCCTTGAAGTCAACATGGTCTTGCATCGTATTTAGCCGCTTCGAGTCCCGTCGGTCGGAAAACGTTCCACCATCGGAATGTTGTTAGCAGGATAGGAGAGGTAGTGGTATACAATTACTAATCAACAGATCGCGTGCCAACAGCCTGGATTCATTATCAAACCTCTCCGTCGGAGTGAGTGCATAGGATGTTCAAGAGGGACGTACAGCCTTGAGCAGACTCCTTGGTGCTGTTCGACAGGAGTAGGCTCTGTGTGGGCGTCCGGTTTCACCTTCTCCCTTCCTACTATGACATATGGCGTCATTCGTTTCCTCTCATTAACTCCTCTGATGAGGTTGACGCCAGGAAGGGCAATCGGTCGTAAAACTCACTTCGAAGTTTCATCTCACTTCATACCCGACCACGTAGAGAAACGGTACAAGGGTAGGACATACATATTAAGCTGAACCTCTTATGTTGTTATTTTTTCCGTACTCCGTAGACATGATGTGCGAGTTCTTTCTTTTGGTTCCCATATCACGTCCTGTTATAATAGTTCGGAAGATTACGATGTCGTCTGAAATTAAACACGCCTCCTAGTATCTCGCATGGGTAAGGGCTATCTTCTAACAGGTTTTACAGCCTTACTCTAATTCATAAAATCTCACTCCCCGAACACAAGAGTATTTAAATTATCCAGTGATAATAATATAATAATGTTATTTACTTTACGTCCCACTAACTACTTTTTAAGGTCTTCGGAGACGCCGAGGTGCCGGAATTTAGTCCCGCAGGAGTTCTTTTACGTGCCAGTAAATCTACCGACACGGGGCTGTCGTATTTGAGCACCTTCAAATACCACCGGACTGAGCCAGGATCGAACCTGCCAAGTTGGGGTTAGAAGGCCAGCGCCTTAACCGTCTGAGGCACTCAGCCCAGCTAATTATCCAGTGAAGTGGGACACTGATTACAATGAAGTAGAGTAGTTAACCATTGTCCAAGAGATAATTGTACCCCCTGCGGGTGGGGGACGCACGTGTAGAATGCACTCGCGGTATCCCCTGCCTGTCGTAAGAGGCGACTACAAGTGGCGACCAAGGGATGATTGAATTAGAACCATGAAACTACTCTTGATTCGTACCATCATGCGGGGAACACCATGGGTTGCATGTACTTGCGAGTAGTATCACTAACTTGGTACGAAATATGTTTGTGATTAATTGCAGTAAAAAGCCTGGCCTGGTGGATTCCAGTACCCGTGCGTTGTACCCATGTGGGCAACACTGCGGGTCTGGGCGTAGCCTGTGAGTTGTACCACTATATGAGCGACACCGTGGGTCTGCGTTGCCTGTGATTAGTACTCACTATGTGAGGAACACCATGCGGGCCCGTGGGACCGGCACCGTGACTAGTACACCTAGGTGAGGAAACTCATCGGTTTGCGTTGGCTGTAAGTGGCGCCATTGTGTGCGAAACACCATAGGTCTGCGTTACCTGTACGAAGTACAATACTTGTGAGTAGTACCATCTTGTGTGGAACACCGTGAGTCTTCGCTACTTTTGATTAGTACCCCAACATGACAAGTACCATGGTTCTACTTTACTCGCTACATGTACCATTCTGTGGGGCCTTAGTCGTGGATTTTGCACCCCTATTGACATCAAGCATCATTGTGCTTTATAAGTGGTCCCTTGGTCAGTAATACTATTATTCACGATCTTTTTTTGTGTCTGATCCACTGTTTTTGTTTGTTTGTTTTTGTTTTTTTGTAGGGTTCATGTCCATCCATTCATTCTTCATGACATTTTTTATTTCATTTTTTCAGTGGATGAATATGAATTTTTTGTTATTTCATTTCGTACCATTAGGGGCCGATGACCTCGATGTTAGGCCCCTTTAAACAACAAGCATCATCATCATCATCATCATCAGAGATAATTGTTCCTAAATGAATTACTTCATACGACGATAGGATGGAGGAATAATCGAAGAAAGGGTTTAAATCCCTACCATTGGGGAAAGAGTGAAGGTTCATTGAAATTTGGAATGAGAGGGTTGAAACCACAGATTTACAAAAACATATTCTTTTATTAAATTTAACACTTATAAAAAAGAAAAAGTATTGAATATAATAACCATAAATAATTTACATGAAAAGAGCGGTGAAACTGCAGGTAAACTTTACATGACGCCATAAAAGGCAATTAATAAAGAATTGAATAGAAGAACTAAGTTCTGAAATTGAAAAACAGTTGAGTCTGATATGAACTTTCAACATTGTGTTATTAGGGTGTGCACAGAATACATTTAACAGCATATCAGTGTAGGCCTACTTGGTTCTTGAAATATTAATCACCACCATCACCGCCAAGAGGTAGGTAGGAAGCCTGAATTTTTAATTTAAAAATCACTGTTGTATATCTCTGGTTCCTGTAGTACTATTTCTTCTAGATCTTTTGTACCTTTTGGATCCTGCGTACTTCGGTTCTCTTGTTCTTAAGAAACTGTAATATTTGCAGCGTTAACCTCCCCAGGTCCATTCTTAGGATGTGTTCGAAGAACACGCTCCTTATTTTCGTATCATGTCCGAGATTTCCTCTATATTGCTGTACAGTTCTTGGTTCGCTCGTTTTTAAGATTGGCCGTCCTCTGTTCTCCGCGGTCCCGATATCTTCTTGAGAATCTTTCGTTCCACCATTCCTAATCTCTAAAGTATTCCTGCTAAGAGATTCTGCTGCGTATAAAGCCTCATGACTCATGAGGCTACCGCAATGTACAGCTAATGTGGGGGCGCTAATCTCATGCGGAGAGTTTATAGAGTTGGACTGTGTCAAAAGGGTTTTAAATTATTGGACTAGACTAAGACGAGGAAGCGGTGGCATTCTACTGCAGGAAATATGTAGATATGAACTGGAAGGAATGTATGATGAGGGTTGGCTAGCAAAAATCAAAAGTTATGTTGAGGAACTGGGTATGGGATATATTTGGCGAGAGGAATGGAAGGGGAGCAACAGCAGAATGCAGTGGGTCCTAACAATGAGAATTAAGGACATACAGACTCAGAAATGTTTGGAAGAATGTAGGGAAAGGCCTTCGCTTAGCCTATTCCACAAGTTATACCAGTTCTCCAAATTACGTATAAGATTTGGGGACGAAAGATTAGAGCGTGGGTTACTATGATGGCTGATGGGAGTGCATAGAAATAAAGGGTGGAATAGGAGCTGGAAGAGCTCTCAGTGTATACTATGTGAGGCTGAACATGATGACTTACATTTTTTGTGATTGTATAGGAACAGAGAAATTAAGGGCATAATTCTTAAATGGTAAGCAGCAAAAAATGTGTAGACAAAGAGATGAACAAAAAATTACTGTATGGATAGCAAATCAGTGGAGGAATGACAGTGGCTTGAATAAGGTTTTATGCGCAGCGAGAAAACAATGTCTCAGAGAAATACGAGGTAGTGTATGATGTAATGGCATGGAATGTAAATAGTGAAGTAGCCAGGATAAATAGGTCAGAAAGAGATTGGCACTCAGTACTTTAGAGGCTAAGACAACGTCAGGGTGTATGAATAATTCCATTAGACATGCTGACAGGGTAGGAGGTAGAAGTCGGTACACATGGTTGCGACATCTTGCTCTTTATTATTATATGCCTTAACCTTACGTTAACTATTTTATTCTATCATGCCATTTTAATTTGCCAATTGCCATTGTTAGCTCATATGCTGTTTGCCGAAATGCCATGCCCTCTGGACTTCCGAGAAGGAGTTGTTCAAGGCCCATATAGATATAGAATTTAATTTATTTATTTTACTTATTTTATTTTAATTAATTTTAATTTATAACCTGATGTGAATAAGGACATGTATTGGCGGAAGCCTGTTATGTTCAGTAATAAATACTATACTATACTATACTATACTACTATAAACTTCATGACGGATCTCTGTCTTAATTTTTAATTAATAGTTCATAGTTACTTTGTTTGCTAAATTCATTTTGTTTATTCGAGCTCCTATTGCTTCATTTTCTGTCAGCCCAGTTTTCATCCATTCTCCTAGGTATATAAATCTTTCCAACTTCTGAATTTTCCCACCATCTATTTTCATCCATCTATGAGCTGCCTTGATCTTTGTCACATAGGCCCACTGTGTCATTTCGATAGAGATCTCTAGGCCTGCTTTAGCCGTTTATCTCAGTAGTTGCGTGGTTTGGTTAAACCCTCTGGTAATGATTCCGACATCACAATCTCGTATTCATTTTTTCTCCCATTCCAGACGTATTCCACGCGCTCCTTTCATTTCTCGACGGTTTTTCCTGATCACCTTATCAAGTACACAGTTAAAGAGCAAAGCGGAGAGTCCATCTACATGTCTGACCCCGATTGTAGTCTTGAAGGCCTCTGAAAGCTTTCCTCTAAACTTGATCTTGGATGCTGTGTTGCTTAAGGTCACTTCAATCAGTTCACTGTATTTTATATCCAAACTCATCTCCTGTAAAATTTGGAACACTGTTTGTCTATCTACTGAATCATAGGGTTTCTTAAAGTTTACCATTGTCAGCACAAAATTCTTGCTCTTCTGTTTTTCATAGGCGATTATAAGCTCCAGATTCAACCTTTATTCTGCGGATAATCTCCCCTTGCCTCCTTGGTACTCACCGATTTATCACCTTTTTGTATTTAAGGTGTATTAGTGCCGACGTCCAACCGTCTGGAAGCTGTTCTTCTTCCCAAATTTTACTTATAAATGTGTCAGTTCGATGATCGTATTCTCGTTAGCATGCTTCAAGAGTTTCGCAATGATCCCATCTTCCCCTGGAGCTTTATTATTCTTCGAGGTATTTATGATGCTCTTAAACTCTTCTACAGTTGGTGGTTCTGAGTCGGAATGGGTTCTTTCTCGTTGTAGCTACATTTCTCAGATGGCGCTTCCACAGTTCAGGAGCTCCTCAAAGTACTTGGCCAAGATCTGACTATTTTCCATGTCTCCAGATACTACCTTTTTTAGGACATTATTATTATTATTATTATTATTATTATTATTATTATTATTATTATTATTAAACACTTGTTACGATCCTAAATCCATTCATTTTCTGTAAAACGGATTTTTTATGTGATCAAGTACATGTTCGTATTACAACACAGTGTCTTGCCCACTAAATGTGTTCAACCTCCTGTAACACATAATGCAAAAGAGCCCACTTTATATTAATTGATGTAGACGGGAAGTTGTGACTTCACTTTCACTCGTTTTATCAAGGAACTTACTTCATCGGATCCATTAGCGCACAGTATATAAATATTCCCAGCTCTAAAAGATGTATTTCTACCACTTGTTACTTTTCTCGAGGATGATCATTAATAGAAAATATTTCACTCACTGATTACATCTCTGCTCTACGTTTATTTAGTTTCTACTCTGCTCGAATATAGTATACGTGGACTAAGCGTATGGGACCCTCACCAGGATTACTTGATTCGAGAACTGGAAAAAATCAAAAGAAAAGCAGCATGATTTGTTCTGGGTGATTTCCAACAAAAGAGTAGTGTTACGAAAATGTTGCAGATTTGTGCTGGGAAGACTTGGAAGTAAGGAGACGAGCTGCTCGACTAAGAAGTATGTTCCACGCTGTCAGAGGAGTTATGGCGTGGAATGACATCAGTAATGAATAAGTCTGACTGGAGTCTTTGAAAGTAGTAATCAAAAAGTTGGAGTTCAAGAGAACAAATATTCGTTTATTGGAAGAGGAGTTAGGATGGGAATGATTTACCAAGGAAGATAATTGAGAAATTTCCAAGTTCATTGAAATTATTTAAGAAAAGGCTTAAGTGAAAGTGGGAAATCACGGAAAACCATTTTCAGAGCTGCTGACATTGGGGTTCGAATCCACTGTTTTCCGATAGTCTTAAGTGCAGATCATTGGTGATTGATTGATTGATTGATTAATTGATTGATTGATTGATTGATTGATTGATTGATTGATTGATTGATTGATTGATTGATTGATTGATTGATTGATTGAACAAGACGTTGAAAGCGTTTCCGGTTCATCTAGAGTAGGCCTGTCAAGGACGCTGGCCACTACAAGAGAGTTCGACCAAACATGGCAGCCACGGCTGTGGGTCGGTGTGCTGTACGCACAGACGTCTCCACAGTATAAACAGAACAATAACCCGGTTTGCTTATAAATGAAAGTTAGTATGTTCAATTCATTTTGCGTTTCCTTTTGCTATTCGTTTCACGTTGCACCGAAACAGATACGTCTTATGGTGACGATGAGATAAGACAGCGCTAGGACTGAAAAGGATGGGATCGTGGCCTTAATAAAGGACCTAGGACCTAGGAAAGGTTTTCATTCCCTTCCCCAAAGGAGAGGGGCTGGCCAACTAAAAGGTAACGCCTTATCTCTGGCCAGGAGAATCGGCGGGTTTGGTGGTTTGATGGAGTTGGGAGATGGGTGGGGGGAAGTTTGAATCGGTGGAGGAGCTGGGTTGGAGTATTGGCCTCTTGGCTAAGTGCTTTATTGAGCTTTTTTTTTTGTTTTTTTTTTGTTATTTGCTTTACGTCGCACCTACACAGATAGGTCTTATGGCGACGATGAGGCAGGAAGGGACTAGGAGTGGGAAGGAAGCGGCCGTGGCCTTAATTAAGGTACAGCCCCAGCATTGGCCTGGTGTGAAAATGGGAAACCACTGGATACTGTCCGCACTTAAGCGACTGCAGCTAAAGAGCTCGCTCGGTATATTGAGATTTACATTTATACAATTAGGTTTTACATGTTTTGACAGTGTTCTGTTTACATTTCATTTCTGCTTTTACCGTGTGGTGATTGGTTTTACAATTGCTTGTTTACAATAGGGTATGAGTTGTTACAATGATGTTGCAATATTATTTGGACTGTAACAATATTACAAGTTATATGTTATAATTTACTGGTTTTTTCAGCAGTAATGGGGTTTTACAATACATAATGCGATTTTACAATGTGGAGTTTTACAATATATTGGACTTTTTCAATATCTATAGCTGTATACATGAAAAATGAAATTTTTACAAGGTGGTGTGAGATTTTTACACTTTTACAATATTTACATAGTTACAGCTATATATTTACAGTTGTGCCGGATATAATTTGAACAATAATGACTATGTTGCCAGAAAGGTATTTACAATATTTGCAGTGTATAGCTGTTAAGATTTTGTATGCCTTGGGCTGGAAGCACTTGCTTCTGCAACAGAATAGATAATATTAATACATTGTTCTTAATGTAATTATTGATTGTATTGAGGGGAGGGAGAAGGTTGACAACGGCTTACTTGTTTTAAGATTTTTGATGGATTTTGTGTGTGGGGTGGGGTTTTTAGGTCTTTAATAAAGGAACAGCCCCAGCATTTACGTGGTGTGAAAGTGGGAAATCACTGGGCGACTTGGCCCACTGTCGGCAGCCATGAATATGTTTTCCGTGGTTTACCATTTTCAGACCAGGCAAATGCTGCAGCTGTATCTTAATTAAGGCAACGGTCGCTTCCTTCGCACTCCTAGGCCTTTCCTATCCCATTGTCACCATACGACCTATCTGTGTCGGTGCGACGTAAAGCATATCCTTAGGTTCTATAACAACAACAAGCTTCGGTAGATTTCATGTGCCAGCATTACGGCAGAGCTTAAGGTTCCAGACCTGGCCTCTTCAGTCACCTAATAACCCATAATCGACAACATCTATGCATTCAGAAGTCAACTGTTACACTCCCCAGCGAATGATTGCCTCTGAAAGGGCCGCCCGAACTAAGGCTCGAGGGACACATTGAGCCCGCCAAGGCTTTTCCTGTGGATCTCCTGAAGTGCAGTAACACTACCATCAGGTGTTTTTTCGTTTAGTTTGAAGTGAGACCCGGAAGTTCCTAAGAGTATACACACGGAATTACCTCAGAACATAAGAACAGATAGTATTTGTGGAATAACGGGTCATTTCTGTACAGAAGACCTGTATGCAAGTACTAAAGCGAAGGATCAACCAGAAGGGAACGAACAAACTGAAATGGAACCTGATATACTCGAGGAAAAAGTGACATGGGTACTGAAGCAACTAAATAACGGAAAATCCTGCTGAGGTAATCAAGCTGCTACCGTACAAAACAGTAACATCACTTCGTCGTCAGATCTGGAGAACTAAGTTATGGGTGAAAGACTGAATTAGATATTTTATTCGTGCCACTTTCCTGAAAAGTTGATCAAATGGAATAAAACTGAACTACAGTTACCTTAATTTCATGTTACAGGAAGACCATGCTAAAATTAATACAGAAACTCATTATTGTAATTGTGGATCGTGAAGCGGCAGACTTACAAGCAAATTTTGTAACGGGGGTGGGACTAGGGATTAAATCGCAAACCTCAGGTAGGTCATGTTAAAGGACAAAATGCATGTGCTTTATTGAGTACAGTAAAGCTTTTGATTATGTGGGAAATGAAAAACTATCTCAGACAGACTGGAGTCTCCATACATCTGAAGCAAAATATAAAGTAGCATTAGTCGAATCAAGAGGCCACTGTCGAGAATGCGTTTAGCTATAGAGAATAGCTAAGTGTTAGTAAAGGGGTAGGACAGGGTTGCATCTTAACACCAGCCTTATTCAAATTATTCAAATGCTGAACTGATAATACGAAAATTCGATCTAGATGATTCTAACATCGGTATGAAAATTGGAGGCAGGAACATAAACGACCTACGTTATGTCGATGACAACGATCCTACTAGCATCTAGTCTTGAAGATCTGGATTATATGATCCTCAGATTGAAAGCAGGAAGTGAAAAGATAGTCTATACCTAAATATGAAGTAAACTAAAATTCTGACAACAACTTTGAATGACACCTCTGCAATCAGAATCAAAAGCATAGAGAACGTATTAGATTTCATCTTCCTTAAATCAGAAATCCGTCACGGTGGTGAATCGGAACCCATAAAGCGTCGCATAGTCCTTGACCGCAGTGCAATTCTAAGTCTGAACACGATATGGAGAAGTGAAGTTCTTAGCATTGCAACGAACTCCTGCATAGTAAACGCCATTGTCTTCCCCATTACAACATATGGCTGCGAAACGGGGAAGATGAAGAAAACTAACAGAAGGAAGTTAAAGGTATTGTATTTGAATTGTGGTGTTGGGGGGGGGACTTCTACGCATTTCATGAACAGAAAAAAAATTATAAATAGACTCATACTTGACCACATCATATCAATGATGTTTATTGAAGGCAAAATAACAAAATAGTAGCTCTCATATTTCGGCCATGTAATGCGTGCTGTTTCCCTGGAGTCATCAGTAAGTCCGGGAATGGTCAGTGGCTAACGAAGACTAGGTCGCCCAAGAATCTGCTGGATTGACACCATCAAAACAGGCACCAAGATGGAAATTGAACTATGGGAAGAAGCAGTGCATGGCAAAGCAGCATGGCGAACTATGATCCCTGAAATGTTCGAGAGTTGAGTTCCACTGTACTTGTAACCGTTCATCACCACACCATACGAATGTTATGAGGTCCAGCTAATACAATATGCCGTTTACCGCGACATTCTGCGACAAATAGTGTCATAATAAGCATTTTTCGTCCAGCCCAGGATACGAATGGCGCCACGCCAGCTCGGAGCGCGGGAGTCTCATTACGCCTACCGAATAATAAAGAGGTACGGACAGCGGGCCTTCGAAAACGCGCTTTCACTTCGACAAGAGAGAAAGAAGAGACCACGCCACGCGCAAGAGGATATGTAGGTCAGAAGGCGGAGTTTATCCCGGTGTGTTAACATGAGAGCTAGAAGATCTTAGCAAATTCCCCGCAGATTCATTGATGCAACACACAATCTTCACTTGTCAAAAATAATAATAAAAGTTTGGATTTAACCTATGGAAATTCATGAGTAAGGACTCGTTTGAACCAGTGTATTTTATGTTAAGCAATGATATCGGAATATGTAATATATATAACGAGTGGATCAGTAATGACGCACTTGAGATAGGTGCGGATAATAGGAGCCAGATGTGAAGGGTCTGACCGTGCGATAGAGAAGTGAGATTCCCCACGAAACGATGAAAAGGTGCCAGATTACGAAGGAAAGCCTACGCGATTACGAGCGATCCCACGATGCGATCTGAATGAAATTCAGTCAGTAGGTAGAAAGAGTTACAGTAAGAGCTCTAATTTGACAACGTACTCAACTTTGAGAAGTAATTATTAGCGGAGCAATCTTTCGGAAGGGGGCGGAGTTTACCACTTCCACTGACAAGGGACCAGCTTCCTATAAAAAAACGACCAGGCTAGCCTCTGTATTCAGTTACTCATTTACTCACTGACTCGCTCATATTCGACTCATTCAGTCATTCGTTTGTGTGTTCATAGTTCATAGTATACCAAGTGTTGTGCAGTGATATTGAAGAATAGTAGGTGCTATTCCAATTTGAAGATTATAGTGTTCGAGTGAAGTCTGTTTTATATCAGACAGTTTTACGTGGAATATAATCCGATCGTACGGGACGAAAGCAGGATTGTGGTGTGCGAGTGTGGGTGCTTGTAACACCCATATTTACATAGTCGCATATTATGAGAGTGCAGACTGTTAACAAACAGTGGTGGCTCACATGAATATACTTAAATAAAGGGTCAAACTTCCGCTTAAAGCACGCTTAAGTAAGTGAGACGTAAACATATCCTACGAGTAATTAAATTGTCGTAATCCAGAAATTACAAGTTGGGAGATGTCATACGCGACAATAGGAAATGTTAGATGAAGCCAGGGAGTGCCGTTTAGTCAGACAAGTAGTGCTCACCTAGGAAAAAACAATATTCTTGACTAGTGCCGTGTGACAATAAAGGGGAAAGAGGTAGCGATTTCCAGGAACTCATTCGCTGCTTGGGTCGACTACACGAGTTAATGAGTGGATCTATTCTTAATAAGTAATTGTGAATACGTACAAACAGCATTCCACTAACCATTTTCCCGTTTGTCTATGTGTACGTGAGAGTTCATCAAACCTACGAGTGGCCGATCAGAACGAGCTGTGTGCCTGAATATGCAGGATTAGGAAGCGACTAGAATGCACCTGTGTGCTTGTGGCCTTCAGAGACCATCCAGAACTTCCACGGCAGTTTGCAGATCAAGCCATCATGAACGGGACCAAGCAGATGACGAACCGAGGACTTTCCGCTAACAAGGCTGCAGTGATGGCAGCTTAAACAACCCATGTGTGCCTTCCAATGACAGACGACTACAAGCAGAGGCGTTAAGTACATTCCAGATTTTTTGCATGAATTTCATATCCCGTTAAAATTGTTAAAGTTATGTACATAAAATTTTCTATTGCATGTAAATATATAAGGTATAGGTTAGCGCTATAGGCGTGTTCTGAAAGGATTAAAGCTTTTTATTAATAGGTTTTGTATGGGTTGTATTCTGTGATTGGGTAAATCACATTTTTCTTCCATGCCTGAAATTAATGCATGATTAACTCTAAGGCCCTAGTGTTTCTTGTAGGTGAAGCATTTGTAAATAGGATTAATATTTCAACAAATGTTCTGAGTCACTACATGCTCCATTAGTCTTTATCAGTCGTCAGAATATGCCAAGTTTAATATTGTTTTAATGCTTCCCCAGTAATGCAGGTGTTAACCCCCTTGTATTATTAAGGCTGCCGATCAGATGATGGTGATATGTGGCGCGGGGTACAATTCATGATTTAATTAGTACGCGAGTGTTATGGTGTTAATTAAAGTACCTGGTGACATAGAGTCTTCTAACTAAATGCGCAATGTGATTTGAGATATTTGTGTGTGTGTGCCAGTGTTTGAAATTATAGACCGAAAAGGTGAAAGGAACAAGATGAATGTTACAATTATAGTTAGGCCGAAAGATGCCGGGTCGTTGGTAAAATGATAATAATAATAATAATAATAATAATAATAATAATAATAATAATAATAATAATGTGTGCCTGGGCAAGGCGAATGTCATGCCAAGGGAAAGTTTCGCACAGAGGCTGAAACGAGAGCGAAAGTCGTTCCTCTCAGCTGACGAAGATCCGACTGCTCTATGAAATATTTACGACCCCTTTGTATGAAAGAACGTTGAGCCCAGAGACAGGGTCGCTTGGCTGTCAAGTGTTTGTGACATTTATACGATACGTTCGCTCCATCTCGACACTATATTAATAGCTACATGCAAATTATAGATCACCGCCAGCGTTGTAGACTTGACATTTTATTAGGCGAAGTGACTCCACCCACTTCTCTTTATTAATGAGATCGAATGTGAGGTTTCAGGTATGTACGCCGTAGTCTGAATAACATGGGTTCATTTCCATGTTCAGTGATGACCATGGATCAATACGAGGAGACCTGGAAGGGTCGCAGCTTCGATATGTGTTCTTGTGTGTGAAGTGTATATAGTGTTGTCAATTTCAGGTGATTGTTTTATTTTTATGTTGTTTTTATGTCCTTGTATTATTCGATGGTGTTATGGTGTTTTACAGGAAACCAACGTTGTTTGGGCCCGCCTTGTAATATATTAGTGTAAGACATCCTGGAAAAACATGCTTATGGATATTGTAGTAATTCATTAAGACACTTAGGTAAACTCTAATATGCAAATACTGAGGTATGATTTTCATGAATATAGGAATGTGCATAATCATACTTCACTAGATGCCTCAAATACCATGAGAGACACCCATGATTGTGTCGTTGTCGTGGGAAATGCCATACCAAATTTTTATACGTAATCTGTGTGTGACCGGGCGAGTTGGCCGTGCGCGTAGAGGCGCGCGGCTGTGAGCTTGCATCCGGGAGATAGTAGGTTCAAATCCCACTATCGGCAGCCCTGAAAATGGTTTTCCGTGGTTTCCCATTTTCACACCAGGCAAATGCTGGGGCTGTACCTTAATTAAGGCCACGGCCGATTCCTTCCAACTCCTAGGCCTTTTCTATTCCATCGTCGCCATAAGACCTATCTGTGTCGGTGCGACGTAAAGCCCCTAGCAAAAAAGATCTGTGTGTGTTGTACAGTAATACAAGAGATACCAGCGGGTATCACTAGCATAGAAAGGGGGCGCCCTTATTCAATGAAATATTTAAGTTCTTAAATGCGTGTGTACAAGATAATTTGGGAGTGTCAAATGAGAGTCATACATATAACAGACTGACGTGGACATGGAGACACTCTCCAGATATATGAGTTATCATGTATTTTTATGTGGCATTATCTTGTGTGTTTATATTACCCTTGTGACTCTATCAGTTCATCAAAACTTTTTTTTGGGAACAAAAATCTTCTCATTTAGTAGTTAGCGCATTCCTCTCATATCAGAGAACACCCTACTTTCAAGATATTTAAATTAGTGCCCATTTTTATCCGAACAGACTGTTGATACGTATTCTCTTGAGTTTAGCCATGGAGACAATGAAAGTAGGAAGAATGGGACTTCGATGCCCGGGATCGATTGCCCAAGTTCTCATTCACCAAATTTCCATTCAAATATTTATTTGTGAAACAGTTATTTTATGGATGCCCTGTGGAGCCCGGGACAGGTGTAACTTACAGTGATGATGATTATGATGGTGATGATGATGATGATGGTGATGATGAATGTTATGATATAGTGTAAACGGTTCATGTCCACATATTTATTTGCAAATTAATTGTTCATTGTTCTACTAAAGTTTCGAATACTCAAGAATATATGAGTAGTCGTTCTTGTAAGGGCCGACAGCTGTAAGAATCTATAACGAAATAATAATTTGTTTTTGAAGAGCGCAGGACAATTTGTTTTGGGAAGGAAGGTCAAGCCATTTATTTCTTATAAGTTCAGGCAAGTGTTCACGCTATTCCCATGATTGTGTGCATTAGATGCACAAAATTTTATGTATGATTGAATCGTCATACATCTGCAAATCAAGAAGTTCATTGTCAAATCACAACTTCACATGCAATAATAGATTAAATATTTCCCAGTCACGTCGTATCCAGTATTGATAAGCTTGCTAAATAAAATTCAGAAAAACAAGTATCACTGAAATCAAGCTGTATCATCCAAGATTTAGATGAAACTGCTTAAGAATTATTTACATTGTTGTCCCGTATTGATATTTTGCTAAATTGAATTAAGGAAGTATATGGTGTGAGTTATAGAGTAGCCGTAATTTTATTATAACATACCGCAAAATACGAATTATTTATAATCTGTGAACAAATATTCTAATTCAAGTAGAAGGGTTATAATAACCAGAAAACAAATTACATCATTAACTTCAAGACATCGCGTAATTTCACTCCTCAAATTTCCACTGGCGGTAATCCTAATACTTCCGATTATCGACTACTATGTACATTTCACGAACTCCCCCAGCAAGTCTACTGCGAGGAGATTGGCTGGAGGAAAGGTGACATCACAGCACAACTTTCATCCTCATTTGCCTGAAACAGACATACAAACGGGTTTACCACAGCTCTCACAAAATTTAGAGTTAACATTTTGAATAATGATTTATTTGTTTGATGTTTGTTTTATTGATTGTTTGATTGATTAGTTTATACTTCTATTTTTAGGTTATTGATGTTATCAACGCTATAACTCAGGGCCTCTCAAACGCCCAAAATCTCACGCTTGCAAATCAAGGAGCAAGAGCTCCGTGCACTGTGCATCGGTCCCGCTCGATTCGGCTCGGACCAACGCTTCGTCTCTAGGCTACTCGGCTAAGCTCGGCTCAACTCGGCTCAACTTGGCTCAACTCGGCTCGGATTTGGAGCACTACGTAGCAAGTGAGGAAGAGGGAGACGGGGGAACGAGCGAGACAGGCGTGGGGAAAGAGAGAGACAGGGCTATTGCTCCAAATCGAGGAGTGGGGGTCTGCACTCTGGTCAACCAAGCGAAGTCGTCTTTTGCACCGTGCACAGAGCATGCACCCTGAGAGGCCCTGCTGTAACTGAAGAAGAAGAAGAAGAAGAACAAGAAAAAGCTATGTCTATTACACTGAAGTATCGGCATATTGGTTAAAGGAAATGAATATATATATATAAAGCTGACGAATAGAAGACATAGTAATTATTACTGATCTTATATTGTTGGGACAGTAAACAAAAATCAGGTATTGGCCAAGTGAAGTCAGTCAGGATTAACCTGGCACAAGTAGATCGGAGGGAGTACCATAAAGAGTTTGTGCCCGTTCTTTTCAAGCTTCCCAAGTCGTAAATTCTTGAGACAAAATTAATTTATATGTTAGGGAAAATGACAGTAGTTTTAAGGCCAAACCATTAACATAAAATGGTTGAATTAATTTATAATTTTAGATTCACTTTCATATTTCAGAATTATCATTTAATTTGCAAAAGTAGGTTATATTTCTGTGTATAATAGACTATTTCTTCAGAATTATTTTCTCTCAACCAAATTTACACTGGAGGAAAGGCTGAATGTTTAAGGACTGGGTGGCTTACTAGAGCCGTGCACTGAGCTAGCCTGAGCTCATTCCGTCTCCACTCCTACTACCCAGCTCTTTTGCTCAGAGAATAAACCTGCCGCTAGAGCGAACACAGACAGACTCTTAAATGTGCGAGTCTGGACAGACTCGAACCAGACTCATTAGTGCTCAGTCAAAGTAGGCGATATTTGAACAGTGAGCTGTATGAGTCAGCTTCGACTCGAAAGTCCATAACAGACTTTGTAGATGCGTGCACAGAAATGGTGTTAACACTGCCCCACTCCAGTACCGAAAAGGAGAGGAAGGGAGTGAACCGGTAGTGCTGAGGGCACAGTGTGTGTATTGCTGAACATCCACCACTGTCCCCATTTCAATCACAAGTCTTGTAGCGGGCTGTTTACCTGCAGCAATGCAGTAAGGGAGGGGGTGAGAGGACGCCATGCTTTGTTTATATCGGGACACCATTTCTGTGCACGCGTGTACCAGGCCACTCAATTGTTCAGTCACTCGGTGGGTGATTAAACTGTGATTTTCCACGTTTTTGCTTCACGCGTGTGCTTTACGAGTGGCATATGCAGTGGTTCTACCAGAAAGATGTTCGAAGAGCTTATGCATTCAACAACAGTGTATCAATGAGTGAGTATCTTGAACCTCCGAGTTTCCGAGCTGCTTGATCTGATTTTTCAGTGAAGTGGTGAGCCTTTTCGAGTTTGGTCTTTCCAAACACTCACTGAAGATAATAATAATAATAATAATAATAATAATAATAATAATAATAATAATAATAATAATAATTGTACCGGGCGGTACACCTCCACTCCGCTAATTTAAAATGTGCGCCGGAGGAAACTCCTCTGCTGGAGGAAGTCTGAACTTTATTTACCCTATTAATTTTCTAGTTTCGCAGAAGATGTCACCACCGGGAAATTTTTGAGTTTGTGAACTGTGTCATTTTCGACGTACTTTTGTTTTACTTGAAGTAAGAAGTGTGAACTTTCTCTTCTAGAGGACACCACTGAAAAACTACAATAGTGCACCCTAGTGGGAAGAAAAATAACTGTTCTTTGGAGAAAATTTTATTTCAAAAGTTTGTTCCTTGTTAAATTTCTTTCTGTTATTGTTTAAGTTGGCTGTATACCCCTCTCTTTCCCCTTGTTTTGCATTTGACCAATCCCGAATTTCTGGTATTAATTTCTGACCAATCATAGGTATCTTCCCCCAACTTGAATATGTTTCTATACCCTAGCCAATAAAAAGTTTGTGGGAGGGTGTTTTCTTTCCCCTAACACCTAGAACCTTCCGCGAGAGGATATAAACTGCTGATTTTTGGGTCTCCGGGCCACTTCTGTTCCATCTTTCAGTGTATTAAGTACATAGCAGGAGGCGGGAAGCGCCTCTTTCTCCGGCAGCGGTCAACAATAAGGTAATGGCCGATTAATAAATTCTTTCTTTGCTAGCTCAGCAGTTTAACTCTCGGGGCGGGTGCGAAGCGTTCCTCCATGTAACCTTTTCCTAAAATGTAACGATCTTTTCTTCTATTCTATTTTAAGCTGCATATTGGGATAGAGAGTGCTAACCCTCTCGAGCTCCCACTCACATTGTCTTGAGGTGAACTTATTTTCTTAACCTATTCTTCGATAATGTAAATCAAATTGCTCTTTTCTAAAGTCACCTCGGTAGTATGGGATTAGCCCTTGTATTAACGGCCTAGCGCCAAGTAGGTCTTAATCTAGTGTATTAGGAGTGCAAGTTCGCCTCCTCTCAAATTGTTATTTTAGAGGTCATTTAATTAACATTCTTTTCGTTTAATAGACCTCAGTAGATTGGGTATTTTACCCCTGTTTATGTCCGTTGAGGACAGCTTGAAGGTGAAGTTTGGTGTGGCCTGGGAGAGGCTTAAATTTGAGAGCGAGTGGCTCTTTTGAAAATTGTATGTTGTATGCCTCGAGGAGGCTTTTCAGTGTAATTTGGAGCAAGGGCTCCTAGGTATGAATGGGGTTTTCTGCCCCTCTGTTAAAACTTGTGTTTGGGGTAAAACTGAGCTGATTGCCCAAGCATTGTGAACTCGGGGCGCGAAGCCCAAATTCTGTAAATATTGTAACTACCTTATTTGACTTCCTATTGTGTACCTGCCATGCTTGTTACTTATTTATTTTGAAAAGAAAATATAACCGTATTAAATTTTAAATTTACCTTACAGGCACTATAATTTCGTAGCTTGAGATCCATTCACACCCGCACCTTCTTTCACCTCTACCTACCGCTAAAACACGGTAACAAGTGGTAGCAGAGCGTGGTTGAATGGGTCTCAATTTAGCCCCTTTTGACGGCTACACATTGTTTTGATCCGAGCTCTAACCATTTTCTCAGTTGCTGGAATTTTTGACTTTTTCAAAATTGTTCTGTCATCATGCCAGGCCCTCGCGATGTTCTCCATCTTAATTATTTGCGCAAAGAGGAGTTGATCTATGAATTAACTATCAGAAATGTGCAATCTGGAGGCACGGTTGCAGTAGACACTAACAAGCTTAGAGAGTCCCTTGATTTGCCCATTTCCATCCCCAATTTGGGAGAGAAAGAAATTGATGACTCTCTTTCCACGATCGTCGAGAATATTACTGGGCTAGCTTCTGTAGTTAGTTTTTTTGATGAAAATGATCCGTCTCCTAATCAAATTAAGCGTGTGCAAGGCAGGCTATATCATTTTTCGAATAGGGTTAACGATCTGTTGTCTCTAAAACTGAATGACGTTCAGGGGAAGGAAGCTAGTACGCTCCTGGAAAATATTTCCGAATTATCTAGTAAGGTCACTCTATTGTTAACTGGGGAAGTTCCTCCCAAATCTGATCAACCCACCATAGTGAATGCAGGTAGTGAGGAAGCGCCTCCCAAGGGAGAAGTTAATAGGATAACCGTTGCTGCTCAAACTATCCCTGCCCCATTGGACAACGAATCTGAACGTCGTGCATCATTGAGTAACATCCGTTCTGAATTAACTTCCTTGCCATTGAAACCTTTACCTACTATGTCACCCGGGTTTAGCAGCTTGCCTCATCCTTTGGCAATGTTGCTCAGAGGTATTTCTAAATTTTCTGTTAATACCACCAGTGATGTAATTTCATTTTTAAGGTTTCTAGTTGAATTTCAGGATCATGCCCTTGTGTTTTCTCTTTCTCCATGTCAAATTTTGCAAATTATCTATCCGTATGCTATTGGTATTCTCTCAGGTAAAATCGTAAGAGCCATTGCCGAGCAATCATCTATAGAGGATTTCCATGCCCATTTGCTAGCTAATTTCATCCCAGCTAGGGCCAGGTCCTCCCTTATTCAGAAGTACTATTATCGTGTACAGCGCTTGGATGAAAACTTGGCTGATTTCATACAGGACATTAAGTTTTATACTAGGGTGTTTGCCCTTCATTTTCCTGAAGATCAGATTGTACAGGCTATTGTAGAGGGAATTTCACCTCCCTATAGGTCATATTTGTGTTTCGCGGCGTGCCCGCAAAGTTTCTCTGAACTTGAAGCATTGGCCGTCTCAGCGGAAGGAGTTAGATACGCCGATTCCTTGCGTGTCGCGAAAGAACCCCCGCCTTCTTTTAGTAACACTCGGCCTCCACCTCGCCGACCAGTCAATCCCCGTAAATGTTACGCTTGCGGGTCGCCTGACCATCTGCGCAACAAGTGTCCACTGATCAAGTCAAGTGGGACAAGGAATGGAGCCGGGTCATCCAAGGCTGTTTTAAGTGTGGGGCCTTCTCACATATCGCCAAGAATTGCCAAAACTCAAATAGCACCCCCTCCTGCTCAACTTCTGGTGCAAATTCCACCTATGCCAATAATAAAAAGTGACTAGTGCCTTCGGCTGAGTCGTATTATCCACCTTCCCGAGACTCAGCCCCGGGTAAACAGGTTGTAACTTCAGGGAACGAGCAATTTTCAAATTCATCTTTTGAAGGTCCCAAAGAGTGTCTTAGGATTGCGGCGGATACCCCCGCACCTGTTCCTTTTCTTAAGATTGAGTTAAATAACGAGCCTATAACAGCTCTCTTAGATTCAGGCAGTGTTTGTTCGATTATTTCGGCTGAATGGTATTCTAAATTGAAAACGGTTTGTAAACTTCCTGACTATGTCTCTTCTCCTGTTCAATACGTATCGGCTAATTCATCTCCATTAGAAATTCTAGGTTCCTTACTGGTCAAAATTCGTATTTTTAAGTTTACATGGAAAGTTAAATTGTTTGTGGCCAAGCAATTGTCTTGCCCCATTATATTGGGAGCTGACTTTATTTCTCACACTGGTCTTGTGCTCGATCTCCAGTCTAGGTCGTGCACATTCAAATTTGCTTCTAATTGTAAAATCCCACTATTAAAGTGTAATTCTGTGTCATGTTCGTCTATTTCGCCTACCCAGGATGAGATGTTGTTAGACCTTAGACATCTACCTGAGGAGCAGGCTGATAGTATTCGCAAACTGTGTCAGTCGTTTCCCGAGGTGTTCTCTGATACTCTTGGTGTTACTGACCTTATTGAATACAAAATTGAGGTCACGGATTCGATTCCTGTCCGTTTTCCACCTTATAGGCTATCTCCACCTAAAATGAAGGCTCTGAAAGAAATTATCGATCAGATGTTGAAGGATGGTATTATTAGGCCCTCTAAGTCGGCGTATTCATCGCCTATTTTTCTAGTCCCGAAACCCCAAGGAGGCTTCAGGCCTGTCATTGATTATAGGGCTCTCAATCGGAAGGTGGTGTTGCAATCTGTGCCCCTTCCTGACCTTCATTCTTGTTTTTCATGGTTTCGTAAGGCCAAGTTCTTCACTATCTTGGACTTGAATCAGGCCTATAATCAAATTCCCCTTGCCGAAGAGTCTAAACACCTTACAGCGTTTGCCACGGACTGGAATTTATATGAATACAACCGCGTACCTTTCGGGCTCCCCACGGGGGCAGCTGTGCTCACTAGGCTACTAGATAGGGTCTTCTCCGACATCAAATTCGAGTACTTATATCACTACTTAGATGATGTCGTCGTATTTTCAGAGACTTTTGAAGAACATCTAGATCATCTGCGAGAAGTTCTCGATCGCCTTCGTAAGGCTGGGTTAACTGTTAAGTTGTCCAAGGTTGCCTTTGCTAAGCCCTCTATGTCATTCCTAGGGCATATTGTGTCACCCGATGGTGTAGCAGTCGATCATTCTAGAACACAGGCCATCCGTGATTTTAAACCTCCCAAGGACATTAAAGGTATCGCCAGGTTCATTGGTATGGTGAATTTCTTCAGGAAGTTTATTCCTAACTTCGCTAATAGAGCGGCGCCCTTAAACCTTCTTCGTAGGAAAGGCATCAAATTCGAGTGGGGACCTTCTCAACAAGCCGCTTTTGAAGACCTTAAATTAGCTCTCTGTAATGCCCCTGTACTTGCTATGCCTGATTTCTCGAAGAAATTCATCGTCCAAACCGACGCGTCGTCGTCGGCGGTAGCTGCAGTCCTTCTCCAAGAGACTGAACTAGGGAGGCGCCCCATCGCCTATGCATCTAGGACTCTCTCGGCTCAAGAAACAAAGTACTCCATATATGAGCTTGAAGGTTTGGCAGTCTTATTCGCCTTAGAGAAGTTCCGTCTCTATCTGGAACATGTCAAATTCGACCTGGAGACAGATAATCAAGCCTTAAGCTGGGTCTTAGGTAGACCGCGTCGTACTGGTCGTATAGCCCGTTGGGCCATCCGTATTTCTGCCTTCCAATTTGATGTTAGACATATCAGAGGTATCGAAAATGTTGTTGCTGATGGACTCAGCCGTATGTTTTCTAACGACGTCGAGACCCACGAACCGGTCGACAGTTCATCACCTTCCGAGTCCATACTATCTGAGGTTAATGCCATCCTAACAGATGCTCCCATGCTTTTTAGGGATATCGAGAAATACCAACGTGAAGATCCGACGCTGGCTCCGATAATGGAAACCCTTTCTTCTGGGGAACATGTTGTCCCTTATGTTCTGAGGAATGGGCTTCTATGTTGCCCTTCGAGGCATGATAAGATGATGAAAGTTGTTGTTCCAGCGGTTCTTGTACCTATGATCTTCAAGTATTATCATGAGACCCCATTAGGAGGGCATCTTGGTATCTTTAAAACTCGTGAAAAGATTCGTGATATGTTCATCTGGAAAGGTATGGACGGTGAAATCCGTGAACTAGTAAAGGCTTGTAAATCCTGTTTGCTTAGTAAACCGACCATGTCCACCAAGGTAGGCCTCTTGTCTTCTCAGCAAGCGTCGCGCCCCATGGAACGCCTGTATATTGATTATGTAGGACCCTTCCCCCAGTCAAAGGGTAATGCCAACAAGCTCATCTTTGTGTGTGTAGATGGTTTTACCAGATTTTCTTGGTTATTTCCGACTAAGCTGGCTACCGCTCAGTCCACCATTACTTGCTTAAATTCTATTTTTGCTTCTTTTGGTCCGTGCCAATATATGGTATCTGATAATGCTAAGGCTTTTACATCTAATTTATTTCGTAAATTCTGTTTTGACTTGTCCATCTCTCATGTAACTACTTCGGCTTATTACCCTCAACCATCTCTGGCTGAACGGGTTAACCGTAATCTCAGGTCCGCACTTATTGCCTATCATCATGAAGATCCTTCCAGGTGGGACACGTCCCTGCATTGGATAGCTTTTGCTTTGAATTCGGCGGTTCATGAATCTCACAAGTTTACTCCAGCTTCTTTGATGTTCAAGTTTGTTCCCAACACGCCGCTCTCTAACCTCTGGTCTCTGAGTGACATTCTACCCGAGACAATAGATCCGGACAACATTAAAGATCTTTGGAAGAAGGCTAAAGCCAATCTTAAAGTGTCTCATGAAAAGGTTAGGGAAAGGTATGATCGTGGACGGAGACCCACCCCTTTGAAGGTAGGTGACCAGGTTATGGTCAAGAATTTTGTTCCCGCGGGCAAGCTTGCCCCCAGATTTCATGGGCCATGCATCATTCTCGATTTTCTTACTCCGGTTACATTGTTAGTAAGCAATCCAGCCACCGAGAGGATATTTAGGGTTCACCTGTCCCAGGTGAAACCGGTGTAAATTTTGTGTCAACTTGCTTCATATAATTTGATAGGAATATGATGGTTATATATATATATATTTTTTTGAGTTCCACTCTTAAGGCATTCTGCTCCTTCTATTTTATTTTATATGTAAGCATTTCTTGTAAACCTCCCCCGATTGTTAAACTGCCATCCTGTCCTTGTCACGGCCATTACCACGCTCCCGTCTCCTGCTCCACTACACACAGTGGCTGGCTTAGATGAAATGCCATGGATATCTGCACGCCGCTGGCCCCTCAATCTCTCTACATGCCTGTGCCCTCAAAAGAAACATGATGGTCCAACACAATTCTGCCGCCTAGCTTTAATGTTTCAGTGCCCCCGCAGCCGCGCGGCGCTGTGCCGCGGCTGGGTTCGAGGACGGGCCCCCTCGGCCCCAGCGAGGACGACATGTGCACGGCGAGCCGGAGCTCTCCTCCCGGCCAAGGCTGATGTGCGGCGCACGACGTGCTACTTGCCCGCAGCCTGTATATGTTCACCGCGGGTGCGGCGTGCTTCAACACCTCTGCTCCCCTCATAGTGCGGGCGAGCGGTATCTCAGGGTACTTGAGGGGTCCGAGCGGCTTCCTTTGGACGCAAGCTGTAACGGCCGGTCTGGCCATCCAACTTAGCCTACATCAACTACATAGACATTCCTGTTCAACCTTAATACCGTTTCATGGGAATTCAACAGCAATATTTGGTGGACATTGCAAAATTTTTCTCCACTTTTAAGTATTAAAAGTTTATCCTCAGAATTCAACTACTACAAACAGAAAGACTTTACTTCACTTGCAACAACAAAATTTTGAAACTGAAACAAACCAAATTAAGAAAATCTCATAAATGCTTCTGCAATCTATCTTCATATTCACATCATAACTTGGAACTTGTTTCAAACTGACTTCATGTGAAATTCCTGGAGGAACTTTTGGGGGGGGGGAGGTCTGTACCGGGCGGTACACCTCCACTCCGCTAATTTAAAATGTGCGCCGGTGGAAACTCCTCTGCTGGAGGAAGTCTGAACTTTATTTACCCTATTAATTTTCTAGTTTCGCAGAAGATGTCACCACCGGGAAATTTTTGAGTTTGTGAACTGTGTCATTTTCGACGTACTTTTGTTTTACTTGAAGTAAGAAGTGTGAACTTTCTCTTCTAGAGGACACCACTGAAAAACTACAATAGTGCACCCTAGTGGGAAGAAAAATAACTGTTCTTTGGAGAAAATTTTATTTCAAAAGTTTGTTCCTTGTTAAATTTCTTTCTGTTATTGTTTAAGTTGGCTGTATACCCCTCTCTTTCCCCTTGTTTTGCATTTGACCAATCCCGAATTTCTGGTATTAATTTCTGACCAATCATAGGTATCTTCCCCCAACTTGAATATGTTTCTATACCCTAGCCAATAAAAAGTTTGTGGGAGGGTGTTTTCTTTCCCCTAACACCTAGAACCTTCCGCGAGAGGATATAAACTGCTGATTTTTGGGTCTCCGGGCCACTTCTGTTCCATCTTTCAGTGTATTAAGTACATAGCAGGAGGCGGGAAGCGCCTCTTTCTCCGGCAGCGGTCAACAATAAGGTAATGGCCGATTAATAAATTCTTTCTTTGCTAGCTCAGCAGTTTAACTCTCGGGGCGGGTGCGAAGCGTTCCTCCATGTAACCTTTTCCTAAAATGTAACGATCTTTTCTTCTATTCTATTTTAAGCTGCATTTGGGATAGAGAGTGCTAACCCTCTCGAGCTCCCACTCACATTGTCTTGAGGTGAACTTATTTTCTTAACCTATTCTTCGATAATGTAAATCAAATTGCTCTTTTCTAAAGTCACCTCGGTAGTATGGGATTAGCCCTTGTATTAACGGCCTAGCGCCAAGTAGGTCTTAATCTAGTGAATTAGGAGTGCAAGTTCGCCTCCTCTCAAATTGTTATTTTAGAGGTCATTTAATTAACATTCTTTTCGTTTAATAGACCTCAGTAGATTGGGTATTTTACCCCTGTTTATGTCCGTTGAGGACAGCTTGAAGGTGAAGTTTGGTGTGGCCTGGGAGAGGCTTAAATTTGAGAGCGAGTGGCTCTTTTGAAAATTGTATGTTGTATGCCTCGAGGAGGCTTTTCAGTGTAATTTGGAGCAAGGGCTCCTAGGTATGAATGGGGTTTTCTGCCCCTCTGTTAAAACTTGTGTTTGGGGTAAAACTGAGCTGATTGCCCAAGCATTGTGAACTCGGGGCGCGAAGCCCAAATTCTGTAAATATTGTAACTACCTTATTTGACTTCCTATTGTGTACCTGCCATGCTTGTTACTTATTTATTTTGAAAAGAAAATATAACCGTATTAAATTTTAAATTTACCTTACAGGCACTATAATTTCGTAGCTTGAGATCCATTCACACCCGCACCTTCTTTCACCTCTACCTACCGCTAAAACACGGTAACAAGTGGTAGCAGAGCGTGGTTGAATGGGTCTCAATTTAGCCCCTTTTGACGGCTACACATTGTTTTGATCCGAACTCTAACCATTTTCTCAGTTGCTGGAATTTTTGACTTTTTCAAAATTGTTCTGTCATCATGCCAGGCCCTCGCGATGTTCTCCATCTTAATTATTTGCGCAAAGAGGAGTTGATCTATGAATTAACTATCAGAAATGTGCAATCTGGAGGCACGGTTGCAGTAGACACTAACAAGCTTAGAGAGTCCCTTGATTTGCCCATTTCCATCCCCAATTTGGGAGAGAAAGAAATTGATGACTCTCTTTCCACGATCGTCGAGAATATTACTGGGCTAGCTTCTGTAGTTAGTTTTTTTGATGAAAATGATCCGTCTCCTAATCAAATTAAGCGTGTGCAAGGCAGGCTATATCATTTTTCGAATAGGGTTAACGATCTGTTGTCTCTAAAACTGAATGACGTTCAGGGGAAGGAAGCTAGTACGCTCCTGGAAAATATTTCCGAATTATCTAGTAAGGTCACTCTATTGTTAACTGGGGAAGTTCCTCCCAAATCTGATCAACCCACCATAGTGAATGCAGGTAGTGAGGAAGCGCCTCCCAAGGGAGAAGTTAATAGGATAACCGTTGCTGCTCAAACTATCCCTGCCCCATTGGACAACGAATCTGAACGTCGTGCATCATTGAGTAACATCCGTTCTGAATTAACTTCCTTGCCATTGAAACCTTTACCTACTATGTCACCCGGGTTTAGCAGCTTGCCTCATCCTTTGGCAATGTTGCTCAGAGGTATTTCTAAATTTTCTGTTAATACCACCAGTGATGTAATTTCATTTTTAAGATTTCTAGTTGAATTTCAGGATCATGCCCTTGTGTTTTCTCTTTCTCCATGTCAAATTTTGCAAATTATCTATCCGTATGCTATTGGTATTCTCTCAGATAAAATCGTAAGAGCCATTGCCGAGCAATCATCTATAGAGGATTTCCATGCCCATTTGCTAGCTAATTTCATCCCAGCTAGGGCCAGGTCCTCCCTTATTCAGAAGTACTATTATCGTGTACAGCGCTTGGATGAAAACTTGGCTGATTTCATACAGGACATTAAGTTTTATACTAGGGTGTTTGCCCTTCATTTTCCTGAAGATCAGATTGTACAGGCTATTGTAGAGGGAATTTCACCTCCCTATAGGTCATATTTGTGTTTCGCGGCGTGCCCGCAAAGTTTCTCTGAACTTGAAGCATTGGCCGTCTCAGCGGAAGGAGTTAGATACGCCGATTCCTTGCGTGTCGCGAAAGAACCCCCGCCTTCTTTTAGTAACACTCGGCCTCCACCTCGCCGACCAGTCAATCCCCGTAAATGTTACGCTTGCGGGTCGCCTGACCATCTGCGCAACAAGTGTCCACTGATCAAGTCAAGTGGGACAAGGAATGGAGCCGGGTCATCCAAGGCTGTTTTAAGTGTGGGGCCTTCTCACATATCGCCAAGAATTGCCAAAACTCAAATAGCACCCCCTCCTGCTCAACTTCTGGTGCAAATTCCACCTATGCCAATAATAAAAAGTGACTAGTGCCTTCGGCTGAGTCGTATTATCCACCTTCCCGAGACTCAGCCCCGGGTAAACAGGTTGTAACTTCAGGGAACGAGCAATTTTCAAATTCATCTTTTGAAGGTCCCAAAGAGTGTCTTAGGATTGCGGCGGATACCCCCGCACCTGTTCCTTTTCTTAAGATTGAGTTAAATAACGAGCCTATAACAGCTCTCTTAGATTCAGGCAGTGTTTGTTCGATTATTTCGGCTGAATGGTATTCTAAATTGAAAACGGTTTGTAAACTTCCTGACTATGTCTCTTCTCCTGTTCAATACGTATCGGCTAATTCATCTCCATTAGAAATTCTAGGTTCCTTACTGGTCAAAATTCGTATTTTTAAGTTTACATGGAAAGTTAAATTGTTTGTGGCCAAGCAATTGTCTTGCCCCATTATATTGGGAGCTGACTTTATTTCTCACACTGGTCTTGTGCTCGATCTCCAGTCTAGGTCGTGCACATTCAAATTTGCTTCTAATTGTAAAATCCCACTATTAAAGTGTAATTCTGTGTCATGTTCGTCTATTTCGCCTACCCAGGATGAGATGTTGTTAGACCTTAGACATCTACCTGAGGAGCAGGCTGATAGTATTCGCAAACTGTGTCAGTCGTTTTCCGAGGTGTTCTCTGATACTCTTGGTGTTACTGACCTTATTGAATACAAAATTGAGGTCACGGATTCGATTCCTGTCCGTTTTCCACCTTATAGGCTATCTCCACCTAAAATGAAGGCTCTGAAAGAAATTATCGATCAGATGTTGAAGGATGGTATTATTAGGCCCTCTAAGTCGGCGTATTCATCGCCTATTTTTCTAGTCCCGAAACCCCAAGGAGGCTTCAGGCCTGTCATTGATTACAGGGCTCTCAATCGGAAGGTGGTGTTGCAATCTGTGCCCCTTCCTGACCTTCATTCTTGTTTTTCATGGTTTCGTAAGGCCAAGTTCTTCACCATCTTGGACTTGAATCAGGCCTATAATCAAATTCCCCTTGCCGAAGAGTCTAAACACCTTACAGCGTTTGCCACGGACTGGAATTTATATGAATACAACCGCGTACCTTTCGGGCTCCCCACGGGGGCAGCTGTGCTCACTAGGCTACTAGATAGGGTCTTCTCCGACATCAAATTCGAGTACTTATATCACTACTTAGATGATGTCGTATTTTCAGAGACTTTTGAAGAACATCTAGATCATCTGCGAGAAGTTCTCGATCGCCTTCGTAAGGCTGGGTTAACTGTTAAGTTGTCCAAGGTTGCCTTTGCTAAGCCCTCTATGTCATTCCTAGGGCATATTGTGTCACCCGATGGTGTAGCAGTCGATCATTCTAGAACACAGGCCATCCGTGATTTTAAACCTCCCAAGGACATTAAAGGTATCGCCAGGTTCATTGGTATGGTGAATTTCTTCAGGAAGTTTATTCCTAACTTCGCTAATAGAGCGGCGCCCTTAAACCTTCTTCGTAGGAAAGGCATCAAATTCGAGTGGGGACCTTCTCAACAAGCCGCTTTTGAAGACCTTAAATTAGCTCTCTGTAATGCCCCTGTACTTGCTATGCCTGATTTCTCGAAGAAATTCATCGTCCAAACCGACGCGTCGTCGTCGGCGGTAGCTGCAGTCCTTCTCCAAGAGACTGAACTAGGGAGGCGCCCCATCGCCTATGCATCTAGGACTCTCTCGGCTCAAGAAGCAAAGTACTCCATATATGAGCTTGAAGGTTTGGCAGTCTTATTCGCCTTAGAGAAGTTCCGTCTCTATCTGGAACATGTCAAATTCGACCTGGAGACAGATAATCAAGCCTTAAGCTGGGTCTTAGGTAGACCGCGTCGTACTGGTCGTATAGCCCGTTGGGCCATCCGTATTTCTGCCTTCCAATTTGATGTTAGACATATCAGAGGTATCGAAAATGTTGTTGCTGATGGACTCAGCCGTATGTTTTCTAACGACGTCGAGACCCACGAACCGGTCGACAGTTCATCACCTTCCGAGTCCATACTATCTGAGGTTAATGCCATCCTAACAGATGCTCCCATGCTTTTTAGGGATATCGAGAAATACCAACGTGAAGATCCGACGCTGGCTCCGATAATGGAAACCCTTTCTTCTGGGGAACATGTTGTCCCTTATGTTCTGAGGAATGGGCTTCTATGTTGCCCTTCGAGGCATGATAAGATGATGAAAGTTGTTGTTCTAGCGGTTCTTGTACCTATGATCTTCAAGTATTATCATGAGACCCCATTAGGAGGGCATCTTGGTATCTTTAAAACTCGTGAAAAGATTCGTGATATGTTCATCTGGAAAGGTATGGACGGTGAAATCCGTGAACTAGTAAAGGCTTGTAAATCCTGTTTGCTTAGTAAACCGACCATGTCCACCAAGGTAGGCCTCTTGTCTTCTCAGCAAGCGTCGCGCCCCATGGAACGCCTGTGTATTGATTATGTAGGACCCTTCCCCCAGTCAAAGGGTAATGCCAACAAGTACATCTTTGTGTGTGTAGATGGTTTTACCAGATTTTCTTGGTTATTTCCGACTAAGCTGGCTACCGCTCAGTCCATCATTACTTGCTTAAATTCTATTTTTGCTTCTTTTGGTCCGTGCCAATATATGGTATCTGATAATGCTAAGGCTTTTACATCTAATTTATTTCGTAAATTCTGTTTTGACTTGTCCATCTCTCATGTAACTACTTCGGCTTATTACCCTCAACCATCTCTGGCTGAACGGGTTAACCGTAATCTCAGGTCCGCACTTATTGCCTATCATCATGAAGATCCTTCCAGGTGGGACACGTCCCTGCATTGGATAGCTTTTGCTTTGAATTCGGCGGTTCATGAATCTCACAAGTTTACTCCAGCTTCTTTGATGTTCAAGTTTGTTCCCAACACGCCGCTCTCTAACCTCTGGTCTCTGAGTGACATTCTACCCGAGACAATAGATCCGGACAACATTAAAGATCTTTGGAAGAAGGCTAAAGCCAATCTTAAAGTGTCTCATGAAAAGGTTAGGGAAAGGTATGATCGTGGACGGAGACCCACCCCTTTGAAGGTAGGTGACCAGGTTATGGTCAAGAATTTTGTTCCCGCGGGCAAGCTTGCCCCCAGATTTCATGAGCCATGCATCATTCTCGATTTTCTTACTCCGGTTACATTGTTAGTAAGCAATCCAGCCACCGAGAGGATATTTAGGGTTCACCTGTCCCAGGTGAAACCGGTGTAAATTTTGTGTCAACTTGCTTCATATAATTTGATAGGAATATGATGGTTATATATATATTTTTTTTTTTTTTGAGTTCCACTCTTAAGGCATTCTGCTCCTTCTATTTTATTTTATATGTAAGCATTTCTTGTAAACCTCCCCCGATTGTTAAACTGCCATCCTGTCCTTGTCACGGCCATTACCACGCTCCCGTCTCCTGCTCCACTACACACAGTGGCTGGCTTAGATGAAATGCCATGGATATCTGCACGCCGCTGGCCCCTCAATCTCTCTACATGCCTGTGCCCTCAAAAGAAACATGATGGTCCAACACAATTCTGCCGCCTAGCTTTAATGTTTCAGTGCCCCCGCAGCCGCGCGGCGCTGTGCCGCGGCTGGGTTCGAGGACGGGCCCCCTCGGCCCCAGCGAGGACGACATGTGCACGGCGAGCCGGAGCTCTCCTCCTGGCCAAGGCTGATGTGCGGCGCACGACGTGCTACTTGCCCGCAGCCTGTATATGTTCACCGCGGGTGCGGCGTGCTTCAACACCTCTGCTCCCCTCATAGTGCGGGCGAGCGGTATCTCAGGGTACTTGAGGGGTCCGAGCGGCTTCCTTTGGACGCAAGCTGTAACGGCCGGTCTGGCCATCCAACTTAGCCTACATCAACTACATAGACATTCCTGTTCAACCTTAATACCGTTTCATGGGAATTCAACAGCAATATTTGGTGGACATTGCAAAATTTTTCTCCACTTTTAAGTATTAAAAGTTTATCCTCAGAATTCAACTACTACAAACAGAAAGACTTTACTTCACTTGCAACAACAAAATTTTGAAACTGAAACAAACCAAATTAAGAAAATCTCATAAATGCTTCTGCAATCTATCTTCATATTCACATCATAACTTGGAACTTGTTTCAAACTGACTTCATGTGAAATCCCTGGAGGAACTTTTGGGGGGGGAGGTCTGTACCGGGCGGTACACCTCCACTCCGCTAATTTAAAATGTGCGCCGGTGGAAACTCCTCTGCTGGAGGAAGTCTGAACTTTATTTACCCTATTAATTTTCTAGTTTCGCAGAAGATGTCACCACCGGGAAATTTTTGAGTTTGTGAACTGTGTCATTTTCGACGTACTTTTGTTTTACTTGAAGTAAGAAGTGTGAACTTTCTCTTCTAGAGGACACCACTGAAAAACTACAATAGTGCACCCTAGTGGGAAGAAAAATAACTGTTCTTTGGAGAAAATTTTATTTCAAAAGTTTGTTCCTTGTTAAATTTCTTTCTGTTATTGTTTAAGTTGGCTGTATACCCCTCTCTTTCCCCTTGTTTTGCATTTGACCAATCCCGAATTTCTGGTATTAATTTCTGACCAATCATAGGTATCTTCCCCCAACTTGAATATGTTTCTATACCCTAGCCAATAAAAAGTTTGTGGGAGGGTGTTTTCTTTCCCCTAACACCTAGAACCTTCCGCGAGAGGATATAAACTGCTGATTTTTGGGTCTCCGGGCCACTTCTGTTCCATCTTTCAGTGTATTAAGTACATAGCAGGAGGCGGGAAGCGCCTCTTTCTCCGGCAGCGGTCAACAATAAGGTAATGGCCGATTAATAAATTCTTTCTTTGCTAGCTCAGCAGTTTAACTCTCGGGGCGGGTGCGAAGCGTTCCTCCATGTAACCTTTTCCTAAAATGTAACGATCTTTTCTTCTATTCTATTTTAAGCTGCATATTGGGATAGAGAGTGCTAACCCTCTCGAGCTCCCACTCACATTGTCTTGAGGTGAACTTATTTTCTTAACCTATTCTTCGATAATGTAAATCAAATTGCTCTTTTCTAAAGTCACCTCGGTAGTATGGGATTAGTCCTTGTATTAACGGCCTAGCGCCAAGTAGGTCTTAATCTAGTGTATTAGGAGTGCAAGTTCGCCTCCTCTCAAATTATTTTAGAGGTCATTTAATTAACATTCTTTTCCTTTAATAGACCTCAGTAGATTGGGTATTTTACCCCTGTTTATGTCCGTTGAGGACAGCTTGAAGGTGAAGTTTGGTGTGGCCTGGGAGAGGCTTAAATTTGAGAGCGAGTGGCTCTTTTGAAAATTGTATGTTGTATGCCTCGAGGAGGCTTTTCAGTGTAATTTGGAGCAAGGGCTCCTAGGTATGAATGGGGTTTTCTGCCCCTCTGTTAAAACTTGTGTTTGGGGTAAAACTGAGCTGATTGCCCAAGCATTGTGAACTCGGGGCGCGAAGCCCAAATTCTGTAAATATTGTAACTACCTTATTTGACTTCCTATTGTGTACCTGCCATGCTTGTTACTTATTTATTTTGAAAAGAAAATATAACCGTATTAAATTTTAAATTTACCTTACAGGCACTATAATTTCGTAGCTTGAGATCCATTCACACCCGCACCTTCTTTCACCTCTACCTACCGCTAAAACACGGTAACAATAATAATAATAATAATAATAATAATAATAATAATAATGACTTTACGTCCCACTAACTACTTTTACGGTTTCCGCAGACGCCGAAGAGCCGGAATTTAGTCCCGCAGGAGTTCTTTTACGTGCCAGTAAATCTACCAACACGAGGCTGAAATATTTGAACGCCTTCAAATACCACCGGACTGAGCCAGGATCGAACCTGCCGAGTTGGGGTCAGAAGGCCAGCGCCTCAACGGTCTGAGACACTCAGTCCGGCAGTGAAGACAGTTCTCGCGCAGGAAGCTCTAAACGAGTGTAGACTGAACGGGACCCGTTTTCTTGTAAGTGAGTTTTGAGGGAGTTTACGCGTCATTTTTCACAGCTCTAGTTTTGAGTGTAGACTACTGCCTTTCTGAACCCAAGTTGGTGGATTCGAATCTTTCTCAATCTGATGGCATTCCAAGGTGCTCGAATACATCAGTCTCGTGTCGAAAGATTTGCTGGCATATAACAGGATCCATGCGGAAAGAAAATCTGGCCCCTAAGCTTCCCTGAAAACCAAGGAGTGGGTTAAAATAATAACGTTTACGTGAAAAATATTTTTATTCAGTATTTTAAAGAGCTAAGTCCGCCTCTGTGGTGTAGTGGTTAGCGTGATTAGCTGCCACCCCCGGAGGTCCGGGTTCGATTCCCGGCTCTGCCACGAAATTTGAAAAGTGGTACGAGGGCTGGAACGGGGTCCACTCAGCCTCGTGAGGTCAACTGAGTAGAGGTGGGTTCGATTCCCACCTCAGCCATCCTGGAAGTGGTTTTCCGTGGTTTCCCACTTCTCCTCCAGGCGAATGCCGGGATGGTACCTAACTTAAGGCCACGGCCGCTTCCTTCCCTCTTCCTTGCCTATCCCTTCCAATCTTCCCATCCCTCCACAAGGCCCCTGTTCAGCTTAGCAGGTGAGGCCGCCTGGGTGAGGTACTGGTCATTCTCCCCAGTTGTATCCCCCGACCAAGAGTCTGAAGCTCCAGGACACTGCCCTTGAGGCGGTAGAGGTGGGATCCCTCGCTGAGTCCGAGGGAAAAAGCCGAACCTGGAGGGTAAACAGATGATGATGATGATGATGATTTTAAAGAGCTAACGTAATTGATGCATAAGATATGAACTTCCCTTCAGTCACGTGAAATGAAGCTCCTACCATTATCAAGTATTCTCTACTCCACTTCAAATGGGGTAGAAAATGATCCCGCTCCCCCTGCACAGGGAGGCTGTTAATCATGTTTTAAGTGCGGCATGCACTAACTATTGGATTGAGAAATGAAACCGCGTAATAAGCCCCTTCAGATATTCATATTCCAAGATTTATATGCAATTATTTTGTAATTATAGTGAAAGGAAGCCAGGCATGAATATATCTGCATAGACATCAATAATTGCAGAGCGATATGACGAGTTGTTCTTGTTGACTTCAAATGGTCCAAAAAAAGAAAAAGGGTAGCAGTTATCTGGCCAGATAATCATAGCAATGGACAGAGAGAGAAAGAGAGATTGAGTCTAATGTAACACAACTGTGACTATGATATTATCGCTATACAATAACATTGCCGATCTGAGCAAAGTAGCTATAGAATCCTACAGGCTATTAGCATTACTATACCTCACATACCGATGGACGCACTTACAAAAGACGGTGATATTATGAGTCAGTGATTTGATATAAAACTATAACATAGGACTACTTCAACACAGAGTTCAAAGAATTTGTTTTAAAATTAGATCATTGCATTCAAACTGAGACGACTGCATTTAGCCACATTCGTATCTATTTAAAAATATAATTTTTGACGTGCAATATGTCTACAGTTTTAAGACCATGTTTGGGCCCGTCAGCGTTAAAAAGGATTAATGTTTTAAAATCGAAATAATTTGTAGACATTTCACTTTAAAGGGGTCTAAGAAATTTTATAACTGAAATTTCGTCACTTAGTTTTCGTCTTTTTTTGGTCACCGCATACATTTTGTCATAATCTTTTGTCACTTAGAGGATTTTGTCACCGAAGGATATTTCATCACCAAAATAAATTACAAATGTTTCGCTGGTCACATCTTCAAACAGTTCCGGCCTTCATACATTTGTGTTTTGTAAGCATATGCCCAGTATTAACTTATCTTTTCCTCTATTAGATTTTACGAATATACCGAGCTCGATAGCTGCAGTCGCTTAAGTGCAGCCAGTATCCAGTATTCGGAAGATAGTGGGTTCGAACCCCACTGTCGGCAGCCCTGAAGATGGTTTTCCGAGGTTTCCCATCTTCACACCAGGCAAATGCTGGGGTGCACCTTAATCAAGGCCACGGCCGCTTCCTTCCCACTCCTAGCCCTTTCCTGTCCCATCGCCGCCGTAAGACCTATGTGCGTCGGTGCGACGTAAAACAACTTGTAGTAAAATAAATAATAGATTTTACGAATATAAATAATTCCACCTTATCATAAAATTATTTTAAACCAAATACATCCTGGAATATTTTGAAATCAAATAAAAATGTTTCGTTGGAAACGAAATAACCGGTTACAAAAAGGAATCAATAGACAATTTATAACTTATAAAATAATAAATAAATTAAAAAATTAATATTTTCCCCTCTTCGTTTCTTCATTTCACACCCCAAAGAAAAGGAGTGATGGCTAATTGTGGTGGTGATATAACTGAACTGGTGACTAATTATGATGGTGATAAAATTTGTAGCGAAATATGGTGGTGACGAAAGGTATTTCGGCGACGAATTCATCGGATGACGAATAGTTGGTGACTTCAATTCCGGATCCCATTTTAAAGAGGAGGGACAAATTCATCTAGCAACAAATCTGACTTAGACGTGGCGTCATCAAATAATGAAATAGTCGTACCATATTGAGATACTAAAATCACAGCATCGTGTGACTGGGAATGAGTATAAGTCTGGACTACTGCGTGGTAGCACGTCGTATGACGTGTCATTTGATTCGTCTCAGCAGGTTCTAGATGTGTTCGGAAAAATGTACTAAAATGTGAACATTTGAGAAAATAGTAGTGCGAAGAAGAACGGAAAATCTTTCTTTCGTAAAATGTCGTGCGATATAAAAGGTCTCATACTTATCGAAAGCGCATTTTAGAGGATAAAACGGGTTGTCATGCTCTCAAAAGGCTTATCGAAAGCGTCGCAAGGTTATGGCCGACAAGCGTCGTGAGACATGAGACGAGTTCCGCGCTACTGGAGCCCCAGCTGAGCACATGCACAGTGGTGGAAATACAAGGAGTATGATTTAAGACTTCTCAGTTCTGCTCAAAGGCCGCAAGAATCCCCAAGCGAGCGCCGTATAGCTTGTGCCAAGCTTGGCGTGATAAGAAGTCTTGACAGCTGACGCAGCAGTTCGCTAAAACTATTACACTTTTAAGGAGTATTGTGAGGTTATTATCACGTTGGATAAGTACACTACTGCTCAGAGAATATTTTTGGTGGAGTGTTATTTCAACAAGGAGAAGAAACCAGTTATTAGGGGCCTTCGAAAATTCCGTAGATAGTTTTCTAGTTCTACAGTACCATCTACAGTGAGTTTGCATTCGGAAGATAGTGAGTTGGAAACCCACTGTGAGCAGCCCAGAAAAAAGTTTTCCATGGTTTCCCATTTTCACACGAGTTCTTAATTAACCTTAATTAAGGCCGCGGTCACTTCCTTCTCACTTCTAGTCGTTTCCTATCCTATCGTCACCATACGACCTATCTGTGTCAGTGCGACGCAAATCAAATTGGTATTTCAAACTCATACTGGCAATGTACACTCAACCACACAAAAAACTGGCCTAGCAGAAAACGACTTTCTTTCAAAATCCTCTTGTTTGGAATTGGATGAACATATTGTGCAAGTGGTAGAATTCCAAGTATCATGTTGTCGGCCACCGGATATCCACAGTTTACGAATATCCTCGCGTTTTGAGTATGTATAAAAGTAAATATTTCATTGTCAGATAATTTCTTTGCAGTTGAGTGTACTTTATTTCGGCAGTACCTATCGTTTGGTAAGTATTTTACGTCAAAATTTGAGGTTATTACTCCAACACAGGCCAGTTTTGTTTTGTATACATCCAACTTTTGCCTCATATTGCATTCTTTATCTCGGATTCGGTATACACTCGAAAGTAGGTTATGTTCAGTGTTTGTCTCACGGGAAAAGGCGTAATGGTATTAATTTCTGGACACTATATTCAAGTTCACGATTTTTTTTTTTTGCAAGACATAGACAGATCTTATAACGACGATAGTTCAGGATTTACCGGATCATGTACTAGGCTATGTATTATTTCACTGAGTGGAGTAATAATATCAGGGAATTCAAACAGAAAATACCTAATTTCTTTGTTAATATTAGCTGTACCTAAAATCTGTACATAGCTAAAATTGTAGAAAATGCAAATTCCTAGTATTTATGTTTCGTACATTTTACCGTACGAACCATAAGGCTACAGTAACAAAGATGTTTACGGATTTAGATTGTGTTGCCATTTCCACCCACGGCAAGCGTCACTGAGGTGGAAATATAGCTCGATTGTCTTGGTCATGAGTTAGTGAAGGGAAAAATGAAAATAATAAAAAGGTTGGGGAAACAATACCTTCTAGTTCTCAAATGGCCAAACATTGCCAGTCCGCAAGAAAATGGTGTAATGACCGACTATGTCCTAAGTTTCTGAAACTCATCTACAGTAAGGTATCTGCATTATTTAAGGTAGGGCCTATGTGTTAATGTGTATATGAAGGTGTTCAATCTACTGTACACTACAGTGTAAAAGTTTGAAATACTTAAGGTACGTGTGAATTTGTATAAGGCAGTGTTGTAATGTTAAACTAGTAGTGAGCTCAGCCTATAGTATTGTAAGCCGTAGTGTAGACATACAAATATCTGGAAGTGATCACTGCCACCAGTTGCGATGTATTTGTTAATAATAATAATAATAATAATAATAATAATAATAATAATAATAATAATAATTCAAGTGCCATATCCGGTTGCCCAGACGTCGGCGATTACTCTGGAGAAAGTTTTCCTGTCTTCTGCCAGTCGGAAGAGTCTCTCAGTTGTGTCAATACAGGTCCATTGCTTGATGTTGTGTAACCATGTTATCTCTGGTCTGCCAACTCGCCGTTTGCCCTCTATTTTACCCTGGAGAATGAGTTTTATGAGGCCATATTTATTTTATCTTAATATGTGGCCTAGATAAGCTATTTTGCGAACTTTTATAGTTGTTATTAGTTCTTACTTCGTCCTAGCTCTCCTTAGGACTTCATCGTTTGTTATCATATCTGTCCAGGGTATTCTAAGCATTCTTCTGTGCAACCACATTTCAAAGGCGGCAAGTCGTTTGATACTTGTGGCTTTTAAGGTCCATGTTTCTGCTCCGTATAACATAACTGACCAGATGTAGCACTTCATTAATCTCTGTCTGAGCTTCAGATTCAGATGATTATTACAGAACAAAGAGCTCATCCTGCGAAATGCAGCTGTAGTGTTCTCAATTCTGCATCTGATTTCCTTATCTGGATCCATACTGTCTGTTATTATGCTGCCGAGGTACTTGAACTGGTGGACTTGTTCTATTTTACGGTTGTTTAATTACAAGGTGATATTTGCATTACTATTTCTGCTAAATACCATTAACTTAGTTTTTGCTACGTTTATATTAAGACCATACTGTAAACCTTTGACATGGATTCTGTTCAGGAGTTCATGAAGGCCTTCTATAGTATTGCACAGAATTAGAGTGTCATCTGCATATCTCATATTATTGATCAAAACACCATTTACTTTCACCCCCAGTTCAACATCATGCAAAGCTTCTTTAAAATTGATGTCAGAATACATATTAAAAAGGAGCGGTGAGAGTATACAAACCTTGGCATACCCCCCTTCTGATTTTCACATCTAATGTTTTAGTTTGGTTGATTTTGACTGTTGCTTGTTGGCCCCAGTAGAGATTAAGTATGATGCGTATGTCTTTCCCATCGAAATGTTTTCGTTGGAGAATCTCTATCAGTTTTTCATGTTTCACTCTATCAAAAGCTTTCTCATAGTCAATGAAACATGCAAATACATCTTTGTGTAGTTGGCGGCATTTTTGGAGCAGAACATTGACGCTGAATAAGGCTTCTCGTGTGCCAAAGGCATTTCTGAAACCCATTTGGTTGTCATCCAAGTCTATTTCGCACTTCGTTCTAATGCGTGCGTGTATTATACGTAAGAAAGCTTTTAGTATATGACTCATCAGACTTATGGGACGGTAGTCACTGCATTTCTTTGGATGAGACTTTTTAGGTATTGCGATGAATGTCGATTGCAGTCAGTCCTCTGGGATTATTCCAATATCATAAATTGTATTGAAAAGTTTAGCAATTTGGTCAACATTCTCTTCAGTTATTAGTTTTAGAACCTCAGCTGGTATCTGGTCTGGACCTACTGCTTTACCATTAGGTGATATTGTGAGGGAATGTAATACTTCTTCTTTTGTTATTTTTGGACCTTTTTCATTGTGTAAGTACACAATGTCACCCCTGTCATCACTGAACAATTTGTTTATGTATTCTGTCCAGGTCTGTATGATTTTTTGTTCATCTAGGATGAGTTTGCTGGTGTCATCAGAGTCATTGGCGTCTGTTTTCAGTACAGCCCAGCTATCACTTTTACTTTCTTGTATAACTTGAAACTATCATGGTCTATTTAGTTCTTCTATTTCTTCACAGTTCATTGTCATCCATCTTATATCAAGTATTTCATCAGTCATCCATAATAATAATAATAATAATAATAATAATAATAATAATAATTGTAACGGGAAGTACACCTCTATGCCGCACATTTAAATCTTGCGCCTTAAAAAACTCCTCTACAGGAGAAACCGTGAACTTGAAACTGGACCAACTTATAAATCTTCTCTGAAGATGGCACCACTAAAATTTGTTATTGTGAACGGTGCGAAATTCTACTTTTTTTGTTCTTCATTCATCAAGAAGTTTGAACATTCTCTCATAGATGTCACTACTAAAAAACTATGATCATCCACCCTGGTGCGAAGTGAAAGAACTTTTTTTGAATAAATTTTGTATTCATTAGTTTTTCTTATTAAATTTTGTACATTTTTCTTTAGGTTGGCAATATTTATCTTTTCTTTCCGTCAGTTTTGAATTTAGCCAATCAAGAATATCTGTAATTAATTTTCAACCAATCCCGTGTTTCTTCTTCGATTTTCAGTGTAACTTTTTCATTCACCAATAAAATTCTGTGGGTGTGTCTTGATTATTCATGAAAGGTCTCGAACCTTCCCCGAGGGTTTATAAACTGCGGAATTTTAAGTCTCCTGGCCATTTGATCAACATCTAACTAAGTGTGTGTGTCACGCAGGGGGCGGGAGGCGCCTCTTTCTTCACGCAGCAGTTCTTCAGAAAGGTAATGGCCGTTTAACTTTATTTCTTGCTAGCTCTGCAGTTTAACCCGAGGTAAAGGTTCGAAACCTTAGCTATGTAACAAACCTTCTAAAATGTAAATCTCATTTCGACTCATGTAAAATTTTATAAATCTTTAACTGTAATCGGGGATAGAGAGTGATTTACCCTCTCGAGCTCCCCTTCATCTTGGTTTGAGGTACCGCATTTGTTTCTGCTAGGTATTAAAGTTACCTCCATGCGCGCTACCTCAGTAGATTGGGATTAGCCCCTGTTTCATTGGCCAAGTGCCCTATAGGTCTGTAAATTTTTTGTGGAGCTTAATCTCCGACTCCATTCCTGTTGCACTCGGGCCGTTTATTGAACCTGTTCTTTTTCACTAAGGCCCCGTAGGTTGAGTACTAGATACCTCTGTGTAATAAGATTGCTATTTGTAAATCGTGCCTTGTAAGTATTGTAAAAATGCCTCTGGGAGGCTTGATATTGAAAATTGGGTGCAAGCGCTCCATGTACTAGGGGATTTCTGCCCTTTGTGTAAAATTGTAATATTTTATAAAGTTGAGCTAAGAGCTCAAAATTGTAAAACTAGGGGCTTATAGCCCAAGTGTATTAAAATTCTGAAGTCTTGGATCTTTCTAAGTCTCGTTTCTAAATTGCTATGTCATTGTTATTTCACTAAGTTGTTTAAATTTTGTTGTTTCAAGAAAATATAACCTTTGTTAAAAGTTTAAATTTGTAGCTAGACCCATTCATCCCAGCACCCTCTTTCACCTCTGCTGATCCGCGGGTAGCCCCGTAATAATAATAATAATAATAATAATAATAATAGGCCTATTACACTGACTGACTGACTGACTGACTGACTGACTGACTGACTGACTGACTGTTGTTTTGGTCTCTTCTGTTGCAGCTAAATGACAGTATAGCTACAATTGTACAAAATGTAACCCATCAACGACGGGTGCAACAGCAGGTTACTTAATAAAAATCCTTCGAGAAGACGTGCGAATTCTTTGAAATTAAAACTCAAGATTTTGTGTTTTAGATTTCACGTTAAAATTGAGGTCCAGTTGTAGTAATCACTATATCAACAGTCGCAACTTAACGCTTGCTTAATGAAAAGCTAATAATTTTCGACGGCGATTGCAGAGACAGGGTGGCAACAGCTCTATCGTGGCTCTACGCCTCCGCATTCGGGAGAGGAAGGGGGGCTGGTTTCTTCTGTCGGCTGTCCTGAGAATGGTTTTCCGTGGTCTTCATTCTCCTGCACCAAGACATTACGTCCATCTTTGCAATTCCAAAGGTACAATTTCACGTTACTTTACCGGTATAGCAAAGAAAAACTTGACGTTGAACTTTTGCGTTTGTAGGAACATACAGTACTGTACTTTGGTCGCTTTGTTACAAGGTGCGGAATATTATGAATGGGGATGAAAACCGGCTTAAGACTAAAGAAGATAATAAGAAGATGAAAAATAAGAATATTACGCGGAGAAGAAGAGGAAGAAAAGAACTGTATAATATAAAATTTGCCAGGTGGGTGTGAAAAGAGGAGGGAAAGAGGCGAAGGAAATATGTGATTGAAGGAGAGAAAGGAATAGGAAAAGAAGAGTAATTAAAAAAGAACGATAGATAGGAGAAAAGAGGACGAATATAATAGTGATATTGGTACACTGTGGCGATATGCTGGTAATTTCATGATGGAAAAGGCCTATAGAAGTTGGATTCTTTAATAATAATAATACCCTTATTGGTGTTACGCGCCAACCTTACGGTTTTCTTAGCCTCCGATGTGTCGGAAATTTGTCTAGCAGGAGTAAATTTACTAGCACGAATCTGGTATGTTTGAGCACCTTCATATACCATGGACTGAGGCTGGGATCGAAATCGCCAACTTGAAGATTAGCGCTTTACCATATGAGCCACTCAGTCCGGCAAGGAGGAAAGGAGACTAATTAGAGAAAAGGTGCAATGGAAGGAGAAGAAGAAGAACTAAGGAAGAACTATAGGGAGTGAAAAGAGGAGGAAAAATAAAATTAGGAACAAGAATAAAATTTTGTAATAATAGAGAAAGGCGAAAATAAAGAGCTGACAAGGTATAAGAAAGGCAGTAAGTTATGTCACAAGAAAGAGTGTCAGGTTCCCTTCCAACAGAACTCGGAAATGCGAATTTATGGGAATTCTCAATACATAAATACTTCAACTACGAAATTTCAAACCCAAAATACGTTAATGCTGGCGAAGGCTATGTATCATATTCATAGACTTATAAAGTTTAGAATTGTCGAGAGAGTGGACAGTTGTCACGCTGCGATACACGCACACATGCTCTACAAAGCGTTTCATTTCCCCTCATAATAAAAACTGCCAGTCAGTGTGCTCATTAGGCTGCAAGTTTGCTTTGCTTATGTTCACTTTAAAACAATTTGCTCCGAGTGC
Source organism: Anabrus simplex (assembly GCF_040414725.1). Taxonomy (NCBI): domain Eukaryota; kingdom Metazoa; phylum Arthropoda; class Insecta; order Orthoptera; family Tettigoniidae; genus Anabrus; species Anabrus simplex. The sequence goes on from NC_090267.1 coordinate 290,433,131, forward strand.
GTTTCCGCGGCGAGCTCTCATTATCATCATTACAGCAAAGAAAGTTCTTTTTTCTGGTAAAAGTTGAAACTACCAGCCGTAACAATTGTCAATAATGTGTGGTAGAAACCTAACATTCAAAGGAAAACAAAACTGATTTGTATTCGGTAAGTGGGCTGTGACAGTTGGAACTGCCAGGTTCCATTGTGTGGACTGGGAACGAGCAATTTACTCACTTATCGTATGGGAGCTTGTTATTTCCGTTCTCAGTATAGCACTAAGGAGGCGAGGCCTGAATCATAGGGAGTTACTCTTGAATTACCAACCACAAAAGAGCATTAAAAATGTATCGATACGGTCGAATTTAAATTTGTCTGTCAGAGTCTGTTGCCTGTTATATGACACCTCACCTTGTCATAGGAACAAGCTTCCGTAGCGATCACTTTGTTCCATTGTCATCATTAGAGTACATCAGTACAGACACATTACACATTTACAGTACTTGAATATGACACTGGTAGCGCAGACTGACATTGTTGGCAGTGGTGGTGGTGGTGGTGATTATTGTTTTAAGAGGAAGTACAACTGGGCAACCATACTCTATATAACACTAATCAGAGAGAAAAATGTAAGGGGTCCGACAATTCGAAAAACGAAGGTATCGGCCAAAGGAAGACAAGGGCCACGAAGGGCATGAAAATGAAAGACTTCCTAGGCTTCCGTACGTAATACCGTCGGGGTTGGAAAAGAACAAGTGTTGACCAAGGAAGGTCTGATAGGATAGATGAAAGTGAGGTGCCAGGCACAAGTAAGTGAAAGCGATTTCAGGACTCAGCTAAGGGCCCCGTGGTCACCAATCACGCTCCAAATTTCAGAGCCCCTGTGGCCCCTTTTAGTCGCCTCTTACTACAGGGGATACCGTGGGTGTTATTCTACCGCTTATGGCTTTTAGTTCCGGGAGTGTCCAAGGACATGTTCGGCTTGCCAGGTGCAGGTCTTTTGATTTGACACCCGTAGGCGACCTGCTTGTCTTGATGAGGATGAAATGATAATGAAGACGACACATAAACCTAGCCCCCGTGCCAGCGAAATTAGCCAATGAAGGTTAAAATTCCTGACCCTGCCGGGAATCGAACCCGGGACCCTTGTGGCCAAAGGCCAGCACGCTAACCACTTAGCCATGGAGCCGGACACAGGCGATAGAGATTGTTGGCAACAACAGCGAACTATTGTACAGAAATTCCAGGAAGAATAAAGAGTTCTGAGCACTTGAATGTGTTAACGCTAGGCAGTGGAATAAGTTTGGCTATCTTCCTTGACTGAAGGATCAGTATCGTGGCCTTCGGTTTAGAAGGTCCCTGGTTCAATTCCCACCCGGAACGGGAAATTTATCTACATGTGGTTAATTCCTATGGTTCGATACTCAGCTCTTCATACCCCAAACTCACTGCACTACCAACCACCTCAGAAACACGCAACGGCGAATGTATCCTTCCACATACGAGGGCTATAAATAAAGTAGTGGCAATATTGATAGAACGCAATATTTAATGAACTAACAAGTACAATTGCATTACATTTCTTCAATGTAGTCACCCGCAAAGTCTGTTATCTTTTGGTAAATGTCGAGAAGTCGAAGAGGACCGTTGGCAAGCCGTTATCTATTGATAAGAGCGACGAAGCGCCCTTCTGCGCGGAGAACAGATGCCACGTCAGGCAATCGTCAGCCTCGGAGGGGATCCTTCAACTTCTGAAACAGGTTGAAATCACAAGGACACATGTCTAGTGAGTACGGAGGGTGTTCCAAGACTTCCCAATGCCACCATTGCAATAACTTAAGGGAAGTTAGTACTGAATTTATAAAAAATAGTAATTTTTGATAGAATTTAATGCAATTTGGTTTTTGGTCTCCTAATGGTGGAATAAGGCCATATACCAATTTTCAGGAAAATAGCAGCAGAACTTTCTGAGAAATTAACACTTACAATTTAAAATTTTTAAAAATCGATAAGCATAAAAAATGCTCCAGCTGAACAGTTACTTCAAATATCACATTCAAAACTGGTGTACAGGCACTTCAAGGTATGGAAAGAATTTTAACAGAGAGAAAGTCTGCTTATGTCATGAATGAATGTGAGGAAAAATGTGTTTTGTGTGTTCATGTTTTTCTCAAATTATGCTAAAAAATACCCCTTTGAAGGCTACTATCTTTTAAAGTATCAACATTATAAAAAGTTCCTTCTGTTAATATCAAGACAATACAGGTGTTAACAACCCATGAAATTATCATGGAATTTGAAACCAAATTGGTTCAGGTGGAACATTTTAAATACCCGAAAATGTATATAATGAAAAAATCACATTTTTGTAAGTAAAAGCTAGTGGATGGGGACTCAAACGGATATTATAATGTCACGCTAGTACTTAAAAAAATGGCGGAACCCGAAAAATACCACCGCCAAATGATCCGAAGGAGTCCGGCGTATAATAATATGCATAAATTGAAAAATCGATAATTTTTACTTTTTTCACCAAAACCTCAGTCCCAGCCTCCCTTAAGACCTTGACATTGTTAGCGACATGATGCAAGACGATAGGGCGATCGTCTAGAAATAAACGTGGAGGTTTGCGCCGCATATCACTCCTGAAATAGTAGTCACTGTTGAAGGTTTGTCCCTCAGACACAGAATGCGTAAGAATAACACCCTCGTAATTGTATGCCACAATCAGCATAAGCTTCACCCGACTGGGTTCCCGTCGAAATTTCTGTAGGCGTGGCGAAACTGGTTGATGACAGTTCATTCCATTGGCTCTTTAATTTAGTCTCATGCCTCCGTCTCATCAATGGCGACAATACCCTGCAGAAATGCGTCTCCTTCGTTGCGGTATCTATCCAGGAAGATGCCAGCCAGTGCAGACCGGTGGCATTTCTGTACGTCACCTTGGTGAGGTGATGTGGAACCCAACGGGACGCAATTTTCCTCATGTTAAGACATTTCGACAGTACGTGTCACACCTTTTGGTGACTGAGATCAACCTCTACGGACAATTCCCGGACAGCCCATCGATGGACTGCGGAAACGAGATCACTCATAATGTCAATCTGATCTTGTGGAATGGACGGCCGACCTGTGCGGTGCAAATCCGCAGTCTCATGCAGCGATACAACAATCGAACACTGCTAGCAACAGCCCGTAAGCAACACAGTGTCGATCATTGATACCACTACATAAAATTCATGACACTCCCAGTACGTAGGATACTTCTACCTCTTCGTTCAAATGACAATGTGACATTTTAACTCCAGGAAAGAGATTCAAGCGGACTCGCAGTGTATGCTGAACGCACTGATGCCAGAAGACTTCCGTGAACGCTTCTGACAATTGATAAATACCTGGAATCGTTGTATTCAAGCCCAGAGTGACTACCTTGAAGGTGTTGGTGGAAATCAGGCATTAACATTGTTGAGCTAATTTTCGGAACTTCTGGGTAGCACCTCGTACTTTTCTATATAGCCTATGCCATCTCTTGTAATTGTAAAACTTGGGTTTGGCTGAGTGACTTAAACGATAGAGTAGTTAAAGGAATTCTGAAGCGTCAAAATTCCAGCGCACCGACGTCACCGAAAATCGTAAAGGTAGTTAGAATAAGGTAAAAGCAATATCATTTTTACGTAGCACTTGCCAGCCCCATTCCTGTTGTCTAGTGAGTACCTCAAAAGTTCACGAACGACGACTTCGTTTAGTGTCTACACATTACGCTGCCTAAGTATCATTACAGAACAATCAAATGTCTCTCAGCGGGGACTTTTCATTGAATTGGGAACTTTTACCATCAAAGGCACTCATTTGAAGAAAAGCGACGTAATCCTGCCGTATATAAATATTAACTTCCTCAGAACAACGAAAAGGACCGGGCGGGAAGCACTTCCGGACGGTTTTTATTATAGAGTTTATTTACACTTGGTGATCTCGTAAACCCCTTCAAACTAGCGGAAGAAACTGCTTCAAAACTTTAGAAAAAATCACTCGCGCTTCCTTCAGCCCTGAAGTACGTCTAGTTATGCATCGGAGCGTGTCGAAAAAATGCTCAGGTCAAAAGGGAGAATGGTGTCAACAGCGAATAACACTACTTAGGAATTTTATAGGAGAAGTTCCGTCATGGATATTGACTAAATCCCACCCATATATAACATTAGTGAGAAATTTACTAATTCTTGAAGTGATTCATACTCGTGACTAAACTCACATACTGCTGCCAAGTATAATATATTTCAGAAATGCAAACATTGAATGTTGGTCTTGTAATCGTAAGCAACACAATCAACAGATTTACGTGCATTCGGAGCCGTAGGAAAATACCATTCGTTCTTTCACGTTGCGGTTATTGGTTTTATTATGTGTTTCACCGAGCTCGATAGCTGCAGTCGTTTAAGTGCTGCCAGTATCCAGTATTCGGGAGATAATAGGATCGAACCCCACTGTCGGCAGCCCTGAAAATGGTTTTCCGTGGTTTCCCATTTTCACACCAGGCAAATGCTGGGGTTGTACTTTAATTAAGGCCACGGCCCCTTCCTTCCCACTCCTAGCCCTTCCTTGTCCCATCGTCGCCATAAGACCTATCTGTGTCGGTGCGACGTAAAGCAACTAGCAAAAATAAATATATATATATATGTGTGTGTTTCAACTTTGTTGTCTACTCTGGTATGAAATCCGAATCTCCCATTTTTTCCATTAGCACAGACTAAGGTATAGCTTTTCACTGATATCGGTCTCATTTACCGCTATGATATTCTGTAAGTTTCTGAGGTGTGAGTTATTTAGTTTTACAGTAGAAATATGATTAATCAATGTAGCCTAAATAAATACGAGTGGACTGGCCGTACGTGTTAACGTGCTACGGCTATAGAACTAGGCTTTGTGTTCGGGAGACGCGTGGGCTCGAAGCCCTCCGTCGGCTCTCCTGAGAACAATTTTCTGTTGTTTCCTATTTTCACTTCTAAGAAAATGCTGGGACGGTTCCAGCTTTCAAGCCACAGCTCATTCCTTCCACCTCTTTACTCAGTCCCATTCACCATTCATTTCATATTCATTAGCGCCTCACGTAAAATTTGAGTCTGGAAGAGCATGCCATATAAAATACTTCTCACCTAATCCCCGACCCCGTATCAAGAAACGGGACTAAGGGATAAACAAACAAACAAACAAACAAACAAACAAACAAACAAACAAACAAACAAACAAACAAACAAGCAAACAAACAAACAAATGTAGCCTAAATAAATGATTATCAGTGATCTCAGCTATTGCGTGCAGGCAGTTTGATTTGACACCATTTACAATAGTCGCCTGACGATGAGTCGCGTGGATGCTGGGTAAGGTCGGCTGCGCACATGCGCCCATCTCAAGTCTCAAGCCGTGATAATAAACATCTGTTCCGTCCGCGGTGACTCTTGCGAATTGAGGTGCTGTCGTGGTTTCAAAGTGGTAGTACAATAATTATTAATAAGCACTGCATAATGAACAATTTAATAAGAAATATGCAGGAGCTTGCATTGTCCGTCACGACTAATGTTTGTAGCTACGAGTGTAGTATCTGTTACTCGAGTCGTACTTACAAGCAGCCGCAACTTCTCGTCAAACGTAGATAGTAGGTTGCCTGCTTGTCAATTTGTACGTTCCGTTGTACTTTACCAGTTGGATAAGAAAACAGGACTGAGTGAACTGTTCGAAAGCTTGAATTAGTTTGTAAGGTGAACATCGAATATGCACGGTGACATCTGGCAACATGGAGTGCCGAACGCTAACGTCCAACTTACTCTGTCGAGTTTGAACCCGTAATCTTGGTCTGCAGAAGTCTACTGAGCCACAGAATTAAACTAATATTAACAAAATATTTTCATTCCTTGGGTTTGATTTAACTTATTGTTACGTCAAAGTCAAAGTCTCGTGGTATTCGAACTTCAAGAGGAAGAATTTGTTTAACACGAATATCTGTTGGCAGGCACGTATAATGGAAAGTAAATTTGTTCTTAAAGAACACATTTGGCCAAGTGGATCCGCGAAACACACTTTCAATTAAAACTAAACCTTTAAGAACACTAAAGCTCAACCTTTTACCACTAACGTACATAGCAGGTGAGACCCTGAAGCGCAAGGTATATTGCCTAAGGTCTATTGTAACTTGTTCCTATTCAAGAAATAGTTGCCAGTAAAAATGGTTCTACTAAAATAAGTTGGCTTGTATTGACTAGCTGCAAACTAACATGTGCTTAGTGATAATGGTTTATTCTTCATGAACCAGATGAGTTGGCCGTGTGGTTAGGGGCACGCAGCAGTGAGCTTGCATCCAGGAGATAGTGGGTTCGAATCCCACTGTCGGCAACGCTGAAGATGGTTTTCCGTGGTTTCCAATGTTCACATCAGGAAAATGCTGGGGCTGTACCTTAATTAAGGCCACGGCCGCTTCCTTCCAACTCCTAGCCCTTTCCTATTCCATCGTCGCCATTAGACCTATTTGTGTCGGTGCGACGTCAAATAAACTAGCAAAAAAAAATTACTCTTCTGTTGAGGTGCTCAAGAGATATGCTTCAAAATCACGTTTAAATCATCCTCTTCCCTCCACTTAAAGGCACAGTCTCGAAACATAAGTATAAACATAAAGATAAATTGAATTCCCAGTGTATGCTTATATGCATTTTACCCGCACGTAATATTTAGATTACCTCAAGCCTTACATTTGCAAGGTGTTGAAGTCTGTATATTTTACCCATGCTATAAATCAGTCATGAAATAGGTTAACAGATATCGAAATTTTTTAGGGTTTCGACTGAACGTTGAATACACCTTTCATAATGGAATTAATTTTTAGGAAGGTATCTTCTTCAAGTGAAGAGGTGCAACGAGTATGTGATGTACATACGGGTGTGGAGTAAAATTACATTATTATACGCTGAATTTGTGTTGACTGTCACCTTGCAGCAAAGATGGACACAACGGAAGAAATACTGTGCACTATGTAAAATATTGCATTGCTGAAGTTTATAATTTGCTATAATAATACATTTATGCCCGTTACGTGATCTATGGCAACTGTTAATAAAACACAGTAAAGTACATGAATTGAATGAAACATTCTTTCTACGATACAATTGTCTACTGGTGTTTAAAGATACTTGACTCTCGACAGTGTGGTTTAATACTTTACATTTCTTGACCACATGGCGGGCTTCGAATTCCCTTATTTCATGTAAACACTTTTGTCCTGTGTGCTTAGTGGATTCCCTGTTTTGGTTTTCTGTTCTCAGTGGCGAACGTCGGCCAATTGTAACTTGCTCCTACTCAAGAAGTAGTTGCCGGTAAAATAGTTCTGCTAAAGGATTAACTATGTGTAGCTAAATGATATTGTTGAAACATATTTTGGATTTTAATGTTTTTTTGTACATTTGTATGAAGTAGAAACTAAAACAAAGGATGTGTTGAAGATCAGACAACGTTAACTGAGAATCGTGTGCATCACCTCTAAAATTCTCTCCTGACGTTCTAATGCTTAGTGATAATGGTTACTCTTCATGATGAGTCGCTTAAGACATGAAGTTTTGTCTTTGTCCACCATGCTTGACAATCACGCCGCAGAATCTCTTTGTTTCCTGCCTGCTGTTAACCAGTACGCTTGCAGTTTGTACAGGAAATAAAACATCATTCGAGTCTTTGTTACTGCCTTTCAACTATCTCACTTTCAAGATACTTAAAGTTTATTGCACAAACGATAAAACCTTTTCATTAAAGTGCAATTTAAACCCCAATATAACAATTCCTTTGTCCTTAACTCTGTAGATCGGAGATGTAGTGTCGACCTCGGGAACTAAAGATTGCGGGTTCAGTTTGACAGAGGAAGTCGGACTATTGAAGGGCGGAAAAATATCATTCGACATTGCATGTTGTACGTTGATGGCATTTAAAAGATCTCTGGTGACACAGCTGGTGTTTAGTGACGAAGTTAATTTAAAATGGAAATGCTAGGGCTGTACCTTAATTAAGGCCACGGCCGCTTCCTTCCCACTCCTAGCCCCTTCCTCTCCCATCGTCGCCATAAGACCTATCTGTGTCGGTGCGACGTAAAGCAAGTAGTAGTAGTAGCAGTAATTTAAAATGGAACGCCGAAATTTACATACAGGCAGCCTACAGGGCGTCAACTCAAATGCCTGCATTATTATTATTATTATTACTATTATTATTATTATTTCTTAATCCGTTAACCGTCCAGGGTTGGTTTTTCCCTCGGGCTCAGTGAGGGATCCCACCTCTACCGCCTCAAAGGCCGTGAGTGTCCTGGACCGTGAGAATTTGGGTCGGGGGGATAGAGCTGAGGTGAAGGACCAGTACCTCGCCCAGGTGACCTCATCTGCTGTGCTCAACAGGAATAGACAAGGAAGAGGGCAGGAAGCGGCCGTGGCCTTAAGTTAGGTGCTATCCAGGCATTTGCCTGGAGGAAAAGTGTGAAACCACGGAAAACCACTTCGAGGATGGTTGAGGTGGGAAATAAAACCCCCTCTACTAGGTTGACCTCCCGAGGCTGAGCGGACCCCTTTCCAATCCTCGTACCATTTTCAAATTTCATGGCAGAGCCGATAATCGAAGCCGGGCCTCCGGGAGGCTGGCAGCTAATCACACGAACCATTACACCACACAGGTGGACATTATCATTATTATTTATTATTATTACTATTACTATTTTTGCTTGCTACCGCAAAAAAAGGTCTTTGGAGCATAGATATTGCCTCTGAGATCGAGCAGTGTTAGAGCACTTCATTTGTCTCGTGATGGATCAACTGGCAAAGTCACCTAGTCTCTATTTAAATCGAATGATGATCATCAAGAAATGTTAAATAGTATTTGTTTTCACGTTTACCCAATTTATAAAAGGAAGTATGGTGGAATTATTCGTTTGTAATGCAGGTGGTAATGACATTTCAGAACAAAGATGGTGCTACCAATAACTGAGAATGAGATAGTGTAAAAGAGTGGAGTTTCAGACTACAGAGGGACTGCTATAATCAGGTTCTATTTTATAGAATAAATAGGAATGCCTACGTTTCCTATATCTAAAATATATTTTTTGGAAAAAGAAACACGCGAAATCCAGTTAGCTGTGTTCTGTCCACCTCCGTAGCGTAACGGTTCGCTCTATTAACTGGCGCCATCGGGATTCCGGTTTCGATTCCCGGTACTGCCAGAAATTTAAGAATGGTAAGAGGACTAGCATGTGATCAAAATGGTACATGCAGTTCACCTCCATTTGTGATGTGCCTGAAAAGAGCTTCATTACCTCAGGACGAGACACGAGTTTGCTAAACTGAGAGATTACAGGATGAAACATCAGTTATTACAGGAAATAAAAGACATCTACTTTGACGATCAGGCTGCAAAGAGAATTGGTATGGTAAGGAAATGTATTTTCAGGGATAAGACAGGAAGGTATTCCTTCACTCTTAATTTTCGTCTTTTACATGTGTAATGAACTGAAATAACAGGGCGGGATTCAGCAGATTGGAAGCGTAGTAAGAAGTTTGACTTATACATTACTTGGTCTTAAATACAGACAATGTGGTGATCTAAATTTGTTTATTTTCGGAATTGCATGTTTAGGAAGATATGTTGAATCATAAAACGTACATAAATTTAGTACCAACTTCTGCAAAGTAATATCCTAAGTTATAACCTGACAGGTGTTAATCAACATGTTATTTATTTATTTATTTATTTATTTATTTATTTATTTATTTATTTATTTATTTATTTATTTATTTATTTATTTATTTGATCCATTTACCATCCAAGTTTGGTTTTCTCCCGGACCCAGCGAGAGATCCCAACTCTACCGCCTCTAGGGAGTGTGAGAGATTGGTCGAGAATAAAACTGCGGAGAAGGACCAGTACCTCGCCCAGATGGCCTCACCTGCTGTGTTGAACAGGAGCCTTGTGCGGGATAGGAAGGTTGGAGGGGATAGACAAGGAAGAGGGAAGGTGGCGGTCGTGGCCTTAAGTTAGGTAACATCTCGGCATTTGCCTGGAGAAGAAGTGGAAAATCACGGAAAACTATTTTGAGGATGGCTGTGGTGGGAATCGAACCCTCTTCTTCTCATTTGTCCTTCCAAGACTGAGTGGACCTCGTTCCAGTTCTCTTATTACTTATCGACTTTCGTGACAGAGCCGCGAATCGAACCCAGACCTCCGGGGGTGGCAGCTAATCACACGAACTACGCCACAGAGGCGGACACTCTACTATATTACTAATTTAAATAACATGGTTTCCGGAATTGGAAAAGTGGTACGAAGGCTGGAATGGGGTCCACTCAGCCTCGGGAGGTCAACTGATAGAACGAGAGGGAGGGGTTTCGATTCCCACCTCAGCTTACTCGAAGTGGTTTTCCGTGGTTTCCCGCTTCTCCTCCGGACAAATACCAGGATAACTCAAGGCCACGGCCGCTTCCTGCCCTCTTCCTTGTCTACCCCTGTTCAGCATACAGTAGCAGGTGAGGCCGCCTGGGCGAGGTATTGCTCATCCACCCCAGTTGTATCCCCCCGACCCAAAGTCTCACGTTCTAGGACACTGCCCTTGAGGTGGAAGAGGTGGGATCCCTCACTGAGTAAGAGGAAAAACTAACCTTGGTCTGATACTGTGGTTAGCTGGTTCTCGCCCCGTTGGCAGAAAATAAAATGACCAAAGAATGTTCGTCGGCTGGTAAGGAGAGTGGTGGTAGGCTATACAGCTTTTAACCACTAGATTGCGTATTGTGCCCTACAGACTCCAATACACGTCAAGCGAATGCTGAGAACGTATCGGAAGTAATGTAGTAAATATCGTAGAAATACCTTCCTTGGCGGATCGCAGATATTGGCACATAGCTTACCATCATACCCTGTCCTCTTCGGCACCAAGCTGCTCAGTCGGCGGGATCCGTGGGGATTGTTCGCGTGACTTTTAAGGGGTGCAGGAGATATGCCTAGGGTTGTTGTCTATTTTTGTGTGAGTATCAAAAATGATTTTAAAACAAAATAACAATTTATTGCAACATAAAGGTGGATGCGAAATCCAAAAGCAAACATAATCCGTTGAATAGTTATTTACATTAAGATTTGTACAAATAGTTCTGCCATGATTTTTCTATCATTTTATCTTCTCCAGATTTCGTCTGTGGGCAGAGATACATCTCAAGTTTATTTTCTCGTCAGCCCTGGAATCTCCCGCGTTTCTTGTCCGTAGATTGGCATAAGAAAATCCCCTAGGATCAATTGGTTGGCTATCCTTGTCACACACTGAACCACACCCGAAACTGATTTTCAAAAGTGCGCTATTGCTCCAGTTCGCACCCTTTTCCTGTGGTCTCATATATTTATTCTCAGTGCATTAAATATTGCTTCAATTGGCCCATGAACAGAATGGTTCAGTATCAAAAGCCTGGATCTGTTCCAAACCTTTCTACAGTGTCATATGGATTGACGACATATTACGCTGTTGATCGTGATTCGTCCGTCGGATGAGGACATTAATCCTTGCGCAGAACCGTTGATGTTATTCGATACGAGTAGGTTATGTGTCGATACCGAGATGCAATCTCTCCCCTCGTCATCATCATCATATCATACCCCGACGCAGACTAAAACTAAAACTAATACGTGTGGTCCTGTTCATTTTGTGCGGTTTGTTCCACCTTTAAGTTGCAGTTCAGGTTGCGGTTAAAACAATCTATGGAAACCCACTGAACGGAAATTAGTTACCTGAAAAGGAACCAAACGTCTGGAAATCAACTGTAGTATCACAACTACTTCCATAACAATCAAGATTTCAAAGATGTCTGCAAGATGTGAACATCCCAACACAATGATGAAACCTAATGGCGAACTATCCAAAGGACCAGGAACTGTAGCCTACCGTACAATAAACTCTCTAATTGTCCTCATTCTGTCTCTACTTTGTTCATCTTTAACGTACTTCGCGCGTTATTGTCACGTGCTTTTGAAGAAGAATATTAGTTTAACATACCGTATTAAACGTTTGAATATAGGCATGTAAATTCCCGTGGAAAGAACAGGTACAACTGCTGGTACTACTGCACATTTCATGAACATCACATATTTAATTATATATTTCACTGATATTTACTACATTTTAATGTACATATGTCGCACTTTGATATTACATAAAATATCGGGCCCTAATGATGACAATACCTAGGTAGTAATTATGTTTGGCTATTGCTAAGGCTGATCCTCCGAAGATGGTGGGCACCTTCTGCCGTATTACAAGGTAACTTAAAAAATGGCGGTAGGTTGTCACTATTGTAACGGCCGCAGGGTTTTCAGGGTTTCGTTCACTTATTAGAATAAACGACAAATATTATGAGGATAATAAATTATATTCAATAAGACGTAATACACTTGGAATACGGGCATTCAAATTAAAGTGATATTTGAGAAAATCAAATGCCTTTTCATTTCTTTGGATGTCTGTATCAAAATCGGCCGTCATGATGATTGGCACAACAACATCAATATCAAACTCGACGTCAATCATTGAACTTGATTCAGAGTAACGCATCAGTGCACTAAAAAGAAATATTTTCAAACCGCCACAATTGATGGAAGGATGAATATATACAGAGGCTAAATTGAGAGTGCGAGTCAACACAGCGCCATCTTGTAACAGAGTATGCTTGTGACGTCAAATGTTGAAGCGCTATTTCATGAAAACTTCGTTTCTTTTATCAGTCCTCTTTTATCAGTCAACTGAGACATTTATTATTTTGACGTTGGAATGTATATACTTGACATCTTCCCACGGTAATGGAATGGCGTATGGCATTTACTGTAGTGCCGGGAGTGTCCCAGGACATGTTCGGCTCTCCAGGTGCAGGTATTTCTATTTGACTCCCATAGGCGACCTGTCGGCCTCCGGATCCCAAGATAGCGGGTTCAAACCCGGCAGAGGTAGTCGGATTTTTGAAGGGCGGAAAAAAGTCCATTTGACACTCCATGTCGTACGATGTCGGCATGTAAAAGATCTCTGGTGACACATTTGGTGTTTACCCGACAAAATTCATTAAATCTCAGCCATAGACGCCCAAGAGAGTTTCGGTTTACTCGGTCTGCCACCTAGTGGGGGCCTAGAGAAAAACGGAACGTCGAAATTGACGAGCAGACAGCCAGATGGCGTCAAATTGAAATGTCTGCACACGGTAGCTGAGGCCATACGATTATTATTATTATTATTATTAGGATGAAATGACGATGAAGACAACACATACACCCAGTCCCCGTGATAGAGAAATTAACCAATGATGGTTAAAATTCCCGACCCTGCCGGGAATCGAATTCGGGACCCTTGTGACCAAAGGCCAAAACGCTAACCACTTCGCCATGGAGCTGGGCATCCTCCCACGGTAATGTATGCTAATATAGAATTATTGAATCTGTTGCCAAACTAATAGCACGAGACACATCTGTTTAAAAATAAAATTCTCAGGATAATTGTCCTCTATTTATTTCCTCTCAAAGTCTGCAGGAAGCGTAGATATCAATCAATTCCGGTGAAGTGCCACGCCTGCTTCTTCCCGCTTTAAGTTTTATTCATGTGACAAAGGGCTTCACAAAACAAAAGCCACATGTCTCTATCTTCCTCTTACACCTTTTCTGTTTCACTCACACTGGACCACGCCCGTAATAAAGGGTGCCGTCTCAGCTCCTGCTTCCAAACTGACTTCGCGCCAATTAGCATAGCGTTATATGAGCAGCATTGTTCAATATATATATATATATATATATATAAATAGACGTGTGTGTCCGTACATTTCACGTTGCAACCAACACTACCCTTCGCAGACCACTGTGGTAGTACGCTCGAGTCTCCCATCGCGTACTATGGTGGTTACATGTCGGTAGCTGTGGTATCATGGAAGACATGGGGGTTGAAAGTGGCCGACTGCATATAAAAATATACGTCTGTGTTTTTAAAAATTATTTCACGTCCAAATTAGAGCGCTTTAATCAGTCCATATACATATAAGTCTTAAGAGTATTAGCTACAAATTTGGATAATGTTTCTTCTTCTACTCCCAGAACTCCTTCATTCTTTCCGACCTTGCTGCCGTTTCTTCGTCAGTTATGTTTTACTGTTTGCGTGTAAAAGTTTTTGGTTTAAGTCTCAAGTCTCTGTTTCTCGGCATCCTCTTCTCTTCTCGGTCTCCAATTTGCTGCATTGTCTAGCCTAACTCATCTAAATCATCTTGGACTTTTTTGAACCAATTATTCTTGGTTTTACTTTTCCGAAAGTAGTTGAGAAGATGTTCCATTACCCTTGTTTCTGGCAGTCTTGATATGTGGCAGAAAAATGCAATCCTCCTTTTTCGCATTGTGTCTATTATAGACGCAGTTTCCTGGTATACAATATCATTAGGTTTTTTGTTTATGATTGTTCTAAGGATTCCTCTTTCTCTCTTCTGTAATTTATCTGTTGTTGATTTGGTGTTCAAACTGAATAATGAAACGAAATGAAATGGAGTATGGCTTTTAGTGCCGGTAGTGTCCGAGGACATGTTCGGCTCGCCAGGAGCAGGTCTTTTGATTTGACTCCCGTAGGCGACCTGCGCGTCATGATGAGGATGAAATGATGATGAAGACAACACATACACCCAGCCCCCCTGCCAGAGAAATTAACCAATGATGGTTAAAATTCCCGACCCTGCCGGGAATCGAACCCGGGGCCCCTGTGACCAAAGGCCAGCACGCTAACCGTTTAGCCATGGAGCCGGACATTGAATAATGTTTCACTAGCATAGGTTGCTTCAGGTTTAATACCGGAGTTGTAGTGTCTGAATTTTGCATTTGTCGAGAGTAATTTCTTCACCTCACAGCCACAAATACCCACCACTGACCACTGGTGTTTTTGCGTGGTAGTAGCCTCGAGTCTTCCATTGTGCATGATAGTGGTTGTGGGTCGGTAGATGTAGTGGTGTGGAAGATGTAGGGGTTCAAAATGACTGACTATATTTATAAATAGACATGTGTGAACGAATATTTTGCCTTGCAGTCACAACTACCCACCGCAGACAACTGGTGATTGTGTGTGGTAGTAGCCTCCAGTCTCCCATCGTGCACTATAGTGGTTACGTGTCGGTAGCTGTGGAGGTTTGCGATATGTGGGGCTTGAAATTGGCTGACTTCGTCACTGAATGTATTAAAATGAGTGAAAATGTTCTGGAATGATCAAAGTGAGAATGTACTCTTGAAGGTTGTGAGGTGTACTCCTTGGTTTAATATATCACCTACGATTCATCTGACAACGAGTATGGTATCTCATAACCATAACAGTTTGCCGCTTGAGTACATATTCTGTAATTTTTTAACATAAAGCAGATACGTACTGAAAGAGTTGAGGCAGTAATTCTAACCGGCAAAGAGAAAAGTAAAATCGCTTTTCATACCAAGAATTCTATTGATCTCAAATGATTTGTCATATTGTTTCAAACGGTTACAATTTTCAGTGAGATTAGCTTATAGTGTGACTTCAGTAAGGCTCAGAGTCAAATGTTCCACCATTGCGGAGTTAATTTGAAGGATTCCTGTTTCTCACGTGTCGGATAAGCAGAAAATCTGTTTGTGCAATCACCAAGCTCGATAGCTGCAGTCGCTTAAGTGCGGGCAGTATCCAGTAATCGGGAGATAGTGGGTTCGAGCCCCACTGTCGGCAGCCCTGAAGATGGTATTCCGTGGTTTCCCATTTTCACACCAGGCAAATATTGGTGCTGTACCTTAATTAAGGCCACGGCCGCTTCCTTCCACTTCCTAGGCCTTTCCTATCCCATCGTCGCCATAAGACATATCTGTGTCGGTGCGACGTAAAGCAAATAGCAAAAAAAAAAAGTTTGTGCAATCGCCAGACAACAAGACATCAAATGTACTGTACACGAATGTATTCTCTGAAATTATTTAGTAGGCGTATGTAATTTATGCACCCCGGAAAAAAGAATAAGAACAAAAGAAGAAACAGAAAAAGAGTGGTCTTTTAATGCACGTCTTCTGTAATATATAGACAAAACTGTTCGAATGTACAAAAAGTCCCAGAGAAGCGGGTTATCGTCAGCTAATAATAATAATATAATATTGAACATTTTTTTTGCTAGTGGCTTTACGTCTCACCGACACAGATAGGTCTTATGGCGACGATGGGATAGGAAAGGCCTAGGAGTTGGAAGGAAGCGGCCGTGGACTTAATTAAGGTACAACCCCAGCATTTGCCTGGTATGAAAACGGGAAACCACGGAAAACCATCTTCACGGCTGCCGACAGTGGGATTCGAACCCACTATATCCCGGAAGCAAGCTCACAGCCCGGTATAATATTGAGCAGAGGAGCCGCCGAGTCCAGATGTATTGCCATTAAAGTGCATTACCAAATGGTCCAAGAAATCTACGGCATGTTCTATTGAATTTAACATTTAAATATCAAATATGATGGGATTTGATCTTGTAAATTATAATTTCTCTTTATTAGTTCAGGCGAGCAAAGTCTAAAGCATCAACCAAATATCCAACTTTCTACATCAATTGTTCAATTGTACGATGTCCAAAAGTGAGCCTGCCTACGTTCAATGGTAATGCGTGATCCTTCTGAGCAGTGATTGGTTCGCAGCGACCTCATCAACAAAGAACGATATTCATTTATTGAGCGTGACTGCAGGAACTTTACAATCACTGCTACTTTACTTTGTTTCTCGTGAGAAGTGGACTGGCGTGGGCTGTCCACTATTTGTCTGGAGAAATTTACGTCAATTTAAGTTTCGCGTGTTTCCGTGCACTGCCTGCTCGATGCGGCCTTCCTTTGTCGATTAGCACACAAAAGAGTCGTTATGCGTGGGAGAATCGAGCAGGCTACTTGCTATGACGTGCCTTACACAGGAAGTGTATATAATGTGTAACAACATCTAATTGTTTTATATTTTCTAGTAACTCTGAGACATGACGAGATTGTTCTGGTAACAAGACCGTTATTGCCACTTTCTCTCAAGGTTAAGCTAGCTCAGGTCATACAGTGCTTATTTACCACGCGCCCATGTAGAAATATTACTCTTTATCCAAGAAAGTTTGAAACATAATGATGTGAGATATGAAGCCGGGGAAAGAGACATAGAGGATTGGTTGCAGATGATTGACAGTATCCGACAAAAGAAACAGTACTGACATTACAGACGTGATCCGAATATCATTATAACATGCAAGGTAACGACAGCAGTACGGATTTAACTGCTTCGGTACAGCATGTGTTCAAAATGTGCACCATCACGTCTTATGTATTATAGATCGCCGAACATGTCGATGAACACAGCTTGGTGGAAGGACACCAAAATGAATGTCGTTTCTCGTAATCCGGGAACATTCCTAGGAATTCTTCTTCTTCTTCTTCTTCTTCTTCTTCTTAATCTGCTTACCCTCCAGGGTTGGTTTTTCCCTCGGACTCAGCGAGGGATCCCACCACTACCGCCTCAAGGGCAGTGTCCTGGAGCGTGAGACATTGGGTCAGGGGATACAACTGGGGAGGATGACCAGTACCTCGCCCAAGCGGCCTCACCTGCTATGCTGAACAGGGGCCTTGGTGGGGGAAGGGAAGATAGGGAGGGATAGACAAGGAGGAGGGAAGGAAGCGGCCGTGGTATTAAGTTAGGTACTATCCCGGCATTTGCTTGCAGGAGAAATGGGAAATCACGGAAAACCACTTCGAGGATGGCTGAGATGGGAAACGAACCCACCTCTACTCATTTGACCTCCCGAGGCTGAGTGGACCCCGTTCCAGCCCTCGTAACATTTTTCAAATTTTGTGGTAGAGCCGGGAATCGAACCCGGGCCTGCGAGGGTGGCAGCTAATCACACTAACCACTACACCACAGAGGCGGACTAGGAATTACGAGATAAAATTTTATTCGGTACTGAGTGCAAATAATGAGCATGAAGGGAATATTTATCTTTTCAAATAAAGATGATGCAATATATACTTAAATTTATGAGACTGCAGAGGACATCGTAAAGTAACACTGCTAACCATGACAGTGTGGAAAGTGTTCTTCCCCTCCATCTTTATGTATCATATCCTATCTGGATGTCACCGAGCTCGATAGCTGCAGTCGCTTAAGTGCGGCCAGTATCCAGTATTCGGATGATAATGGGTTCTAACCCCACTGTTGGCAGCCCTGAAGACGGTTTTCTGTGGTTTCCCATTTTCACGCCAGGAAAATGCTGGGGCTGTATCTTAATTAAGACCTATCTGTGTCGGTGCGATGTAACGCCAATTTAAGAAAAAAGTAATTCGATTCCTTATGCAGTCAGTGTCGAGTCACTGTGCATTTCAGTGAGCTTGGAAAATTCATATGTAATAGCACCTTCTTGCTCGCCGAAAGCAACAGGAAAATTTGTCTCAAATTGAGTGTCGATAACGTGCTGTATTACCCGTCATACATGGAAAGGGAGGAAGCATGAAAGCTCTAATAGAACATTTGAGAATAGTTGCCAGATCCAGAAGCGGGAACGAAGCTCCGGCCAACAGATACTGACTTAAATGAGATAAAATGAAATGCAGAATCTGTGGGGAAAGTGAAGAAACGATGAGGCACCTCTTATAGAGAGTGCACGGACAAAGAGGAAAGAATTCGTCAAGAGGACATATTGAGCGAAAGAGGGGGTAGAAAAACATGGATGCCAGAAATCGTAAACCATCCAAAAAATACAAAATTAACAAATGCGTAACTTATTCAAATGTTTGTATATTTTAGCATCGCGCTTTAATTAAAGATAGCAAGTGCTGGATTTTATTCATTGTAAGCTCTTTTAACATTGGAACTGGAATATTTAGAATGCCGAAAGGTAAGAAATGAAATTACTACTACTACATTTGAGAATAGTTAAACTTAACTGCTATTCATGCCAGTTTGGGCCCTTACTGGTTAAAACTGTGTTCTGTAACCGAGCAAGTGGCGGCGACGTAAAATAAAAGTGACCGGGCGAGTTGGCCGTGTGGTCAGGGGCACTCGACCGCGGGCTTGCATCCGGGAGATAGTGGGTTCGAATCCCACTGTCGGCAGCCCCGAAGATGGTTTTCCGTGATTTCCCATTTTCACATCAGGCAAATGCTGGGTCTGTACCTTAATTAAGGCCACGGCCGCTTCCTTCCAACTCCGAGGCCTTTCCTGTGCCATCGTCGCCGTAAGACCTATCTGTGTCGGTGCGACGTAAAGCCAATAGCAAAAAAAAAAAAAAGGAAAAAAGCATTTGGATGTCGGCTGTCATCAGGGCAATCTGGTTCTCGTTCTCAGCAACTCGAAAAGGAAGGGGAGTACTGAGCTCATATCATTCTCGTATATTCCTTTTTCTCTTACTTCTCCTTCCTTCAGTTTTATGTTGTAAGTTAAGCTGAAGGAGTCTATACTTGTTATTTCGAATGATACGGCCAAAGTACGTAAGTTTCTTCTTTTTGATGTTTTGCGCGACATCTAGCTCTTTCTTTACAATTTGTTTTACATCGCACCGACACAGACAGGTCTGATGGCGACGATGGGTCAGGAAAGGGCTAGGAGTAGGAAGGAAGCGGCCGTGGCCTTAATTAAGGCCTTAATTACGGTAAAGTCAGCATTTGACTGGTGTGAAAATGGGAAACCACGGAAAACTATCTTCAAGGCTGCCGACAGTGGGGTTCGAACCCACTATCTCCCGAATACTGGATACTGGCCCTACTTAAGCGACTGCAGGTATCGAGCTCGATCCTCTAGCTCTTTGTTCAGGCATTGGAGTACTTTAGTGTAACGCATTCTCTTAATAAAAGTGTGACCACGCCATCTTCAGTCGTTTTAGGCCCTAAACCTGAGACACGGTACTAGCTCTGCACATACAGCTCGTCTGCCCTTTTCATATATACTACTGAACACCAACAATACATTACAAAGCTTAATGAACGTTAAGAAACAAACAAACAGTGGGTATGCAATATTCCAGATGGTCCACCAGCCCCTTGCGATCCAGTTTTCTGCATCCCTTCACATCTACTACAATTCTGAAATACATCGGTCCCTCTCCTTAAACCGGGGTAATATAACGAGATGTGTGTTTACGGGCTAGAAGACAGCAGGAATCGTGAGCGCCACTATTAATTCAATATAGGTACCTCGAAGGTAAGGGTTATTCTGCCCGAAGGGAGGTCCGAACCTCCGCAGAGGTGTTCCTGAGCCGGAGTTTACGTGCGGTAGGGTGGCCAGTTCCTTTCCGCCCGGTACCTCGAATGTACCCGTAAAACGAGTACAGATACGCAGAACACGTACTTTAAAACAGGAGGTGAACGTAGGTCAAGTGTTGCAGTAGCCCACATGGCAAGTGGACGGGGAGATACTTGATAGTAGACAGTGCTCGAGGTAGGAGGTTTGAATCCAACATAACATTTTATTTTAACAGCCAGTTGCCTGGGATGTGGTGAGGTTGCGTACCTGATAGCTTCCAACGACTGTTTTGTTTATTTGACCCTATAAAATACTGTATGTATCATTGCATTGGGTATGGTGCTGGGTTGGACGAGGATGAGGAGATGATGGTCTGTGGCCAGTTAGCTACGTCGTACATGTTCCAATCTTTCTAGACCACAGGTAGGACAAAGTATGCCCCATTGGAACGATAACCACATGCGATGGCAATTAAGTATGTAGCTGCGCGAAATCCCCTCCGAAGCAATTCATAACACAAAGTTTATTTCCTGCCTCCATACACAATGCAATAATACATATGGTCTTTTACAGAGTCAAATAAACAAATCAGTCCTTAGAAGCTATCAAGTATGCAACTTTACCACACCGCAGGCAAATGGCTGTTTAAAAAAATTCTTATGTGGGATTAAAACCTCCTGCCTCGAGCACTGTCCACTATCACATATCACCCGCCCGCTTGCCATGTGAACTAATGTGACACTTGACGTACGGCACCCACTTCCCAGCCTATACAGTCCGTGCTCCAGGTCTGTGCATCCACCACCTGTTTTAAAGTACGTGTTCTGCTATCTGTACTCGTTTTACGGGTTCATCCGAGGTACCTTTAATGAATTGATAGTGACGTTCACGATTCCTGCTGTCTTTTTGCTAGTGGCTTTACGTCGCACCGACACAGATAGGTCTTATGGCGACGATGAGATAGGAAAGGCCTAAGAGTTGGAAGGAAGCGGCCGTGATCTTAATTAAGGTACAGCCCCGGCATTTGCCTGGTGTGAAAAAGGGGAAACCACGGAAAACCATCTTCAGGGCTGCCAACAGTGAGATTCAAACCCACTATCTCCTGTATGCAAGCTCACAGCCGCGCGCACCTAACCGCACAACCAACTCGCCCGGTCCTGCTGTATTTTAGCCCGAAAACACACATCTCGTTATATTACCCCGGTTTAAGGAGAGGGACCGATGTCTTTCAGAATTGTAGTAAATGTGAAGGGATGCATAAAACTGGATCGCAAGGGGCTGGTGCACCACCCGACATACAATAATAACAGCAGAATATACCTTCTTGCAGGTCAATACTCTTAAATAAAACATAATGAGTGTGGTTCGGCTTGGAAATGGCAAAGCAAAAGTATTCGTCTGCCTTGTGCATTGTCTTGTATAACGATTACAGCATTGAGAAAGTCAGTCACATCACCAAGCTCAGCCAATCAGTGATACGGACGGTGTCAGTGAGTGAAGACCTAGTACATGCCCGAGTACAATGGATAAGATAAGGAAACGAACTGTTGTTGAGCACGAACGAATTATCCAACTCCACCAAATTGATGATTCTTAGAGAGTAATTGCTGAGAAAACAGGAATACCGCGAAATACAGTCGCAAGTAACATTCAGCGATATAAGACCAGTGTAAATGTACTTAACAGAACAAGAACTGGGCGGCCAAGAAAACTGACAGCACGGGAAGGGCGAAGCATTATACGCACTGTCCAGCAAAATTCCCATGTGTCTGGACCTGTGCTTCGAACATATGTACAAACCTTCACTGGGAAGAACCTCAGCACAAGGACCGTACGACGTGTGTTGCAGAGCTGTTTTGCAAGGCCGTACAAGACAGAAGAAGCCCCTGGATAAGTGATGTGAACCGTAAGAAGAGGCTGGCATTCGCCAAAGAGTACGTTAGGAAGCCACCGGCGTTTTCGAAACGCGTGTTGTTTATTGAGGAGACAAAATTCTGTTTATATGATTGCTATGGAAAGCGGCGTGTATGGAGAAAGAAGAACACCGAGCTCCAAAATAAGAGCTTGCAAGCAACCGTAAAATATGGAGAAGTTTCCGTTATGATATGGGGGTATATGTCGGCGGCTGGGGTAGGTAACTGCCGTATAATACTTGAACGGATTGATAAGATGCTGTGTTTGAATATTTTAAAGCAACACATATCTCCCAGCGTAGCAAAATTAGGTCTTGATAGTGGGTACTTCTTCCAGCAAGATAATGACCACAAGCACACTGCTTGTGTTGTTAGGGAATGGCTACTTTACAATACAACTCATGTGCTGCAGACACTACTCCGGTCCCCAGACTTAAACTACATTGAGCATTTATGGGCGGAATTAAAATGTACTGTAAACTGACCAAGCAGCGTATTACAAATAAAGAAGCTCTGAAGCAATACTTCATGGACGAATGGAACAAAATAGACCCGGAAGTGACAGAAAAACTGGTGACATCCATGATGGAAAGCCTTCACAAGCCATGATTGCTTCCAAAGGACATTCGACGCGCTGCTGATACTTAACAAATGACTGTACATTCCTTGAATTCTTCCTGTGGACGAATACTTTTGCAACGTGACATTCCTGCAAGCAGTGCGATTGTTTTTATATTTTCCAAATGCCAGTGCTTAATTATGTTCTCAGATGTTCATATGGCAAATAAAACATACTATTATTTGTTTATAATGAACTTCTTTATGATGTTGGTGTTATTGACTATTGTCCTCACATGACGTACGTGGACGAATACTTATGCGAGCAGCTGTAACTTATATGTAACGGTTATTAGCAGATGTTGAAGATTTTCTTAACTATGCAGTCTTCACTGATTATGATGAATCAACATTTTACTTCTGTAGTGAAGCGAACACACAATGCTCGTGCCTGGTTGCTGGTGAATCCATACGCAGCAGTGAAATACAAGGAATTCCCCTACACGTAATGTTTTTCTGCAAGTTATCCGCAAAACAGGTTTATGGGCCGTTCTTTTTTCAAACAAGAGTTAAAAGGAACTGTATACCTGGATGTGATTGAGAATAAGGCTCACCCACTCATTTTTCAGACCACGTGTAAGAATGGGACGAATGATAAGATTTCCTTTGATGGCCTGCAAGGAGCCCCGATCTCTCTCCATGTGATCGTTTTTATTAAGGATCACGTGTATGAGCTGCTATGCTGACCAGAGTGTCGGCAGAGCTCGAGTATCTGGGTTGGGTGTGTGTTGTGTGACCAAATATTCTCACTCTGAACACTTGTAGTGCGTTTTGTGGAAACGCGCACAGTTACTCTTTCAGCCCCTGTGTGGTTTGTTAATGTACTGTATACCATAACAGCATGCACCTTTAACATTCCGATATTTTCTGTATATAGGCCTACAGACTATAATAATAATAATAATAATAATAATCATAATAATAATAATAATAATAATAATAATAATAATAATAATAATAATCGCTTGTTAGATTACAACCTAAGCTAACTAAACAACGAAGCAAAGGATTCAACGGGAAAAGTTTGAAACGTGTACAAGTGACTGAGACATTTCTGGAATAGTGACCATTTAGTTGTAGTTCAAGAACAAGAAATTAACACTCTAACATTTGCAGATGAGGTTATCTTATTAGGGTCTTCATAGAATATCGAGAAGTTATTATTAAATGGTATGAACACGATCTCGAAAAGGGTACAAAATGAAAACAAATATAAAACAAAATTAATGAAATAGTCCACCTGTGTGGTGTAGTAGTTAGTGTGATTAGGTGCCACCCCCGGAGGCCCGGGTTCGATTTCTGGCTCTGCCACGAAATTTGAAATGTGGTGCGAGGGCTAGAACGGGCTCTATTCAGCCTCTGGAGGTCAAATGAGTAGAGGGGGGTTTCGATTCCCTCCTAAACCATCCTCGAAGTGGTCTTCCGTGGTTTCCCACTTCTCCTCCAGGCAAATGCCGGGATGTTACCTAACTTAACACCAAGGCCGCTTCCTTCCCTCTTCCTTGTCTATCCCTTCCAATCTTCCCATCCCACCACAAGGCCCCTGTTGAGCTTAGCAAGCGAGGCCGCCTGGGCGAGGTACTTGGTCATAATCCCCAGTTGTATCCCAGTCTCACGCTCCAGGACACTACCTTTGAGGCGGTAAAGGTGGGATCCCTCGCTGAGTCCGAGGGAAAGAAACAACCCTGGCGGGTATACAGATTAGGAAAGAAAGAAAGAAAGAAAGAAAGAAAGAAAGAAAGAAAGAAAGAAAGAAAGAAAGAAAGAAAGTAATGGAATATAGTTGAATAACAATAATAAATAATATTTTCATGTCACTATTCCTAACCTGGTGCATCCCTTACAAGGCAGACCCTCCGACGATGCTGGGCGACATCTACCGTGTATGGAAAACTGTGTTATTGTGGTGGAGGATAATGTGTGTGGTGTGCATGTGAATTGCAGGGATGCTGAGGACAACGCAAGCACCCAGCCCTCGAGCCAAGAGAATTAACCATTTAAGATTAAAGTCCCCGACCCTGTCGGGAATCGAGCCCGAGGCTCTCCGAGACAAATGCCACTACAAGGAGCCAGATAATTTTAAATGAAGTGGATAGCTATTGCTATTCCGGTATTAGAATAATAAGCCCAGTCGGCACCCTCAAGATGTTTTTCCGCGGTTTCCCATTTTCACACCAGGCAAATGCAGTACCTTAATTAAGGCTATGGTCGCTTCCTTCGCATTCCTAGCCCTTTCCTATACTATGGTCGCCAAAGGACGTAGACTACCTATGTCGGTGCGACGTGAAGTTAATTGAAAAAAATAAGAAAATAAAAAGGAAACCTCAATGCAATGATAAAAAGGCGAAATATGTATACCGGATCACATATGAAAATGTACTGAATGAGGGATGATTTGGCAAACTTCGACCACGAGAATACGTAGGGAAAATCTTGAAATACGACTTATTTAGTTGGTTTTCAGGGGAAGCGTTATACGTATGAATGGATGAGTGTTGGTCAGGACATGAATATAACAAGCAGGATTACTGTATCTATACGATGCATTACTTATTTAGTTATGCAGAGGTTAGTGCAGTATAGGGTGGCATGGACAGCTGCATGAAGCCAGTCTATGGACTTATTAACTTAACAACAAGAAAAAACAATTTTGTATACATTCCGAAAAACATATCTACTCGTATTTCACTTAAGGAGGATCTATTTTAGAGTCATTTTGCGGTCATTAGCACGAACATGAGTTTAATATCTGAACTCCAACAGGAAAAGCATTAACGTGCATTGGAGCAACCACTTACTCCAACACGCCGGAGTAATTGCTTTGTTTTATCATCCAGTTACGCTCACGTATGTAATGCAAGTTTCCTTGTAAGTGAAATTAATTGGCCAGTGGCATGAGCTGATGTTCAGGTAGCTTCTGGAACGCGAGTGTGATGAAGAGATAGCAGCTTAATACAAGTACTGTACTTCTGAATCTGAAATATGCATACTTTCAGTACCCTGCTTCAAATGAGTTTGTTAGTCTCAGGCTACACACTTAACCCTTAGAGTGCCAAATACGATGTAGACCCGGCATTAGTTTCCTTAATATTACAAGTCTGGTTAAAATTCAGAGAATGTTGTAAATATGATGAATCTGAGAATATTTCCTAAAATGCCTACTTGTTCCTGTAACTGCTAAACATGTAGAGTAGAGCTGAAGGCCCATTTAAGGTCAAATTATGAATATACTTCTTTCTTCCATACATCTCGGTGGTGAACAGACAGCAACAGGCCACATGTGATCGTCAGAATGGACAGCAGACGATGTGGCATTTAAGGAAAAACACTTGGCACTTCTAGGGATTCCCACATTTTAGTCGGTCTTGATGCCTTCAGGTAGGCTACAGGTTGATCACAGTGTCAAAGCTCGTTGCCTTTTGAACAGGTTAATTCATTTCGACTTTAAGAAACAGGAGAGAATTCAGGAAGATAAATAGGATCAGAATTCATACTACAAACTGACCATAATAATCTAAATCGACTTAAAATTTATTAGGTCATGTTACGTACATATCGTACGTGTTGAAGAAATGTTAAATAAAGAAAAAAACTGCCAAGTGGATGCCAGTGTGATCCGAACACACAACCTCTCGATTTTGCGACGGGTGCTCTACCATTGTGTTATGGTCTAGGTCATACTTGTTCTGTTGGAAAGGTTCTAAGCTACAGGCTGGAACTGCTGTCATCGCACTGTAGAGTGCGTGCAAGTTGTCCATGCTGGCCTTTGGTCCAATGGAACGAAATACGATTCCCGCCCGTGTCGAGAATTTTAACTTTCGTTAGTTAATTCCTCTGGCTATTCGGCTAGGTGTTTGTGCCCTTTTTCAGCATTAGAACTCATATTACAGACCAAGTGGCTGTGCGGTTTGGGTCACGTAGCTATCAGCCTGCATTCGGCAGAAGGTGGGTTCGAAGCCCTGCAGATGGTTTTCCGTGGTTTCCCATTTTCACATCAGGAAAATGTTGGGGATGTACCTTAATTAAGGTCACGGTCTCTTCCTTCCCCCTCCTATCCCATAGTCGCCATAAGACGGAATGCAAACTGTGAAAATGAAAACCTACAACCTGTTTTGCAGTCATTGACCGGGTCAGGGATGTAATGAATGAATCAGATATAGGCTATTAGTACGATGGGGTCGCCACTCCCAAAGTGATTTATTAATGACTGATAGATGATATGAAATGAAAATGGAGAGTGTTGCTTAAATGAAAGATGACAGGGAAAACTGGAGTACCCGGAGAAAAACCTGTCCCGCCTCCGCTTTGTCCAGCACAAATCTCACATGGAGTGACCGAGATTTGTACCACTGTATCCAGAGGTGAGAGGCCGACGCGCTGCCGTCTGAGCCACGGAGGCTCTAAATGCAAACTGTAAAAAGAAAAAAGAAACGATACTCACAGGCGCGCAGTTTGCCTACAACGCGTCATCTTGAATGATTTGGACAAGGCCCCTCCCTTGTTATTATTATTATTATTATTATTATTATTATTATTATTATTATTATTATTGCTATTATCAACAAATTTTAACTACCTGATCAAAACCTACAATTTTCTTGTGCTGTTGTGATTACGAGTTAATAAAATTTAACCAACGGCTTCCAATTTTCATCTACTGTAGCTACTATCGGTAAAGACACATGGCGTGTTTGAAACCTTACTTTGGTCTCTTCTGTTATCACAATCAGTTAATTATGACCTCTTTAAAAGCTTCATATTTTCCTCTTCTATTGTCATTAGTTAGTAAAATGAAATGTCGTATGGCTTTTAGTGCCGGGATATCCCAGAACGGGTTCGGCTCGCCAGGTGCAGGTCTTTCTATTTGACACCCGTAGGCGACCTGCGCGTCATGATGAGGATGAAATGATGATGAAGACAACACATACACCCAGCCCCCGTGCCATTGGAATTAACCAATTAAGGTTAAAATCCCCGACCCGGCCGGGAATCGAACCCGGGACCCTCTGAACCGAAGGCCAGTACGCTGACCGTTCAGCCAACGAGTCGGACATTAGTTAGTATATATGATTCTCTCCAAAACCTCTCTTTAAAAGCTTCATATTTTCCTCTTCTATTGTCATTAGTTAGTAAAATGAAATGTCGTATGGCTTTTAGTGCCGGGATATCCCAGAACGGGTTCGGCTCGCCAGGTGCAGGTCTTTCTATTTGACACCCGTAGGCGACCTGCGCGTCATGATGAGGATGAAATGATGATGAAGACAACACATACACCCAGCCCCCGTGCCATTGGAATTAACCAATTAAGGTTAAAATCCCCGACCCGGCCGGGAATCGAACCCGGGACCCTCTGAACCGAAGGCCAGTACGCTGACCGTTCAGCCAACGAGTCGGACATTAGTTAGTATATATGATTCTCTCCAAAACCTCTCACCGCCTTCACTATTAGAACAGCCACTCAGAAGATACAAACAATGAGTGTATGAAGTTCCGTACAGGTATATTTTTCTCATACACAATTGAACCTATAGATACAGGGCGTTCACAGGGTTTGTGTCGAGAATTATATTTTGATAATAACTAAAGTTAAATTTAAAGAAGTCCGCCTGTGTGATGTGGTGGTTAGTGTGATTAGCTGCCACCCCCGGAGACTCGGGTTCGATTTCCGGCTCTGCCACGAAATTCGAAAAGTGGTACGAGGGCTGGAACGGGGTCCACTCAGCCTCGGGAGGTCAACTGAGTAGAGGTGGGTTCGATTCTCACCTCAGCCATTCTGGAAGTGGTTTTGCGTGGTTTCCCAATTTTTCTCCAGGCAAATGCCGGGATGGTACCTAACTGAAGGCCACGGCCGCGTCCTTCCCATCTCCTCCACAAGGCCCCTGTTCAGCATAGCAGGTGAGGCCGCCTGAGCGAGGTACCGGGCATCCTTCCCAGTTGTATCCCCGACCCAGAGTCTGAAGCTCCAGGACACTGCCCTTAAGGTGGTAGAGGTGGGGTCACTCGCTGAGTTCGAGGTAAAAACCGACCCTGGAGGGTAAACATATAAAGAAGAAGAAGTAGAAGAAGAAGAAGAAGAAGAAGAAGAAATTTAATTAGATATTTAATGCGAGGAATGCACAATACCACGTGTACATTCTTTTTCTGAGCGACTATGCATATGACCCTCCATATCCTCCCATTAACCTCTGCTTCTGTCATTATCAGTCTAGTTTTATGGCCTCCAAAATCTAAGGTTTTCATCTACTGTTGTCATTATCAGTCAGTATATAATGCACCCATAAGCTACGACATAATCAAGGGTGTAATATGATCCTACTCCCTTTTTTTCTTCCATTGTTGTCATTAATATTCAATACGTATGACCCTGTCCAAAACCTTCCGTTGGTCTGTACTGATGTCATCTCTATATGTCACCATTCCACCATTACCCGCCGAAATCATCAGAACCCTCATATATTCTTGTAATATTATCTATCAACGCCTGCGATCGATTTGTATCTGTTTTAATCATTGTCTGCCAATACCTGCGAAATGTATCACACATTCGCAACTTGTGCAACACGTATTCACCCTTTACTACAATTAGTAGGAGGAGCATTTTCAAATGCTCTGTAACTGAGAGTAAATAATTTTACTCTTCTTATCTCGCGGATGCCATTCTCATTAGCATTACATCAAACTACGCTCCTTGCAATATTTACTGTACAGGCAGACTGTAGCAGTTACCTGGTAGATCAGAGGGAAATAGTGGTTTGTAATGGTCTTATCGAGTGACTTTATAACGTAATGAACAATGCCGTAAACTGAAGTACAGTGAGGGCAAAAAGTAGCTTGATGTGTGAGCATGCTCATTGGAGGAAACATAACGGAAGTGACGCACTTTTAGAGCACGCCTGTACAAAGCGCAACACAATTACTACTGTAACCATTGTGTTGGCAGAACTGTTTAACATTTCATAGGCTGTTTTATCTGATTTGGCCTTTATCGCACGCTGTCCTGCCGGACGATGAGAGTAGGAAACCAAATGTAACAATGAATTAGAAAATCAAGGACCATATAAAATTAACCCCCACTCCTACGTCACTTCCTGTTCTCCCGATGGCCAGCTAACATTCGCTGTTCCTAATTATTTCCCCACCTATTAAAAAAATCTACGTCACAAAAGGTCGCGTGCTCGAGTCCCATTACCTCCACAAGCCGTTTTCTCTTTAACTGAGATTAGCATCTCAGCTTCAGCCCCACAAGAACACGGAATAAATCAAACTCGCCAGTGGTCTAATGAGCGTAATGACTGGCTGCACCACTCACGGTTATCCGTAAACGACGATTACATGTAACGAAATGAATTTCTCTCTGCATTACACAATGTTATGCTACGTTACATAAATATAATCAATATGTTATACGGTATGCGGCAAAACAAACAACTCTGAAATTATTACTCACCTGCTGTCTACATTTCCCTAGTAACGAAGTATTTACTTATTGCATAAAAAAGTTTGTTGCAATAGTTGCAATCATGGTTTTCTCAAGAAGGTGTTTATCGTGGAACATTATTTCCGGTCACATGAAGTAGGGAGTCAAAATGGGCAGAGGCTGCTTCACGTTAATGAACAGTACAAAGAGTGAGTTAATGAGGAGTCACCATATAACAGAACAATGTTAGCTGTCGTTAACAAGTTCCGTCGTACGGATTCAGACTTCTGTCAGCCAAAGGGTCAACAGGGCGCCCGAAAATCGTCACCACAAACTAGAATCATGGACGAGTTCACCAAAGTCTGCATGATCATTAAAATTACAAATTGTTAATGTTGCTTAGAAAATATAACTTAATAATATGATCAATTCGAAATTAAATTAATATAGCCTACAATGATAAATTTGGAATTATAAATATACCTTATTATTTTGAGGCCATTATGAAAATGAATTTAAACCTCTAGACAAAAGTTCTGGCTGAGTGGAAGTAACTTATTGTCGCAGTGAACTAGTATTTCTGTATCCGCAGTAAGTAATTATCAACATAACAGGACTACTCTCATTTGAAACTAAGACAACAAACAAAATTTAGTTTAGAAAACAAAATCGTGTACTGCAAATCAATAAGGATCAATTAAAACTAAACCACGAAAACTTTCTCCATCTAAATTTGAGAGAGAATATACTCCTTTTCCGCACATCATGACAAACTTCTGTCTTACAGTTTTATTAACCGGAACAGCCAGTGAGGTTGTAATACGACCTTCAGCGCTTTTATCGTCTTTGCATTTATGCCGCTTCATGTGTGTTGTGACATATCCTTCTTAAATTCGAACCACTACTTTCCACAAATCACGTTGTACATAGCTAATAGGAATTTGAGTCCTTATCTGTCATAATGGAAAATTTCTCTCACACTTCATTTCTATATATTGCATACCCCGTCATGAATTACTTTTCCGATGTGTTCATTTAAATTATTTGCATTTCTTTGAGCATCACTGTATATAACAGTCGTAACGCACACATGTACAGCAGCAGCAAGGCAACAAGGAGTTTGATCACCCACTGAGTGGAGTAGTCTGTCGAACCTGTTATCAAGTTTCGCGTTTATATTGGCAGACATACAGCTCATTGTTAAAATATCACCCATTCTGACCCCATTTTCCGGCCTTTTCCAAATTGAAACACTAAGTCACTAAAAATCTAAATTCAATCCCCCCGGGAAAGGCCCGTTTGTTTAAGCAAAGCTTTCATCCCTCCCCGGATTCTTCCTCTTCTTATCCAAATTCTAAAAATTAGATTTTTGAACAGTATTAGAGAAGAGGGGTTTCCTTCCTAACATGGGGGTGAATATTCCCTTCCATGACAGATCGTTTTATCCCCCGCCAGTGTATGTGATGGAGATTTTCCGACTCATCGGCAATTCACGGAAACAGATGAGTAGAAGGGTATAGTTTTTGCCCTGGGACTCTCACGTACTAGCTCTCAAAACGAAACCAGTAATAATCTGGTTCGAGTCTCTCTAGACTCGTTCATTTACGAGTGTCTCTCTGTTCCTTCTAGCAGCAGGCTCGTTCTATGAGCCAACTAGTAGAGTGGTAGAAGCGAAGAGGTGTAATCTGACTGAATGCGCTCAGAGTCACTCATTGCACACCCCTAACGTATGCGCAAGCTCAAGGAGGACGTCTCGTAGGAAACCTGCAACAACTACAGTAATTTTACGGTTTTTGTTCTGTTCTCTTTTCTCTCTTGTTTACCCTTGTAACCTGTTATTGTAAAAATATGGAGAATCGATCTTCTCCTTCTAAAAATGTTTAGATCTGCGGCCGTGAAAGCCATTTTTGGAATTGTATCTAAATGGAGAGTACATCTTTTTGAAAACGGAGAAATCACTTCTCCGTTAGCATATTAGCATACGTGACCACGGCTCTGTACTCTGACCGGCCAACCGAGCAGAGGACGGGCGGCCACGGCTCTACCGTGGCTCTACGCCTCTGCATTCGGGAGACGGGACAGGGCTGGCTCTCACGGCTGGCTCCAACCATTGACTATCCTGAGAGTGATATTCCATTGTATTTCGTTCTCTTGCACTAGAGCGAATACGGGGACACTGCCTTGTATAGGCCACGGACGTCAAACCCCTCACCTTCTCCACGCATCTTCTTCTGCGTTACCATCTAAGATGCTCACCTCCCTTTTCCGGGGAGGAATGAAAACATTGTAGTAGTAGTAGTAGTAGTAGTAGTAGTAGTAGTAGTAGTAGTTTTTTGTTATGGCAGGGGAAAATCTTTTAAAGACACCACTCTGTGTGGGAGTTGGATTTCCACCAACTAAAAACCCCTGCCCTCTTCACTCAGACCATTCTGGAACTGCTTGTCGGCATGACATCAGAATGGAGTGATGTATGTTATTAAGTTCTTCCTTTCTCTTCTTTCTCCTTCATCCCCATAATGCTTGTCGCCATTGCCTTTACTGTGTTCCAGGCAAACGGGCTCTCTAACATAATCTGAACCAGATTCCCTGGCGTGAGTTGTCGGCCGGCTTTTCTTCGTTCTTCTTCCCATCGAACACAGTAGAAAAAGGTGTGTTCTACTGTATCCCTTTCAGAACAGTACCAACAACCATCTCCCTGCGTCTTTCCCATCTTCATGGCGTATACGCCGAATCTTCCATGTCCTGTCAGGATCTGCGACAGATAGTAATCTACCTGCAGATGTCTACATTTAAGCCAGTCTCCTATGTTGGGTATTAGCTTTTTTGTCCATTGGCCAACATCGGTTGTGCCATCCCATCGGTCTTGCCAGTCTAGTAAGAGTTGGTTCCTCGAGGCTTTCTTTTCCTCAGCAGATATAGTTGCACCCCTTTCATGCCAAAGTTTTCTCTCTGCAACGAGGAGGTCAATGGGACTACTGGCAGCTACAACTTGTAAAGCTGCTGTCGAAACAGTTCGATATGCACAGGTAACTCTGAGCAGCATTTTCCTCTGTACTCTTTCCATAGCTCTTCGGTGAATCTTCCTCCTGAGTGCATTGTGCCAGATAGGTGCAGCATAAAGTAAAATGGAATATACTGCTGAGCACATAATCTGTCTCTTAACTGTTCTTGGTCCCCCGATGTTAGGCATAAGTCTGGCTAATGCCGATGCCTTCTTCTCTGCCTTTTGGGTTACTGCCTTCACATGTGCACCAAATGTGCAATTCCTGTCAATAAGAACCCCAAGGTATCGTACAGACTTTCCTGGGATAATCACTGTATCATTTAATAAGAAACGGACATTTTTCCAATTCCTGGAACCTTTCGAAATTACAGCCTCAGTCTTATGTGGAGCCAATCTCAACTTATTATTTACCATCCAAAGGTTAACTCGTCTCAGTGATTCATTTACTCGGAAGGTCAGTTCTTCTACATTCTCTGCTATTACCACTATTGCAAGGTCATCTGCATAACCAATAGATGTTGTCCCTTTTGTCAGCTGCAGGCGTAAGACACCATCATATAGAATGTTCCACAAGGTGGGTCCTAGGACAGATCCCTGTGGAACGCCAGCACTCATTTCAAGATCTTCTAAATCATGAAATCGTATTCTTCGTCCTTTGAAGTACTTAACGATTATTTGTTGTAGATACTGAGAAATGTTCATCCTACGAAGTTCTCTCAAAATAATGCTCCAAGAAGCAGTGTTAAAAGCATTTTTGACATCTAGCGTTATCAAGGCAGCCCATTTCTCACTGCTTTCTGCCTGTATTTGAATCACCCTCTCAATAGCTTGGGTTGTGGTTCTACCCTTTCTAAATCCAAACTGGTTCGAAGAAAGTCCTCCCTGTTGTTCAAGTTCTTTCTCCAATCTAGTTTTAATCAATCCTTCGTAAAGTTTGCTCAAGGTGTTCAATAAGCACAGTGGCCTGTATGCTGATGGATCTAATGATAGTTTCCCTGCCTTCAATAACAGCACTAGCTTGGCTACTTTCCACTCATCGGGGAATTCACGCTTTTTTAATAAATCATTGAAGACTGATAAGATCCAACCAGGTGCCACCTCAACTGCATACTTGATGGCTTCTGGTGGGATTCCATCTACACCTGGTGCCTTACCAGTCTTCATATTGCGTGCTACCTCTTAGTAGTAGTAGTAGTAGTAGTAGTAGTAGTAGTAGTAGTAGTAGTAGTAGTAGTAGTAGTAGTAGTAGTAGTAGTAGTAGTAGTAGTAGTAGTAGTAGTAGTAGTAGTAGTAGTAGTAGTAGTAGTAGTAGTAGTAGTAGTAGTAGTAGTAGTAGTAGTAGTAGTAGTAGTAGTAGTAGTAGTAGTAGTAGTAGTAGTAGTAGTAGTAGTAGTAGTAGTAGTAGTAGTAGTAGTAGTAGTAGTAGTAGTAGTAGTAGTAGTAGTAGTAGTAGTAGTAGTAGTAGTAGTAGTAGTAGTAGTAGTAGTAGTAGTAGTAGTAGTAGTAGTAGTAGTAGTAGTAGTAGTAGTAGTAGTAGTAGTAGTAGTAGTAGTAGTAGTAGTAGTAGTAGTAGTAGTAGTAGTAGTAGTAGTAGTAGTAGTAGTAGTAGTAGTAGTAGTAGTAGTAGTAGTAGTAGTAGTAGTAGTAGTAGTAGTAGTAGTAGTAGTAGTAGTAGTAGTAGTAGTAGTAGTAGTAGTAGTAGTAGTAGTAGTAGTAGTAGTAGTAGTAGTAGTAGTAGTAGTAGTAGTAGTAGTAGTAGTAGTAGTAGTAGTAGTAGTAGTAGTAGTAGTAGTAGTAGTAGTAGTAGTAGTAGTAGTAGTAGTAGTAGTAGTAGTAGTAGTAGTAGTAGTAGTAGTAGTAGTAGTAGTAGTAGTAGTAGTAGTAGTAGTAGTAGTAGTAGTAGTAGTAGTAGTAGTAGTAGTAGTAGTAGTAGTAGTAGTAGTAGTAGTAGTAGTAGTAGTAGTAGTAGTATCACTGTTAAGCAGAGTTTTGGAAAGGCGTGCCTTTTCAACTGATGAGCCCAAATAGCATGTCTGGGTGAAATTCTGCAAACGGACACGGCCTAACCACACAAAAGCTGGTTCTATTCCCGTGATTTTTAGAACTGATCTTCTGATGTCTTTTGTATCTTTTAAAATAACATTACTCTTTTGCAGATCATTGATCATTTCTTCATATAATTATCATATGTTGTGTGATTATTACAGTCCTCTCCCAATAATTCTCATCATAGAAATAGTCGTCTAAATTTCCCAACTGATGCTTCTTTTTATTGTAATGTATTAGAATTTGTACCAGGCAATGTTGTGTTAAATCGATGTAGCATTCAACAAGAAACATGTTCTTGAAAAGCGTGAAGTTCGGCAAATATGACCTGAACTTTCGAATACGCAGATGTGGCCAGATTGACTGATGTTTCAACTTTCTGGTACAAGCAAGTGTTAGATGTTGCCAGGTCACCAATCCTCACTGAGACTTAGTAGAATACAGAGAATCCGACCTCTGTTCTTGGCGTAACACGGCAAGAAGCTGTACCACATTGCTCAAGATGTAGGGAGGAAAGCAAGTCATAGAGCTTAAACGAACCCCATCACTTTTCTTTCATCTCTGAAGCTTCATCTTCGACCAGCGACATTGATGCGTTAAGGGTGCGTGCAACGCTTAAAGGAAATTCATAAGGATATTTTTTCCTTTTTACTATGTATTGCTCCCGTGCAATCAAACTGTCCATTCGAATATGTACAGCAAGCCATTCAACAGGACAAGTCAGAATTATCAAGTGGAAAACAACGAGAACTTAACGTGTTTCTGTTCACCGAAAAAGATGTACAGGTTTTTACCTAGAGGTCTTACCATACATGGGGAGCTGCCTAGCTGAGGCGTAAAAGCGTGATCGGTTCGCCCAGAAGGACGTGGTTCAGATTCCCTGTCAGAAATTTGAAATGTTTTTGAACTACGAATTTCTGGAGAAGCACTTGCCCAGGAGGTCCACTGAACCTACGCTAAAAATGTCTGCAAGGTTAATTCCTGGGAGGAACTGCGGACGGGCATAGAGTTAACCACTATATCCACTTCGTGCCGAGGCTTTTAACTTCCACTGTCCAAGAACCTTCATGGCCTGACTCTATGGAGATAGATTTGCTTTTGCTTAGCACACACGCCAGTTTACGATATAATGCGCCATCCCAATTCCAGTCTCTAAATTTCTTGAACGCAAAGTAATTTAATGATTTCAACAGCACCATAGAGCACTTTCAAGGAGTCTCCGCTTCAAAGCCTGCTCATCTCAGTACAGAAGGTAGCTGTGCATTGTCTACAAGAGAAAGCATAGCACTGGGTAAATGGAATAATCTATTCGATAAAGTCTTTGTTAAACCTAATAAATATTTTTCATTTCTTCAAGAGCAAATGCTCAGAATTTTCCTGACATTTCAAGGGCTTTCTGTCTCGTAAGGTTATTAATGTAACAATCAGCTAACTCCTTCTACAGCCCTGCTTTAGAGAAGAAGGGAATTCCAAAGAGAGAGAGAGAGAGAGAGAGAGAGAGAGAGAGAGCTACTTGAATGGGCCTCATAGGCTATTCTACAAAGAAATACTAACTCCTCAAACTGCCATCAAAGCACTAATTTTTGTGTTATGCGCTATAGAACTGTAAACTGACACACTTATTTCCTTGGACCAGAAATCATGGCCTCAGTATAAGAGGCAGTGTCCAGAATTGAACTCTGTACTCCTCAATCAGCAGAAGACGCCTATACGAAATCGTACAGGCGGGCGCAGTTCACACGAAAGGACACGGGTTCAATTCTCCGTCTGGATGAAAATTTAGACATTTCTGGTGAAGCATATGGCCCTGAGGTTCATTCAGGTTACAAGTTAAATCCTGGAGGCAAATATGGCGAGACAGAAGCTAACCACTCTATTCCACTTAGTACTCAGGATATGGAGCTTTCATAGCCTGACGGAGATTTGAAAACTTGGTGCGTATTTTTATGAAAAATTATTAATATGTTTAACATTCAATTATTCTTATTCTTATTCTTATTCTTATTCTTATTCTTATTCTTGTCCGGAACCTTGCCTGAATGGTCAGCGCTGATGCCTTCGCTTCAGAGTGTCCTGGATTCGACTCCCGGGCGGGTTGGGGATTTTAATTGAGTGTGGCCCGGGGACTGGGTGTTTGTGTTTATCCCAACACTCCCCTCACCATATTTAGACAAATACATCACACTATCAACCACAACCATCACGGAAACACGCTATAGTGATTACATCTCTCCATATAGGGATGCATCAGGAAGGGCATCCGGCCATAAAATAGGACCAAATCCAAGTCTGAGACACAGATAGGACTTGTAATCCCACAGGTGTGGGAAAATTGGCAGAAGAAGAAGGTTATTATTATTATTATTATTATTATTATTATTATTATTATTATTATTATTATTATTATTATTATTATTCCCCCCAATGGCATTGTTCTTATATATGTTTATAAACCACGTGCCTCGTGTGAATTCGACATTTCCTGCACTTAGTCTCCCCTTTTTCGTAATTGATGTCTGCACTTAATCTTCGACGTTCCTCAGACCCTGAAAGTGTTGAGGTTTCGGGTCTACACAGCCTTTCATCTTCTTGCCTTTCGTTATCCTCAGCATTCGTTAGACGTCAACAAAATTCTTTCATTTTTCTCGTTTGACAAAATGTGCTAACAGGAATAAATATTTTTTTTCTCCTGAGTAAATCGCAAGGAAGAACATCCTGACCACCTCCACCACCAATCAAATTTTATTGAGGGCAAAGTATGCTGAATCCTCAACCCAAAGGATGGTTGGAACTCCAACCGCTCCACTTAGCCGTCATAGATATCCAAGCTGCCACTCAAGAGGAGTACTAGGGAACTGAGGAGAGAGGTAGTTGACCGTTGTTTTCCTCACCGAGCCAGAAGGTTTTATATTATTCTGCGAAGCCCACTAAAAGCACTCACTAAATGACCCTATGAGTGACAGTTTCACACCATTCGTAACGGGGATGACTCCATAAACAATACCGTAGCGTTACTAGCATTGCTTATACCTCAGTAAATTTCGTATTGTCAAAGTAGTGATTGTTTTACGAGGAAATATAACTAGGCAACCATCATCTATTAACACCAATCAGAATGAAACTAGAAGAGTTCCGACACTTCGGAAAATGAAGCTATCGACAAAAGAAAGGGGTAGGCCACGAAAATGAAGACTTCCTAGGCCTCGAAAACCGAATATCGTTGGATCGGAAAAGAACAATAGTTGGCCAAGGGAGGTCGGATAGACAAGGTACAATCTAGGAGCTTGGCAAAAGTATAAAAGTGGAAGCAATGTCAGACTCAGATAGGGGAATCATAGTCGCCAACTCACCTTTCCAAGTTGAGAGCTCCTGACCCCAATTAAAAAAATTAAAAAACTAGCTTGTTCTGGCCTATGCTAGAGGACACAGTGAACTGTAAGAAATATCTTACCAGAAAAGGACCTGAGCAGCCTGAGCAGGCTAAGAGTATTAGAATAAATGTATATCAGAGAGAAACTCAAATAATAGTACACGTAATGAAAGTCAACACAATAGCTATTTGTAGTATTTTCATACAAGCGTAATTTATGTACATAATTGAATCGCCATCACTTGCCTGAGAAAGCAATAAGGTGGAGGCGCAATTTGAAATGTAATGGCATCTTTGTTATTCTCACGGGAAACTCGTGTTGAATTCTTCATTTGAAAGGAACACCAATTGTTCTCCTGAGGCAATGGGTCAAAGACGATTCGTAATTTCGGGAAAATATTGCAGTTCACTCGCCTTTACACCGGTGGAATTTGTCATGGCAATTATTGTAATAACTCGTAATTTTCGGAGTTCTTTGGTGGGATGTTTGTAAAAACACAGAAAGGCTTCAACTTTGTATGAGCCACGGTGAATATTTCTCAAACCTTCTCAAACATTTAGATGTTGATTTATTACATTGAGTTCTTTGAATGCTCGGTCCTGGTAATACACGGTAAATGAGAACGATTTCTCTCACTTTGAGATGACCCTTTCTGAACCATTTAAGGCCCTTCGAAGGATACATTCCTTACCTATCAGTAATTCGGGATGAGATCTTTCTCTTGGGTCGTCTATAGGTTCTTCGTCACTTGCTTAGGCAAGGGACCGGTTTCAGTAATTTAAACTATTGTATACGATTATTTGACTCGAGTTAAAAGAAATGGATGTTTTATTTGCCATTGGAGACGAAATCTGACAACTTGTGACCTTTCACAACCTCTACTCAACGATCTCAGTCCTGTCCGTTTAAAAAATAATAACAACGATGATGAGAGACGCTGGCTTTGGAGACCTGAACCCAGTTTGCCCGAGGAGCATCCTAACTAGAAACCACCATCTTAATTTAAGAATGAAATAAAGAAAGTCTGGAGATCCCTAAGATCAGTTTCCATGTGAGACTGCATGTATCACCATAATGATTCTTGATGGTCCAGCCCCGTAACACGAGCTTTGGACTCTTGGTATAATTAAGGCAGTCCAATCGGTATGTGCCACAAAGTGGTTGTACGGCATGGACCCTTAATTGAATCGATGTGACCTGCGGCTATGTCATGGACCGACATCTAACATTGTGACTTACGTTAAAGTCATTGTAAATTATGACTGCAAGAAAATGATATTATACTGGCAGATGGCCCTAATCTAAGTCACTGAGGTTCATGACCCTATGAACATCCAAACTTCTAAGCTGAAGGCTGAACACAATTAAGTTACAGTAGTTGATGACCAAGGTTTCCACATTAATAAATCCCTAGCACATCTGATGCCAAACAAATCCAAATTAAAATAACAACAATAACAACAAATGCTCACAACACTTGTGGCAGTAAAGTCCCTTGTCATCGGACATGTCCCCTTAATCGTTACGTTAATAAGTTGAAATTTCCCAGCAAATAACACTAAGATTTCCAGAATACATTTTCAAGTTAGTCACTTAGTTTTAAGCTAATTCTCAAAATGCGGTTCCACTGACTGACAGAGCAAATGCAACACCAAGAAGGAGTGGTTCGAAAGGGATGAAAGTTGGGGAAAAAACAGAGACGGCACGGACGAATAATTGATGTTTATTTCAAACCGATATGCAGGTTACACAATGCACACGGCATCGACTGAGTAGGATGTAGGACCACCGCGAGCGGCGATGCACGCAGAAACACGTCGAGGTACAAAGTCAATAAGAGTGCGGATGGTGTCCTGAGGGATGGTTCTCCATTCTCTGTCAACCATTTGCCACAGTTGGTCGTCCGTACGAGGCTGGGGCAGAGTTTGCAAACGGCGTCCAATGAGATCCCACACGTGTTCGATTGGTGAGAGATCCGGGGAGTACGCTGGCCACGGAAGCATCTGTACACCTCGTAGAGCCTGTTGGGAGATGCGAGCAGTGTGTGGGCGGGCATTATCCTGCTCAAACAGAGCACTGGGCAGCCCCTGAAGGTACGGGAGTGCCAACGGCCGCAGCACATGCTGCACGTAGCGGTGGGCATTTAACGTGCCTTGAATACGCACTAGAGGTGACGTGGAATCATACGCAATAGCGCCCCAAACCATGATGCCGCGTTGTCTAGCAGTAGGGCGCTCCACAGTTACTGCCGGATTTGACCTTTCTCCACGCCGACGCCACACTCGTCTGCGGTGACTATCACTGATAGAACAGAAGCGTGACTCATCGGAGAACACGACGTTCCGCCATTCCCTCATCCAAGTCGCTCTAGGGCCCGGCACCATGCCAGGCGTGCACGTCTATGCTGTGGAGTCAATGGTAGTCTTCTGAGCGGACGCCGGGAGTGCAGGCCTCCTTCAACCAATCGACGGGAAATTGTTCTGGTCGATATTGGAACAGCCAGGGTGTCTTGCACATGCTGAAGAATGGCGGTTGACGTGGCGTGCGGGGCTGCCACCGCTTGGCGGTGGATGCGCCGATCCTCGCGTGCTGACGTCACTCGGGCTGCGCCTGGACCCCTCGCATGTGCCACATGTCCCTGCGCCAACCATCTTCGCCACAGGCGCTGCACCGTGGACACATCCCTATGGGTATCGGCTGCGATTTGACGAAGCGACCAACCTGCCCTTCTCAGCCCGATCACCATACCCCTCGTAAAGTCGTCTGTCTGCTGGAAATGCCTCCGTTGACGGCGGCCTGGCATTCTTAGCTATACACGTGTCCTGTGGCACACGACAACACGTTCTACAATGACTGTCGGCTGAGAAATCACGGTACGAAGTGGGCCATTCGCCAACGCCGTGTCCCATTTATCGTTCGCTACGTGCGCAGCACAGCGGCGCATTTCACATCATGAGCATACCTCAGTGACGTCAGTCTACCCTGCAATTGGCATAAAGTTCTGACCACTCCTTCTTGGTGTTGCATTTGCTCTGTCAGTCAGTGTAAATTAATACGGGAAATAAAGTAATCTCATTATCCCAATTAGCAACAAGTTTATCTATCCCGGATGAAGTGGTTTCTTTAAACTCCCTGAATGCTTCAATAAAATTTACGTTATCACTTGGACATGTTTACCAGAAACATTCCTTTGAAGAAATATTTAATTTTTTTTATTTGTTCATGCTCTTAGTTTTCTTGTTCCACAGCTGTAATGCGAAATGCATTGTCATAACTACCGGTACCATTTATTTATTTGATGATGTTACTCAACAATTTTACATTATAATACTAACAATTATTAAGAAACTAGCTTGGATAATCCTAGCCTTAAATCCTATAGTCTGCATAAATTTACACACGACGCAAAATAAAACAACCTATGTCAAATCGCTTATAACGCCTACGGTTACCCCCTGGACTAATTCCGGAACCTCCTTCGATATGATTTCAGGCCGATGAGACCCTCAGCCAACTCTAGGGTGGATGAAATACGGCACCCCAGGTGCTCCACACACATGACCTCATAATGAACCTACATTTGTTCCTTGGAAACCAAGAACCACACAATCATCCATCATGAACTCTATGGATTGACAAGCTATCGTGACATCCAAATAAAATAATCGCAAATCTTTGGACAACCCTCAACAACACGAAGCAACATCACTACAGATTCTCAAACATTTGACACCCCTGAAAATGGTTATTCACAACATAACATCGTGTCATTTCTGTCACCCCGATAATGAATCTCAAGTTCTCTACTAAACGATTCTCTTCTTAAATAATGAAATATAATTACAAACATTTATTACAAATGACAAAATCTCGGTTACATACCCTTTCTGACAAATGATCTGGGTCGTTTGCCGAAAGTACAGACGGCTTACTGCCTGGAAAGAAGACCCCTCTTCGCTATCTCTTAGAATCATGTTATCTTGAACTGTATCAAATGAAACTTCGCCTCGTTGACAACTCACATGAAGTACAATATGTAACCAACATAGAATATGCAAAGAGACTTAATTTAAAACGTCACTTGAAATGTATCTATCCCTCTCGGTCCTACGGTTTAACGTGGGATCCTACCTATGGAATGACCCTATTCCTACATCATTAAATTACACAAAATAAACCTCGGGTTCCCTACAATGAAAATCCCGGCAAAAAACTCTTCAACACCACAGGATTTCAATCACCTGATACACATTTCTTCCTATCTCTGCAAGATTTGAAACACTTCTACCTCAAATCCTCTACACGACAATAATATGGAATATCTTACTTACGTGATCCACTATGTTGCTACATAAAACAATTTGTGACAAACTAACCACCACTCCTCGCATATCTGAACTTGACAACACAATATTTACAAAACCAAAACTCAGAACTTACAAAAATGTTACCATTATTTTCCTCTCGTCAATTTTACACAGATTTTAACCGACTTTTAGAATAACACTTTCCTTCCATAAATCACACGCCAGTTTCGCCTCGTGCCTTCCCTTGACAAATTTACAGCTCCGAAAACAGGACGGTGTGCTTTCCGCAACAGCTGAGATTCCATCATTATCACGCACTCGCCCTAAATTGTAAACCACGGATTACACTTACAAGAATTTCATATTTATACTGAACAGAATTTTGTGATAAATTAATATCTTAACTTTGGCAAACAACAAATATAGGACATAAACGTACGAAAATGATACATCGCTCTAGATATTATATTCGTTTTACAGTCATCAAATCTACTACTGAACAACATTTCACATGCTACTTTCACGCTCTTTCGATTATCCAAGAAACATAAAATT
The DNA here is from genome assembly GCF_040414725.1 of Anabrus simplex. NCBI lineage: Eukaryota > Metazoa > Arthropoda > Insecta > Orthoptera > Tettigoniidae > Anabrus > Anabrus simplex. Next base: position 290,476,594 of record NC_090267.1, read on the forward strand.
ACTTTTCGTCGTATTCCTCTGACATTTTCACGAAATAAAGAAAAGGGTGACCAAAATGGTCACAGATACATAAATACAATGGTGGCATAATGAAATAAACAAATGCATTTTGCAAAAGGGCAGTTAACATACCTGAAATCCGGGCGAGTTGGCCGTGCGGTTAGGAGCGCACAGCAGTGAGCTCGCATCCGGGAGATAGTGGGTTCGAACCCCACTGTCGGCAGCCCTGAAAATGGTTTCCCATCTTCACACCTTAATTAAGGCCACGGCCGCTTCCTTCCCATTCCTAGGCCTTTCCAGTCCCATCGTCACCGTAAGACCTATCTGTGTCGGTGCGACGTAAAGCAACTAGCAAAAAACATACCTGAAAGTCGTACGTCACTAGCGTCTCTCAGTCCCTTATCTAGCCACCTCGACAGACAGTGGCTTTACAAAACACATTCTTCTTTTCATTTATATTTGTTATCATTCACCTGAAAATAACGACATAAAATAAATTCATATCACACGTTCTCTTCCTCGCGAACCGAACACGTTCGTCAAATCACCGATCCGCACACGCAATGAAGTAGAAATTATATTTTCTAATTCAACTGCAGGATTTTGACATTGTATTGACCGCCTGTTGCCTGAATGTGAATCTACATGACTGCTCGATATTTCGGAATACCGTTAATTTTCCTTCTACTCTATCTCCACTTGGAGATGACGTTATATAGCCACCTTTGGCCATAACTGGCTTCTCTTGACAACTTTACAATGTCTGTCTTAACGACGTGCGGTCGCCTCAAATTCACTGGATACAATGCGGGAATTGCAAATGGTGCGGCGTGTTTTTATGAATTTTTCTTCCACTACCATGCCATCCGCATTTACCGCCAAAAGTTTACTGACACTGTTTTCACCTCACAGAAAATGTAATTATGGCATATTTTAACAGAACACATAGTTGCTTAGTTTAGTAGCGGTGTTGATGATAAGCATTAAGGGCTTCTCTTATGAAACTGAGTCGTTAAATTAACTCATTACCCAGGCACTATGTATTGGGCGATGTAACAGAGTTTAAACAAACAGGCGCTATTTATCGGTCTAAAGTCTTTATCACTAACAACCAAACTGTTTCACTTACGATTTCCTGACGTTTGTCATGGCAGTTTTGTCGCCAATTCTTCTTCAAATGGACCTTTAACAAAAATTAGTTCCACAAAATTACTTCGTATCCCTGTACATTCTATACGTGTGGGTGACGTAATTTCTGCAGCGTGAAAATGGGAATCACCCCACCTGTTATCCACGTGCTGTCTCTGGTCAGAAATAAAAATGCAACTAGTACTCCTCATGACCTGTAATGTATATGGGGGTTCATGTAATGAATGTAGTACTCTGGATCCTTATGACTCAAAGGTCATAGGTTCAATATTTCTAGTGTAGAACTGGTCTGAATGAGTTCTGGCTCTGCAAGCGCAGGCTGGTGAGTTCGATGGGCCCATGGCATTTGAAGGCGTTTATGCAGTAACTCGCCAGCTTTTTTTAAAAATTTTTTTTTGCTAGTTATTTTACGCCGCACCGACACAGATAGGTCTTACGGCGACAATGGGACACGAAAGGGCTAGGAGTGGGAAGGAAGCGGCCGTGGCCTTAATTAAGGTACAGCCCCAGCATTTGCCTGGTGTGAAAATGGGAAACCACGGAAAACCATTTTCAGGGCTGCCGACAGTGGGGTTCGAACCTACTATCTCCCGAATACTGGATACTGGCCGCACTTAAGCGACTGGAGCTATCGATAACTCGCCAGCCTCGAGTCAGTAGATTTTCCAGCACGTAACAAATCTACCACAGAACCAAACCCCGACACCTCGGCGTCCCTGAAAATTGTAGAATGGTAGGAGTTGCGAGTAGCGCATAAACCCCCAAAATTACTAATATTGCGTCGAAAACCATAATAGCGGTTGATATTTACGTAAGAGAAAACTTACAGATAATAATTCAGCATACCTCATGGACAATGCGCATGACTAATGCATAGCAACATGGACAACAATCCCAAACAAACAAACAAACAAACAAACAAACTGGTTGCTTATTCCGGGCTTGGCCTGCTAAGAAGACTGCTGCCCAGCCAATTGGCTAACCAATAATAGAGTTGAACGTGATGGACGTGCCTCAATCGTACTCCTTGTCTTTTGTGATGGACTACGATGCCTCCTATATCAGACAGCTTCTGAAGAGTGGCTTCAGGAGGCTGGAGGAATCATGTTTCCACACACTGTCCACGATTAAAATCCTTCAACGCACCGGCCAGGTAAGGTGCAGACACATTACGCCTTCACCTCGCAGTTGACAACTTGAGTTTAAAATTACTGCTGCCTCACAGAAAGGGCATACCTGTTATTAATACGCGTAAGTTGGAGTAAGATCTCGATTCTTCAGAAGTCTACCGCCATCTAGGTGTAGCATAGTAGTTTCTTGTCTGACGATCAGTTTAATACATCCTTGTGTGAGGAGTTGTTTGCACTCAGCGTTGGATTAAAATTCTGCCCTTGGCCATCCTGTATATGGCTTTGTGAGATTTTCCATGTCAGCTGATAGTCAATGTAGGTATACAATCTAATATAGGCTACTGCTAATCCCACTTCCAAATATACAAGACAGTTTCTAACCTGTTTAACTGTATTGTCTGGACTTCGAAGTGATAGTAAGTCGTAAGTCATACAATTGAGAAAAGAAATGAGTTTAAAATCCCACTCACCGCCATTCTACTACTGGCTTTTTGTGGTTTTTGACTTCATGCGAATTTCATAACGATATCAAAGAAAGAAAGAAAGAAGGAAAGAAAGAAAGAAAGAAAGAAAGAAAGAAAGAAAGAATGAATGAAAGAAAGAAACAAAGAAAGAAAGAAGGAAAGAAAGATGTTAATTATATACATGTGCTTGGGAAGTGTTCCGAGGAGGAAACATTACAAATATATGAAGAGTTCCAATTTTTTGCGGAGAATGGAAGCTCCAAGAAAGTCGACATTTTAAATGCGAGCAGTCGAGAAAAGAAAATGGAAGAAATCATCGATCCTATCATTCGTTTCGAGACCCCATGCGCACGTGCAGAAGAAGTTGACAAAGAAGGAATATTATAAACTAACTATACGCTACTTTTAGAGAAATATGAACTCAATACAGTTGACTGGTCTGCTTTCTTGAAATTTCTTCGAAATCATTAGTATTGATTGCGTCATGACAGATTTGCTAAAAGAGACATTATTAAAACTTATGTAAAAAAGAAAATCTATCATTATTCTGCGTCCTTACGTAAAACCAATTTGGGTCATAAACGAAAATCCAGTCTGTTTCCAGTCACTTGACTGGGTCAGGAATGGAATGTATGAAGCCGCCTCCTAGCAACGAGAGTGGGAATTGTGCCGGCTACCGAAGCCTGACACACTCTTCTGGGGTAATGATTACTAAATGATTAATGAAATGAAATGACATTGGAGAGTGTTGCTGGAATGAAAGATGACAGGGCAAACCGGAGTACCCGGAGAAAAACCTGTCCCGTCTTCGCTTAGTCCAGCACAAATCTCACATGGGGTGACCGAGATTTGAACCATGGAACCCAGCGGTGAGAGGCCGGCGCGCTGCCGCCTGAGCCACGGAGGCTCACAATTTGGATCATAAATAAATAAATAAATAAATAAATAAATAAATAAATAAATAAATAAATAAATAAATAAATAAATAAATAAATAAATAAAAATGTACCAAACTGGAGAGCTTTCCATCTCCGTAAGAACATTTACAAGTCCAAATCTCTTTCCCTTCGCCTCAAACTTCGACACTATGAAAGTGTAGCAAGACCTTCGGTACTCTTTGCCTCAGAATGCTTGAACATGGTAAAAAAGGGACAACTCAGGAATTTGGAATTGAATGAACGGAGGATCCTGAGAAAAAAAAGGTCTCTAATAAAGAGGGACGTGAATACAGAATCTGGGATAACAACGAGCTTTACCAACATTTAGAGAGTATAACATAAGCCATGAGAAGGAGGAGACTTACCTTACGGTAACGTAGTCAGAATGGACAACAAGTGACTGACCTCAAGAATCAGCACCATTTCTAGAAGGAAGGGGACACATGCTAAATGGACGAAACTGTTTCTAAAAGACTTAGAATTTTTAAAAATTGATCCCAAAGATATATTCAACAGGGATAAGCATTGAATGCCGATCAGAACATCCGACACTCTCCAGTCACTGACAGCTCAAACATTGTGTCCTGTAGTGGGAGCAAAGTGGACTCAGGAAAGGAAAGCAACCCAAAGTGCAAAGAAGAGGAAAAAGAAGAATAAATAAATACAAGTTCGTGTGCGGGTCAGAGCTAAAAGTTTTTTCTTAGAATAGAATCCGCGTGACAGGTACTTACGAAATAAATTACCTAGTATATATGGGTTTGAAACTTGTTAGCATTTTTTATTTTAATTTTAATCCAAATCACATATCTTCAAGACCAGAGTTCCAAATCATTTTCTACAGGGCTGAGTGGCTCAGACGGTTAAGGCGCTGGCCTTCTAACCCAACTTGGTAGGTTCGATCCTGGCTCAGTCCGGCGGTATTTGAAGGTGCTCAAATACGACAGCCTCGTGTCGGTAGATTTACTGGCACGTAAAAGAACTCCTGCGGGACTAAATTCCGGCACCTCGGCGTCTCCGAAGACCGTAAAAGTAGTTTGTGGGACGTAAAGCAAATTACAATTATTATTATTAATCATTTTCTATCGCAGTGGCAGTACTTGTGCTCGCGTGGGTCTCCAGCAGCGCGGAACTTGCCTCAAGCCTCGACTGCCTAAATCTGAGACGTTCACGATACGCCTTTTGACCATCTACATTGATGATTGTAGACTTTCTGGAATCCCGACCAGCTGCTTTATTCTGGAATGACCGAGCTCGATAGCTGCAGTCGCTTAAGTGCGGCCAGTATCCAGTATTCGGGAGATAGTAGGTTCGAACCCCACTGTCGGCAGCTCTGAAAATAGTTTTCCGTGGTTTCCCATTTTCACACCAGGCAAATGCTGGGGCTGTACCTTAATCAAGGCCACTGCCACTTCCTTCCCACTCCTAGCCCTTCCTTGTCCCATCGTCGCCATAAGACCCATATGTGTCGGTGCGACGTAAAGCAAGTAGCAAAAAAAAAAAAAAAAAAAAAAAGTAAAAAATAATTCTGGAATGCCTTCTCAATCCATAGTACGATATTTTACGAAAACAACACATTTTTTTGCACTTCTTCGCATCATAGTTTTCTCGAATATTCACCGTTTAAATACTTTTTCTTCTACAAGTGTAAAATTCCTTGAGAAAAATCAAACGACAGCCTACACGACAAGACGTGTTACCATGCCTGAGTCTGGAACAACACTAATTTTTATCTCCGTAGCACGTTGATTTTAGTACTCAAGATGGCGGCAGTATTGTATCACCTGATGACGTCATATCAAGGTCAGAACCTTGTTGCCGGATACCTCGGTCCTTCCTCTTTAAAATTAAATGTTGAATATTGCCGTCGTATTTGTTGTGTAGAAATGATTTCGATTTTAAGACTTTCATTTGTTTGTAACGCTCACCCGGCCAAGTAGGTTGGAATAGACATATTCCACACCAAAAAACAAAACAAAGAAAAACACACCAGTGGTATGACAGCAATTAGGGCCTGCTAAGACGACTGCTGGTCAGCGAGATGGCCGGGGTCCTTTGCCTCTCGTATCAGATAGCTCCTCAATTGGTCTCAGGAGGCTGAGTGAAACCAATTCTAGCCCTGAACCTAGAATGAAATTCCCCGGACTGGCAGCGAATCGAAGTGGATGTTTGTATTAGTGGGACGTTAAACCAATAGTAAAGAGACATCCTTACATATAGTCCTTGGTTTAGTCTTGTCCAGTTCCAATGACAGTTAATTATGGATACGCACATCGGAACAGACACAACACTGACAGAGGCCATCAGACACATCGCTCATTTGGTTCCTGACCCCGGAGTCCCAAGTCCGTTACATAAGTCAACATAGGTGAAATATACAGTATACTTCTCGACGTTTCAGAGTAAGACGCACAGTGTAATATTAGGTGATCTGGAAGTGCAGATAAATGCACATCACCAAGTCATGAGCTCCACCGCAGCCGAGTAAGAAAGTGAACTCATTTTGCTAGAATATTTAGAGAGCTGTGTTCGCACGGATAAAGAGAAAGAATTTGCTAGTCATTGTCTGTGCCACGAAAGAAAAACAGAACGTTTGCCTGTGATGTTATGGGAAAGAGTTGGTGTCCTGACTTGCAAAACGGATTATGAAGGGGAAGGAAGAATGAATAAATCTATCTCCTGATGCAATAACCAACAATCCTGCAGAAACTGAAGGGCAGAAGAATCCAGTGAACTGGAAATCTAGCCCGAATGCCGGGAGATGCTGGTGGAGAAGGCAATCGACGAGAAGTGACAAATGATAGGTGCCCCTAGAAATTATATTGTGATTGGCGTTCCAGCTCGCACGTGGAAGCCGTGTTACGCCGTCGACACACTTCCACACTTTCAATAAGTCTCCAGTCACCGAATCCTCAGATCTTTGTCTTTTATGTCACCAGAGGCTCCAGTCACCATATCATAAGATTTAAAAGCCCATGAGTTGTCATAACCGAGTGAAATAACAGTACTATCAATCGCACATTCGATAGTTTTCGGATCTACTCTGTTTCTGAGAAAGGCCGATATCTGGGAAGAATTCTGCAGTTTTAAGGGAAACCATCATGAGCTTCTTTGTTTTTGAGCACTCGCAATACATGTGGAAGCGAATTACGTCTTCTGAATTCGTAATCCTTTTCGTGGATGTCCTTTTCATTCGCGGGGTCGTCAATATCTTTGAAGAGCAGCCTTCTTCTTTCTTGTATTTTTCTTTGCAAATATTTACGGTTGTACCCTAGGTCTCGATGACTCCTCGAGAACCCACGCACAGAGAAGAGGGAACTGTTGTAAAAATGTGTGGAAGCAGTGCTGGGCCTGTGATCGCTGGACACTGTATGGTGTACATACCCATATTCAATCATTGCATGCGTGCTTTCATTGTCAATAAAGAGAAATGTCACTGAGTTACCACCAAGTAAGAAAGGAAGTCGTTATCCACTACTTCGTTCAGAATAAAACTGGAAAAATGTGTAGGCCATCTGGCAAAGTGTCTATTGTCTTAGCAGGCCAAGGCATATAATTAGCTGTATGATACCAGGGATTGGTTTTAATTTTTATTAGTAAATTTGTTTAAAGAGTGCTGTAGATTGATCACTGCAGTTAATATGCATCATTTAGCCTTGCTTAGCTTAGAAAGATGATACCGATAAATATATGAAAGACATGCTTTCCTCCATGACAAATATATGGAGAGTCCAATTGTTAGAGAAACAGCAGGGATATGATACTTCCCTGAGAAGGTAACATAATTTCTGATAATCTAGAACTTATTTTAATCGTATGCCATGGACATTAAGGAATACAAATAATAAATAAATAAATAAATAAATAAATAAATAAATAAATAAATAAATAAATAAATAAATAAATAAATAAATAAATAAATAAATAAATAACATGCTCGTGGTATGTTTTCCATAACCTCAGACATATCCACAAGTATTTCCATGAGAAAATCGGTTGGATCCTCATAATATACTTGTTAATTTCGAACTTTCATGTTACTCCACCAGATGGCAGAAAAGATGGTAGTTATTTCTAAGTGTTCAAAGTTGCTCTAACACAGTTAATGTGGTATAGGTTAGAACTAGGACTAGCATTAAGACATGCTTTCTTCTATGAAAAACAGATTACAACCCCGGCAATTTTCCTGGTGTAAAAATGGGAAAGTATGGAAAACTATTTTCATGGTCGCCAATACCGGGGATAGAACTGACCATTTCACGAATTCAAGCTTACTACTTGATGACCCATAGCCAACTTACTCAATACGATATCATCCTTCTTTCGCCCAAATATGATGTGCTGTGTAGCCTGGAGAGGTTAATTTTCCCCACTTGAATAAAGAGCACACTTTCCGAGCTTAGTCTGGATACTAGTCAAAGCATTCTCCGTTTTCCTTGGCAAATCAAATCTAGAAACATGTTTACTTCTCTTGAGCAGCGGAAATTCTGACGGCTGGTGTTCGAATTCTCTTATTTACAGTGGACATACGAGTTGGTTTGTTGATATGTGTAAAGAAGTGTCTAGATTTTAGCCTATTCCTCTGGATGATCTGGGATGCCGTCATGAATAGATTTGCTTCAGTGTTTCGTTCAGGAACATGGGCAACGTCCTCAGTATAGATAAGTAGCATGATGCCACTGATAACGGAGAACAAGTAAGGAGAAGAACACCATACGTATAAACTATTTCCAAAACTGAGAAAATAATATAGAGTTAACCAAGCGAGTGGTTACGCGGCTAAGTCACGTAGCTGACAGCTTCCATTCGGGAGATAATTTGAAGATACTGAAGATGCGTTTTTTCGTGTTTTCCCAATTTCATATCGGACAAGTGCTGGCACTATACCTCAATTAAAGCAATGGTCTCTTCCGTTTCTAGCTCTTTCCTGTTCGATAAGACCTATATGTGTCGTTGCTACATAAACAAAATTGTGAGAGAGGAGATTAGAGTCATTCACCTTTGAGAACCTTTATCCATGTAAATTCAAAATGGTGCCAGTGCGTTATATTAAGATCTCTTAATAGATAAACAAGATAAAAATGTGTGGTTTTCTTAAAATTAGTCATCCAAAGTAGTTTCAAACCTGAGGAATAATCCTAAAGTTAATTTGTTATGTCTTATCGGAGTGCACTCGTGATGGCATCCACACATTATGTTTGGATTACTAATCGATAATTCTGGATTAAAAGTTATCAAAACTGAAAAAGTAGACCTGAAGTGATTGTCGCTGGTTTCTGATATCTCCAGAGCAGGTCACCAGATAGCTCATCTCCGGAGACCAGAGGACGTCTCCTTTAACCTCGAGTGGACTTCACTCCTCTCGACTCCAACCCGGCAGGAAACGGTCTCAAGACGAGCGAGCAAGTGCCTTAAATCTTTCACGGTGACGTAATGAAGACCCGTCCTTTGTTCGTGCAAGCATGTTCTCGCGAGGGTTCTCTGCTCACCAGCGAGGAAAATGAGCAGTTTAACTCGCTATTATCTCGCGCTTCCGAGGCTGGCTTACTCTAGACATTATTACAAAATAAATAAACATAAGGAACTCGGCCTTGCAGAGAACAAGAAGTCGTCTTCTTAAAAATGGAGTCTGGAAGAGGCTGTATTTTCCTTCGAATGGCAACCAACTGGGTTATATTCCTTAGACACAAGGGAAGAGTTAGCTCAAGAGAGTTTATACAATTATTATCAGCTCTATTTAGGAACGAAATCTTATGTACCATTTCCATCAATCTAGACATGTTTTCGAGATATTGACGTAAAATAACATAGTACTCTTGAAGAAAAAAGGAATATTACTTGTTTTTGTCATTAACCAATTGAGGAGTTGTTTCACAAAACCTGACATCCACAAAAATGTAAATTTTCAGGAGAGATGTTTTTTAATTTACTCACAAATGAAACACAGTATTTCTGCAGCTAATATCATTTTAACGAAAAGGATATAAATGAAACAGATAGTGGATATTTTACATATTTTATAACTAAGTACTGCCTCTAAATTAACACTGAAAAAATATTGTTTTTTACAAAAGTCCACGTCTACGCACTTCTATTATCAGTTATTGTCCGCCAGTATCCAGTATCCAGTATTCGGGAGATAGTAGGTTCGAACCGCACTGTCGGCAGCCTTGAAAATGGTTTTCCGTGGTTTCCCATTTTCACACCAGGCAAATGCTGGGGCTGTACCTTAATCAAGGCCACGGCCGCTTCCTTCCCACTCCTAGCCCTTCCTTGTCTTGTCCCATCGTCGCCATAAGATCTATCTGTGTCGGTGCGACGTAAAACAATCAGCAAAAAAAAAGTTATTGTCCGAACATATTGTCAATTAAAAAGTCCTAAAAATAAGGGCACTTCACTGAGAAAGACAATATTATCAACTAATATTAAGTTTAATAATAATAATAATAATAATAATAATAATAATAATAATAATAATAATAATAATTGTTTTATGTCCCACTAACTACTCTTTTACGGTTTTCGGAGACGCCGAGATGCCGGAATTTAGTCCCGCAGGAGTTCTTTTACGTGCCATTAAATCTACCGACACGAGGCTGACGTATCTGACCACCTTCAAATACCACCGGACTGAGCCAGGATCGAACCTGCCAAGTTGGGGTCAGAAGGCCAGCGCCTTAACCGTCTGAGCCACTCAGCCCGGCAATATGAAGTTTCTTCATCAATATACACAGACGCGGCTTTATCCTTACCATTCTTCTAACAATCCCAGCACATGTCTTCATACAATGTTAACGCTTCTTGTGAAGACACATCGAAGTACTTCAGAAACTTCTTTATGTCAGCACTCTTTTTATGAGTACTGTGATTTATGAATGGAAGTTTCACAGCTGTATCAATGGTCTTTGCATTACTTATTGTCGACTTAAGAACTTCCAGTACTGGACTCTGCGTATGTTGTTTTCACGGATATCTGTCGGTTCAATTGCAACACACGAATGTCAGTCATTTTGAATGGAAACTTCTTCTTCAAAATTTCCTGAGATTTAGATTTAAAGTCAAGTATTTGCCAGTCTCTACCAAGAATTGGAAAACACGCCTTGCGTTTTAAATACACTGACTGACAGAGCAAATGCAACACCAAGAAGGAGTAGTTCGAAAGGGATGAAAGTTGGGGAAAAAACAGAGACGGCACGGACGAATAATTGATGTTTATTTCAAACCGATATGCAGGTTACACAATGCGCACGGCATCGACTCAGTAGGATGTAGGACCACCGCGAGCGCCGATGCACGCAGAAACACATCGAGGTACAGAGTTAATAAGAGTGCGGATGGTGTCCTGAGGGATGGTTCTCCATTCTCTGTCAACCATTTGCCACAGTTGGTCGTCCGTACGAGACTGGGGCAGAGTTTGCAAACGGCGTCCAATGAGATCCCACACGTGTTCGATTGGTGAGAGATCCGGAGAGTACGCTGGCCACGGAAGCCTCTGTACACCTCGTAGAGCCTGTTGGGAGATGCGAGCAGTGTGTGGGCGGGCATTATCCTGCTGAAACAGAGCATTGGGCAGCCCCTGAAGGTACGGGAGTGCCACCGAAAGCAGCACATGCTGCACGTAGCGGTGGGAATTTAACGTGCCTTGAATACGCACTAGAGGTGACGTGGAATCATACGCAATAGCGCCCCAAACCATGATGCCGCGTTGTCTAGCGGTAGGGCGCTCCACAGTTACTGCCGGATTTGACCTTTCTCCACGCCGACGCCACACTCATCTGCGGTGACTATCACTGACAGAACAGAAGCGTGACTCATCGGAGAACACGACGTTCCGCCATTCCCTCATCCAAGTCGCTCTAGCCCGGCACCATGCCACATGCCAGGCGTGCACGTCTATGCTGTGGAGTCAATGGTAGTCTTCTGAGCGGGCGTCGGGAGTGCAGGCCTCCTTCAACCAATCGACGGGAAATTGTTCTGGTCGATATTGGAACAGCCAGGGTGTCTTGCACATACTGAAGAATGGCGGTTGACGTGGCGTGCGGGTCTGCCACCGCTTGGCGGCGGATGCGCCGATCCTCGCGTGCTGACGTCACTCGGGCTGCGCCTGGACCCCTCGCACGTGCCACATGTCCCTGCGCCAACCATCTTCGCCACAGGCGCTGCACCGTGGACACATCCCTATGGGTATCGGCTGCGATTTGACGAAGCGACCAACCTGCCCTTCTCAGCCCGATCACCATACCCCTCGTAAAGTCGTCTGTCTGCTGGAAATGCCTCCGTTGACGGCGGCCTGGCATTCTTAGCTATACACGTGTCCTGTGGCACACGACAACACGTTCTACAATGACTGTCGGCTCAGAAATCACGGTACGAAGTGGGCCATTCGCCAACGCCGTGTCCCATTTATCGTTCGCTACGTGCGCAGCACAGCGGCGCATTTCACATCATGAGCATACCTCAGTGACGTCAGTCTACCCTGCAATTGGCATAAAGTTCTGACCACTCCTTCTTGGTGTTGCATTTGCTCTGTCAGTCAGTGTATATGGATATCAAGTTTCAGAAAGAGCAGTGTAGACGTTCACGTTTTAAAAGCCCTGTTGCCAGTAGATGTTAAGTTTTGTGAGAACTCCGTAACTTCATCCACCTTTTACATCATCAGATGTTAAGTTTAGCTTAAATTTAGACTACGCCAATGAATTCAGATGGTGCTAAAACATCAGGTACCGAGCTCGATAGCTGCAGTCGCTTAAGTGCGGCCAGTATCCAGTATTCGGGAGATAGTAGGTTCGAATGCCACTGTCGGCAGCCCTGAAAATGGTTTTCCGTGGTTTCTCATTTTCACACCAGGCAAATGCTGGGGCTGTACCTTAATTAAGGCCACGGCCGCTTCCTTCCCACTCCCAGCCCTTCCCTGTCCCATCGTCGCCATAAGACCTATCTGTGTCGGCGCGACGTAAAGCAAAAAAAAAAAAAATCATCAGGATACACCAATATTTCAAAATTGATAATTTTGTAGATGTTAAGTTTTGTGAAACCTCCCCTCAATTTGGACTGCTACATATAACCAAACCAAACTCAATGGTACAATAGCCCCTATGCTCCGTGACCTACCAAGCGACCGCTGCTCAGCTAGAAGGCCTGCAGATTATGAGATGTCGTGTGGTCAGCACGACGAATACTCTCGGTCGTTATTGTTGACTTCCTAGACCGGGGCCACCAACTCACCGTCAGATAGCTCCTCAATTGTAATCACGTAGGTTGAGTGGACCTCGTACCACCTCTCAGATCCAAGTAAAAATCCCTGATCTGGCCGAGAATCGAAACCGGAGCCTGCAGGTAAGAGGCAGGCACGCTACACCTACCCCGCGGAGCCGGCTGGACCTATAAACCCCAAACACTTGCAAAACAGTTGTGATACCCCTTGTAAAATCGCGCAGTGAGAAGTTCTGTTTCTGCTGTCGAACAATATCTTCAACTAATTGCCCGGCTCCATGGCGGCTAAATGGTTAGCGTGTTGGCCTATGGTCACAGGAGTCCCGGGTTCGAATCCCGGCAAGGTCGGGAATTTTAACCATAATTGCTTAATTCCCCTGGCACGGGGACCGGGTGTATGTGTCTTCATCACCACTTCATCCTCATCACGACGCGCAGGCCGTCTACGGGAGTCAAATCAAAAGACCTACACCTGGCGAGCCGAAGTCCTCGGACACATCGCGGCACTAAAAGCCATACGCCACTTCATTTCATTTCAACTTATTTCAGTTTAGAAATATTTCTATCAGGTATCACCGGATCGACTGTCCGACTCGTTGGCTGAATGGTCAGCGTACTGGCCTTCGGTTCAGAGGGTCCCGGGTTCGATTCCCGGCCGGGTCGGGGATTTTAACCTTCATTGGTTAATTCCAATGGCTAGGGGTCTGGGTGTTTGTGCTGTCCCCAACATCCCTGCAAATCACACACCACACAACACTATCCTCCACCACAATAACACGCAGTTCCGTACATGTGGCAGATGCCGCCCACCCTCATCGGAGGGTCTGCCTTACAAGGGCTGCACTCGGCTAGAAATAGCCACACGAAATTATTATTATTATTACCGGATCGACTTAAGGGACTTGAATATAAAATACTGTTAGCCGTGAGTTTTAGTTCACTGTTCCGCGTCGTGCTTTATACTTCTATTATTGTTCACATTTATAAATTCTCTACATTTTATTATAAATGGCTGCGTTGAGTCGCTCAGGCGATAGAGCACTGGTCTTCTGAGCTATCTACAGCTGGCGAGTTCGATCCCGGCTCCCAGCCACACAAATGCCAGTGTTAGACCTTAACCATTATAAAAATGGCTAATGGGATCCATACCAATTCTGGAACTTCCTGTCAACCTCACTATTATTAAAGTGCGGCCTGCAATCATGCCTAAGTTTTCCAATGTGGTCCTTGACCCCTTACAAACTGGAAACCCCTGAATTAGAATAATACTGAGTAAGTAAAAAAAAGCATATAAAATGTAACTACATACTCGTGAAACAGGGAATGTCAGCGGTAGCACATATGCATAGCACGTTCTGTCAAACACATATCTATTTATCAACCACATAGCGGTGTTTTGAGTGCTCAACATTCGTGAATTTCTTGGCGGATATTTATCCCATGTTCTGTAAATGCGTTGTAGGCGTAAATGACCCAGGACATGGAGTCAACGCAAGTTATATTTGCCTATACTGACTCGTTCAATACAGATAATCAGTTGGAGGCAATTATGCCTGCAGCATACTGCTGTGACAGTGCATTAGATCGCTATTCTGACTCCAAAATAGTTGTATACCTTTGTGATTGTATACTATGATTGGTGAATTCTGGAGGTTTTGCCTTTATGTTTGTATCTTGTACAATGAAAATTGACTCAAATAAGGTTTAAGAGGTTTTGAAGCAGTCTTAATAACCGCCTTCATCACGTGAAATTCACGAGGAATATCACATTCCTGTACAATTTAGCCCAACTATTTTCAGTTTTATCAAGAAACTTAAAGATGCTACTGTAATTTAAATCTTGAAAGATGAACTAGTGCCATTGTCTTCCGAGGAATATGCTGATTTCCAGCCTGTTTATGAGCCTTTGAAGGAAGATTCAGGTAAATACTGTGTTCCTTTCGATTATGTCAAGAAGGAAACTAAAGCTAAAAATATAAATGAAAAACAATGAATGGCCATTGAAAACAATCATGTATCACTTCAAGTTAGTCAAGAAGAACATATATTTCGTTATCGCGGATATTATGAACAACAAGGAGCAAAACGTGGGAAACTCAAGATCATATCGGAGTAGGTGTAGTCTAATTTCCAAGAGGCTAGGACTAATCTAATGGGCAATTGCTGTTCATGATATCGATATAAGGTGGTGGGTGAACACGGACGCTAGAACGCTTAGACTGACTGATATTAAAGCTGGATGGGCCGACGTTTGTAATTTCAAGGCAGTTCACAAGATTGCTAGTCGGAAAGTTACGCACATTTTTACTTACAAACATGCTGAGTCGCAAGAAGAGATTTAGAATACTCAGATTTCATTTTGGTATTGAATTCACTGACAAAGTCATTCCTAATTATTCATCTGCTGAAATTCTAAATATCCACTAATCTCGATTTAATGATGAAATTCACAGTCCAGGGGATCTCAAACTCTTTTCGTTCGCGGCACACTGTTTCTCCATGCTGAATATAGTGGCACACCCCAATGTACAAGTAACTATGCCTACTTTAGAGGAATTTCGAACGCTACAGAGCAGTCCTGAAAGATTGATGACCCTAGCGGAGGGTACACGAACCACTGGAACGTTAGTAGAGAAACATGTCGATCACTCCCGAACCTTAGTGGAGCATATATTGAACCCTTTAAAGGTCATGGGTTCAATATAAACCAATTAGTGGTCACCTGCAGTCAGTTCAATACTTCAGTTGGATTCGGAGAGATGTTTAAATGTAGTGCAATTGATTGTTGAGTAATTCGCAATATTTGGTGTTACTATAAAACTGAAGTAAAAATACAGATATTGTGTTGTAATATGGATAAGATTTTAATTAAACGCCAACGATTAAACAGCAGTGAAGTACATCAGAGTGAAAACAGAACATGTGAATCACCCGGATTAAGTGTCAGTGAGAAGCTACTTCCGCATAGTCTGGTGCTGTGCGCAGGTATCAGGATTCTTATTTATGCTTCCGATTTACATTTACTGAATCTGGAAGTCGTGAACTTCCTGAGTGTGTTGTATGTGGCGAAAAATTAAGCAATGAATGTATGGTTCCGAGCAAACTAAAGAGACACTTGAAAACGAAACACAGTCACTTTGGAAAATAAATATAAAGCTTATTTAAATCGATTACTCTCTTCTCAAATTAAAGAATACAAAGCAATGAATAAAATAATTACAACTTCAGAAAAGCGCTAGTAGCTAGCTATAAAGTAGCAGAAACAATTGCCATGAATATGCAGTCACATGCAGCAGCAGGAACATTGATTTTACTTGCTTGTAAGGGAATAGTTACTCCATGTTAGGGGAGACTACTGAGAGGGAGATATCAAAAGTACCTTTGTCAAACGCTACAATTGCTCGCCACATAAAAGACATGCCAGCTGATATTAAAGAAGTAGTGGAAAAATTAACTCGATGATTTAACAGCCATAAGTAAGAAATGTCAATTAATGAGCAACAAAAGATTTTTAAATGAAGATTCACTTACTGAACAGTTCATATCCTAAAAGGGAATTGCCTCTGACGTCAACAGGATCAGACATATATAATTCTATGACAGTGACATTGGAAGAAAATGGACTGAGTTGGAACAATTGTATTTCAGTGTGCACTGATGGAGCCCCAGCAATGACTGGTCGAATGAGAGGATTTTTCTTCAAGGTTGAAGCAATATTTTTCGCACATTGGATCCACACATTGTTTTTTTTTACTTCGGGAAGCTTTAGTGGCAAAAATCATTCATTCAGCTAAGGAGCTCGGTTGTTGAAATGGTTAATTACATTAAAAGTAGAGCTCTAAAAACTTAACTTCTCAAAGTAATGTGTCAGGAAGCAGGAGCTGTTCATGAAACTATGGTCTTTCACTCCTACATTCGCTGGTTGTCCATAAAAATGTACTTTCCAGATTTCATGAACTTAGAAATGAGTTATTACAAATATTTGTCGCAGAAATACCTGAGTTTGCCGACCTCATTAGCGATTAAACTTGGTGTTCTAAAGTTGCATACCTAGCTGATATTTCTGGACATTTGAATACTATCAATGCCAGTATGTAGGGAAAAAAAGAGAATATTCTTACATCAACTGACAAACTGAATAGATTCTTAAGAAAAAATCAACTGTAGAAGTTAAAATTTGAAAAATTTATATTGAAATGCTTCCTTTCACATCTGATACCGACATCTCTTCCAGTCTGATTTTAGAACATCTTTCTGTTTTGGAGAATGAACTGCAAGAATATTTTCCTTCCCTGAACGTGAACGAATGCGACTGGGTTCGCAATCCCTTTGCCGTCACTCCTGAGGACACAAAACATCTACCAATAGAAGGGGCAGAAAAATTGGTTGAACTTCAAACCGATCGAACTCTAAAGCTGAAATTCAGAGAAGAAACACTATTTCAGTGAAAAGAGAGTTCTCAGTGTTATCAGAGCATGCCATATACTTATAAATACAGTTTTCAACAACATATCTATGCGAACAGGGATTTTCGGCACTCGCCTGCATTGAAAATAGGAAACGTGAGCGACTTCTTTCTGTAGACCGAGCAATGTAGGCGTGTTTATCTGCGATTCCTCCCCGCATCGAACAGTTGCGCAAAAGTAAACAATCACACATATCCCACCAAATTGCAACAGTAGTGTAATATTACTGAAAAAAAAAAAATTTATTTTTGGAGTTCTTACTGCTTGTAGGCTTAGGCCGTTCTGTGATTTTAATACATAGTATTACTAAAATATTGAATACACAAGCAATATTTTCGCGGCACAGTCCAACAATTTCACGGCACACTAGTAAGAACCCCTTTGAGAACATCTTATTTAGTCCATTGTATCCATGAAATAGCTCTCTCTCTCTCTCTCCGTCTCTACGTCTTATTGGTTTATGTGAACCAAGTGGCACATTTGTTCCCCAAGTGTAACAAACTATGGTCCAACCCCTAAAACACACACACACACACACACACACACACACACACACACACACACACACACACACACACACACACTCTCTCTCTCTCTCTCTCTCTCTCTCCACCAACAAACTTTCGGAGGATGTTCAGGGATACCTACTGAGTGTATTGGAGAAAGGGACTTGTTCAAAATAAGACTAAGTGGACAACATCTCTAAATTTTGGAACAAACTTTTGCCTGTCTCAAGATTCATTTTCACTCCATCAACAAAATTTGCTCGTAATTCCGGAATAAACATACACGTAACAACCATTCCATCCAGCGCACCTTCCCTAATTAAACCATTGGATGTGTACTTTTTTCGTCACTGGAAGAAGTTCGCCGAATGTTTTTACTCGGCAACATTGGCCTTGACCCCTAGAGACGTAACGCTACCGGCAGTCTTTTTCATACTCTTGTCGATAACCAGTTCAGTGCATCCATAAGTTATTGAATAACTTGATTAAACACACCTGGAAGAAAGCTACATTTCTAGTTGAATGTGATGTCTTTGATGGTCCTGACAATGTTATCTGGGACACAGAAGGTTCGAGTTGCTCAACTCCAAACTGTAAAAATGCATCATTCATCCAATGTGCTTATTGTCGTTTATATTTGTGCTTAACAGATTTCTACATCAAGACCCACAAACATGTTTAACTATATGAAAGAACATATAAAATTAGTACAATAATCATTTTTATAGCTGAATTTCCTGTCGTATTCATTATCATACCAATATCTATCTATACTAGGTAATATAGGTAGAATAAGGATTAGTTACAGTTGAACTTCGATTTCATACCATCATCAGTTAGGCAGTGAGATTCGTGTTGGACAAAGTGGAGGCGAGACTGGGTTTTCTCCGGGTACTCCTGTATTCCCTAACGCTAACAATTTAACCATGGAGCCGGACCTCCCGTCTACAGTTATGCTATAAATGATATAAGGAAATATTATAATTTATGTTATGATTCTATAGAATTGGTATGCACGAACACGGGTAATTCAACTTTTATTAATCAGATACACATTTCACATCTTCAATTACTATTCCAGCAAAACTCTCCAATATCATTTCATTGCATGTGTCAGTCATTAATAATTGCCCCAAATGCGTGTGACAGTCTTCGGCAGCAGGCACAGTTCCCATCCTCACCGCAAGATTCATCCATTGCATTCCTGACCCGGTCGAATGACTGGAAACAGGCTGTGGATTTCCATTATTAAAGCTGGTTTGTGCAAAGAGAATGACTGTGATGAAGCAAGGCAAAATATTGTTCGGGCAGAAATTCTGTCCATTTGCATGCTCTTGGAAAAGTTTGATCCATAAATGTCAAAGAACATTCCCCATCCACAATTGAAGTGGCGTAGATACAACTTTTAGTACCGGGAGTGTCCGAGGACATGTTCGGCTCATCAGGTGCAAATATTTTGATTCGACTCCTTTAGGCGACATGCGCGTCGTGATGAGTATGAAATAATGATGATGAAGACGACACATACAACCGGCCCCTGATGCCAGCGGAATTAACCAATGATGGTTAAAACTTCCGACCCTGCAGGGAATCGAATCCGGGAACCCTGTGTCCAAATATCAGCACGTTAGCCATTTAACAATGCAGCCGGACCTCCCGTCTACAATTATGCTCTAAATGATATAAGGAAATATTATAATTTATATTCAGATTCTATAGAACTGATGTGTTCGAACACGGGAAATTAAACTTTTATAGATTAGATACATTAACACGTTTAATTTCACATCTTCAGTTACTATTGAAATAGCAATTTCGACTATCGAAGACAAGCTTTCATACTAGTTAATACATTTTTTGCCATTTAATCTGTTTTAAAACACCCTCCCACCCCCATGGTTGGATATTATTTTATCAAACCATGCAATATGGACATTTTGTTTCAAGGACATTTCGGTTAAAATTATCTTTTAATAAGGAGGATATACTCATTCTGAACTTTTTAATGAAATGAAATGGCGTATGGCTTTTAGTGCCGGGAGTGTCCGAGGACAAGTTCGGCTCGCCAGATGCAGGTGTTTTGATTCGACTGCCGTAGGCAACCTGCGCGTCGTGATGAGGATGAAATGATGATGAAGACGGCACATACACCCAGCACCCGGGTCAGCGAAATTAACCAATTATGGTTAAAATTCCCGACCCTGCCGGAAATCGAACCCGGGACCCCTGTGACCTAAGGCTAGCACGCTAACCATTTAGCCATGCAGCCGGGCAACTTTTTAATTAAGGACGTGGACGTTATTAAACGGTGGATATTTCCGTATAAATGGCATTCTGAAAGTGGACCATGTATCTGATAAACGGTAGAAATACTGAAGTGGTTTTAAAATCGTGGCATCTTTATTTCATTGAAAATTAATCAACTAGTTTGAGTATGACTTATCTTGTGACCTAAAAGTGTGTCAGATATTTAAACTTTGGTGAGCCATTCCTTGTAGTAAACAGACATCAGTGCATTACTTCGGCAATATAGAGGAAAAATAAACAAGGGACGAACATATAACATTTGAAGTAATTCGATGACGAAGTGTTTCTCATTTATAAGAACAGCACTCTTCCCATAGATGCAGAAGTTTGTGATGGTGAAATTTCTTGAAACATCGGTTTTGAAACCAATTTAACACAATATTTCAGGATCGGTTGCTGTTGACAGATACTACAGTGGCTTCGAAGAAACGACGAGATAAAGGCATATCTATTTTCTTGAAATAAATCCCCCTGGATTATAAAGTGATTTTACATATCGAACAGTCCGCCTCTGTGGTGTAGTGGTTAGCGTGATTAGCTGCCACCCCCGGAGGCCCGGGTTCGATTCCCGGCTCTGCCACGAAATTTGAAAAGTGGTACGAGGGCTGGAACGGGGTCCACTCAGCCTCGGGAGGTCAACTGAGTAGAGGTGGGTTCGATTCCCACCTCAGCCACCCTGGAAGTGGTTTTCCGTGGTTTCCCACTTCTCCTCCAGGCAAATGCCGGGATGGTACCTAACTTAAGGCCACGGCCTTTTCCTTCCCTCTTCCTTGCCTATCCCTTCCAATCTTCACATCCCTCCACAAGGCCCCTGTTCAGCATAGCAAGTGAGGCCGCCTGGGCGAGGTACTGGTCATACTCCCCAGTTGTATCCCCCGACCAAGAGTCTGAAGCTCCAGGACACTGCCCTTGAGGCGGTAGAGGTGGGATCCCTCGCTAAGTCCGAGGGAAAAACCGAACCTGGAGGGTAAACAGATGATGATGATGATGATGATGATGATGACATATCGAATAGTCATCACGACTGTACCGCAACACGAGAGCAGAAGGATTCAAAACCTTCGAGGGAATGTTTCAATAATTCTTCATAAGTGAGAGAAATAACGCCTGCCATTGCATGGTAATTAGACTATTCCATAAATATTGATAATACTTAACGAATCTGACAAGGGGGCATTCCCTACTCGTCACCACCGATTTCGCTCAAATTTATAGAACATGCAGGGCATGGCTAGAAATGAAAGTAGGCCTACCTGAAGTGGGAACTCCAGATGGCCAAGCATATAGAAAATAAAAATAAACATAAAAATGTTGACGCGGCTCTCGCAGGGTATAAGCCACTTACGTTAGTACGCACGCCGAGCAGTTGTTGGCGTAGCGGTAAGAGCTTGGACTAGTAATACGATGGTTGTGGGTTCGGCTCTCCGTGTGGAGAATATTTTTCTCAATTTTTTATATCATTCATTTATTTTTATTTCATTTATTTATATACAAAAGTCATATAGGAGAAGGTATACTTGGATATCTCGATTAGATGACAAGAAATATCAAATTGATTATATAATGATACAACAACGGTACAGAAACTGCCTAAAGAATGCTAAATGATACCCAGGAGCAGACATTTATTCTGACCATATATTAGTTGTAGCAGAGGTAATGATTAAATTGAAAATAGTATGGAAAGGAAAGAAGGGAGAAGAAATTAATATTGAGAAACTGAAAGATAAAGACAAGTGTAGAGAACTAGAGGATGAGTATTGTAACAATAATACATTAGGAAATGAAACAGAAAATGTAGAAAGGAGATGGGAAACTTTTAAAAATGGGATAAAAGAAGCAGCTAAGAAAACGCTTGGAGTCAAGGAGAGGAAAAGGGCAAAGAAGGAATTGATAACATCAGAAATGATAAGTAAAATGGAGGAACGCAGGAAATGGAAAACAGTAAATACAGAAGAAGGAAAGCGTAACTACAGGAAGTAAAATAATGAATTAAGAAGAGAAACAGAAAAGGCAAAGAAGAAATGGTTGACAGAAAAGTGTGATGAGATAGAGCAACTGGAGAAAGAAGGTAAATATGACTTGATGTACAAAGAAGCAACAAATATAGTATTCAGAGAAAAGAGAAGGAACAACAGCAATAAGGAAATAGAGGCTACAGATGGCACAATGATATATGAACCCCAAGAAATAATGAAAAGATGGGAAGAATACATAGAATGGCTCTATGATCGGGACAATCGACCAAATGAAGAAGAACTTGAATTAGAGGAGGAAGATATGGTTAAAGAGGATGATAAAGGGGAAACCATACAGAGAAGAGAGATCGAAGCATCACTGAACGAGATGAAAAATAGAAAAGCAATGGGAATAGATGAGATTCCTGCTGAACTGTTAAAAGCGTTAAATAATGAAGGGAGAAAGGAGTTGATTGGATTATGTAATCAAATATACATGACAGGAAAATGGCCAAAGGACTTCAGTGAAATCATCTTAATCCCTATGGAAAAGAAAAAGAACAGCAAAAAATGTGAAGAACATAGGACATTGAGTCTGATTTCACATGCAGCCAAAGTCTTACTGCGGACGCTCAACAGAAGGATATATGGAAAACTGAATAACTTTAAAGGTGAAGAACAGTTTGGTTTCAGGAGAGGAGTTGGAACAAGAGACGCCATTGGACTTCTGAGGGTGATAGGAGGGAGGTACATAGAGAAAAACAGGAAGGTTTATGCTGTATTTATTGACCTTGAGAAGGCTTTTGACTGTGTCAGATGGGACAAATTGATGACAATCCTGAAGAAACATGGAGTTGATTGGAGGGATAGAAGGCTAATAAAGAATTTGTATATAAACCAGAGAGCAAGAGTGAGAATAGGAGATGAGTTGAGTGAAGAAATTGAATTAGGAAGAGGTGTAAGACATGGCTGCTCTTTATCACCGACACTGTTCAACATCTATCTCGAAGAAATAATCAATGAAAGTTTTAATGGAAATAGTGGAGTTTGTGTTGGAGGTAGGAGAGTAGAATGTATAAGATTTGCAGATGATATGGTTGTGATGGGAGAAAGCGAACGTGAAATGATACAAATGTTAGATAAACTCAACATGAAACTAGAAGAATATGGAATGAGAATTAATAAGAAGAAGACCAAAAGTATGATAATTGGAGGAAAAGGTAGAAGTTGTCATATTAGTATAGGAGGAGAAGAAATAGAGCAAGTCAGTAACTTCAAGTATTTGGGAAGTATGATCAGAGATATGTATTGCACAACAGAAATTAAGAAAAGAATTGCCATAGCAAAAGAAGGCTTTAGGAAAAAATCAAAATTATTTTGTGGACCACTAAACAAAGATTTGAGGAAAAGACTTGCTAAGTGTTACATTTGGAGCATAGCGCTGTATGGAGCAGAGACGTGGACATTGAGAAAGAAAGATGAGAGAAGATTGGAGGCACTAGAGATGTGGGTATGGAGGAGAATAGAACGAGTGAAATGGGAAGACCGGGTAAGGAATGAGGAGGTATTACGAAGAGTTGGAGAAGAACGAAGTATGTTACAAACCATTAGAAGGAGAAAAATGAACTGGATCGGACATTGTTTGAGGAGGGACTGTTATTGAAAGAAGGAATAGAAGGAATGGTGAAAGGCAAACGAGGAAGAGGAAGGAAAAAATATCAAATGTTGGACAATATCCAAGGAAATAAATATTCGGACATGAAAAACTTGGCGCAGGACAGGCAACAGTGGAAGAGGTTCATCCCATGACAAGACCTGCCATAAGGCAGAATACCTAGATAGATATAGATAATTGTAGAAAATTTGGAGTTGCAAACTTTCCCGACGTGTTCAAACAGGAATTCTTCTTTTTTCTCCTTTACTGGCTATCTCCCCTCGTTGGGGAATGTGCCATAAACGTGAATAGTCGTTTCGCTGTAAGATTCGTTTTTACCTGATAAGTGAAGGTTGCTCCTGGCGGCTGTACACAAACAATAGAATCTTGGCACAGGTAGAAAAAAGTCTGACAATGAAATCCCAATTTTTTACCTTTTCTGTGCCTTTTTCGTATAAATAAATAAATAAATAAATAAATAAATAAAATGAATTCTTCTCCTCTTTGCGTAATTGGAAAATGAATAATATAAAAGTTGACAGGGAAAAAAGTGTCCACACGAGGAGCCAAACCCACGACCAGGGAATTACTAGTCCAAGCTCTTACCGCTACGCCAACTGCTCGGCGTGCGCACTAACGTAAGTGGCTTATGCGGTGCGAGATCCGCGTCAACATTTCTATGTTTATTTTTATTTTCTATATGCTTGGCCATCTGGAGTTCCCACTTCGGCTACTTTCATTTCTAGCCAAGCCCTGCATGTTCTATAAATTTGAGCGAAATCGGTGGTGACGAGTAGAGAATGACCCCTTGTGAGCAATGATTTACAAGAAGGAAAGTCTTCCGAACTATACTACAATCAAAGACTCGGTTTGTATGTCAGGAAGGCTATATAACTTTCTTCTTGTTTTCTTCTTATCCTTCGTGTTGTTGTTGTTGTTGTAATTATTATTAAATATTTTTCCTCAGTTTGTAATTCAGAAGAAAAATGTGTACAGACACTACTCGAACACAGCACTTAGTAGCTTATACTTTTTCAACGTGAACGTCATGAAACAACAGGTGCTGAGAGATTTTAGCAGGTCTTGAAGATATTGTTAGTGAAAACATTAGATGCGTAATATTGTGAACGAGACATTAACACTCTTAAGTGATCTCTTTGTAAACTTACTATCCCATTTCCATATTTAAATGTGTATTCCATTACCTCCGTGAACGTTGCGTAATCTCAGTCGCTTTTCTGCCTTGCATTCGAGAAGCTGCTCTGCATATTCAAAGTCGTATATGAGCCTTGCGGAGTGTTTAGTGTTTTCTTATCTGCTCAGACACTTACATAAAGCTCCTATCCAAGGCCCACGGCTCTACGCTTCGTTGCAGGAGTACAACTCTTCACTAGAATATAACAGGTATACATGACTTCATTCATGTAATGGGGTGGTAATAGGATCTAATGCACTATTAAAAAAATAGGAACATATATTTTATCCGCTTAATGATCAAATGTCTACTACCCCTATGGGGAAAATAACTGTGAAGTACCCTGTTTAATCTAGGATTTCAAATGTATTCTTTATCATGAACTGGATCAACACAAGCGGATGCACTCTTTAATCAGTTCGATAAATTATGCCAATGATTAATATTGATATAAAAACCAAACTTAACGAACAGAAAGGGGTTTAAGTTCCACCTAAAGAAAATTGTGCCGATGTATTTCCACACCCATAGCACTGAATAAATACTACACCATTCAGTTTCCACGCTCGTTTTGATCGATACAGAACATCATCTTTTTCTGTTTGATATGAGCCACTGTGAACCACTAAATAACAGCATAAACACAGTGAGATTATATTAACATTCCTCTTCTATGTTCCCATAGTATTCCTTCATTTTGTCCTTTATTGTCTTTCTTTTTCTTCTAAAAATGCTTCTATAACATAATATTGTTACGTCTGTTCCATTACTCTATTTTTTTTCAGGATGACCCAATAAATGCACACACAGTTCTAATCAGCTATGAATGGCCACACTTACTAATTGCTGTCTATTTACAAGTCTCTCTTCCTTACGGCACAGCAAGTGGGCCGACCCGTTGCTATACCTGGAGACGATTAATCGTAACTATCACTTCCCCGAGTACAGTTGCCACATACGGCAGCTGTGTGTAGACTGCTGGATTTGAATACAGGGCTACGGGCTTCACAACACATGATGACTATTCCTTGGTTCGACTCCACAGATAGTCCAGTAATCCATACAGTCACAAGCAGTGAACAACTAAACAGCAACAGGTCAACAGTATTCAACAGCAGGACGATACTCGCAACAGAGAACATTAACACAGGTCCATTTTCCCTCACACTGACGATAGCAGCTTCCCTCGCTCACTCAAGGCGATACTCAGTCCACAGAAACACACATTACTCTCAGGTAGTACACAGTCTTCCGCTCCGTCTTGATGCAAGTGTAATGGACTAGTATAAATTGAAAACAATTCCCTAATCCGTGGGTAAATAGTAGAAATATCGAGCTCGATTAGT
This sequence comes from Anabrus simplex, assembly GCF_040414725.1. NCBI lineage: Eukaryota > Metazoa > Arthropoda > Insecta > Orthoptera > Tettigoniidae > Anabrus > Anabrus simplex. The sequence goes on from NC_090267.1 coordinate 290,502,917, forward strand.
AGGTTTTATTTTTATTATTATTATTATTATTATTATTATTATTATTATTATTATTATTATTATTATTATTATTATTATTATTATTACTTGTGAGATGTGGCTATGAAGTTGTTTACGTCTATTATTATTATTATTATTATTTACTTAGTTATGCACGGACTTTATTTGGTATAAATCGTAGTATTATTTGTGTGTTGTATGTGAGGTTATGTTACGACACTTCTTCAGTATGTATATTAATAAGAGTTTATTTAAATTAAGAACTCGTAATTAATAGAATATAATTTATTATTACCTGTATATATGATGTATAAATCCAACGCAATGTTGTGCAACACAGGGTAATACTCCAGAACAACCCACTTTGTCCTTTGTCAATAGAGGTTAATCGAACATTCGATCCATTTGTACATAGCTTATTGAAGACTCTAGAAATTACGAGAAAACATGTTGTGTCATACTCTTCTACAAGCCTAGCCAGGCAATGTATATAAAGAGGCAGTCTTGGGAGTTGGAGTCGAGTTGTTTTAGCGAGACTTGTAGTGGAAGTCGTTAGCCGAGTGTGTGAACCCATGTTGTGAATCGGTTGTGTTGGCAATCGGTTGACATGCCAATGTGGCAGTCTTCTTCTTCTTTTTCTTCTTCTTCGTAACAGTGTTTGTTCTAGATAGCAGTTCATTAGTGTGTGTATGTATATAATTTGTAAATAAAATAGTGTATACTATTGACAGCATTTCATGTGTGCGTCTTTGTGGTTACATCAGTCTCCAGTCGACCTACTCGCTGGCATCCCTGACATCACAACCACAGCTTCTGGTTCAGACATCGGTGGGACACTGGCGACAGCCGACAACTCTGTCGCTCTCAGGCCAGCCACCGAACCCTAACACACTGCGTGTCACACTGACTCAACCACGGAGTCCAACACTGAGTGACTGCCCACGGCTAGCCTCCCATTTTGTAGCTCGCGTAATGGGAGCCAGAACATTCTAGTTGAATCTCCAAGAAACTCACAGGTAAGCCAGCTGACGAGAACAGTACACGGAAATGCCGTCCCCACCCCACAAGCCATGATAATGAGACGATCATTCTCACTTGTAATAATAATATTGACAAGTAAGTTGATACTATGTAAAACTTCCGTACTGTGTTAGTATTGAAAATTGAGTACTTAATCTCCTTTAACATGTAGGCCTACCGTAGACGTCAACCATTCAGGTTAAAATACACGTTTATGAATGTACACACATTTGCAGACTGCGCTGGTCCCGATGGACACAAGATGTATTAAAAGCTTGAACTTTCTTGTCGAGAGAGGAAAGATTCACAGGCTATTTACTAAGGAATGTATGTGCGCTGTGAGCTCTCTGGTGAGGAAAGGCGGTACTTTTACTAACACAATTGGAGACTTCCAATCGAATTCATGAAGCATAGCAAATTTTCTGTTTCCTCCTAAGAAAGAGAAACATTCTCGTCCAATCTGGCACATTTCGAACAAAATAAATTACTGTAATCCTTCTACTCTGTTATTTAAAAGTTGATATAATAGACTAAATATACCGGGTGGTCCACCAGCCCCTTGCGACCCAGTTTTATGCATCCCTTGACATTTACTACAATTCTGAAAGACAGCGATCCCTCTCCCTATACCGGGGTAATGTAATGAGATGTGTGTTTACGGGCTAGAATTCAGCGGGAGTCGTGAGTGCCACTATTAATTCATTATGGGTACCTCGAATGAACGCGTAAAACGAATACAGGTGCGCAGAACACGTACTTTAAAACAGGAGGCGGACGCACAGACCGGGAGCACTATGCTGTGTAGGCTAGGAAGTGGGCGCCGTAGGTCAAGTGTCGCAGTAGCTCACATGGCAAGCGGGCGGAGAGATATGTGATAGTGGACAGTGCTCGAGGTAGGATGTTCGAACCCCACATAAGAATTTTTTAACAACCAGTTGCCTGGGATGAGATGCGGTTGCATACTTGATAGCTTCCAAGGACTGTTTTGTTTATTTAACAAAGTAAAATACCGTATGTATCGTATCTTTGGGTAAGGTGCTGGGTTGGACGAGGATGTGGAGATGATGGTCTGTGGCCAGTATAGACTGGGAAGTGGGCGCCGTAGGTCAAGTGTCGCAGTAGCTCACATGGCTATCGACAGGTAGGATGTGTGATAGTTGACACACCTCGAAGGGTTAGACGGTTCAAGTCCCAAACAAGGTATTTTTAAATCCAGTTGCCCGGGATGCGGCAAATTTGTGTACTAATTACCGATATTTTTCACTGACTGATTTGCTTATTTGGCTTGAAAAGGGCCGTTGGTATGGAGATGGGATGATGGAGGCCAGGAAACACGTGATATGATTTCAGTTATTCACGTCATTTAACGCAGCATCTGTTCGAACTGACGGCCTCCGGGGTCGATACAGAGCTACGTGCGATGTTGTAAGGAACGTCTGGTCCGTTGCAACACCTCAGGCGAAGGGGATCGGCATGCCTCGCTGATTATCTGTCTAAGGTGACAAGGATTGTCTGGCTCCTGTGCATACACCAGTCGTTTTACATGGCCTCACAGAAAAAATCCAGGGGCGTAAGATCGGGTGATCTGGCTTACCAGGGGACAGATTCTCCCCTCCCTTTCCATTTATCAGAATGCGTCGCATGGAAATGGTTCAGGACGACTACCGCCGCGTGCAGTGCAGTTCCGACATGTTAAAACTACATCCTGCAGCGGTCAAGGAGTGGTACATGTTCCAGAAACGCTGGTAGTTCATCTTGGAGGAACGGCAGGTAGAGTTGGCTGGTCAGATGGCCCTCACGGAAATGGGAACCGATGAGGTGATCACCCATGATTCCACACCACACCTTCACGCCTCACTGTACCTGAAAAGCTGTCTGTCGCACTCAATGGAGTTTATCCACATTCCAGCAATGCGTATTATGGCAATTAAGGGTTCTATTGTTGTGGTATCATGCTTCGTCCGTAAATATGACAGTCGATAGGAAAGTAGGATCAGCGTCGATATGCTGTAGGACCCACTGACAGAACGTTACCCGGGCATTGACGTCATGACCATGGAGCTAATGGTGTAAGTGCAGATGGTACGGGTGCAACCGGTGGGTATGCAATATACGCATAACAGACGCTCGGCTGATGTCCGCCTCTTGTGCAATGGCCCATGTGCTGCTATGAGGGTTACGCCGGATTGCGTCAAACACGACCTCTTCATTGTCAGGATACGTCACGGGATGATTTCAAACAGGCTGCGAACTTCCCAAGGATCCAGTATCCCGCAGGCGTCTTTCCACACTCCGAAATATCGTTCCTGTCGAGTGTCGTCTATCTGGATAGCGTTCCTCGTACAGGCGTTTTGTCTGGTATGCATTGTGTCTAGTTTCTCCACAGATAAGTAACATATCCACATACTCGTCGCTGGAATACATCTCGAGGCAGTGAATAAACTTTGTGTTGTAAATTGCTTCGAGTGAGTGGAGTTCGCGCAGTTAGATACTTACCTGCCATCGCATGATGTTATCGTTCCTATGGGGCATACTTTGCCCTACCTGTTGTCTACGAAGCTTGGAACATGTTCGACGTAGCTAACTGGCCACAGATCATCATCTCCTCATCTTCGTCCAACGCAGTACCATACCCAATGCAACGATGCATACGGTCTTTTACAAGATAAAATAAACAAATCAGTCCTAGGAAGCTGTCATGTATGCAACCTTACCACATCCCAGGCAACTGGCTGTTTAAAAAAATCTTGTGTAGGATTCGAACATTGAACATTGAATATTATCACTTGCATTTGTGTACTGGTACTATACTGTTATTTAGCGATATGATATAGTTAGAAGCCTCTCCTTCCGGGCAAGTTGGCCCTGCGGTTAGGGTCACGCAGCTGTGAACTTGTATCCGGGAGATAGTGGGTTCAAACCACATTGTCGGCAGCCCTGAAGATGGTTTTCTGTGGTTTCCCATTTTCACACCAGGCAAATTCTGGGCCTGTACCTTAATTAACGCAACGACCGCTTTTTTCTCACTCCTAGGCCTTTCCTCTCTCATAGTCGCCATAAGACCTATCTGTGTTGGTGCGACGTAAAGCAAATAGCAAGAAAAAGGAAGCCTCTCCACATTCTTTCTTCGATTTTATCTCCGCAAGAACTAAATTTAAGTTCAGAAACTAGCAACGGATCTATTTATACACTCTACACTACAAAGGATACCCAGAACTTGGATGTCCTTGAAGGTATGATATCTAATAACACAGGAATTGAGTCAATGCGTGCAGTAATCGTGGTAGCTAAGCGGTTAGCGTGCTTGGTTGCAGTATAAAGTGGTTGGAATTCAATTGCCAGCGTGGATGAGAACTTTTACTGATAAGGACGGTACATAATTGAGAGAGAGTAAAGTGAGCAGATGCATGAGAGCCACGCAAATTGTCATAGCGTCACCATGGTTCACTTTGACTTATAAGAAAACATCAGAATCATGATCGCACGATCAGAATAGAAACGGGAAATTACAAAGTTTGCGTAGTTGAGGGAAAGGTGAGAGGAGACGAAAGAAGGAAAGAGCGAAGAAGTGGGTTTCAGTATACGGGAGCTAATTCAGAATAGGGCCTCTGGGTAGCTAACCCGCTCTACAGATCCCCTTTTTTTAGAACAGTTCATATAAAGTCCCCCTTGTAATTAAGGCAGCTGGGGGTAATGGTAGTGATGTTGGCGAGTGTCGGTTGGAAGGGTTTACTAACAATAAGCATGAGGAAAGAATTATCTTCCTAAATAAAAAAAAGTTACAAAATTCATCTTCACAATTTTAAACCGAAACATGCGTCTCCAACCACAAATTACAATTATCATTGTAGAATACGGTGGTATTATTGTGTTTTGACGTAGGATTCAAATAAATTAAACTGAGCGTGGCACGTAGCCTTACGCCTCCTTTCGTAAAATATGATTATAGATTCGCACATCTCAGCCTGATTAAACAAATACGAACTAGTCGGTAAATAAACATAAACACTTGCTTGGGACTGGCATATACCCCTAAAAAGACATTGAATTTACAATCATGGGATCCACCCGGAAGAAACTGGAGAGGGAACAAAACCTAACAACCTCAAAATCAACACGTGCTGTAAATCCCTTGATCAACGACGCGTACAAAAACAATGGGCAAAAACACACCGGACAAACACACACAAGGTCAACATAAACACATACTGAAAAACATATACACGCATTAGACGTCCTTGTCTGGGGTCTTTGGACTCGAATGCAAGACGTTGTAACGTTCCAGACGTTACAGTGTAATTATGTTAATTTTATTATATGTAATTAATTAAGGAATTTAACGTCATGATATTTATCTTGGTATGTAATTGTATTATAATTCATGTTTAATCATTTGCTCACTATCATTTCATTACTTTGTAACTACGACTTGTAAACGAGGGCTGAATATCCTCATATTCACTTAGATTCTTGCGACATTAGTTTAAAATTAACTTGCAGTAGATTTCCTCTATCTTGCCACATCACCGAGGGAGAAGGAAGGACAAATTTAGACATCAAGTTCTGAGAAAAGCGAGCACGTGTTCAAGCGTGGTAACGTAAGCTACCGTATTTCGACCAGAATTATTCGAACTGATCAACGCCTATATTTTCAAAGGAGCGTCATGTTGCCATGGATACTGAGTGAAAGGACGAATAGAAGAACAGTTGATATCTTGGTTATGGCCCGTCAACTCTAATATCTGGAGTGGGGAGAGACGTGTCATCTGATTGGACCACGTGTAGCGACCTGTAATTAGCGCGAGAGAAGGTTATAAAAAGGCGTGCTGGAGCTCTTGGCTGGATTCTCTCTGCATTATTATTGATCTTCTACTGGACTTCTACGAGTTATTCTACATCTTCTACGTGATTTTCTTATTGAGCTTCTACTTGATTTTCTACTTGATTCTTCGTCTCGATACTTAGAAATTCTGAATGAGGGGTGTATAGCCACTCTCATCAGGAATTACGTACAGCACGGCTACAAGACCGGTTTGAACCAGTCTAAGTCAATAGATAGTTTTAATCTAGATAGAAATGAAACTTCAGAGAACATTTTCAGTAAAGTTGGAAGGATTCTTAATTGAGTATCCTCTCCATATAACCCAAGGTGGTTCTTCTAACTATGACTTAGGGCTTATCTCCAATATATGGGATAAAGCATAATAGGGAGTGTTAGTTTTGAAGTCATCTTCCAATTAGTGGTGGGTGCAATTTGCAAGGCAGGAATGGTACTTAGCTGCAGATGAAGAGATCTCAAAGACGACCGATGATGTTCCCGCTACAAGGATGGAAGCTTTCCAAGGACCAGCAGAACAAGACTACATGGTGAGCAAGCGAGTTAAAGATATTGCAAGTTTTCGCGAAGTAGAGTCATTCAATTTTTTGTTAAATTCATTTTCTATTTTTAAATTCAGTTCTCGTTAAACCGTCGTCATTTATATTAAATATAATAAATAATCTTTTTCTAGTTCACTTTAATCAATCTGCCTTAATTAGCCTTTTGATTTCTAATTCTCCTGCTTAATGATTAGTGCACTATCACCCCACCCCTGTGATAAGAGTCCGTCCAAGCTTGATTATAAATTTTTATCTTTAAGTCCTCAACTTAAAGATTGGCGCCCTTTGCTTGCTTGGTTGCATTTCTCGTTTGATGATTGTTCTCCGAGAGGGGAAGTCACAACGTCTAGGGCTCTGGACGTCAACTGCCGTGTATTATGCACGGCGGGTGATCGCCGGCTAACTTAGCAACCCCTGGTCAGCTGTAGAGAGAGAAAGTGAACGGCGAAATATTATTACCCGCAAACATAACTAACATACCTCGGTCAGGATAACGGTTTTGTGTGTACACCCCATTCATTCATTGCGGCTCATTCGGCCGATCTCAACAGTCTTTACCTGCGTTTGGAGACAGCAGACCTTTCCCCTTTCGGCTTTCGAAAGCATTATCGTCTTTCCACACGTTGTCAGGGAGGCGGGTCTCTGAGCTAAACTTACATCTCATTATGGCTCATCAAACTGTGTCCCAATATTATGCCGCAATTAGGTCTCACATCAACCTGTACTCAAATACATAATTCGCATCTCTTATGAAGATAGCCTGACCTCTTAACGGTTTCTCACACCTCGCATCTGGAACACACAGGTTCGAATCTAGGCTCTCTCTTGGCCTATTGTCGCATCCAAGCCTCCTCGGGCCACTTTCACACATATCTCACACACACAAATCTCGGCTCTTTCTGGCCATGCATCTACTCTAGGTTCTCATCCCACACACACAGGCACGGATTAGTCTGTTGCAGTATCTTATAAAAGACCCTATCTGAATCACAACGATGTGAATATCTCTCTGGTCTCGCTGCAAGCTGAAAACCATGCCCAATGTGTAATCATGCACATCCTAAAACTGTTAATTATGTCGTCTCTTCCACGTTCGAAATCTCTAGGGGTAAGTGAACCTCCAACTCATTTTGATGACTTTGATATCAGTATAACCCTCGCGTCCATACATGGCACAAAATATATCTACATACAAAATCTCGTAATCATTACCCTCATACCAACTAAAACAAAGCTAATAAAACACATGGCTGGCGCCTGCCGTCAGCCCCAAGCTTTTATTTCAATCTACACTTGAAATAAACACGCTTAAGGCATTTTAAAATTAAGTTTTAAATATTTGCATTACTGGAAATCTATAGCTATAAGTCAAGCTTAAATGCAGTTCATCTCATCTGAAATCCTCCGTCATTGCCTCAGCACGCCGTCCAGGTCTGCGTTGTGTAATTAGCACATTCTAGTGCTATGTGCACTGGATCCTGAAGCCTGGCACTCGAATCCTGGGAATGTCATTACAGATGCCGTCTTCTTCTTTGTCGATCCTCGGCAAATCCTGGAAATTAGATGGTGAAGTATGACACTTCTCTTCACTGCCTTGTATGTGTTCGCGTACAATGCCGCGACCTAGGCCACATGTTAGTAACTTAATCTCCTACTTATGATATTAGTCCGACCATGAGTAGAGCCTATTATGGCAATGATACCCGGTAACGACAAGTCCGTATGGCAGTCAACTTACGCGTACCGCACCTAATTGAAGACCTCGATCTAGTTACGATATTTATTTACTCACAGTAAATGCTCGGGTGAGCTAGTGTACTCCCTAACTATTGCTGTCTAATCACTTTTTAGAGGCACATTGTCTTGAAGTTGGATACGAGCGTCACGCACTATACACCGCTCTTTCAACAACTAGCCTCCAACTCACGCGGCTGTCTACCTTATATAGTATCTTCCAGTTTTCGTTGGGCTGGGTGTTTCCCGCTCTCACTAGAGATTGTCTTTTTTTACCGGGCGTCCCTTTTCAACGGTTGTTTGAACTTAAGTAAGGAAACCTTTAACATGCCTACTTGTCATAGTTATGGTGTAAATAGTGCTCCATAATTCCAATCAATATATTCGAGTGTTTTACATTCGCCGAAACTTACACTCGTGTGGAAATAAAACCTCAGATTAACACGCTATTAGGCCTGGAGTGCTCAGATTCAGTTACGTGTTGTTGGTACTATTGAAATGGCGTATGGCTTTTAGTGCCGGGAGTGTCCGAGGGCATGTTCGGCTCGCCAGGTGCAGGTTTTTCAATTTGACTCCCGTAGGCGACCTGCGCGCCGTGATGAGATTGAAATGATGAAGAAGACAACACATACACCCAGCCCCCGTGCCAGCGAAATTAACCAATGATAGTTAAAATTCCCGATCCTGCCGGGAATCGAACACGGGACCCCTGTGACCAAAGGCCAGAACACTAACCATTTAGCCATAGAGCCGGACTGTTGGTACTACTGGCATTAAGTGACAAATTCAGACATCTTTGTCTCTGTCTCGCGATCTCCTTTCTCTTATTCTGACTCGCTTGGGGACGCTATGTACGGTGTCTTCACGAGTAAGTTCAAAATAAAACTTGCTTTCTCTTGGAGTTTCCATGAGTAACCGCAAGGACTGCAGCATGCGCTACGGGGTTTGCCTCCCCCAAAAGCGCGGAGTTTGGGCTCCGTATGGAGCTATATACGAATATTTGAATTTTTTATTAACATAAAATGAAGATATTTGGACCGCAATATGGCGATGAGGCAAAATACGTTCACAGCTATTTTAATAGGAAGATAATTAACAGAACCTCAAATTCCTTTTTTGAGAAACAGGAATTAGCAGAAGTGCTCTTGTATACTCTTTTACTTCCTCACAAGTTGGTCTTACTATGTTTCTTATTAATATCATCTGTCAAAATACGTAATCTCATTGACAGAAACATAGAAATCTGTACGGTCCCTCTGTTATATTATAATTAAATGAAATATTGAACTTAACGTACTTAAAGACGGTTGTACGATATTATCTTCAGCATTTCCTTTATTAAGAAAGTAGTTACCGGTACTGCGTTTCTGAAAGGTTACTTCAGCACGTTGATAAACGTTGAATGCCTCTTTAGTTGAGTAGGCCTACATTAAATTATGTTTGCCAACTGTTGTTATCCATTCATGGCTATGGGTTCAGAGGCAAACATACTCTTCATATTCTTCAACAAGGGTGATGTTCTTAGCTACTTTAACTAGTTTATGGCTAATCCATGTAGCTAAAAAGTACAAAACCGGGCGAGTTGGCCGTGCTGTTAGGAGCGCGCAGCTGTGAGCTTGCATCCGGTAGTTAGTGGGTTCGAGCACCGCTTTCGGCAGCCCAGAAGATGGTTTTCCGTAAATTCCCATTTTTACACCAGACAAATGCTCGGGCTGTACCATAATTAAGGCCACGGCCGATTCCTTCCCACTCCCTGGCCTTTCCAATCCCATCGTCGCCATAAGACCTATCTGTGTCGGTGCGACGTAAAGCAAAGTGTAAAAAAAGCACAAAGTACAAAGTGATGGTGGGTGGTGGTGATTATTAAGAGGAAGTATAACTGGGCAACTATCCGCTATTAACACTAATCAGAGGAGGGAAATAGGGAAGGGATTCGACACTTCGGAAAATGAAAGTATCGGCCATAGAAAGACAAAGGTCACGAAGATTTTGAAAATGAAAGACTCTCTGGGCCTCGAACTCTCTAATGTCGTCGGGGTCGGAAAATAATAAGAGTTGATCAAGGGAGGTCGGATGGGATAGAAGAACGTGAGGAGCCTGGCACAAGTAAGTAGAAGCAATGAGGGGACTCAGCCAAGGGCCCCGCTCCACGCTCCCAAGTTAAGAACCCATAGGGCCCCTTTTAGTGGTCTCTTACGAGAGGCAGGGGATATCGTGCATGTGTTCTGTCCCCCTCCCACAAAATGGTGCAAAACGGACAACACTATTATGTTTATGCCAACACCATTTCAAAATTGCTGATCATAATTTGTATGGCTATAGTCTTCAGAGTAATACTCACCACCACCACCACCACCACCACCACCACCACCACCACCACCACCATCATCATCATTATCATCATCATTATCAAAAGTAGAAGAAGAAGACAGAGCAAATGGCTGTGCGGTTAGGATCACGTGGCTATCAACTTGCATTTGGTAGATAGTGGGTTCGAACCCCACTGTAGTCAGCCTTGATGATAGTTTTCCGTGGTTACCCGTTTTCACATCTGGCAAATGCTCAGGCTATTCCTTGATTAAGGCCAAAGTCGCTTCCTTCCCACTTTTAGCGTGTCCTATCCCATGGTCACCGTGTGGTGCGACGTAAAGCAGATCGTAAAAAACGAAGAATACGGTACTTAGGCATTATGTGGATATTGGGCTACACTTATCATTCGAAGCAAAATTATCACTTTAATAGGAGTGCTATAACACTTGTGGTAGATAACTGCGAATCAGTTTGTAATAGGCTTCATTATCTTTAAACTCTGTGGGTGCGGGTGGTACAATAACACCCATGGTATCCCCTGCCTGTCGAAAGAACTGACTAAAAGGGGTCCCTGGGCCTCTTAACTTGGAAGCACTGGTTGGCGACAACGAGACCCTTAGCTGTGTCATGGTATTTTTCGCTTAATTGTGCCAGGCGCTTTGCTTTAATATTTCGTAAGCGAGCTCCCTTGGATAGTTAACTCGAAAAAGAAAAGGTCTGTACAGTCCCTAGTACCCTTTTTGCTTCTTTTTTAAAAACTAACTTTATTTGGGAGGATTCCTAGAACAGTTTAAAGACTTGGGTGGATTAGGAACATTTTTGGTATGGAATTCCACTTGAGTGTTTACGTCCATCTACCCTCTTCTGTTCAAACTGCGATTCATCAACAATATGTCAGAAGAAAATACATAATGAAGCCCACATATATATAAAAAATATTGTTCATATAAACATGATATTCTTCAGGAATAATTTCAATGTAATAACATACTAACCTCGTACAAGACTGAATTATGAAATGTACAGTAGGTTGCCATTTATCACGCCTGGAATGTTGTACCGTACCCACTGAAATTACCATAGCTCATCAGTGGAAAGCGAAACACTCTAATCCCGCCAGTTGTCATATTCTGACAATTTGATGTAGTGCAGTATTCCATTTTTCTTAAAAATGGAAGCATATCTCACATTATCACATCGGGCTCGCCCACATTATAACGATGCTTAAGACTCAATGTGGATTGTGGTATCGTCTCCAAATCTTCCTAGACTGACCTTGTGATCATATACCGCTGCTAGCGTTGCTCTGCAGCAGACCCATGCCTTTTGGGATATCAGCGAATAATGCTGACCGTTACGCTATGGAGGTGGACTTTTTTAAATTAAGATATTAGAACACCAACTCATTACAATTCATCCCTTTAGAGACTTTTTATATTTTTTTACAAGTTGTTTTCCGTCGCACCGACACAGACAGGTCTTATGGCGACGATGGGACAGTAAACGGCTAGGAGTGGAAAGGAAGCGACCGTGACCTTAATTAAAGTACAGTCCCAACATTTGCCTGGTGTGAAAATAGGAAACCACGGAAAACCTTCTTCAGGGCTGCCGAATACTGGATACTGGCCGTACTTAGGCGACTGCAGCTATCGAGCACGGTACTTTAGAGCCTATGCAGTATCTGTAACAGTGCGTCTTGGAAAAATAATGCTCTTGATTTTAGCACAACAAATATAGACTAATATGTTTAATCCTTCAATGCGCAATTTATTATTTTCTCTTAAAGATGATGGTTTTTCATTCCAAAAGTAATACATTATTATCAGAAAAGTATTTAAACAATTATTTGTCAAAACGAACTTTTATTTATTTATTTATTTGGATCAGTCAAAATATAAAGAGTTTTGAATGTTTTACGTACCAGTATATGCAAAGCTGTACAATTACTGTAGCTACTGTCACACTTCAATCTTAGGGATGTTCTGGCTCACGAATTCTCTGAGGTAAACATCATCTTATTCGCTTCCCCTTAACTGTTTAAAGTCTGCACTTCACTCGAGCTGATTAGCAAGAAAATCATAAATAAACGTAGTTCAATTTTGCTACACTAGCGACACCTAGCGTGATCGTCTGCAAGGTAGAAATAAATGTACATTTGTACATTTGTAAAAATTGTAAAGCAATTATAACAAGCAAGTACATTCTCCTATGCACGTTTGCAATGCTGTGCATTTAAGGGTTAAAGGAATTTGCGGCTTCCATTGACAGATACCACATTATTTATGACAGAATACAGTACTGTATGTGTGTGTTTTAATAGGAATATTTTGGGGCAACTTATTGTAACCTCAAGTTCATAAAGAAATATCAGGTTAGATTAGATTTAATTAGGCCTATACTTCATTCAATAACATTAGACTTGATCATAATTTTTGATTGTTTGCAGTTTTACGATGCACTGCAAGGAATGCTGTTATCATTCAGATAAAAATCACGTAGCATACACCAAATTAAACAATTATATGCTGTAATACTAAAAATGTCCGGCTCCTTGGATGAATGGTCGGCGTAGCAGCCTTCAGTTCAGAGTGTCAAGGATTCGATTCCCGGCCAGGCCGGTGTTTTGAACCACGCTTATTTGCTTAAAGGTGTATATCTCGTGTTCGTCTTGTTACACATCGTCATTCACACCCAAAATATCACACTACTAACCACCGCAGAAACACGTAATATTGAATACGCAGGATTGTCGACGAGAAGGGCATCCGGCTGTAAAACTAAGCTAAATACATGCTAGTATCAACCCCAAATAACTGGGTAAAATGTCAAGAAATGATAAGAAGACGAAATACTAAATTTCTGATCAGACATTTGTGCTTACTTTGGCTTTAAAGATATAGTTCAACAGGTTGCAATGTTGACCAAGAAATATTCTCTTCCAATGCTAAGAATTTATTTTCATACTTTCTCCTGAGATTCGTAAATGTTTGGAAATATCTGCAATAATTTGTGAATATTCTTTTCTAAACCTATTTCAGACCCACGTTATATGGTATGCTTTGCCATTATGGAAGTAAATACATTGAGAAACAATGGTATTAGATTAAATCAATAAAGCTTACAAATGCTCCAATTTATAACTTATAAATAGTTTGTTAATCCCGAATTTAAAGCAAAATTACCTCTAAAGACTGAAATACTTGATATATACTTGGACAATTATGTTCGTAAAATAACATTTTACTTCATAAAAATGCCTACATTTTATGAATGAAAGAATATGATTTTACCGCCAGCAAGCCACTGTGTCCTGCAGTGGACACATGATCCATATTGCCGTACACTCGCAACTTTCGTGTTCATTTATCAAGTTGCATCGGAGCAGGCTAGTGTAAAATGGGTCTTAAACATTTTATTTTGTAGCTGAATGGCGCAGGCTAACCAAAACGGATGTGGTAAACTGTCCGGAGGGAACAACAATGGCGGCAATAATTATTCCCGCCAGCCGCTCTCCGCAACAATGGTCAAATGTCACCTGTCGCCCTCGCACCCACTTTTGTTTCCCGGCAGAGCGCTCTGTCTTTCTAACAAATGACTGTGACAGAGCGCAACGGGAGGATGTACAGAAGGACGCGGCTGTAACAGTCTCGAACTCATATACCAGTATTCTCTCATGCGATTTAGTCATATCTTTGGGATGGTAATTTGTTCACTTGTTAGAGCAAAGAAACCTACAATATAATTTTACGTTCTACGACCATTATACTGTAATTCTTTTCTCACAATTTTACACAATGTTCTCAATTTAATTTCGCCCATGACCATCTATGGAGTGAAAGATGCTCATTATCTGTTTTTAATGTTGTGAGAATTATGTAACAGTCGTGGGAGTATTCTGTACACTTTCCGCTTAAAAGCACTTACAGCGTGTAAGTCTGCCAGATGGTTCTCATACACAGTGTATCCGTGATGATGTTACAAGCTTGCAGGGATGGTGGAGGACGGCAAATGGATCAATTTGAGATGAGGAACCGTGGTCCGGAAACGATAGAGTCGAAAGTTACTAATAAACAAATTTTTTAACGTCCGTCCGTTCTTAACAGACGCCGGGATGTCGGAATTTCGTCCCGCAGTAGTTTTTTTTTGCTAGGGGCTTTACGTCGCACCGACACAGATAGGTCTTATGGCGACGATGGAATTGGAAAGGCCTAGGAGTTGGAAGGAAGCGACCGTGGCCTTAATAAAGGTACAGCCACAGCATTTGCCTGGTGTGAAAATGGGAAACCACGGAAAACCATCTTCAGCGATAATTAGAAATATGTCCTTTCTGAAATGATGTAATACGTTTCAAAAGTATAATGCCAGTCACAGACATGTTTACATGTTTAAATATATCTCAAAAACTGAAGATGTTACAGTCGTGGTAAATGGTATTTGGAAGCTCTTTTAAAGAAACGGGTACTGTTTGTTTTTGGAAAATTCACTTAAGTGGGGAGTGTGAAAAAAAGTAAAAAATTGAATTCTTTTTCTGGAGAAACTGAAGGTTACAGACGTGGCTGCTTCCTTCCCACTCCTAGCCCTTTCCGGTCCCATTGTCGCCACAAGACCTAAATGTGTCGGTGCGACGTAAAGTAACTTGCAAAAAAAAAAAAAAAAAAAAAAAAAAAAATACCAGGAGTACCTAGTTACCTTTAGTGGATCGAGCAAGTGGCTGCATGGTTTGGGTCACATAACTGTCAGTTGCATTCGAGAGATATTGGGTTCGAATCCCACTGTCGTTAGTCCTGAGGATGGTTTTCCGTAGTTTCCCATTTTCACACCATGCAAATGCCGGGGTTTACCTTAATTAAGATCACGGTCGCTTCCATCCTACTCCTACCCCTTTCCTATCCCACCGTCGCCCTAAGACCCATCTGTGTAAAGTAAGTAAATAAATAAATAAATAAATAAATAAATAAATAAATAAATAAATAAATAAATAAATAAATAAATAAATAAATAAATAAATAAGAATTCAGGAGAATCATATTTTAATCTATATATATATAATAACCGTTCCCGACTGACTGACTGACTGACTGACTGACTGACTGACTGACTGACTGACTGACTGATTCATCATCGCCGAGCCAAAACCACTGAATAGAATTAAATGAAATTTTGTGGATACATTCATATTAACATGGAGGTGCTCGCTAAGAGAGGACTTTTGGATATTCCGTCGCTAAGGGGCTGAAATTTTAAAATAAGTATATCTGTATCTCAAAAATTCAAAAGTTTACAACGTAAAAATTGGTATTTTGAATCTCCTTTAAAAATAAGGAAACACGTATTTTTGTTTTCGGGAAATCCCATTAAGGGGGTGAAAAAGGGAAAAAAGGGGTTGAACACCTTTTATGAGGAGACTTATATCTCAAAACCTGAAGACGTTAAAGACATGAAAATTGAAAATAAAGAAAATAAAGAAACACGTATTTTTGTGTTTTTGGATAATCCGATGAATAGGGGTGAACAGGAGTGACAAATGGGGGGAATTTTAAAAAAGACTATATCTGCATATTATCTCAGACACGTAACATATTACAGAGTTGAAAAATGGTATTTGGAATTTCCTGCAAACGTAAAGAAACATAAATATTTTATTCCGAAAATCCACTTAAGGGGAACTGAAAAAGGGGGTGAATTTTTAAAATTAGCGTATCTACAGTATATCTCAAAAACTTAACATGTTGCAGACGTGAAAATTGGTATTTGGAACCTCCTTTAAAAATAACGAAACACGCATTCTTTGGTTTTCGGAAAAAACCTTAACGGCGTGGGGGGGGGGGGCGGGTGAAAAGTATGAAAAATTAGTTGAAATATTTGTAAGAGAATGTACATATACGCCAAAAAATCTAAGGATGTTACAAACTTGAAAACTGTATATGGAATCTCCTTTAAAAGTAAAGAAACACGCATTTGCTGGAGGAATCAACATGGTAGGGGGGGGGGGAGTAGGGGGATGAAAACGGAGATGAATTCATTTTAGGAGGATAAATATATCTCAAAAACTGAAAACAGTCGTGGTAAATGGTATTTGGAAGCTCTTTTAAAGAAACGGATACTGTTTGTTTTTGGAAAATTCACTTGAGTGGGGAGTGTGAAAGGAAGTAAAAAATTGAATTCTTTTTCTGGAGAAACTGAAGGTTACAGACGTGGAAATTGGTATTTGGAATATCCTTTAAAAATAAAGAAACACATTTTTGGGGGGGACCAACTTAACGGGCGTGGGTGGAGTGAAAAAGGAGGTGAAGTCTTTTCATGAGGATACTTATATCTCAAAAACTGAAGATGTTACAGACATGAAAATTTGAATTTGAAATTTATCTCAAAGTAAGGAAACACGTAATCTTTGTCTTTGGAAAATCCACTTAAGGGGGTGAATTAATTGAAAAATTAGTTGATACTTTGTATGAGGATACATATATCTCAAAAACTAAAGATGTTAAAGAAAGAAACATGAATGTTTGTTTTCAGAAAATGCACTTAGAGGGGGTGAGGGTGGGGGAAGGACTAATCAAGGGATCGAATTATTTTTATGGGTATACTTACGTATATCTCAAAAAATGAAGATGTTACAGATGTGGGAATAGGTACTTGGAATCTCTTGAGAGAAGACTGTTTCCCACATGTACATTTCTACGTCGCAGGGTTGTCTTAGGCCCAAAAGGTAATACCACAAACATGGTTTACAAAGAATTTCTGGGGGTAAATGAAGCTCAAGTTTTGGGTGAGTTTCTATACTTTAATAATTTTCAGATAATGCCGAGGAACGATTACTTTGATCAAATTACGAAATCCACGGGAGTGAAGCCGCGGGTAATTGCTAGTAATAATGATAAATGTACAATTCTGCACAACATCACTATATTATTTTTACCGCCGCGCACCACTGATCGTCTGAGAAAAATAGTAGGGCCTAGTTAGTTGAAAGAAAGGAGAGCATCTCTACCAGTGCCGGGGTGGGAGGAGAGCAAAGTTATTTTAACTCCTCCCATGACTGTACCACTAGCTTACGAATGCCTATAAAATTTAGTCATGGACAGAGATCAGACTACCGAAATATCACAGCGGTTAAATAAGAAAACAAAGTAGTTTACCAATAAATAATATTAATAAAAGTAATTAATTGACTATATTGAGAGAAATATTCCTTCAAAATTGTTGATCTTACTTCAGTACATTCTCAAAATGATATTAACCCCAACACTGTAGGATAGTTTGAAGTAGTTCTAACAATCTGTGCATAATAATAGTAACAACTCAGAATATTCCCCCGGTACCCGCACCTATTCCATAGTACCTGGTATCCCGACACTTGAGACCTCACTTGATCATTTCCCGTAGCTTGTGAACATGGATGTAATAACGAGAACTCTCTCCATGCTGTTAACGGAACGGTTGCGGGCAGAGCCTCCGATTCAATAATAATAATGTTATTTGCTTTACGTCCCACTAACTACTTTTACGATCTTCGGAGACGCCGAGGTGCCGGAATTTAGTCCCGCAGGAGTTCTTTTACGTGCCAGTAAATCTACCGACACGAGGCTGTCGTATTTGAGCACCTTCAAATACCACCGGACTGAGCCAGGATCGAACCTGCCAAGTTGGGGTTAGAAGGCCAGCGCCTTAACCGTCTGAGCCACTCAGCCCGACTAGCCTCCGATTCAACTGCGATTGATTTTCGGTGGGGCAATTTTAAATTATAAAACCCGCTGACATTGTTAATAGTAATTTCGTTTAGCTATTTGTAGCCTGGTGCAGCTCTTGTAAGGCAGGCCCTCCGACGAGGGTGGGCGGCATCTGCCGGGTGTGGGAAACTCGGTGTTATTAAAGTGGATGATGGTGTTATTTGTGGTGTGAGTTGCAAGGATGTTGGGGACAATACAAATAGTCAGTCCCCTAACCAAGGGAATGAACCATTTCGAGTCAATTGTATTACAAGTATTCAAATGGAATGAAACATATAGAGGCACCGGCACTTGAATTAAAATTGTACATTAGGATTCAATTCCAACCGCAATTGAATGGGTAATGTTTATACTGATATACTGGAGAAGACAAAAAATCTACACTTTCGTGTTGCAGCATTCTAAATGAAGGATGTGGATTTTTGCGTAAAGAGAAAATTTATAATTTCAGTATAGCAGAATTGCATTGTGTTAAAAGAAATGTTTCAATATTCTATACCAAAGAAGTAGGAGTTGTGTATCTTACGATAAGAGGTTATTCTCAGATAGGCTAAGCCAAATAATATTTATTTCCATAGAGAAAAATGTTCTTAGTTCTTCCGCGAAAGAGGGAGAATTCCTCTCCAAATTTATTTGTCCAGCTGTGGAAAATGTTATTTCTGCTGGAACAGATGTTTCAGTGACCATATCACTTATTCCGCTGTTTCTGATATATCAAGGAATCAGTCGTCGACATGCCTGACTTTCTAAGCGTATGCACCTCTCTCAGCAGAAAGCCAACTGAACTGTTACCAGTTGACTCGACGGATGTAACTGTAAACATAAACTGGCTTTGGTGGTGGAGGCATGTGAAGCGAATGAAGGAGGATAGGTTACCTAGGAGAGCAATGGACTCGCTCATGGATTGAACGCTGAAAGATATATTTGACTTTCTTCTTTGTTTACGTGCCTGTAATTCTAAGGAAGGTTGATATGTGACTGCATATAATACTTATAATCTTAGATAAAACCTACCAAGTAGGTATAACTAGACTACTTTTCATGATTTTATTTTTATTTTCCCCAGTCCTTATCACAAAAGCCAACTAAGTCACTGCCCATTGTGTAATGTTACTTATAACTAAAAACATTAAAAAGGAACAAAGAAATACACATAGTTATCTTAGAAATATTTTAGAAAACATACAGTTATTATACATACATACTTCAATATTATAGACCGTTATACCTTTCAGTGTTCAGTCTGCAAGTCTCTGTGCGTTAACTAATCGTGTACACAATTTTGTATCGGCAACCAGTTCTGTGACCAAGTTTAGTTCGCCACCTCCTTTAATCACCAAAAATGGAGTCTAAGAATCTTCACCTTGTTCTGCCTCTACTTGTCCGAACCTCCTCTTTATTACCTCCTCAACTAAGGTTGGCGACAACAAGGGCATCCGGCCGTAAAAATATCATGCCATATAAACACATCTCACCTCATCCCCGACCCCGTATCAAGAAATGGGACTAAGAGGCAGACAGACAGACAAACCGTTCATAGAGCCAAGTATGTTTATTCTTACAAGGTTCGTGTGCAGCAATATGAATAATGGAAATGGTTTACAACAATGTTTGCAACGTTCGATGTGATATGTGAGTGAAGTTCGTATTTTTTCAATATTTTGACCATAACATATTCATTTTCAGTCCTAAAAGGGGACTGAAAACAAGTCGTAAATATCTGACACTGACTTAACAGCGAAATATGATGTATTTAGGGAACATCATATCAGAAAGCAGATACCATCTCCTGTAGATATTAGGCCGATTGCCAGGGAAAATTGAGAGAAAACATGGTGCTGAACACAGAAGAACATGGCTAGGCGAGAATAACGAGTGGACAGAGATCAACAGTGTTTGGCTGCTTTCCTATGTGTCACATGGCAGAAGAACTTTGCCATGGTGACCGCAAAGTCCAGGGAACCGTATTGGTCACGCAAAGAAGAAGAGATTCCAAATTGAAACGTTAAAGTGGACCGTTATGAGAGGGAATAGGATACCCAGAACCGAAGTATCATTGTCCATATACATTTGGAATTACTTCTTTTCTCTCCTCAAAGCGAAATGAAAACGCATTAACTTCTACTATTCAATGCATATTTCCTCTGGTCATCTCGTGCATTCATCAAAGACAGTAGCCGGGTGAGTATGAGCTGATATGCCTTTTAATCAGTTTAACTGATTTTGTCCTTAGTCCACCTTGACAAATATCGGCTTCGGGGTATGGATGTTGGTTATAGAAGGACATTTATGTTGGAAAATTATTTGCTTCTCATCGAAGACTATTTCAAATCAAACAGGAACGCAATGCAAATGATCTCACCGGACAAAGAATTATTCACCCTAGTGCACATGCATAGATGGATTGTTAAGCTTATACAGATTGCTCAACCGCACGCGCACTGCATCTACGTGAGCGATCAGTGAGACATTGATGTTTCGAGCGGACACTGTATGTCAACATGTAAGGATGTGACAGAGTGGGAAAAAGGGGCAATCGTGTTTGGCCGTGCCCTCGGCCATACGGTGCATGGAGTTGCTGAATTTTTTGGTGTTTCGCAGCGAACTGTTCAACGTGTCTACAAGCAGTGGTGTACTACACGTGGCCACGAAATACGACATCAGAATTGTGGTGGGAAAACAATCCTGACTGAGAGGGATCGGAGAGGCGTTTCACGACTTGTGAATCAAAATCGCTTCCAAACCCAACAGGAATTGCTGTAGTCAGTGAATAAAGGTCAATCCAAACCTGTCAGTGAGAGAATATTGCGATGGGAACTCCATGCAATGAACATTTGGAGTCGGCCACCTCGCAAGAGACCATTGCTCACACAGGCGCATAAAACCGCGCGCCTTCAATGGGCCAGAAATCGAACGTGGACAGTAGCTGACTGGCGGAACGTAATGTGGTCTGACGAATAACGTTTTTCCCAGTATTC
Organism: Anabrus simplex; assembly: GCF_040414725.1. Lineage (NCBI taxonomy): Eukaryota > Metazoa > Arthropoda > Insecta > Orthoptera > Tettigoniidae > Anabrus > Anabrus simplex. The sequence goes on from NC_090267.1 coordinate 290,524,068, forward strand.
CAATGACTCATGTCGTCGATTGCACCAAAGGCTAAACGAAGCATTTCATCCTGGATGTGTGCAAGGTCAGGTTCAAGCCGTAGGTGGGACTGTGATATTTTGTGGGTGTTTCTCGTAGTCTATCATGGATTGGGCTCGCTCACTGAGGTGACCACTAACATGAAGCAGGATATTCATTTAAACATTCTGGATGATCAGACGTTGCCTTTCAATCAAGATCTGCATGATGAGTATACTATTGATACCCCGATTTTTCAAGATGGCAACAGCAATGTTCATCAGGCTGAACGCATATGTGACTGGTTTTATGAACACTCCCGCATCCTATTACATCTTGATTGGCCTACATAATCACCTGACTTGAACTCCATTGAAAGTCAGTAGGACATTTTGGAACCGCTGGTAAAACACCGACATCAGTATCCCCGCAATGCGGATGCGACGTACCTGCACAACCTTGTGGACTCACTTCCTAACCGAATTCAGGAGGTTATCAAGTCCAGAGTCGGAGTTACAAGGTATTAAATGGTACTTGTAATGATTTCTTCAGGGGTGACAAAATTTCTGTCCGGTGAGCTTACTTGACATCTGGTAATCATTTCATGTTGAAAAGAATATCTTAAATGAGAAGGACGAATCTTAGAAAAATTAACGACCTGCGTAGGGTACGATCACCACTTATGAGGTTTTTTTTTTTTCCAAATGTCAACAAATATTTCCTTCCTGGCCAACATCCACATTTTCAAGCTCATATTTACCAGTATGAACTGCTACACAGAAATTTATCTCTGAGGACAAAATCAGCCAAATATATTCGGAGGCACTTTATCCAAGCATAACCGATTAAGGCCTTTGTTTTGTTTTGGAACGTGCTTAATTTTTGGTAGATTGATAGGAAACTATCAATCTTATATCCCATTACACATGTTGTACAGGTTCGGCATTCCTGTAATTTCATCCGTTGTCATCCGGAAACACATGTTACTGATATAAAATGACATGGTTTGAATAAGAGTTCATAAACCAACTTTAATCATAAGAGAAAACACAGAACAATTCTGTTGAAATGATCATACTCTACCAGTTTCCCAATAGCTTAATAATTCCAAGTTTATTTACCTTTAGTTCATACAAATATTACGTGATAAAAGTTGCAAGCCATGTTCACAGCGGATTTAAAAAGGGGCATTACAGATTCAATGCCCACTTTGTTTGAGCAGGGCGCCTTTTTGAATATCTGTTTGTGAGTGGAGGTGACAATTGTTTTATGCAGAACTATTCTCTGAACACTTACTATAACTTTTGTTCGTAACTTTATTAATGTAATTACTGTGCATTGCTGAAGGAAATAATAATAATAATAATAATAATAATAATAATAATAATAATAATAATAATAATAATAATAATAATGATAATAATCGAAGTCTTATATGTCAGCGAGATCCTTACACTAAACGGGAAAGGTAACCTAGAAAACATTTTAAAAGAAGAAAGAAGAATCCTGAGGAAAATTCTCGGCCCTCGAAAAACAGAAGATGGTTATAGAGTGAGGTCACGCAAAGTGACAGAAGAGCTTTCCAACATTGCAGCGGGCATCCGCAAAAGACGTCTGAAATTTTATGGGCACGTCCGCAGACTGCAGGCAAGTAGACTGACATACAAGATTCTCACCTACATAGAACTTCTAAAATATATTCCATGGGTACTGGAAGTGAAGAAGGATCTGGAAAGAGCCCAGAGGAACTCAACTGACATCGCGGACAGAAACCTCTATAGGAAAAAATTAATGGATGGAAAGTGCAACCAGAGAACGAAGTGAAAAAGAAGACTGCAGCAAAGTGTACAGAACGAAAAAGGATCCACGGAGAAAGGATGAGAACAGTTTGGCAACTCAGAAAATAGAATCGTTAGAGCTTTGCGTGATCCATTGGGTCCATAAGCACATAATAATAATAATAATAATAATAATAATAATAATAATAATAATAATAATAATAATAATAATAATAATAATAATAATGTCCGCCTCTGTGGTGTAGTGGTTAGCGTGATTAGCTGCCACCCCCGGAGGTACGGGTTCGATTCCCGGCTCTGCCACGAAAATTTGAAAAGTGGTACGAGGGCTGGAACGGGGTCCACTCAGCCTCGGGAGGTCAACTGAGTAGAGGTGGGTTCGATTCCCACCTCAGCCATCCTCGAAGTGGTTTTCCGTGGTTTTCCACTTCTCCTCCAGGCGAATGCCGAGATGGTACCTAACTTAAGGCCACGGCCGCTTTCTTCCCTCTTCCTTGCCTATCCCTTCCAATCTTCCCATCCCTCCACAAGGCCCCTGTTCAGCATAGCAGGTGAGGCCGCCTGGGCGAGGTACTGGTCCACCTCCCCAGTTGTATCCCCCGACCGAAAGTCTCAAGCTCCAGGACACTGCCCTTGAGGCGGTAGAGGTGGGATCCCTCGCTGAGTCCGAGGGAAAAGCCGAACCTGGAGGGTAAACAGATGATGATGATGATGATGATGATGATAATAATAATAATAATAATAATAATAATAATAATAATAATAATAATAATAATAATAATAATAATAATAATAACTGTCTGACCTCCCTCGAACATAAATAGTTTGTCAAACGACACCCGAATGTTGAAAATTGTAGCTAAAATATTCCTTAACATGTGTAAAGTCAATGACGCGAGTCATTGCTTTTAAAAGCTTGCGGGGCCGATGAGCTTCGATGTTAGGCCCCTTAAAACAACAAGCATCATCATCATTTAAACGCTCGCACCGCGCGAGTTGTCCGCGCGGTTATGCCTAGTTTACACGATGCCAGTTGATGAGACAGTTCTTGGCGACAGTTGTCCTCTAATTATTGGGGGACAATCGCTGGGCAGTCCGGCTGAACGAGAACCCGTTCACGCAAGGAAGCTATTGCCACGCCGGTAGATGACGAGAAATGGCTGAGTGCGCAGGGGTTGTAGTATCCCGTGAGGAATTAAATTCACTGCTGAGTCATGCAAAGTTTTGACATCAATCATACCGAATCCTTGAATATTTATTTTATCGGTAATCTAGAAAGTGCCGCTTGACAAGGATTGTTGTCTTTGTGCAGGTCTCCATGCTGGTCCCACAAACATAATCGTTCCCTATACAGCTCAACGAATTTTTCGCTACCCTTCTTTAGGCCATAATTACGTGAACAGCTTACAAATGACTTAAAAGTTAAATTATCAAGGTCACGTAGGTGACTGCGCTTCCCGACTGACACAAGCGAACTGGCTCAACCAGGTGGTGGGTGTTGCAACTGGGCCCAGTTGGTTGTCCTCGGTCTACTCCTGGAGATAACCGATTGCTTGAGCAATTGTGAGGGCAATGCCTAGGCAACTGAACCGAAGTAGTCAATCATTTTAAGACAGTCAACTGTTTTCTGACAATTGTCTCGTCAACTGGCATCGTATAAACTAGGCATTACGGTCCGTTGTTTCCCATTTTCACACGAGTCAAATGCTGGGGCTGTACCCTAATTCAGGCCACAGCCGCTTCCTTCCCACTTCTAGCCCTTTCCTATCCCATCGTGACCATAAGACCTATCTGTGTCGATGGGAAGTACAGCCAATCAACAACAACAACAACAACAACAACAACAACAACAAGACTAATAATAATAATAATAATAATAATAATAATAATAATAATAATAATAATAATAATAATAATAATAATAACAATAAACACTTCAAAATGTCACCAACCTCAGTCGGACCTCCGATCCTTTGAAGAAACAACAAACACTAACCGACTGCAGCGTTTATATAAGTAAAAATAAAATAACATTGGAATATTGATCTGTAACCAGCAATGCATGATTATCCTTCCACTTTCAACGGCCCCACCTTCCTCACGATGGATTTAAAACTTACGGATTTCAATTAAAATGCCCTTCTATATGAGTCCCTGTACAGATACATTTAGTTCTGCGTGAACTGTTGAATCACCTTGTATAATACTTTAAAGGTTCCAACAATAAGGTACCTAGAGTTCATCTCTTTCAGTTTGCTTAACACAGTTTGTGATGCTCTTCTTCATTTCGAGAATGTCATCCTCCGCTTTGTGAAATAGCTCATTGATACATTCAGGCGGATGTTTCTCAGTGGCGAACACTTTTTCCATGATCAGCGTGAGTGGTTTGAAGGCATTCTCCTTTGCCGTGATCAGTTCCTTGACAGGTTCACTTACCAAACACATCTTCACTTGCTCCTTTTCGTCCCCGGACGAGTCACTGTTTGCCGAGAGACATTCCTCTACAGCAGTCACCAACTTCTTGAGTACATCCTCCATTTGCGACACAATACGCGCTGCCTGCTGAGCGAAGTTCTCCCCTTCAGCGGCCAACTTTTCTACACAGTGTCTCATCTCCTCCAAGGCCCCCTTCACTACATTCTCTGCTTCCACATCTTTCCCCGAGGTGCACGAGGTGACGCTTGTAGTTTTACCATCGTTTTCGGCAATCGCCAGCACGTCTTCTACACTTGCTCCAACAGAGTCCATCAATCCCTGCAATTTTTCGAGAATAGAGAAGCTAACTGATTTTCTCATATTAGTCGTTGTCGTGTGATAAACCTGCTTGACGTGCTCTTCGGCGTCCGCCACAACATGCAGCTCCTGTGCAAACTGCCTGTACAGTTCATGACGTGTCGGCTCGAATGGTCGGAAGGTCTCATTAGTATTTGCGTCCTCCTCCTGCCCCAAGGCCTGTAACATAAATAATTTTCTCTTCATAATGGGTTGAAACTATTATTATTATTATTATTATTATTATTATTATTATTATTATTATTATTATTATTATTATTATTATTATTATTATTATTATTTTACTGACATTTTACTAAAAGACTGCTGGGAAATAAGGAAAATCAGAGAGAAATGTAAAGAGATAGATAAAATTGAAAATGAATTAGAATATTGTACACTCTTATTAAGTTATCAGACATAGAATGGAAGAAACCAGGCAGAACAATAAAACTATATAGACCAAGATCGATAGCTACAGTCGGTGAAATGCGGACAGTATCTAATATTTGGGAGAAAGTGGGTTCTAACCCCTCTGTCAGCGGCCCTGAAGATGGTTTTCCGTGGTATCCCATCTTCACACCACGCAAATGCTGGGGCTGTACCTTTCCTCTCCTAGCCCTTTACTATCTCATCGTCACCATAAGCCATTTTCCTTCAATCCATGATGTCTGTCTGTCTGTCTATCTGTCTGTCTGTCTGCCTGCCTGTCTGTCTGTCTGTCTGTCTGTCTGTCTGTCTGTCTGTCTGTCTGTCTGTCTGTCTGTCTGTCTGTCTGTCTGTCTGTCTGTCTGTCTGTGTTCATGTGTGCGATTCCCAGTCAAATCCACGGCAAAAATGTTTGTCATAGGTGGGCACAGGTTTTCACCTAAGAAGCATGGCTGTGTCTGAGAGCAATTCTTGCACCAAGACATGAAGCTGTCAACACTTCGAAAACCGTGCTTTTGCCATTGTCAACTGTACGTGGATTGTTCAAGAGTTCGAAAGGCAAACACAATACAGTATACATCTTACCTCCAAATGGAAGGACATTAATTGGTTTATTCCGAAGCTCAAAGGAAACAATACATTTTGTATTATATAACATGGTCTTTAACATGGTTTTAATATTATTGTACCATCCATCAACCCGGTATCTTAAGTATTGAAAGTAACAATATAATAAAACTGAAATAATATATTTCATGCAATTTACGTCAAAAAGATGTGAGTTAATAAATATAATGCTTTAATGTGCTTTTAAATAAAGAGTTTAGAAACGTCTAACGTTTGAATTTCTAAACGCGGGTAAAGCTGCGGGCACATGCTAGTGTATCTATATATGTACTGAACCCATAATTCCGACTTGCTAAATATTGCAACTAGAAAATTTCAACTACGAGATGCAACTACGAGTGCAACCGTAATTCTTTATTGCAAGCTTATCTCATGTTCCGTGGCATGAGAATTTACCGGGAGAAGCAAGCTGCCCAACCATTCGGACGAGGTCGGAACATTTCGGCTGACCTCGGGTAATTAATAATGAGCTTCTACATGGTAACCCTCGTTGCGAAAGATTCCGATACTATCATTAACAAAGAAATTAAAAAATAAGAATTTAATAAATATTTAATGAAGCTTAACTCCCAGGGTGGACATGTTTTAGGTCTGGAGAGAAATTGGCATCTATGTTGGCCGTGAGGGAAGCGCGTGCCAAGGTCAAAAATCAAAATGCACGCGAAATCACCTGCACAAAATCAATTAATTACACCCTTTAAAGGAACGGGAAAAATCGGCAAACAACACCATCATGACTTGAAAATCGGTCCAATGGTTATCGAATTGTATGATTACACCACAATACATCACGACCAGGAAAGCGTCCCTTGGAAGTCTTTCAATACCCCCACCTCAGGACAGCAGTTATAGTTCGCAAGGGTGAACCTGCGTCGGGCAATAAGTAGAGGTCTTAAACTGTTCCTTTGATAAACTTGTGAGATTTGTACAGTTAGTTGGCTCAAGATAGAATATTTTTACCAAGTGGCAAATGACAAAACAAAATTATTAGTTGAATTGGTATAGGATTCCTGAACTTCTCAAATGGAAACAGCGAATTCATAGATAGCTTTCGTTAAATTACTGTGAGACGCTGTATATTTGTAATCTATGAAGGGAGTTGTAGACTGGCATAGATAAACTGCGGGTTTCATATATTTCAAATATCTGGCGTAAGGGGAGTTGGAGGCTCTCACAGACGAGAGTTGAATAAAGTGTAGAATCTGTGTAATCATAAGTTATATAATAAGAGAAGAATGTGTTCTTCAGCCATGAATGGTTAAGTTTGAGACGAGTTGACGCAAAATGTAGCCAAGATAGCTCCGTGCCCACGACGCAGTTATAAGGTCTGTCTAATTTAAATATCATGTTGTAGTTAGAAAGGTATATGCTTGTCCCGGTAAATTAATATGTGGCGTGAGTAAAAATTACGTGTATTATAATGTTGAGGCGATTGTCTATTATTCATGTCAGTGCACGAAATTTAAAATGCGTTTAAATTTCTTTAGAAAAATGTAAAAGGTGAAGTGTTAAATATTGTAATTAAAATTAATGAAATAATGTTCAGGCCAGTAAAGTTACAATAATGGTAACGATAAGTAGCCATTGTAAGCATGATAAGGTCATATATGATGTATAGGTACTTTAAGGCAGAAACAGGTTCAAAGAAGGACATTCCAGGAATCATTAATGAACAAGGGGAGTGTGTATGCGAGGATCTTCAAAAGGCAGAAGTATTCAGTCAGCAGTATGTAAAGATTATTGGTTATAAGGATAATGTCCAGATAGGCGATGTGAGTAACACTAAAGGAGTATTAAAATTTACCTATGATAACAATGACATTTATAAGATTTATACAAAAGTTGAAAACTAGAAAAGCAGCTGGAATTGATAAGATTTCTGGGGATACACTAAAGGCAATGGGTTGGGATATGGTACCATATCTGAAATACTTATCTGATTATTGTTTGGTTGAAGGAGCTATACCAAATGAATGGAGAGTTGCTATACTAGCCCCTGTGTATAAAGGAAAGGGTGATAGACATAAAGCTGAAAATTACAGGCCAGTAAGTTTGACATGCATTGCATGTAAGCTTTGGGAAAGCATTCTTTCTGATTATATTAGACATGTTTGTGAAATTAATAACTGGTTCGATAGAAGGCAGTTCGGTTTAGGAAAGGTTATTCCACTGAAGCTCAGCTTGTAGGATTTCAGTAAGATATAGCAGATATCCTGGATTCAGGAGGTCAATTGGACTGTATTGCGATTGACCTATCTAAGGCATTTAATAGGGTAGATCATGGAGGAATACTGGCAAAAATGAGTGCAATTGGACTAGAAAAAAGAGTGACTGAATGGGTTGCTATATTTCTAGAAAATAGAACTCAGAGAATTAGAGTAAGCGAAGCTTTATCTGACCCTGTAATAATTAAGAGGAGAATTCCACAAGGCAGTATTATTAGACCTTTATGTTTTCTTATATATATCAATGATATGTGTAAAGAAGTGGAATCAGAGATAAGGCTGTTTGCAGATGATGTTATTTTGTACAGAGTAATAAATATGTTACAAGATTATGAGCGGCTGTAGGGTGACCTCGATAGTGTTGTGAGATGGACGGTGGACAATGGCATGATGATAAACGGGGTTAAAAGTCAGGTTGTGAGTTTCACAAATAGGAAAAGTCCTCTGAGTTTTAATTACTGCGTTGATGGGGTGAAATTTTGCTTTGGGGATCATTGTAAGTACCTAGGTGTTAATATAAGAAAAGACCTTCATTGGGGTAATCACATAAATAGGATTGTTAATAAAGGGTACAGATCTCTGCACATGGTTATGAGGGTATTTAGGGGTTGTAGTAAGGATGTAAAGGAGAGGGCATATAAGTCACTGGTAAGACCCCAACTACAGTATGGTTCCAGTGTATGGGACCCTCACCAGGATTACTTGATTCAAGAACTGGAAAAATCCAAAGAAAAGCAGCTCGATTTGTTCTGGGTGATTTCCGACAAAAGAGTAGCATTACAAAAATGTTGCGAAGTTTGGGCTGGGTAGAATTGAGAGAAAGACGGAGAGCTGCTCGACTAAGTGGTATGTTCCGAGCTGTCAGCGGAGAGATGCCGTGGAATGACATTAGTTGACGAATAAGTTTGAGTGGCGTTTATAAAAGTAGGAAAGATCACAATATGAAGATAAAGTTGGAATTCAAGAGGACAAACTGGGGCAAATATTCATTTATAGGAAGGGGAGTTAGGGATTGGAATAACTTACCAAGGGCGATGTTCAATAAATCTCCAATTTCTTTGAAATCATTTAAGAAAAGGCTAGGAAAACAACAGATAGGGAATCTGCCACCTGGGCGACTGCCCTAAATGCAGATCAGTTTTGATTGATTGATCAATAATAATAATAATTATAATAATTATAATAATATTCACGTCAGGATAAAATTGAGATGATACATTATGTGCTCAGCAATAACGTCAGGCGAGATTTGCGATTTATACCGAAATCCAGTGAAGTCTCATAAGGTTGGCATTTACAGTACTTTTGGAAAACTTAAATTTTGTGACACCGTTTATTTGTGATACAGAAAATCACGGTATGCTATTTTACTCTTGAAGTAAGGGAAATTAGAGAAGGTAAGTGTGAGATCCTTATAAACATGTTGGTCATAGGATTACTTGTATTTGAAAAAAGTTTCAAACGGGAAGAAATTGATTGTAATGGAAATGAAATATTATGAGAATAGTTAGGAAGATGTTAAAGGCAGAGTAAGCCTGTATTTTATGAGTGACTAGCTGATGTACCCGTGCTTCGCTACGGAATTCTACATTGTATACAGAAGTCTAGGCTAGGTAGTGTACACGTTGCATAGCTCTTAACGTTACCCTAGAAACGCGACGGGGAAGTCACCAAACGTCTTTTCTAATATGAAGGCTGGGTTAGAGAATTTTTATTGTAATGGTAGGCCCGCTTACCTACCATCAGCCGCAATCAGGTTGGGGAATTTTCCTTAAAATGGCAGACACTCACTCTCCACCTGCCTTTTTACATCCTCAGAAAGACTGTTTTATTGATTTCCCTACTGAAATGAACAAAGGTCATTACAATGATGTCAGTAGGAATGGCGCGATTAAAAGCAATGCTTTCATACAAAATACTCAATCAAATGAAAAACACACATAACGAACAGTACTATGCTGCTGATCTAACAGTCCAAAGTTCCAGAGCTGGAATGACCAAGACGCAGACAGCCGTTATCCGTGAACACTCTTCGTTTTTTCGGCGGGGACGGGGGTCGAACAGTGGAGAGTCCCAGGGCAAAATCTAATGCCCTTTTACTGGTCTATTCCCCTAGGAGTACCCGATAAGTCGGAAACCTCAATTCACTACACTGGCGGCGAAAAAATCTATATGACTTGGAGGCAAACTTTTCCTCCATGCCAGAGGAGAAACCCCCTCTTCACCATTAATCTGGAATAAAATGAATGTAGAAATTAATAAAAGTTAAGAGAACGAAGCTTTTCTTAAGCAACGGCTCTTTTCAGTGTTGAATTTTGAGTTATTTAGTGAATTGAAGTGCTATAATTTGGAATAGGACTAAATTGTAATTCTAGACCAGGTCATTCTACTACTACTACTACTACTACTACTACTACTACTACTGAGCCTCTGCCTTAAGATTACACACTGCTCATTCAAAACAGCGCGTCAGAGTAGGAATCGAATAACTGGAATACTATGATGAACCAGTATGTTACGTACCACCAGTATCAGAAAATGTATGAAGCAGAGGAATGACATGTTAAGAAGAAAGTGTTCTTACTCCCAAGCTATTTCCCGCCAATATTCAGTCACGCTGTTTTACTCGGTACACAGCAGTAATCCCATCTGTCAGAGTTGAGAGGCGGCATAAGAGACAAAGAACATCACAACAAGCAATGGTCAATATAATGTTATTGTTGATGATTGTTATGCGCTTTCGATATTGTAAGCCTTCACATTTAGTATTCTTCCGACTCTGAAATACCACTCTTATCATAGTCGGTACGGTAAAACAGAATACAACATAAATGTTCGGAACTTGTATTCTCTATAACTTCTATTATGTGGTACCTTTCGATAGGACCAATAACATAGGTATATAAGAATTAAATTTTAGACGCCTTCCCCTAAACTACAATTTCGTTCAGAGTGAATAAAATTGTTTATAGCTTAGACTGTAGTTTCTTATTCCCCGACTCTACATACTGATTTTCATCAAATTCTGTCAACTCATTTTCTCGTGGCGTTGATATGGACTTAGCAACAAAAATACAAATTCATGAATATCTGTGCTATCATAGCCGGTACGGTAAAAATGTACAAGACATAAATGATCAGAAATTGAATTCTATATAACTTTAGTTATGTAGTATTTATCGACAGGGCCACTAATAATATAAATATTTGAGAATTACATTTTAGGCCTTCCCCTAAACTACCATTTCACTCAGCGTGAATAAAAAGATTTATAGTCTAGATTCTAGTGGCTCATACCCTGACTTTACAAACCGATTTTCATTAAATTCTCTTCAGCCGTTTTCTCGTGATGCGTGTGCATGCAGACAGACAGACAGACAGACAGACAGACAGACAGACAGACAGACAGACAGACAGACAGACAGACAGACAGACAGACAGACAGACAGACAGTAATTACGGAAAAGTAAAAACTGCATTTCCTTGTTATTGTGGACATGATCGATGCAGAAATACCATTCTTTTCAAATTATGAGCAATGTACACACAAAACTCTTCTTTTATATTAATAGATTTATAATGAACAGGAGGCTGAAAATAAGAGGCCCTGTTTTTCAACGGAGAGGAATTTTTGTGACGGGGTGTATGTTAAGAGGTAATATTTCTGAGACAGGCTGTGTAAGAAGACGATGCCCTGTAAGCAATCCAAGACAGTTGACGAATTTAAAGGTGGTCAAAACCAAGCGAGCGCGTTGTAACCCCTATTTTAATTACTAGTTGATGTTCTCCCATGATTACTATTTTGTATGAGACCGTAAGTTTTGGCAATTAAGTCTAAGTTACTATTCTATTTGGTACCAGCAAAGTGCATTTTGTGATAGCCGACCTCATGAACAAAGTATATTCTGACACCCGGTTAAGGTAATAATTGATTATTATAAATCGTATTCTATTCTGTATTTTTACGAGACGAAATTATCACTGACTAGAAACATTGCTGGTGTGAAAAATTTGTTTTATTAGAATGATAGTTTAGCTTGAGTAGATTGGTGGAAAGTTACTTCACTGGACAGTTCACTGTGATACATGGAACGTTGAAATGATAGGCCATTTGGAGTCTCACACTTGAGTTATGCCGTGGATATCGTGATGGTAGTGATTCGAGATTTGAGTTTGTTTCTATTTATTGGACTTCACTGCATGCGTTGAAATTGTAATGAGAAATAAATTAAAATATTCGGTCATGTTGTTTAATTTCTATTTCACGCTTCATTGTAAGAAATGGACACAGTTACATTTCCAGGTTCGAGTTCATTTCACTTCAGTGTGTTAGAGTTCCAACGAGGATTAGATTTAAAAATCCGGGATTGTGTTTGAAGTTTCGATTTCGCCTGACAGTAAATGATGTGTAGATAACCTAACATTGGCTCAACGATAGATTTAGGATGCTGTGTGTATTATATAATTTACGGATGAGCAGACACTACGTAGGCTTACAGTAGTGGATACGAATGTGATAGGATATTAGCAGGTACTCTTCAGGCCATATTTCGGCATAACTTTTATTAGCCTGAAGGTGCTCCTGTGATAGCGTTGCATCAGTAGTGGCATGAATGTGAGTGTTGTCCCACGTGGAAACCTAGCTAATGGAGCCGCATATGTTCAAGTTCGACTTTTTCCTGCATTTCGCAGTTTTGTTCCTTCAGGACGACGTAACGTAAGATCGCCTCGGATCAAGTGTTGTTGGTTCCTTCTGAACATCTGTTTGTGGTGGTGAATGTTTCAGCATCGGGATTCTTCTATAACTTAAGGGTGTCATGAGATGACAATACATGGTGGAATTTTATTTTGATTGTGACAATTGCTATTAACTTGTAATGGACACCATGCTTTCTAGTAATATTTCGAAACCTATCCAAAGCAACTGATGGTCGATTTGGTTCGATTAAGGGTCCATTCGGGGAAGTTCCACTATCCGAGAGGATAGTAGACTGGTGGATAACCTTAACTAAATGTAAATCTGGAATTCTACTTATTGAAGGTCAGATTTTTCACGGATCGTGTGGATTAACTTTCAGTGCCCGATTTTCAGGTTTTATTCTCGTTTTCTGATTCTTGCTGCCCACGAATTTTATAATACTTTTTCATTCTTGTTAATATAATGTTAAACAATAATAAAAGATAAAACTCACGTTATGTATTGTGACTGCGTTAAAACGTTGACAAATTATAGACTGATTTTCATGGTTAATTAAATATTTTTTGTCGTGATTTAATTTGAGTAAACATTTCAGTAAGCACAGTTTTGCTCCTCATTTAAAGTAGTTAGGCTCTTTTCTTAACCCCATCGTTTGGTCAATGTAGTGACAGATTAAAACCCTCTACGACCCTAAGATCTAAGAGTTCGATATTGCTCTATTGAAATAGCTGAGGCCGACAACCAACGATGGAACGGAAAGTTCAAGGGTACAGTATGTATTAGCCAGTCAACCAAATTCGAAGAACAGAATTCATTAGGTTAGTGCCGTTCCAGGCGAGAATAGTTCTTGTGTTGTAATGTCATGAAGCACCTCACGGTGACTTACATTTTTGGAGAACTACCGACAAGTGAAGTTCTAAGGCAGGAACATAGCCCTGTATGGGAGTACAAGAATAACACGCAGAGAATGTGAAAAGGATACTCCTACGTCAGCTACTTTCAATCCCCGGACAAAGGTTATGGGAAGACCCATTCTAAGGGCTGCTCCCATATCCCCTTTTGGAACGGATTACCCTGTCCTCTTGCAATCCAATTTTATCTTCATATTATTATCTTTCCTACATTTCAAAACACCACTCAACCTTATTTGTCTACTAAAATCATTCCACACCGTCTCTCCGCTGACAGGTGGGAACATACCAATTAGTCGAGGAGCTTGTCGCCTTACTCTCAAGTATTCCCTGCCCAAAGTTTGCAACATTTCCGTAACACTACTCTTCAGTAACGTAGCGAGAATCTGCCAAATGAGGGGGGGTGGGGGTGTTATAGTTTGATGATAGATACAAGGAAGGTTCTTGTGCATGTGTGATGCATACATGCAAGACTTGTCATTATAAGGACTCCGATACAAGTGAATTACAGTAGTCTCGGTAATCCGAACTAATTGGGACCGGAGTCTGTTCGGATTAACCGGAAAATATTTTCTAATAATAATGTTATTGTTTTAGATCCTACTACTTTTACGGTTTCCGGAGACGCCGAGGTGCCGGGATTTTCTTCCGCAGGAATTCTTTTACGTGCCAATAAATCTACTTACACGAGGCTGATGTATTTGAGCACCTTCAAATACCACCGGACTGAGCCAGGATCGAACCTGCCAAGTTGGGGCCAGAAGGCCAGCGCCTCAACCATGTGAGGAAAATAGTTTCTACAATACAGTACAGTACATACCGTAATTTGAAATGTCCATAGAACTTGCCGTACGCTACGTCGAGCAAAACTCCGCTGCTACGCCCACTGATGTGATGTTTATGAGATGCTGGTTTAACACTACATCTTCGAGTAGGTTCCAATCACTACGGCAAAAGAAACTAACAGAATTTGTAAACACAAACGACCAGTGATTGACGGTTTATGATGTGTAATAGCTTACATTAAGTTATTCTAGTAAAATATGACTAATAAAATGCAATTAAATCTTAATTCTATAATATGTTCTTTCATTTCAATAAGGAGATTTAAAAAAAATTAATATTTCAGTTCGGATTAACCGGACTTCCGAATTAACGAGGTTCGGATTAACGGGACTCTAGTGTATGTTGATATTCAGATTGCAGTAAACTAAAAAATCTTACATTAAAATACAGAACAAGAACAATACGAACAAGGTCAACAGTTTTACAGCGAATGGTACGTTCTGCTAACAATCTAAAATCCAACTTTCGAGGCTTCTTACAAATTGTGCTACGTGTCAGTCCCGTGGTAGCTTCTTTAGGTATCCAGGTAGGGGCGGGTAACTCAGACGACCTGAAATCTCCTAGCCGCTCTGTGGTGTATTTCCGTGTATTGTTCTCGGCGGCCGGCTTACCTGCGAGTTTCTTTGAGAAGCAGCGGGAATGTTCTGCCTACAGTGACATCGTGAAATTTCTGGGTCAAATTACGCGAGCCGCGGACAGTCAGTCAGAGTTAGACTCGGTGTCAGAGTTCGGTCCCGTGTGGGAGTCAGTGTTAGAGCGAGCGACAGTTGGACATCGAGGTGGAGCCAGTGTGACACTCAGTGAGCTGGGGTTCGGTGGCTAGGATGAGGGTGACAGAGGTGTTGACTGTCGCTAGTGCCCCACCGAGGTCTGAACCAGGAACTGTTGTTGTGGTGTCGGAGTGTCTAGTGAGTGGCTGCATGGGAGACGGCGTACGGGACAGAAGACTGTGTACTGTCTTAGAGCACTGTGTGTGTGTACTAGGGTTGGGCAGACCGGAACATTCACTTGTTCCGCAACATTAGAAACTTGAGGCGGAGTGTTTCGGTACCGAGTGCCGAGACACGGGACACAGAACACAGGACTGTAACTGCGTCCTAGAGAGAACTTCGAGAGGCAACAGGACATGCTCCGCTTCAGCTGGAATGTGCCTGAACCGAACGTGCTGTCCCAAGGCCGCACTAGATAGATTAGTTGGCCTTGGCTGTCTGCCTGTCGATACCGGCTGTGTGCCGCCCTGTGTTGGAGTGTCAACATTTTTTCATCCAGTTATATCTTTAATTCCAAAGCGATGACCCGTGTTTTTCTTGGGCTTAAAAGTTTCCTTAATGTCCAAATTAATTTTTAACATCAATTCCCGAGAAAGTGTTGAGGGAAATTTTTGAGATATTGAAGAAAGTAAATGGAAGTTGAGAGGGAAGGAATTTGAAGTGCAGAGAGCATAAGGCGGAGCGCACATTGGGACGCAGGCGAAGCAGCTAAAGCAGTGCAGCGCAGAGCAGATTTTTGTAATCCACACAAATCATTGCACCGTCGCAAGTTGACAGACAGGGCAGGACAGAGCAGAGCAGGCCGGTTCTGCACCTACTTCCGCCTACCACGCGCAGTCTTCGAAATACAGTTTCCTGCGCACGTGTCACGCAGTTAGTTAAGAAATGGAGGAGAAAATTACCACAGCCATTCAGTCTCACCATGTTTTGTAGGTACTATGTGAATCATGTGGACTGCAATGCAGTATGTACGTATGTAAGTATGTACGTATGTATGTGTGTATGTTCGTGAGAAAATGGCTGAACAGAATTTAATGAAAATCGGTATGTAAATTCGGGGAATAAGGCACTACAGTCTAGGCTATAAATAATTTTATTCACGTTGCGTAACAAGGTAGTTTAGAGAAAGGCCTAAAATGTAATCCACCGAGCAAGTGGCCGTGCGGTTAGGGTCGCGCCTCTGTGAGCTTGCATTCGGGAGATACTGGGTTCGAACCCCACTGTCGGCAGCCCTGAAGATGGTTTTCCGTGGTTTCCTATTTTCACACTAGGCAAATGCTGGGGCTGTACCTTAAGGCCACGCCCGCTACCTTCCCAATCTTCCACCCTTCTTCCGTCGCCGAAAACCTTCGATATGTTAGTGCGACGTTAAACAAACAGGAAACAAAAGAATGTAATCCTCATATATCTATGAAACAATCCGTGACCCAAGTTCTCGCAACATATAGAATTTAAGACAAAGATCTAATGCTGATTATGGAGAGCATTATCGCCGACTCCGTCGCCGTCATCCATTATCACATTTATGTGAAGAGATAAATACGGAAAATCATTTATCATGTCTTGTCAAATATAAATGCAAACGCGTTCACAACAGATTGTCAATGTTGATTGATTTTAGTATCTTGTGTCTTGTGACAACTAGATGAAAATCTAGCAGTACATTTGTAAATACATATTTTTCCCTCTCCCCCACTGTGATCCTATTAATTAATTTACCATGCAAGTTGGTCGTGCGGTTAGGATCGCCTTGCTATGAGCTTGCATTCAGGAGATAGGGGGTTCGAACCCCACTGTCGGCAACCGTGAAGATAGTTTTCCGTGGTTTCCCATTTTCACACCAGGCTAATGCTGGGGGCGGGGCTGTACCTTAATTAAGGCCTCGGTCGCTTCCTTCCCATTCCTATTCCATCGTTGCCATAAGACCTGAATTAAATTCTTTGCTTAGTCCATATGAACGCCGAACATCGGTAACATAGAAATATTGTTCAGTCTTGTAAACTGGCGAAGGTGGTTGTTTTTATTGCGATTGTCTTAAGCTGAATAACCGCGTTGCCATGAGCACAAGGGAAATTGTGAAGATGACTAACAAAATGAGAAAAATCGCGAATGCTTGAAGAAAAAGAAAAAAAAGCCTCTTTATACTGGATGCCCCAGTATCACAGAGTCTAAAGAAAACATGTTATTTCTGAAAACCGACGAGACCCTGCGTGTCAATGTGCGCTCACGTCCACTTCGCAATTTCGTAAACTTCGCGCTGTTCTGCTCTGCTCTTCCCTGCTCTGCGGCCAACTGCTTCTCAATGTGCGCCCGGCCTAACAGCACGAAAGTACAACAATGTATTCATCCAGTTATATTTTTAATTCCAAAGCGACGACCCATATTTTTCTTGGGCTTAAAAGTTTCCTTAAAGTCCAAATTAATGTTTAACGTCAATCCCCGTGAAAGTGTTGAGGGAAATTTTCGAGATATTAATTACTCACAATACAGGCCAATACATTCAACTGGTAAAAATATTCTTGAATTGGTTACTTTTAAACACCTGCACTGCCATCTTCTGTGTCCAGGCATTTTCCGTATATATACAGCACAGGCCAGTATTGCATATACTTCGGCCTGGAAAACAGTAGCGTATTTACCCATAGGTAGGGAGAGCCTTGTCTTAGGCCCCCAGACCCCGGCGCCTGTGCCCGTCTCTGTCCGCGAGCCATCTGTGTACCATGTACAGCCCCCAGACCTAAGACGGGCCCCAGCATCCACTGTGAATTTATAGTTCAAATTAAAGCTAGGCTTCATCAGGTCCCCAATCATCATTGTCATAGGGCAAGTCTGGTGAAGCCTTGTGAGAATAGAGGCATGACCTCTATTCGGATTCTTGAAGGACCATCCTCCGAGTGACCAAAGGCGGTAGGCACTCATTCCCGCTATTTCCTTAACATATAGATGTAAGGGGGGAAGACCTAGGATGGCCTCCATTGCACATAATGGTGTAGTATCCAGTGCCCCTGTTATTCCTAGACACGCAAGTCTTTGGACACTGTTTAACTTGGTGGTCACAGTTTTACTTTCCGGGCCTGGCCACCAGACTAAAGATGCATAGGTGATCGTGGGCCGTACAATAGAAATATAGAGCCACTGGACCACCTTAGGTCCTAGGCCCCAAGTCTTTCCAACGGCCCTGCGACAGGCCCACATAATCTTGCGAGCCTTATCCACCTTATGGTCTATGTGTTTCTTCCAGCTCAGTCTTGCCTCAAGGATTACCCCTAGGTACTTAACTGAGGTTGTCTTAACTAATTTTTTCCCAAATAGGAAAGGCTCTGACAGTCCGTCTAGCCTCTTCCTCCTGGTAAATACCACGAGCTCCGTCTTGTCGGGATTAACCGACAAGTCCGTGTCGTGGCACCATCTTTCCACCCTACGTAGGGAGCTCTGTACGAGCTCTGAGACCGTACTGGGGAAATTTCCAACCGCCATCAGGCTAATGTCATCTGCATAGCCTTGGGCGTAAATTCCTCCAACATTTAACCTGGTAAGTAGTTCATCCACTACCAGACACCATAATGTTGGTGATAATACTCCTCCCTGTGGACACCCCCTGTCTATATTAGCTCTCAACATAACTGCGTTGAGGGTAAACAGAACTTGACGGCCCTGCAGCGAGGCCATAATCCATTTTATGAGCATCCTGCTCACTCCTCTTCTCTCTAGACTAAGTTCTATGGAGCCCAAAGATGTGTAGTTAAAGGCCCCTTCTATATCTAGGAATACAACCATAGCAAGTTGCTGCTGATCCAAGGCACTCTCCAGCCTAGAAACTAGCTGGTGTAGTGCCGTCTCAACCGACTTCCCTGGTTGATATGCATGCTGATGAGGATGCAGGGGACAGTCTCTTAAAACTTTCTCCCTGATATGTCTATCCACTAGTCTTTCCAAGGTCTTAAGAAGAAAAGACGTTAGACTGATGGGTCTATATGGATTACAGTAATATAGGATGTAAATGAGAGGGCATATAAGTCTCTGCTAACACCCCAACTAGAGTATGATTCCAGTGTATGGGACCCTCACCAGGATTACTCGATTCGAGAACTGGAAAAAATCAAAAGAAAGAAGCTCGATTTGTTCTGGGTGATTTCCGACAAAAGAGTAGCTCTAAGAAATGTTGCAAAGTTTGGGTTGGGAAGACTGGAGAGAAAGGAGACGACCTGCCCAACTAAGTGGTATCAAATACTTTAGTTCCGAGCTATGAGTGGAGAGATGGCGTGGAATGACATTAGTAGACGAATACGCTTGAGTGGTGTCTTTAAAAGTAGTAAAGATCACAATATGAAGATAAAGTTGGAATTCAAAAGGACAAATTGTGGCAAATATTCGTTAATAGGAAGGGGAGTTAGGGAATGGAATGACTTACCTAGGGAGATGTTCAATAAATTTCCAATTTCTTTGCAATTATTTAAGAAAAGGCTAGGAAAAAATACAGATAGGGAATCTGCCACCTGGGCGACTGCCCTTAACGCAGATTAGTAGTGATTTACTGATGGATACAGGACGGGAGAAGAAATGCTGGCGGACAGAAACTTCGGTTCTAAGACGTCCTGAAGCGTAGTGTTGATCTCGAGTGTTTGGCTGGTGATCGTTTCAAATGGTGTCGCGTAATTAATACATAAGCAAACTGACGCTTTCGGAAAGGAGGGATAACAAATGGGCTGAAATGAAGAATAGGCAGGGACCGATCACCTAGATTTTAGGTCCCTTTAAACAGTAATCATCATCATGAAGATTAGGCGGAAGTATCAGATCACCTACAACGCCAGTATTATTCTTCAGTGCACTGCCTGTCACAGTCACTTCAAAACAAAACTGGTTTCAGGAAGCACAAATGAGCACCCATTCTCACGAATATTTCACACTCCATCACTCTTTGTCCCATGAACCATCAAATTCAAACTGTTTCACTCTCAGGCTTGTAGCCTTCATTTTAAAACTGCAATGAATTCAACGCAGAATCTTAAAGTAATTAATCATTAAAAATGTTTGAAATGGTGTATATTTTCCAAATAGTTTTGCGATCGAGATGTCAACTGTATCTTAGTAACAATTCAACAATATCGTGATCATTATTGGAGGTATATCCTTCAATAAAAACTGGACAGGCTTGGACTGCCTAACCAAAATATAATTATGCAAGAGTTCTTTCTTTCCACTAAATAAATGACATAGGTTAAAATAATCGGACATCGCACCTGGTTTTCTATCTTACGAGTGAACACTGAAGCAAATCAAGGAGTTTGGCATGTTGACGCGTATAGCGTAGCGAGTTCAGCATTTATCTACAATTGAAACTTCTCATCTGCGATCGAAACTAAGACCTTGAGGATAATCCTCACCCTTGATTTACCGACACTGTTATGCTACCCGATAAGATGTACCAGAAATACAAATATTATATGAATGATGACGTCAGGTGGAGACTCGTTCCCTGTGCGGTCCGCATCCACTAGATATAAGATGCACATCCAATAATGTCCCCAGCGGAGGCGATAATGAGATTCATCAACAAGCCGAGAACTTAGGTGCAGAGCTTTCCTTAGCAACTGTTAAGGTGAGCTCTGGCCCGCAGACCGCTCCGAGTTCTGACACGAGCCAGCAATGTTCTCTCGAATGAGGGGGATTATCATGGCGTACAATATTGTACTACATGAATTCTCTCTTCCTTCGAGAGATATTGCATAGCCTCGTGCCAGAACTGCGTGTCGCATGTCTCGGCTAGATGGTGAATCTCTTCTTGTGGTTGATCGCCACGCTGAGTTGGGAGCGTGGTTGGGGCTCCCTGTGGGAGGGTGGGTGGTTGGGGCTCCCTTAAGTACACCAGCTAACCATCGCGGATGGAGTTCTGAGTGTTATTTGTATCATAATATATGAAGGAAATGTACCATGTGTAGCATATAAAAACACGAAGATATGTCTGGAAGTGGATGTAATGTGCCATGTGCAGTAAATAAAAATATATTTATATCATGTTCTTGTCTTATTGTGTAATATATACAATAGATGTGATCATTATTAGAGGTAGTAATATCCTTAAGTGAAGACTGGACAGGGTTGGAGTGCCTAACCGCAATATAATTATCCGAGCAGTCTTCCTTTTGATTAAATAAATAATTTACATGTTCAATCGAGTGAAATGGAGTAACTAAAAAAATTCAACGAATTACATGTTCAGACAAGATGGTTGAGGTATTTTTTATCTCTCAGCACATCTGCGTTTGTATTAAACCATCTCTCTCGGTTTTCCGAGCATATGTTGTTTTTCAGGAACATGTAAACCAAGCGAGGTAGTTTGTGTCAGGGAGAAACTTCTTGTAGATGATGTCATGCACTCAAACACTTCTTCAGAGACTGTACATTTTCCTGTGTGAAGGAACTGGTTGAAAAGAGATAGAATGAAACAATGCTCCTAATAAAAAATATCTGAACCACATTGTCTAAACAGCAATGTATGATAATAAATAAATAAATAAATAAATAAATAAATAAATAAATAAATAAAACAAATAAATAAATAAATAAATAAAACAAAGAAATAAATAAATAAACAAACAAAACCGCATGAAACGGACATTGGTTCTTGAAAATACTGCAGAAGTATGTATTTTAAATATCTTGAGGTTAAACTTAATATTTTTTAAATGTAGAATTTAAAGTAGGATGAGCGGGGGAAACTCCTTAAGTTGAACTTAAGTTTTTGTTATAAAGTTTTAAGATGTTGAAGGGAGCCTGTAAAAAAATGTTACTGTCGCCATAAGACCTATCTGTGTCGGTGCGACGTAAAGCCACTAGCAAATAAAATGTAACTAGATTTTTAAGCTGGAATGTGTTTTATAATTACATAGACTACCCGTAAAAAAACAAATAAGTATTGGAAAGTGGGATTCTTCCTTCAACTCAACCTCAGTTGAAAACATTGAAGTCTGTAAAAATATGTAGTGTTAAACTCGATAGTTTTGACCCCTAAACATTGTGATTCATAAAGACATTTCTATTGGCCCACTCAGCAATAGGTTTCGGTAGTACAATGGAACCCCGGTAATCGGAAGTAATTGGAGCTGTGGTCTATTCAGATTTGAAAATGTTCGTATTCTCCGAAAATATTTCACCCACTGTTGGGATAATTTTGGCCTACATCAGGCACCGTGTTATAGGTGTGGTTGAAATAAAGTTGGCCTTTCTCGTTAATATGGCTTTGCATTTTTTCTTAATTTTAAAAATTGCACATCTTCAAGACAAATTGATCAGTATTAACGTCTATGAGTTGCCAATAATGTTTGGCCACTGGGACAGTTTTGGTGCTGGGCTGGGATTTCAGTAGCGCGGAACTTGCCACACGACTCTCGGCCGTCATAGCTTTGAGTCGCTCCCAATGAGCCTTCTGGCGCTCGGTGTGGGTGATTTTCGACTTTTCGAAATCCGATAAACTGACTGCTCTATTCTCTCGAATGCGACGTGCTACCATGCCAGACCACAGCTATACTGGTTATTATCCGCGTGGTACGGCGTTTTAAGTATTTCAATATGGCAGTAGTACTGCATCATCCGATGACATCATGCCGAGGTCAGACTCTTGTACACTGGTCCTTCTTTACAATGAGATACTGAACACTGTCTAGACACGTGTTCTCTAGAAATTATTTTGATTTGAAAACTTTCATGTATTTGTAGCGGTCGTCGGCCCAAGTACTGTTCCGAAATCTATGGATGTATTGCACGTCACCAGCCACAATTCTCAGCGGTGCCGGGAGACTCCGGTACCATTGAGGAATTTTAGTCCTTCGACCCGGTTAGGGCCTTGAGTGCTTTTTCCTTATATTTTACATCAGAAACATGAAATACTGTATATATACAGGTGGCCTGAAACTTGTTCAAGAAATTGCAGCACGCGAAGATGCAAACGAAGATTGCCTTCAAGAGTGGATATCAGCTGACGACACGATATTGTCTCTGTGGTCCAGGATCAACCTGATGGCAATCCTGAAGTGAAAGATAATGAAGGGGGAAACCTTCTTTCACATTCGAATGCTACACATGCCCTTGAATTTGCATTACGCTACATACAGCAAGCTCTTGCCACGCCGTCGGACGTGACGTGATGTTTATGTGTGGCGAAATTTCGGATATGTGGGGTTCAGATTACCGGCTCTCTCACATTCCAACACTAATAAGGGTACCGTGGCATCGCAAATGAAATATTTATATATTTATTTATTCCTGACTTCCATTTGTGGCGAAGTTAGGGCTCACGGCCCTCTGTTACACTTAACCATTATAAACAGTAAAATTTAAAAATGTAAACATAAAAGTAAACCATAGAAATTCTAAAAGGAAATAATAGGCTCATTACAAAAAATTCCGTGATAATGGGAATCAAGACAATTAGAATAGAGACATAAACCGTCCCTCTAACTCTCCAGTTTGCTCCCCCGCTCAACTCGGGAGAGTGCGGGTAACGTAATGTCACTTTGCGTGAAGTCTATAGGCCAAATATCCCTTGAAATGCCTCAGGACAAAATCCCATGAAGTCCTACAGCAGTTACGTTGTGAAACCCATTATTAGGACAGAATGACCCCGGAAAAAATTATGGTTGCAGAACTATATCACTTTATCACTTTATTTTCCCCCAGCTTCGCTGTATGAAATTGTCTGGAACCCGCTTTATCACGACCTGTGATAATTGTATGGCTTTTTCGCACATAATATACTTTCCCTTATGATTATCCTTCATAGATTTTGAAGCTCCAACAATCATCACTTGAAACAAATTGATAGAGATATACAACACACATACATTTATCATCCCCTAGGCTTCCTGTGAAAAAGCTATAAGCAAAGAGAGGTGACTAATCACAAGTCATAAGCCACATGATATCCAAATTTAAGAATGATCCGAGTCATTGCACGTAATTTTCCATTTCGAAAATTCCTTCTGCTTTGGCCAGGTTCGAAACACATCCACCTAGGTGTGAATATGACGAAGTCATCTAGTTTATCACGCCGAGGGTTCTCTGTATATGACTGGCCTTCGAATCAGAAATTATTTCCTCTGTTCTGACGGTAGCGGTGATGATTATTGTGGAAGTACAACTGGACAACCATCCTCTCTTAAGACTATTTAGACAAAACAATTGAAGAGATCCGATCCTTCGAGGAATGAGTGTTTCGGAAACAAAGAGGAGGGGCACTGAGCACTTGTAAATGAAACACTCCCTAGGCCTCAAAAATCTAACACCATTGAGGTGGGAAGAGAATAAAAGTTGACCAATGGTGGTCAGATAGAAGAATGAAATCGAGGAGTCTGGCAGTAGTAAGTGGAAGTAATGTCAGACTAAGCTTGGGGCCCTGTGGTCACTAACCCACTCTCCCAATTTGATAAACCGTGGAGTTCCCTTGTAGTCATCTCTTACGCTAGGCAGAGAACACCATGCATGTGTTCTACCGTCCATACTTCTAATCGCTTATTGTCAGTGTTAATTTCATGTTTAAATTCCAAATCTCTAACATCTATTAGTTCTTCGGTTATCCTTACCAGGCTGAGTCAACTCTGATACAGCAGTCCTAGACAGAGCGGTTCTATACCAGGCGAGCAACAGAAAGTTATCTTCATTTCTATATCAGGATGGAAGTAATATTCTTCACCCATTCAGTTATTCTTGAAAGTGTTTTACTCAAAATTAATTTGCTACCTATTTATAAAGTGCCAAAAAAAGAGGCACCATGTAGAAGTTTATATCCGTCTTTCCAGTTCTACAATATTTACTCGTTTAAGTGATACCATAGATCCTGGATGATTTACCGTCAGCTTACTAGAAACATAAAACTTTCTTGTTTTTCACTACATTCACGGCATAACTTCACCAAGTTCAGATGGAACTGACACGAAACGTTCTTCTATTTTTTGTTTATTAATTATCTGTCTAAAATTGCAGATGAACACCTGGATACATAATGCAACAACAAATACATAAATTAGTAGTCTACACCAATTATGAACAATGGTAAAGAAATAATAACACCATAAAAGAAAATATGTTCTTTGGCGTGTCGGGTGAGTTAATATGAAGATGAATGTAGATGATGTCTCAACATCCAGATGGATCTTGTCAGTCCTGTGAGGGCAACGGCAGTGATGAAATCTCTGCTAATTCTGAGTCCACTGCAGTAGTCGACAAAGAAGGACGTAATCTTGCCTCTGTCACCGACATTCCTATCTTTAATTGAGGCTTAGCTTTGATCAGCTTCTCGTTCAGTGATACTGAGCGCACGAAGATAACGTTACAAATCTTTTAAGCCTGAGGTAGGATGCTGCAAAATAAACGGAAACTAACTTCTCCAATTTCTGGTTTTTAAAGAACTATCTATGTTGTTCCAATGAACAGATTAATTACATAACGATGACCGTTCGATCAACTGAGAAACAGATTCTATGGAACATTTGCAATGCCTAACGCTTTTATGCCATTCGTCAAGACATCAGTCTAATTGGAAGGAGAGTATTAGGTAGTGACAGGGCGAACTATATTCCAGAAAGGATAGGAGAGTGGCCTTCTATCAAGTGTGGGATAGAATATAGTGGAGAATACATACGACTGACGAGGGAACGCTACGAAGTCGGACGGCGAATTTCGATTTGATTTTTACATATTTGTGAAGGTCTTTTTAAGCTGAAACAGGTAGTGGAAGTCTAATTTTTCACTGGTCCTTTTTAAGGGGTCATTTGGGAGCTCAAAGTTGGCGGTGCGCGCAATGAATTGTACAGTACATGCCAGCACACGTCAGCGCTCACAGCCAGCGGCTGTCTTGCCTCGCCTTCCCTCTCCACTCCTTCGGTTCTCCTCTCTACCCCACCACATACGGCTGCCTACAGTTGTAAACAGGGGATTGCCGGTGAAGACTGACGTTAGTTGGGACATTTTATTTACAAAGATGAATTCATTATGGAATAAATAAACAATATAAATTGTTTACAAATCACTACTTAACATACAAATAATACATAATCAAATATCATCTGCATCATCATGACATTCAAAGTGTTAAGAAATGACTTTATTCTAACACAGTCTGGCATTGGTCCATTGTTCATGGAATGAATGTGAAAATCTAACACAAAATGTGAATAACAAAACAATGTGCGCACCTTATAAACGAAAAATTGGTACAATCATTTCCAGCACAGTTTGTATCAGTCAAATCATGAAAATTCGTTTGTGAGACAGTATGAAATTGTGGTATATTGTCAGCACTGGAATAACCACCCGTTTTCCCAAGCATATTTCAGCACTGGTACAAGACAATCACCTTGTAATTGGTTATGCGCTAGTATTTGACTAGTTATAATGAAAAGTCTGTTTTTGGGTTTTAATTTTGAATGGCCGTGTAAATTCCGTACCCGGCAAATGTTTTTCATTCGACGGACTAAACATTTTAGTTGTCGGAGTCCAAGATCACACGGCTGGCGGTATATATTCTATTTGTACATGTTTGTTCGTCAGGGATTCAAGTTGTGCATTTTTGCCCTGGCCACTGAATGAATCTATGAGAAGAAGATTTCTTCCCTCTTCCTGTAATTGCGGATGGAAAACGTTTTGAAACCAGTCACTTACATGTCCTTTCCCCATTTTCCCGGAAGATGAACAATCAATTACGACATATTTAAAAGCATCCAGGTTGGCTTTGATACTTTCTTGTACTCTAGGTCCAAACTTTCCATTAATTTCTTGGAAAACGATCAAGAACAAATGTCCCATTTCTCCGGCTTTAGAAATGTGATATTGCACTGTGTGGGAGTGCGTAAAACTATTTCGGCAAACAAGCGTAGAAAGAGGGTCTTTCACACCACGAAAATCATAACTTCTCTGTGTTGCCATTGCGTACTCAAATCGGGACTGGTCCGACTTCCAGATATTGGCATCCGGGATCTCTTTCTTTTCTTGCACTTCATTAATGAATGTTACAAACATTTTAGCCACTTCGTGTCGTACTTCTTCGTCTGTTTTAAACGTTTTACTGACTAGTTTGGTTACTTTTCGGAACCGAATTTTCAAACGCCTTTTAAGGTTTGTCAAGTGTGACTCGCTTTGGAGAGAATATTTGGGGCAAAAAGCTCTCTACCCTCACCAATCCAATGCTCAATATACGATTTTGTGACTCTTCTTTCACATAAGCTCGAACCATCGCACATTTCCTCATTTCTCCGTTGTGTTCAACGTGGTTGACGATTCTATAAATTTGTCTCCGAGTCTTCTTATACTTCCGTACGGCGTACACAGGTCCT
Source organism: Anabrus simplex (assembly GCF_040414725.1). Taxonomy (NCBI): domain Eukaryota; kingdom Metazoa; phylum Arthropoda; class Insecta; order Orthoptera; family Tettigoniidae; genus Anabrus; species Anabrus simplex. The sequence continues at coordinate 290,551,473 of NC_090267.1, forward strand.
CGTTCCTTTAATTTTTGATACATGTCCAACAATGATTCGGAATCATAATCTTCCGCTGACTTACAGGGTCTTCTTCGGCCATCACACGACTTGTTATCGTCGTTAAACTCATCTCCGTGTTTGCATTTTTCCGGTGTCGTTGTCCCCTCCTCAACGCCATCTTCGTCTTCTGAATCAACGAAAACAGCTTCTTCCTCCTGTAAATTCGCATTTTCCCTCCAAAATTGCATCAAACGTTGTCTTTATTTGTTTATACGTGATTTGCTCTTCATCAGAAAGCTCTGACTATTAACACCGTAGGCATTAATAAGAGCTGCAATAATGTTGCAAGCGGCCATAACAAAGTAAAGAATCCAATGCGATCTCCTGTATGCGGAATAGCCATCAGTCGTGGAGAACTTGACCGAATAGAATAGGACTCGTTGTCTCATATACAAAACTGTTGGCAGCCGTTATGTAGTAGGTGACAGAGGGGAGCGGAAGGAATGGAGAGGGATGGCGAGGCAGGGCAGCCGCTGGCTGTGAGCGCTGACGTGTGCCAGCGTGTACTGTACAATTCAGGGCGCGCACCGCCACCTTTGAGCCCCCAAATGCACTCTTAAAAAAGATCAGCGAAAAATTAGACTTACTCTACCTGTTTCACGAATATGTAAAAATCAAATCGAAATTTGCCGTCCGACTTCGTACCGTTCCCTCGTGAGTGAGATGGATACGGGGCTATGTGTCGAGTATCTGGAATCTTGCATTCGGGTGATTGTGGGTTCGAGCTGCACAGCCAACAGACCTCAAGGTGATTTTCCGTGGTTTCCTATTTTCACACCAGGCCAATGCTAAGGCTGTACCTTAATTAAGGCCACGGTTAAATCGATCAATCACTACTGATCTGCATTTAGGGCAGTCACCCAAGTGGCAGATTTCCTATCTGTTGTTTTCCTAGCTTTTTCTTAAATGATTTCCAAGAAACTGGACATTTATTGAACATCTCCCTTGATAAGTTATTCCAATCCCTAACTCCTATTCCTATAAACAAATATTTGCCCCAATTTCTCCTCTTGAATTCCAGATTTATCCTCATATTGTGATCTTTCCTACTTTTAAAGATATCACTCAAATTTATTCATCTACTAATGTCATTCCACGCCATCTCTCCGCTGACAGGTCGGAACAAACCACTTAGTCGAACAGCTCTTCTCCTTTCTCCCAATTCTTCCCAGCCCAAACTTTGCAAAATTTTTGTAACGCTACTCTTTTGTCGGAAATCACCCAGAACAAATCGAGCTGCTTTTCTTTGGATTTTTCCAGTTCTTGAATCAAGTAATCTTGGTGAGGTTCCCATGCGCTGGAGCCACACTCTAGTTGGAGTCTTACCAGAGACTTATATGCCCTCTTCTTTACATCCTTACTACAACCCCTAAATACCCCTTTTAATTGCTTCGCAGCTATTTCTTATCCCATCGCTGCCATAAGACCTATCTGTGTCGGTGTGATGTAAAGCCAACTGTAAAATATTAATTATCAATAATTCAAAATTGATTATTTCATTTATAAGTCGGAACTGACGGAACACTTATACTTAACATAATCAAATTTTAATATTTGGACTACACAATTGTCAATTTCACGTTACTGAAATAAATTTAATGTATCAAATGAGGGCGGAACAATGATTCCGAAAGCCCGTTAAGTTTTTTTATATTTTATAAAATATGCTGATTAGACTGTTTAGTGTTCAATAAATTGTACTAAACCATCAGCACTGTAAAAAATTGGCTTTTACCTATTACGATAATTTTGGCTCTGAACAAATAGGCCTATCCAAAAGTTATTGTTTCCTCCTCTAGGTGAGGAGACTTCTTTGTTCCTTTATTTCCTTCAAAACTTTATTAGTTCTTATCACGATGCACTAAGCCCCCAACATGGCAAAGCAACAGCAACATATCATCATCGTCAGCATTATCATCAACAACAAAACTGGGAATCCAGGTTAAAATATCAACTTCGGTCATGGTCTCTTCACTCGTGGGCAGAGCCATAGAAAACAATGTCAAAATAAAATGCAAGGCAAAGAATTATCACACTCATATGGTACGGTGATTTATCATATATAGCCTACTGTTGTATTCACACGGTGCTATCAAATGATACCACTTCATATTCAACAACAGACTGTTGCATTAGACTGAACTCGGGACTTGGGGAGAGCATGCCATTTGAAAACTGAGTTACAGTAACTCGTGGGACAGCGAAAGATGTTGCTGACTTCCGAGTTAAGTGGGATAGAAGCGGGGAGGATATTAACTGATGTAAATTTTCGTCCAATGTTGAGTTCACCATTTGTCGCCGCTCGCTGTATCTCAGTTCTCTAGTGCCATCACCTCAATTGACAGAGTTAACTTGTCTAGCACTCGATGAGTGTTCTAAAACGATGTCTCGTTTAACTGCTAAAGTAACGGTACATTTTGTAAGTTATGACAAATTACAGGAAATAGGACCTTTTAATCACGAAGGTTAAATCTGTTTCAATTACATTACTGGAAAGAGAGAAAAAATGTGAAAAATGAAATAGATGTTAAAAATTTCTGAAGAAATGAGAGTGTTATTTCGGTATAAATCCTAAGAAGGAAAGAAGCTGCGATTTGAGAGAGTTAATTCAGTGTTTTTCATTATTCAAGGAGGACAATTGGATTTCAAAACCAAGCAAAGCAAGTAAGCGTGTACTGATTATTGACATCGTGATCATAGCCTCCAAGTTTATGCGAAATCCGAAACACAAGGGCACATGACTTTCCATTTTAAAAAAGTGAGTCTGCATTGGTTGGTATTGAAACCGTAGCCATCTTGGTGAAAATCCAGTATAAATGCCACTATGCTATCACGTTCCATTTTAAAATCCCTGTAACACATACAGTCCGTTAAAAGCCTAGACTTACCACATGCCTTCTGCCCAGGCCCTGGAGTGTCAGATTTTCAGTGGGACGTCGTATTCAGCCGTTTTACTAGGTTCTCTTCACGTGGAAGAAAATTACTCACCGTATATGTCCAGTAAAGCAATCTCATAAGATATATTATGAAAGTTATTTGACAATGCAAAGAGAAAGACTGTTTCATCGAGGTGATTTTATGATGAGAGCTTGGCTACTATATACTTTTGCTTTTGTAGAACGGAATGAGACCATCTGTCTAATGTGTGCTACACCAAGGGTATCTAACAATTAGATACTACAGACTAGTGATGATTGTACCAGTCCTAGAAGAAGCAATCTCGGCCATTTTGAGTCCAACTAGTTAGAAAAATAGCTACTTTTATAAAAGCAATTTTCTCTCAATTCAATATAAGGTAAGAGGAAAAATAATGTTTCTTATATACATATCTCAAGAGAGATCAGTATATAAGGAAATAAGCGATTCTCATTGTGTGTCCGTGTATACGTATAAGAATAGTGTGGTAAATGAAATGTAATGTCGTATGGCTTTTAGTGCTGGGATATCCCAGGACGGGTTCGGCTCGCCAGGTGCAGGTCTTTCCCTTTGACGCACGTAGGCGACCTGCGCGCCGTGGTGAGGATGAAATTATGATGAAGACAACACATACACCCAGCCCCCGTGCCACTGGAATTAACCAATTAAGATTAAAATCCCCGACCCGGCCGGGAATCGAACCCGGGACCCTCTGAACCGAAGAATAGTGTTAATTCCCATTCAACTTGGTATGGGGTGACTAAGATTTTCTACACCTCTACATTCTTCACACTGCTTTGGTACTTAATATTTCGCATCTACTCATCCGTTTGTAGTATAGGCTTAGCCTTTGCAATTTCGGGCCATAAGCCCATTTAGGACTTTAAAGCGTTTTTCAAAAGGAGTGCAAGTGTTTCACCTTTCGTCTTAAACCCTTTATTTTGTACACTAAGGCCATTTAGAATGGACACTCATTCACCATGTTTAAACTGTCATTATTTATAGACGAGTGTATAACAGAGGGTCGACCAGAAATTACAGTGAACGTGTTATCTAAAGTTTGTCAAGTATGATTGTGTAAGAAACTGGTGCCTCTAAGAGGCTGGATTGAATTAAGCTTTGAAGCCCAAACTATTATACGATGTAATAGTAATTTTAATGTGCTCTTGTAAAATAGTGTACCTTCAGAGCTATTTCGCTCATACCTTGTACATTTTCTCTCTTGTACCTGATTTTAGACTTTAAGTCATTGTTATTGTGGGAGCTGACGAGCTCATCTAATATTATTGTTGTTCATCCACATTTTCTAACTACCAAATTCGAAAATTGAAAAAGGAAAGAAATAAAATTTCAACGTTTAGGTTAGTGTTTTAACTTATGTTCTGATTATTTCACTGTCCACCCACTCACCCCAGCATCTTCTTACACCTCTTCGTTCTATGAAATCCCAGGAAAAATTCTTCTTCTTCTTCTTCTTATTATTATTATTATTATTTGAAACATACTTTCAGTGTATTAAAGACACCGAGATTGTATTTGCTTCACTGCACAGGATACGTCGCAGGCACAAGTTACTCACCTTGTAGCTGTGTAGCGTAGCTGTTAGCTTGCATTCGGGAGATGATGGGTTTTAATCTTACTGTCGGCTATGATAACGTAACCCGATAGTCATTATTATACCTCGGATTTTTAGGTGGTAATAGGTTAGAATGCAAAATAATTTGGCTTGTAGTAAGTGTATTCAACAAATAGTTTATTTACTTCTCTCATAAGAATCAATATTCAATATGCATGGGTAGCCTGGAATCCTCACTTCTTGAATTCAGTCAATAAAATAGAAAAATAAAAAATATATACGTTTACGGTACGGTAATTTGCATTAGAAAAATAAAATCGTTCATGATATATCAAACCAATTTATTATAAACGTTTGTTGGCTGACTTCGATTACATGTTATTAACAAATCGCAGAGCTATTACCCAACAATTACTTTTATATACATCTGTCAACGTTGTGATTTGTAATCCACCGTATTTTAAATACATTTATTTCAGTGTTGAAACCGTTATCTTACACTTGCATCGACCCTTCTACTGCATTGCTTCCTCGTCATTAGTACATAAAAATTCACGAGTTATAAGAATGTGTGAGAGCTGATGACCTCATGTGTTAGGTTCCTTTAAACAACAACTATCATCATCATCATCAAGAATATGTGAGAAACTAAATAGAATGGTAATGAACTGTAATGAATTGGACGTTGTGCTACCTTTTCTTAAATATCGTTTTTCACTTAAAAGAATGTTTCCAAAAATAATGGACAGTATCGCGAGAGATTGAGTACCATGTCTGCAGAAATAAAATAGAACCGATATGTCTAGAGACACTGACATGTTCTGGTAACGTAACCCGATAGTCATTATTATACCTCGGATTTTTAGGTGGTAATAGGTTAGAATGCAAAATAATTTGGCTTGTAGTAAGTGTCATGCAACCCGTTGTAACACAATGTAGATACAGTAGCATAAATTCAAGGAGTTCTATAGGCTGTGCCCCTAACAACTATGCAAATCTCATAGCATAACCGTTGTACAGTGTAGGGTACACTTGTTACAGGCTTAAGTAAGTTTGCATTCTAACCTATCAGTACCTAATAATCCGGACTCTAGTCATTATTGTTCCAGTTCCTTGAATTAATTTTTTTACAAGTTGTTTTACGTCGCACCGACACAGATAGGTCTTATGGCGACGACGGGACACGAAAGCGCTAGGAGTGGGAAGGAAACGGCCGTGACCTTAATTAAGGTACAGCCTGGTGTGAAATGGGAAACCACGGAAAACCATCTTCAGGGCTGCCGACAATGGGGTTCGAACCCACTATCTCCCGAATACTTGATACTGGTCACACTTAGGCGACTGCAGCTATCGAGATCGGTTTAATTAAATTTAGTTTAGTCCCTTTGTACATTTCTATTTCTGTACTTTCTTGTTTCATTGCTAATTATCAAATAATTACCAGTTTTTAACATTGTCGTTACTGTTTACTATTATTTTTATTATTATTATTATTATTATTATTATTATTATTATTATTATTATTATTATTATTATTATTATCATTTTAGGAAGGCTCGGCTTGTGCCGGTAACATAATGGGCTGACTCGGCCTAAGCAAGGAGTCACCCTCTTGATTATGAAACTACAGGTACATATATGTACAAATATTTACAACAGAAATAATTACAACATATACATTTATACAATAAATACAAACAATTTCAGACTTCTTATGCCCCCGTTTTGGGAATCTGTTCTTTAGTATTACTGGAACTGCGGCCTGGATCTTCATGCTGTTTGGCGTGAGTCAGAGGAAAAGTCGTTCCTAGGAACTTCCTCACAATGTGGCAAGTGCTCAGGAGGGTGGCTTTCTGTAGTTCTACGTACGTGTGATGATGCAGGTTTAATGCGGCCAGAGAGCTGTGCAGGCATTTTGGAATAACACCGGTACATGATATTACTATTGGAACTGTGGTGACTGATTCTAGTTTCCACAGACGTTGTATTTCTATTGCCAGTTCTGTGTATTTTGATATCTTTGTGGCTATTGTTGTTTGCAGATTGGAGGTATTTGGACAAGCAATTTCTATAAGGGATGTGGATCTTTTTGATTTATCGATTAGAATAATATCAGGCCTATTGTTGCTGAGCGTGACATCGGTTATGACTTCTCGGTCCCATAGTAGTTTATATGAAGAGTTTTCGAGAATGGGTGGATGTGTATATTTCCAATATGCAGTTGATGACTGAAGAAATCCACATTTTACAGAAAGTTTCAGGTGAATGATTTTTGCTACCTGATCATGTCGGTGCTTATAATCGGTGTTGGCCAAGTGTGGGCAACCAGAGATGATGTGCTGTATGCTCTCTGTAGTTCTGGAACAGCGGCGGCAGTTGTCTGAGACAACTGTTGGATCCTTCATGATAAATCTACGGTAGTTCCGTGTAGCAATTACTTGATCTTGGATGGCCAGAACAAATCCTTCTGTTTCTGGGAAAAGACCGGAGTAGGTCAGCCAAGCGTGCGACGCAGGTTTGTCGATATGAGGCTGATCCAGTTCATGGGGGTATTTCCCGTGAAGAGGTTTTTGCTTCCACATGGCCATATTCATCTCTTTTGTAGGTGGGGTAGAAACAGGCATTTCTGGCGACGACAGATTGAGAGGTGTATAGTTTATATCAGCTCTGCAAACAGCATGATGAAGACACGATGTATCAGCTCTCGAGTGGAAATATTCTCTTAGACTTGATATCAGATTGCTATGTAAATTGACAATGGATAAGAAGCCCCTACCACCTTCTGATCTCGGGAGTGTAAGACGTTCGGTTGTAGATTTAGGATGGTGCATATGGTACCGGGTGAGTGAAACTGCTGTTTTCGTTTGTAACTGCTGAAGTTCTGTTTGGGCCCATTTTATGATACCAAAGGAGTATGTGAGCAGTGGTACGGCATACGTATTGACTGCTTTGGTAAGATGTTTAGCTGTCAGTTTTGATGATAGTACCTTGTTGAGACGTGTTATATATTGTTGCGTGACATTTCTCTTGATGTCGGCACGTTTTATACGAGTGCTCTGATGAAAACCGAGGTATTTGTACATTTCTTCTTCCTCCAGCTGTTGTATGGATTCGTCGCTTAAACTCGAAGGTGTCCCTTGTGCTGAGTAGGATCCTCTGATGACAGTTTGGGTTCTGCATTTGTCCAATCCAAACGGCATGCCTATATCTGAAGAAAACGTCTTGGTAATTGAGAAGAGATGTTGGAGATGGGGTTTGGTAGAGGCATACAGCTTAATGTCATCCATATAGAGTAGGTGGCTGATTTTTAATAGCTCTTCTCGCTTATTCTTAATGCTAAATCCATACCCACTTGTGTTCAGTAGGTAGGATAGTGGATTTAATGCCATGCAGAACCATAATGGACTCAGTGAGTCCCCTTGGAAGATCCCTCGTCGTATGGTATGGGTCTCGTTGCAACACTACAGTTTCTTAGAGAAACGTGAAGTGAGGTGTTCCAGTCTGCCATTACCGTCTTCAGGAAGTGAATGATTGAGGGGTCAACTTTATATAGTTCCAGAACATGTATGAGCCAAGTGTGTGGTACTGAATCAAAAGCCTTTTGGTAGTCAATAAAGCACGTGTATAGGTTCCTGGATTTATGGTGTGCTTGTTCCAGGACCACAGTGTCGATAATCAGTTGCTCCTTGCTCCCCTTGGTATTCTTCTTGCAACCCTTTTGCTCCTCGGCAATGATGTGGTTTTCCTCGCAGTGTTTCAGAATTATGTTGGCTATTATAGATGTAAATATCTTATATAGAGTAGATAGACATGTTATAGGCCGATACTTCGCTGGATTTTGCAGATTTTCATCCTTTGGTTTCAGATATGTGATGCCAGTGCACAGGAAAGCTGGGAATGTTGCCGGGTTGTCTAAAAATTTCTGGAAATGTTGAGTCAGAAGGAAATGAGTACATGTAAATTTCTTGTAGTAATAATTGTGTATTATTATTATTATTATTATTATTATTATTATTATTACGGCTAATATTTGTACATCTGTTAAATTTACGCGGTTAATAATAGTTAATAATGGTAAAACACTTGTGTTTAATTTATTAAAATACTTCACTATATATTCTATATATTAAAAGAATTTACTAAAAACAGATTTGGGAAATTTATTTATTTATTTATTTATTATGGCTTCTTTCATGTGGCAAAGTTAGGGCACACGGCCCTCTCTTATACTTAACCACAACACAACAAATAATATTAAGGTTGCCTATTACTAATTATACTACTTATACTATTTCCTAAATTAAGCTTAAGTTATACACCCACACAATATGCAGCTTATTATCTCGTTACTTCAGTCCTCTTTTCTATCTCACACAGACACTTGCACACACACGTGAAATGTACACACTTATCAACTACCCTTACGTTTACATTATATAAAACTAACAGAAACAATTTTTCATTTTACAATTACCAATCACACGCACACAATACACACCAATACATCAGTTCATCAGTCCGTCCGTTCTGCTGGACCGATTTACTTCATTTTTGTTTTATTCCCTCCGAAATCACCGGTGAATCATGATACATTGACAGGTCTACAAGTTCAGACAACTTCGAGTAATCGTAAAATTAAGTAATTAAATGATCACTCCAGTAATTGCAGGCGAGGCTTACCCTAACCCGCAATACATTCTGTACTCAGCAGGTTGCTAAGCAACCAACACTTTATTTAATATTCTGATGTTCAATGTGATTGCAGTGTGTTAAAGACACTGAGATTGTATTTGCTTCACTGCACAGGATACGTCACAGGCACAATTTACTCACCTTGTAATTGTGTAGCGTAGCTGTTGGCTTGCATTCGAGAGACAACCGTTCTGTGTAGAAGAACTCCGATTAAAAGTACCATTGCCTTCTACGACACAATACCAAGCTTTACATCAAGTACTGCACGATAAATAAATGAATATATGGATAGAATTTTATCACACAGACGGCATGATGGGTGAATTCCGACTACGAACTGCGCATACAATTCGCTTCTTATTAAATACTAGCGAATGTACCCGTGCTTCGCTACGGTATTCTACATTGTATTCGGTTATCGAAGTAAATAGTGTACATGCAGTAAATAAGATTGTTTTAAAATTGCATGTCTCTTAGCGTTATCCGAGAAAGAGCATGGGGAGTTCCCCGTACGTTGTTTCCAATGTAAAGTGTTTGTTACGGATTTGTGATATAACGGCAGGCTCACTTGCCTACTGACATTCACAATCGAGTTGGGATGATTACGTTATAATTGCAGGCCCCATTGCCTACTACGCGGACAGAATCGATTTGGGGAGTTTTCGTTAATATGGCAGCCCCCTTTCCTACTTCCAGACAGATTACAGTTGAGGAGTTTCTATTATAATGGCAGGCAATTACCCTACTATCACTCGAAATTGAGTTGTGCAGTTATCATTATAATGCCAGGCCCATTTTCCTACTGCCAGCCAGCTTACTGCCAGTCACACCAAGTTGGTGAGTTTCCATCAAAATAGCAGGCCACTATGCCTAATGCCAGTCACATTTTAGATGAGGACATTTCTTTATAATGATAGGCACCCTTGCCTACTGCCAAACACAATCGGGTAGGGGAGTTTTAAACAAAACTGCATGCTCACTTGCCTTCTGCAAGTCAAATCGAGAAGGGAACTATTCATTACAATTGTAGGCTTTCCTTACTAATGACAGTTACACAGGAGTTGGAGAAGGAACCCTTTCCTACTGCCAGTCAAAGTCGGTGTGGGTAGTACTGATTACAATAGCAGACCCACCCTTTCTCGATCGCTAAAAATCGACATCAGTGAATATATACAGGGTGTTAGGTGTATACGTGCAGATATTTCTTGTAGCAATAGAGAACGATGTGACGAACCACTATATATCAAACTTTTAGTAATCAGCGGAAGTTATTTTCGAAAGCAAAGGGATACGATGTTTTTAGAATAGGTAGTATGCCTTGTTCTGAGAATGAATAGCTTTCCGTTGATAACAGGCAAGTCACGCGCCACCCGTGCCAAACCGGTTTCTGTTTATGTTTCGGAGCAAATGTACTACTGTAACGAGATGTTACGTAATATACTTGCTAAACTGGTTTTATGTTTACGAGCAACTGAACTACGATAACAGCTGAAGGCTGCTACCGATGTACGTACCTACATTTCGTGTTTCTTGCCGGGCTGTATGGCTCAGACGGTTGAGGTGCTGGCCTTTTTACTCCAACCTCGCAGGTTCGAACCTGGCCCAGTCCGGTGGTATTTGAATGTGCTCAAATACGTCACACTCGTGCCGGTAGATTTAGTGACACGTAAATAGAACCCCTGCGGGACCTCATCGTCTTCGAAAACCGTAAACGTAACGCAAATACCATTATTATTATTATTATTATTATTATTATTATTATTATTATTGTTATTATTATTATTATTATTATTATTATTTTTGACTACTCGCCAATAATGTCTGCCCAGAAAATACTTCTCATCGTTTATAACTACGGATCTCGAAAGTTGTATAATGTCCTAAATATGATGATTTTCAAAATTGGCTTTACGTCGCACCGACACAGATAGGTCTTATGGTGACGATGGGACAGAAAAGGTGTAGAAGTGAGAAGGAAGCGTTCGTGGCCTTAATAAAGGTTCAGCTCCAGCATTTTCCTGATGTGAAAATGGGACACCACGGAGAACCATCTTCAGGGCTGTCGACAGTGTAGTTCGAACCCAGTATCTCCCCTATGAAAGTTCACAATTTCGCGCCCCTAACCGCACGACCAACGTATTCCAAGCTCTAATGCCGGGCTGAGTACCTCGGACGATAGTTCGCTGGTATTCTAATCCCATCTTGGCAGGTTCGATGGAGGCTCAATTCGGGGGTATTTGAAGGTGGTGAAATACGCCAGTTTCGTGTCTGTAGATTTACTTGCATTTAAAAAAGTCCTGCAATACAACATTCCGGCGCCTCGGCGTCTCCAAAATCCGTCAAAGTAATTATTAGGACGTAAAAAATTACATTATTATTTAGTGTTTACAAACGAAAAGCATATGTGTAATGGTAAAATAAAGTATAACGTACTGCTTCCTTTGCAGTGCTTAATAAATTTATCAAAATAAAAGTGGCCAGTCTGAGTTGCTCAGACGGTTAAAGCACTGGTTTCTTGGTTCCAACTTAGCAGGCTCGATCTTGGTTCAATCCGGTGGTATTCGAAGGTGCTCAAATACGTCAGCCTGGTGTCGGTAGATTTACTGGCACGTAAAAAGAACTCATGTGGGACTAAATTACAGCGCCTCCAGAAACAGTACGAGTAGTTAGTGGGACGTAAAGCAAATAACATTACCGGTATTATTATTATTATTATTATTATTATTATTATTATTATTATTATTATTATTCAGTCTTATTATTATCGCTACTACTCATATTGAACTACTTCTTATTACTCTTTTCCTCGTCTGATTATTATTATTATTATTATTATTATTATTATTATTATTATTATTCACCTGTTCATATTTTCGTCTTATTCCTCTTTTTACTTTTTACTTTTTTCGTTTCTCATGTGTCACAATTACATCTTACGTTACGTTCTGTTACATGTTTATGTTTGACCTTGTGATACATCACCTTTAATCTGCTCTGTAGCCTTTAAGAGTGTAGCATGGTCAATGACCTCAGTGCTTGTTTTGTTCACATAACTGGACTAAGAACTCGTCTCAATCGGCCCAGCAAGTTCAAGGCCAACCACTTTTCTCTGTTTGTTTGTTTGTTTGTTTATTTACCAATGTATGTATGTATGTCAACATTGTACTATGTCAACATTGTACTATGTCAACATCATACCATGAAAATTTACTCAATAAACGGGGTGTTTGGGGGGACCTCTGCCCTGGGTGGGGTGCTCTGCGGACCTCCTCTGGGGTCCGTGTTGTTGCTGCGGTTATCTCTCTGCGCGGTCAGGTATTTACTAACAGGGCCGATGACCTCGATGTTAGGCCCCTTTAAACAACAAGCATATTTACTAACGTATTCAATTCAATTTATTGTATGTACAAGACATACGTCCAACTTGAATTATTTCATCCTCACAATTCTACTTCCTTACTACATGGCCCAAGAGCTACACGCATAGCTGAAGGCCCACCCACTCCTCCACGAGGTCTGGGAATGAAATAACTAATTTGATTGAATTTTTTCCTATTTCAGTAGTGATGAATATAACACAAGCATTTTATTGAAGTTTTATACGTGTTAATAATGATGATGTGATGATGATGATGATGATGATGATTGCTGTTTTAAGGTCATCGGCCCTTAAAAGCGCGTGCCTTTTGTTTTAACTCGTAGTGAATAAGAAACAAAATATAAATTGCTCGAACACACGTAAAAAACCAAAACCACATGCAGGGTAGAATTGAGGAACTGCCAAAATACGTTCAAGGTCAATGTCTAGAGTTTTAACAAGCACGTCTTCCCTGTGCTCTGTTCAGCTTTCGGCACGTACAAGTCACTCGCGCACTGAAACTCTCGATTTATAATTTTTGTTACCGGTACTTCAATTTCACTGCTTGGATTTATGAGAATATCGAACTATCGGGACTCAAAATACTATATCGATACTGTACTGTACTCCCAAGCCATTACGGTGCAGAAATGGCGTAACATCTGACATACCAAAGCGAAACTCGTAGCAATTGTTCACAGTGACCACCCTGGGCTTCTCTGCAGGCTTCACTTCTCCGAATGCAGTTGCGACGCATTCGAGACAAGGAACCTGTGTTGTTCAGAATATCCTCTGGTGCCGGAAGAATATGTTTACGGAGGTCATCCGAAGAGGTTACTTCAGTTCAGTATACTTTGTGTTTCATGTCCCGCCAGACATAACAATCCACTGGAATAAGGGCTGGCCAATTGATAGTTCCACATCGTCCTGTCTACCGTTGAGGAAATGTCTGCACCATCGTGTAAAATCCACGTGGTTCGGCGTAGTCGAAGCGACTCATCCTCTGAAAGATCCAGTAACGTACTGCCTCTACAGGAGCAAGATAACATTAATAAAAAGATGTAACCGACCTCCAACTACACCCATCCAGATGTTAATTAGAACCGGTGCTGGAAATCGCCTTGTCCTATTGAATGGAGATGTTCCACAGCTCATGAGTGGGGTATAGTGGGTTCGAACCCCTCTGTTGGCAGCCCTAAAGATGGTTTTCCGTGGTTTGCCATGTTCACACCAGGCAAATGCTGGGGCTGTAACGTCATGAAGGCCACGGCCGCTTCCTTCCCTCTTCCTTGTCTATCCCTTCCAATTTCCCCATTCCCCCGCAAGGTCCCTGTTCAGCATAGAAGGTGAGGCCGCCTGGGCGAGGTACTGGTCATTCTCCCCAGTTGTATCCCCCGAGCCAATGTCTCACGCTCCCGGTCACTGCCCTTGAGGCGGTAGAGGTGGGATCCCTCGCTGTGTCCAAGGGTAAACCTACCCTGGAGGGTAAACAGATTAGGAAAAAGAAGAATAAGCCTTCTATTAGAAATGCCCGGCGGCAATTCCACAGTAGACCGAGCTCGATAGCTGCAGTCGCTTAAGTGCGGCCAGTATCCAGTATCGGGAGATAGCAGGTTCGAACCCCACTGTCGGCGGCCCTGAAGATGGTTTTCCGTGGTTTCCCATTTTCACACCAGTCAAATGCTGGGGCTGTACCTTAATTAAGGCCACGGCCGCTTCCTTCCCACTCCTAGCCCTTTCCTGTCCCATCGTCGCCATAAGAGCTATCTGTGTCGGTGCGACGTAAACCAACTAGCAAAAAAAAATCAACAGTAGCTATTTTTCCTTCGAGCAATGTTCACGCATGGTTGCAACTACGGTTTTTGAAATCTGTCTCATTAATAACAATATGACTGAATACTTACAGCCTTTTCTTTCAGTGTCCACCGTCATTTCATTGACCTGAAAAGTTTATGAATAAGCATATACAACTCGCATTGTCTATTGTCAGAAATTCATCGTAGTTTGTCGCAATAACAGCACCGAAATGTTGCGCTCATTTTTCATTTACTTATTAATTATTTCCTTTCATTTTGTCAGCTTGGATCACTGAGTAATGCCATTGACGTCTTATAAATCACACACACCTACACAATACTTGATTCGCATGTATGTGCTGGTACGTATCTTCGAGGTCACTGTAAGGATTCTGTGTACATTTCATACAGAGTACCCTAGACCGGTTTTCAAGTACAGCAAGTGGCTGGCACGTGAGTCATCCTCTCCTACTTGCCAAGCCTTTAGGGGAAGTGCACAACAACATGCGTTGGCCTGCGATAAGAAACAGGTTCAACAAGCCCTATATTTTGCTACTGTACTTCCACTACGCGTGGACAGAATGACGTAACCGGCATACCCTGCTACGGCCGTTCAAAACACATTAGGTCCTGAAATATTTGGCTCAGTTAAGGGCAAACTAATAGGACAAGGTAAAAAGTACATAGCATATATTGTGATATGTCTTTTTCTTTGCCGACTAGCTTAATATCTGCACGTATACCCCTAACACCCTGTATAGATCGACATACGAAAGTATATGCGTGTTTACAATATTGAAGACCTACATTTACAGATTAACTGCTACTAAACGTACGTCATATAGACAAAGGATTATACCATAAGACACGCCGGATTTAGTGGCCTAAATGGCTGGTCCTATGATATGTCATCTATTCTTGGGTCAGATTGAGTTAGAAACGTGGAACAGGGTAAAGATTTTGTAAGATTATCTCACATTACATTACTTTTCGGATACATACATAGCATTTGGCTCACATATGGCTACTGGATGGGCCAATTTTCGTGAAGAGTTTAATGATTCTGTATTTCATATAAGTAATTGAAAGTATGAATTATGCATGTGAAAATTCCAAATTGACTTAACATCGATTAAAGAGAAAAATCAAACGTAAAAGGGATACAGATACGGCAAAAAGTCATAAGACCACGGTTGTAGATCATTCCAAATTGAACGGAGATTGTGCAATCCGTTATGTGATAGGAATTTCCGAAGGTCTGCACCATCATTAAAATTGCCTGCATATTTCGATATTCTTCGGGGATAAAAAGTGAAAAATTTAATGATCTAGGATGTTTTCCGTTCGTTACAGGCTAAAACGTATAATTTTGTCAAATTTCAATTATCTTCTTTTTCTTCTGGCAGATTATGGCGCAATTTGGATTTTGGGCGAGGCGGGTAAAAATTAGTACTTTCAGGAAACTAAACCAAAAATTATGGAGATGGTCATTATTACCCCTTAAACGGAAAGCTGTACGAAAATTTCGCCAAAATAGTCAGTGTAGAGGCACACAGTCGTTACGATTTGATTTATATAGATAAGGAATCTGCTCCATGTAAAACACCTTTTGGGCTATGTCCGCTGGACTTAACCTGCAAAAGTGACCATTCATGATATCTCCCATAGTAATCCTCCTAACGAAAGAATGCACATGAAAAAAAGGTTTAGAGGTGGAATTCCATCACGTTTGGTCGATTTCCAGTCAGGTTGGTCTTGTTCTGTATATGTTGTGGAAGAGTAAAATCACCATTTCGGTTCCCTATAAACCGCCAGTCCATTCCGGAACATGAAATGTTATTTACGTTTAAAACCTACCTTTGGACAGGTGGATGCTAAATATAAATTTTGGTTCGAATGTCTTCAGTAGTTTTCAAATTGTAAGGAGTGCGCTTTACACGCACCCGCTCGGGAGTTAAGTCCGATGGGACTTGTACAGAAAAACGGTCCGTTAATGATATCTCCCTTATTAATCCTCGTATCGAAATGATGCACATGAGACAAAAAGGTTTAGAAATTATTATCTACCAAGGTAGGTAGATTTCCATTAAGTTCGGTTGTGTATATTTTGTGAAAGTGCAAAATCACTGTTTCGGTTTCGTATAAACCCCCAGTCAATAGGGAACATGCATGATCCGGGGTTTTAATTAAAAATATGCTAATCTGATTCAAAATTTCGTGCAGAATTCAAAAATGTGATCAGAATGTACAAATAATAACTCCAAACATGATAAAAATCTACGAAAATGTCACGTCACGCAAGTACGCGATCTCATTGGTCTGACGTCATCGTACAGGTTGACTGAATTAGCAGACGAAATAACGCATAGTGCGCTGTGAGAAGCAGGATACACTTCGCGTATTTCTACTTTACGTTAGTGTCTAGTATGATTAAATTCGAGGTCTATACATCGGATAATAATCTGAGTGGTATATTTTAGACTTAAAATGAATCCTGCGCAGACAGTGAGGCAGAAAACTTATAAATGGTGTAGAGTTCCGATGTGCAATAGCACATCGCATACCATACCAAACAAATTTTTTATACATGTTCCAAAGACGCTAAAACTAGGGAGAAATGGATTTTGGCGAGCCGGAAAAATGCTGGTGATATATCGGAAAAGTCTACAGTTTATTTTTTTGAAGATTTTAACGTAAGATGAATTTGTTTGAATTTTCAAATCATTTTTCCATGTCAGCTGTTCTAGTGGTAAAACTTTAAATTTTAATGTATGATGCTTTATTTAAATGCTTCAATTACATCTTGGAATATGAAAGTAATAAACAGTGCATTAAATAATGCCGATTATTAAAGTATTCTCCAAACCTAACCTATGTTTTGGGTGATCCATGTCAAGATAATAAATCAATGGGGTTATGAACCATTTTGACAGCTCTAATTCTACCAATATATCTTGGCATGGGACAGTTATGTATGTCTTTATTGAAGAGCTTAATTGGTAAAGAAATTTAGGCTATATCTAAATAGTCTATAATGTAACAAAGAATAGGCGTGTACATCACGAAAGGAAACAACGTGAATTTAACAAATGTATAACTCTACACAAAACCAATGCTTGTTTGTTGGGGTCTTATAAGTTAACAATGCTCAATTATAATAATTATCATAATATTAATGAAATAAATAACATAATTGCACACAGGTGAAAATAGTGATGTAGGTGTTTAAAATATTATCCAACTTAGCCTAAGTTTTCGGTTATACAAGCCAAGTCAATAAACCGAAGGGTAAAAATACCGCGCGAGTTGGCCGTGCGGTTAGGAGCGCGCAGCTGTGAGCTCGCATCCGGGAGATAGAAGGTTTTGAACCCCACTGCTGGCAGCCCTGAAGATGGTTTTCCGTGGTTTCCCATTTTCACACCAGGCAAATGCTGAGGCTGTACCTAAGGCCACGGCTGCTTTGTTCCCATTCCTAGGCCTTTCCTGTCCCATCGTCGCCATAAGACCTATATGTGACGGTGTGACGTAAAGCAAACAGCAAAAACAAAAAAAAAAAGTAAAAGTCACAGCACCCAAAGACATTCCTGTATTGAGCGACTAAAATGTCACCAGGACACTTTTCTTTCCTGATATGCTCAGCTTGTTAAAAGCCAAATGTAATTAATGTTATTGGCTTCACGCCCCGCTAACAACTTCTACGATTTTCGGAGACGCCGATGTGCAGGAATTTAGTCCTGCAGGAGTTCTTTTACGTGCCAGTAAATCTACCGACACGAGGCTGACGTATTTGAGCACCTTCAACTACCACCGGACTGAACCAGGATCGAACCTGCCAAGTTGGGGTCAGAAGGCCAGCACCTCAACCGTCTGAACCACTCAGCCCAACTTGTGAAAACTAGATGAAGTCATATTTATCTTTATCATGTTTAACTTTTTCCCTCCACCAAGATATTTAATTCTCTTTCATGGGCCCCGGAAGTGGGTAGGCCAGTTGCCCCAACCATAAATATATATTTTTTTAGAAATGATAGGTTATAGATCTACAGTACTATGATCTTTCTTTCTTTCTTTCTTTCTTTCTTTCTTTCTTTCTTTCTTTCTTTCTTTCTTTCTTTCTTAATCAGTTTATCCTTCAGGGTCGGTTTTCTCTCGGACTCAGCGAGGGATTTCACCTCTACCACTTCAAGGGCAGTGTCCTGGAACGTGAGACTTTGAGTATGGTGATGAAACTGGTGAGGAGGGCCATTACCTCGCCCAGGCGGCCTCACCTGTTATGCTCAACAGGGCCTTGTTGGAGGATGGGAGGATCGGAAGGGATAGACAAGGAAGAGGGAAGGAAACGGCCGTGGCCTTAGGTGCCTGGAGGAGAAGTAGGAAAATACGAAAAACCACTTCGAGGATGGCTGAGGTGGGATTCGAAACCCTTCTACTCAGTTGACCTCCCGAGGCTGAGTAGACCCCGTTCCAGCCCTCGTACTATTTGTTTTCAACTTTCATGGCAGAGCCGGGAATCGAAACCGGGCCTCCGGAAGTGGCACACATTAACCACTACACCACAGAAGCGGACTAGTACTATAATGCTACCTATATGTTTATGTTAGTGCTGAAATCCGATTTCTTACTTTACTAATGCTGAAAGCCCGAAAATGTAATGTTATTCTTTAATAGGGGAATCAGTTCAGAAGGAAATATTGAAAGTGATGTGATATCTATCCAGGTTCGTTGTTATCCTAATACTATGGGTTACAGTACATTGCACATATACAAAAGACGCCACTTACAAACTTGCTTGTTATCCGCTAATTTCTGCGGCCACAAAAGTCACATTTTTCAAGAATGATGACATCTACACATAGTAGATTGACTGTGCTGTTTTGAACCTTTCTTCTGTCATTTCGAAGTTATTCGCGATCATGAATAATAAACGATCGGCTTTTAGCAACGGCTGATGCACAACGGCTGGTAGAGCTCCATGCGGTACTGGATCGTGACGTCACAGCGCGCCGCTTACGTCAGAGGCCGTTTCACTCGCCTTGCGGAAAGGCACTATTAAATATTTTTTTAATGGTAGAAAACAAGGCAACATACCACAATGTAATACGTTTACGTACTATTTCATTGGTGTACTTTTCAAAAAAAATATTTTTGAAAATGATGCATGTTCCCAGATTTAGAAACAATATTTGCCCTAAAACCTATCAAGGACAGGTGTATTCTAAATATGAGTCTTGGTGGAAATACATCCAGTAGTTTGTAGCACTCGCGTACATACGGCGTAATTAAGGAAGAAATAATACAGTTAAGAAAGTTGAAATTAATAGAAAATGGATTATAACTGAGGACAGCCGGATAACGACAAATATGTAAATGCCAAGTGAATGTATTGGAAAATCAAATGCCCCTCAATAAATTATGCTAGTGTGAGTAATGGATATAATAAAGCGGTAACAGAGGAGAAATTTAGGTCAGTGATTCTTAGGTAAACAAATAATAAGAAGATGACTAATGGTGTTATTACTTAATCTATTCGAGGGCGGTTATAATATCCAACGATATTCCGTCAATATCCCGCAGATAGGCCGATTGACGCCTCTCTTGCCTTCTACCCAAGGAACAACCACGAATTTAAAAGCATGATGAGAAAAAATGGCAATACGTTACTTCCCTGCTGGCATGCAGTCAGAGACGTTGCCATGGTAACCTGTAGGTTCGTTGTCGGTCTGTCGGTCACTCAATGCAGAGCATGATACCAGCGTAAAATTGTAAATTTCTCCGTTATGTGAAGAGTAAGGTAAATTATGAACATAACGAAAGTTGTTTATAATGAAGAGACGTTTCACGTACGGTAAACGAAGTTTACAGAAAATCAATAGTATAAGAGAAAATGGAGGAAAACCATTCTGGTTTTCCTATAAACCACCCGTTTATTCAAAGATTTTAAAATAATATGCATATAGAAACCTTCCCCGAGATGAGTATACTCTAAATATGAAGTTTGGTTGAGATCTATCCAGCCGTTTCGAAGTGATGGTGGAAAGACCATTCAGGTTTTCCTATAAACCCCCCGTCTATTCAAAGATTTTAAAATGATATGCATATGAAAGCCTTCCCCGGGATGAGTATACTCTAAATATGATGTTTGGTTGAGATCTATCCAGCCGTTTCGAAGTGATGGTGGAAAAACCATTTTGGTTTTCCTATAAACCCCCGGTCTATTCAAAGATTTTAAAATAATATGCATATAGAAACCTTCCCCGAGATGAGTATACTCTAGATATGAAGTTTAGTTGAGATCTATCCAGCCGTTTCAACGTGATGGTGGAAAAACCATTCTGGTTTTCCTATAAACCCCCCGAGTATTGAAAGATTTTAAAATGATATGCATATCGAAACCATCCCCGGGATGAGTTTACTCTAAATATGAAGTTTGGTTGAGATCTATCCAGCCGTTTCGACGTGATGGTGGAACAGACAAACAAACAGACAGACAAACAGACAAACAGACAAACAGACAAACAAACAGACACGAAACGTAAAAACCACCGATTCGGTCTTGAGTTGACCTAAAACGGATAAATATCTGAAAAATTGGCAAAACAAAAGAAATTACAGACAGCGGACCCCCTACAATTTTATTTATATAGATTCATAAAACCGTTGAAATGGGCACGGAAAGCAATGTGACTACGACAGACATATCAAGACGAGTTATCTGACCTATTTATAACGAATGCTAAAGAGCGGCACGGGTCTTCTAGTTTATTCTTATAATTGTTTGTATTGATAGCATTAGTATTACATTGATGTTATTATTTACCTAAATGTTATGTAGTAGAAATTAGTCCGTCACCGTCCATTTTTATTGGGGAATTTTCCCTGCTGTTGACGCCATAAATAAATAAATAAATAAATAAATAAATAAATAAATAAATAAATAAATAAATAAATAAATACATGTTTGACCCTTTGACCGAATGGTCAACATATTGACTTCGGTTCAGCTGGTCTTGAGTTTGATTCCCGGCCGAGTCAGGGACTTAATTTCTCTGTCTCGGGGACCAGATATTTGTGTTTGACTTGTTGCACATCTCTTCATTCACACACAGTATAACACGTCACTAGGAAGTTCAGAAATCAGAAATAAATGAATATTTTAATGTTTAATTATGAATGGATGAAATTCGTAAAAGGTGATGAAAGGCGCAGAAATATAAACAAGAGAAGAGGATGTAAATCGGTAAATAAGGTCGATAAATAGGGTGAGATAATTTTAATGCAACCTAAGTAAATATCATAAGCTAACGTAGGCATAATAGCGATAATAATACTATTAATGGCATTGGGTTTGACCACAAATTCTAGAAATACAACTTGGCTACATTTAACACTTCTGCTCAGAAATTAACTTTACACAGATCATATGTATGTTGAGTCCTCAACCCGAGGCTGGTTTTAACCTCAATAGATCCATCATCAACTCCCATAAGTTGCTTCGGTGTCACTAAAGAGACGTATTAGGGAAATGAAGAGTGAAATAGTTTCCCGTTTCTTTCCTCACTGGGCCAGAAGGTACTGTTGCATATCAGTCTGTCAATCTCACAGACATGCATACACTAACCGACTCCACGAACGACACTTTCACACCATTCATCGCAGTGACCGGTTGCATAAGGAACGGTATTACTAGCATCGCTTATACGCCAGTCACTTTCAGGCATATCATCAAAACCAAGGATAAAACTGAGATTTAAAGAATGAAAGAGACAAGCTTGATCTAGCCCATATCAGGAGACACAGTACAGTCCGCACACTGTATCTCATCAGATAGAGCATAAGTTACAGAAATTTAATATACAAAATGCCTCAATATTTTTGGTTTAATTACTACATGCAATAAGAGATAATGAACATTTACCCCATATAAGACACTGAAAAGATACAAAACATTTTAATACAATATTCTGAACATTACTGGATAATATCAAAATCGGTATGTCTAACTCTTGTCCCGTATGAAGTAGTGTATGAACTGAGATGAATCTTCGTAGCCAGTTTTTAAGACCGGATGGCCTTCGTGACATCAACCTCATCAGAGGAGTTAATGGGAAGAAGTGAATGACGTGCTATATTGTAGTAGGAATGGGGAGGGTGAAACCTGGTGCCGGCACAGTCTACTCCTGTTGAATAGAACCAAGGGGTCTGTGCCAGGCTTTGCGTCCCCATCCGACGGGCAAATCACCATCAACGACCATTATATCATACGGAATTTAAATCGAAGCTCTTGGCACGCTATCTAGTGATTATAAACTGTGTACCACCAACTTCCCTACCCTGCCGGCCAACATTCTGATCGTGAAATGTTTTCGTCCAACGGGACTAGAACCGGTTAACCACAGATTAACGATCATGGTCGCCAGGTGGTCTATAATATCAAACAATGACATACACTGAGTGGCTAAAAGTCGTGGGAAGTCACTGAATGTGATATTAATAACGAGTTACTCCTCCGCGAGCCCTCGAAACGGCAACAATACAGTGAGGCTTCGACTCTACAAGGTGTTGGAGTTATTCCGGAGGAATCTGGACCCACATATCTTTCACTGCTACCCACTGTTGTTCTTGAGCAGTTCGTGCGGAGTTCATGGAGCGTACACCAGCATCGACAGCATCCCATAAATGTTCGATTGGATTAAGATCAGGAGATCTGGAGGGCCAATACATAGTCTAACTTCACTGGAGTGCTCCTCCAACCACCTGCGCGCCACCACAGAGCGGTGACATGGCGCATTGTCCTGTTGAAACACGGCATCTCCATCAGGATACTCTACATCCAGAAAGGGATGCAGATGGTTTGAAAGAATGTCCACATAACGTGCACATGTCAGCGCTCCATGCAGCCGGACAATGGGGGTTAATTGCGACCATGAGAACGCCGCCCAGACCAGAACTGAGCCACATTCCGCCTGAACACAACCTCGTTGTCCAGCACGATCCATAGCTTCACGGGGTATATGCCACACTCTCACGTGCCCATCAGTTCGATACAACTGGAACCAGGAATCATCGGACCATACCACACGCCGCCCCTGTTCCATGGTCCATTGCCGATGTTCGCGGGCCCATGCACGTCGTTGAGCTCTGTGTCGAGGTGTCAGCAAAGGGACGCGGATTGCTCGTCGGCTGTTGAAGCCTATGTGGTGCAGTTGCCTCCTTACAGTCCTGGTAGAAATGTGTTCCTGACTCCCAGCATTCAACTGGGCGGTGATCTCACTCACAGTAGCCCGTCGAGCGCCCATCATGGTTCTGAGGAGGCGACGTAATGTCCGTACATTAAACATCTATGGTCTTCCCATGCGGCGGTTTACGCAGTGGTAACATTCTCTCTGCGATATTGAAGATCTACCCTCAATATTGTTGACCACGGACACCCGAATTCGCGTGTAATCTCCGCAATGCTATGACCCATGCGCCGTGTGCCGATACTCATCCCATATTCAAAGTCGGTTAACTCGCCACGTGTTGCCATCTTCAGGACACCGGTGTCTGTGATAGACTGCTCAGCTACGCAGCAGCTAGCCGCAACGCGATGGGACACCCCTTACCGTGACGTTTGGCCATTCAATGTACACTGACTTAGCAAATGTCATGGGATAGTCACCTACTAGTGTGTGGGGCCTCCTCTCGCCCTGCGAACTGCGGTGAGACGCCGTGGAAGTGAGTCAACAAGTCCCTGGTAGTCCTATTGACGCAGCAGACACTAAATCGTTTGCAGAGCGGCCGCCAATGCTGGTCTGTTCGTGGGTGCAGGATCCATAGCATGGAGCCTGCGTTCCAGGACAACCCAGATATGCTCGATAGGGTTCATATCGGGGCTCCTGTGTGCCCATGGCAGTCGTTGGACCTCCGCTGCATGTTCCTGGAACCATTCCCGGACGACGTGCGAGCGATGTGGTGGTGCGTTATCATCTTGAAACACCGAAGAACCGTCTGGGCGCTGGAAGGCCAAAAGTGGGTGGAGATGGTCTCCGAGCAGCTCAACATACCGCCTACCATTCAAAGTCTCTTCCAGAACAACTAGGGAGCCCATTCCATACCAGAAAAATGCACCCCAGACCATAACAGGGACACCAGCGCCCTGGACCACACCTTCGAGGCAGGCGGGATCCATCGCTTCATGTGGTCTGCGCCATACACGGTGCCTTCCATCGGCATGGTGCAGTTGAAATCGTGATTCGTCCTACCATATCAGGTTACGCCATTGTTCCAGTGTCCATCCCTGGTGACTGGCGACAAATGCGCATCGTTGTGCTCGATGACGTTGGGTTAACAGTGGCACCCGTGTGCGGCGCCGGCTCCCATACCCCATAGAACCCATATTCCTACAGATTGTCCACTGGGTGACGTGTCTAGCACGGCCTGTGTTGAATTGAGCCGTGATTTGTTGCACGGTTGCCCGTCTGTCACTATTGACAATCCGTCTCAGATGTCGCCGGTCACGGTCATCGAGGGTGGCTGGACGGCCGGTCGTTCGTCTGTTGTGGACGGTGACACCCGCATTCAACCAATCACGATACACCCTGGACACAGTTGATCGTGTGAAGCCGAATTCCCGCACCACTTCCGAAGTAGCACTTCCCATCCGCCGGGCACTGACCATCATACCCCGTTCGAACGGTGTCAGCTCACGACGACGTTCCCATGTTGCACCTGTCACATCCACAGCCACTGCTCACAAGGTCTCCTATACAACTGCCGCTGGCACAGGGGGCGTGTGGTGCGCAGACAACACACCTACGCATCAGTGCTCCGCCATCCCATGACATTTGCTCAGTCAGTGTATATTCTAAGTTTCACCAATTATATTTATACATATACACAAATAAATCAATAACTGACGAGCACATAGCCTTACTGGAGTGGAACGCTGGTAATTTCACAATTGAAAAGCCCTAATGAGCATATATAAGTACTTTAATATTGACAAGAAGTGAAACTGAATTTTGGTTGGTTTCTTCAAACTCAAAATTTCAGATCAATTCGAAACATACAGGATACGTTCCTGGCACTGAGAGGTTTAAGTGACACGCGCGTAAAATCGCTACACGTAGAAATCAATGCTGATACCTTGAACTGGTGCCTTTGCTGGCAGGACCTAGTGTTTACAGTGCACTATGTCTTCTGGTATGGGCTAGAGCAATTTTGTTACTTTCATTGACCTGTCTCAGCTTTATCCTTAGCTTTGACAAAATGAAAGTGACTGAGGTATGAGTAATGCTAGTAATGCCATTCCTTCTGCAGCCAGTCCCTGCTATGAATGGTGTGAAAATATTGCTCATAGGGTCAGTTGGTGCATGCATTTCAGTGGGCTTGGCAGACTGATGTGTAATAGCAACTTGTGGCTCGGTGAGGAAAGCAACGGGAAACTACCTCACTCCTCATTTCCCTAGTACGCCTCTTCAGTGATGCCTAGACCATCTATGACAGCTAATGGCGGAACTGTTGAGGATCCAACCAGCCTTCGGGCTGAGGACTAAACATACATACACCTTGAACTGACAGATTCTGATAATCGATTCGTTGATTCAAAAACATATCTATTATTTCTACGCGATCAATTGGTAGATGTTGTCTTGCAACATGTCGCAATTTTTTATTGAGAAAATTGCCCAAAATAATAAAAACAAATTGATAAAATACATAGAACTCGTAAAAAATCGCCAATTACATACAAATTCGTGAAAAAATGGTAAAATAAATAAAATTTGCGATAGGCCGTGGCTGTAAAATGTTTGCAAATCGTGCAATGGACATTTAAACGCTTAATTTATATTGCATTTATCTTTTGTTTAAAAAAATGCTATTTGTTCGGGGTGTCGACCTATAGAGATCTTTTGCCCCTATTGCACTTATGATTTATAAGAATTAATGAAAGCCCATTCGCGAAATTAAGATTCCCTGTACATCTCACTACCAAACACCACAGAACCACACAATATTCAATTCATCCTTCCACGTAGGTTTGACGAAAGGAAGGGCGTCCGATCATAAAACTGGGCCAAATGCACAAGTGTGGCTCCACGAGAGTGTGGGGAAAGTGACAGAAGAAGAAGAGAACTTTTCATGACGCGTGTTTGACGCAAGGAGTAAGCTCATATGAATGGTGCTGCTATCTAGTTCGTAAACTATCATTCTGGACTTGACGAATACAGCCAATTTTCAGCGGGTATCGTAATAATAATATGAGTTGAATTCATGTTTAATAGCCTATATAATGTAACTTACCGTATATATAACTGCCAGTACTAGCCATGTGGAGAACACTCCCCGTGTCAGCATTCTGGAGCAAGTGATCGTTCCAAGTGTGTGGTCGAACTGTACGTCTTATCTTCGTGATAAGATAACCGCTCAGTATAAGCTCTGACTTTCTGTGTAGCTATAGAATTATATTCCGGTAATTAGATTAGCACTTTATAAAACATACGAAGTCATGCTCAGTTTGATCAGGAACTAGTCGAATGTTTGCTTAGCGGTGATCAGCAAGAAGTGAGCGAGTTGGCATTATACTGGATGAAATCGCTGTTTCCCTGTTTCGCTGGCTCGCTGTCAGTATAGCATGCCCCTTCGCTTTCAGGGACTGAAATTAAGGTATTGTGCTCTAAACAAGCTATTTTTCAGTTTTAACTGCGGTCGTAGCCATGAAATCCCTAGTTACGTGGGGAATCCAAATCATGTCTCACATGTAGGCCTATAGCAAAGCAAAGTCACCCCCGTACAGGGAATGAAGGCCCTTGGAGGAGTGGAAGGTAAAGCTTCAACCATTGTTAACCTCGGCACGTGATGGCGTAGAGTGGTTATATCTACGCCCGGCCGCCTTTGCCCCCAGGAATTAACCTGGTACTCATTTTTGGTGTAGGCTGAGTGAACCTCAGGGCCACATGCACCTCCGGAATTGGAAATCTCGTTTCTTAAATTTTACGACTTCCCCGGGATTCGAACCCACGTTCTTCCGGGAGAACCGAGCACGCCTTTACCGCCTCGGCCAGGCAGCCCCTGTCTCACATATATAGCCGGTAAAAATACTTTCACTTTGGGTAAAGTCCACTGCCTAACGAATAATAAATAATGTTATTGGCTTTACTTACTTACTTACTTACTTAATTCCTCTTCATGGATTAGGCTAATAGCCTGTTCCGACCTCAGATTTCATTCCATCTCTTCATAGGACGACCAATATCTCTTCTTCCTGTAGGATGGTATTCCAGGGCAAGTTTTGGGATTCTGTCGTTATCCATCCTCAGAACGTGGTTTTTCCAATTTATCCTGTTTTGGAATATTCATTCATTGAGAATATATTTAATTTTTGTCTTATCTCTTCATTTCGTATTTTATCTTTTAGGGAGTATCCTTTCACTGATCTTAGGAATCTCATTTCAGATGATTGTATTTTATTCCTATAGCTTATTTTATCTACCCATGTCTCACTTCCATATAGCAAAGTTGGTACAGCCATAGTCTTATAGAATTTAAGTTGAGTATCTTCTCTTACTTTTCCTTTCAGTGTTCGGCGAATTGTCCCACACATATATTGAAATCGATGAAGCTTCTTCTTCACCTCGTCATCATCATTAAAAGATATTTCACAACCAAGGTACTTAAAATTTGTGACTTGTTCTACTGGTTGATTGTCGATTACTATCTTCGCTCTGATAGGATATTTCCCTTGCCATGCCATAACTTTGGTTTTTGTTGTGGATAGCCGAAGATTATAACTTTTATAAATCGTGTTTAACTGATGTATTGATTTCTGGAGTTTATCTTCATCATCCTGCAGGATAAATTGATCATCTGCAAAGAGCATAGTATTTATGTATGTGTTTGTGTTCAATTTTATTCCAGAGTGCACAATTTGTTTCCAATTTCTGATTACTTCATCTATATATATATTGAATAGGGTTGGAGAGAGGCTGCATCCCTGACGTACTCCTTGATTAAATAATATTTCTTCCGTTAATTTGTATCCTAAATCTAACACAATTCTCGTCCTTTTGTACAGACTTTGGATAACTTGAATAAGATGTTTAGGGTATCCATTTTTTACCATTATATTCCATAACTGTTCTCTATCTACCCTATCAAAAGCCTTTTCATAGTCGACAAAAGCGACATAAGTATTCAAGTTAAATTCTCTTCTCTTCTCCAGTATCTATCTGAGGCTAAATACATTATCTGTACAGGATCTGCCTTTCCTAAATCCACATTGTTCTTCCAATAAGAGATTGTGTGCAATGATTTTAAGTCTATTATTTATTATTTTAGCATATATTTTATAGCCAACATTTAATAAACTTATTCCTCGATAGTTACTGCAAAAACTTCGATTTCCTTTCTTGAAAAGTGATATTATTTTAGCTTTTCTCCATTCTTCGGGTATATTTCTTCTTTTCCAACAAAGATTAATTAAATGTAACATTCTAAATTTAAGAATGATCCCACCATATTTGAACAACTCCATATTTATGTTGTCTAACCCTGGTGCTTTTCTATTTTTGAAAGATTTCAGAACAGTATTAAGTTCCTCTATGTCTATTAGGTCAATTCCTTCAATGTAGATATCTATATCTTGATCTTCCTGACTCTCTCCATACTCTCCGTTATACCACAATTCTTTGTAGTGTTGTATCCACGATTCTTCTTCGATTACATTTATATTAGCAGTTTCTCTTTCATCACTGTTGAGGTGCTTCATTAATTTCTATGCCATCTCTTGCCTACCATGGATATCATCCTCTATTGAGTTTATTAACCTATCCCATGATTCTTGCTTGAGTTTTCTCGTTAGTGACTTGACCTTGTTCCTGCTGTTTTTATATTCTTTCTCATTTTGTGGGGTGCGATGCTGTATCATTTTCAGGTATAATATTTGTTTTTGCTTGACAGCTTCTGAAATTTCTTTATTCCATATTTTAAGCCTCAGTTTTTCTCCTAAATTTCTTCTTCACTCCAGTGGCTTCATCTGCTGCCCTCTGAATTGCTGAGGTTATGATTTCCCATTCTTTGTTAATATCAGTACTTGTCGGAATCTGACCTAAATACTGTTGCAGCCGATTTTGATATAAGTATTTTATTCCATCACCCTGTAGTAAATATACCTTATAGCTCTCTTGGTTTATGTGTATATTTCTATTCAGCCTTTTCCTCCATTTAGCAAGAATTCTGATTTTTGCAATGACCAGATAATGATCTGTATATAAATCGCTGCCTCTATGTACTCTGACATCTGTTACATCTGGGCCTAACTTTTTATTGACCATTATATAGTCAATAATTGATCGCT
Source organism: Anabrus simplex (assembly GCF_040414725.1). NCBI lineage: Eukaryota > Metazoa > Arthropoda > Insecta > Orthoptera > Tettigoniidae > Anabrus > Anabrus simplex. The sequence goes on from NC_090267.1 coordinate 290,581,187, forward strand.
GTCCTCTTGCAGTCCATGTGAATTTATGTATATCTTTCTTCTCAAAGAAGGTGTTAGTAATTTTTAATTGATTACAGGATGAAAATTCTATCAATAATTTACCATTTTCATTCAAAGTTGGTTCACCTTTATTTCCCACTATTTCTGCAATTGGTTTGTTTTCTACTCGAGCATTGAGATCACCAGCCAGAACAACAAAGTCACTTTTACATATGTTATCCAACACTGATTGAAGAACTTCATAAAACTGTTCAGATTTGTCCTGTTTGTTTTCTTCAGGAGCATACACGGCTACCAAGGTTAATTTCCCTCTCTCTACCTTCGACCTTAGCACCAAAATCCTTTCATTTATAATGGTGTAGCTTTCTATTTTGTTTTTTTCCACTTCCTGTCTATTAATATTGCGACTCCTGCTGCAGCTCTTTTATCCTGTGTAACTCCGCTATAAATCATAGTGTATTTATCAATTTATTTTGTTCCTTGTAATTTCTTTTTTTGTCTCAGTAATTACAGCAACATTGATTTCTTTCCTAGCCAGCTCTCTATCCATTTCTTCTTCTTTTCCTTTTAAGCCCCTCACGTTCCAAGTTCCCAACTTTAATGTATCTCTAATTCCAAATCGTTTGGCCTTTGATCTTGCCTTTGTCGTCATCATAGAATCCATCCGGTTATTCATCTGAGATTTATGAGTGAGGTAAGTTTTTAAGTGGAAGAGTTACCAGCCCTTCGCACAACCCCCAACCTGGAGGACCAGGGACTCTTCTGTAGGGGTTACCGTACCTTAGCCGAGGGACCCAGTTTTAAGGCGCCAGGTACTCGCCCTCACCCATCCCCATGAGGGGTAGGATTTGCTGGTTACATTGACAGATGGACTGTCAACTAAAGCATTTCTTGAGTTTTAATGGCAGCACTTACTCGACATCAGTGCAACCCCCAATACTCAACAACCAGCCATTGACCCTCCTCCTTTACCGGGCTTGGGACCGGCACTAGGAAATCCGAGTCATTCCTAGTGGCGGAGTTATTGGCTTTATGTCCCACTAACTACATAATTTTATGGTCTTAGGAGACGCCGAGGTGCCAGAATTTAGTCCGCAGAAGTTCTTTTAAGTGCCATTAAATCTACCAACTAGAGGCTTACGTATTTGAGCACCTTCAATTATCAACGGACTGAGCCAGAATCGAACCTGCCAAGTTGAGGTCAGAAGGCCAGCGCTTCGATTGTTTGAGCAACTAAGCCCGGCACTGTCTAACAAGATTTAGAGGGTCTAATTTCAGAGGCAAGCTTCCTTTTTTTAATTAGCCTTGTTAATAGTGTCAAGATCATTATGCATTTAGCATGCTTCAAATATGGTGGAATCATGGACTAAAATGTGGAAAATATGCACCGAAAATTAAACAAATGTACAATCCAGAAATGATCGAAGAAGAGGATTATTTCATTTATTCCATGCAATGTTCCTGCTCTGATCAGGAACTAATCGAATGTTTGCTTTTCGGTGATCAGCAAGAAGTGAGCGATAGGTCAGCTGAAAGTATTTTAACAGAGGACTTAGGTATGACCTGTGTAAGAAGTAGTTATGTGCTTGTCCTTCTTCCCCTTCTTTGTCGCAATATACAGGCCTACAGTTATTCTTAAATTTTGTTCAGTTTAAAATTTCTTCTCAGCTTGACTTCCTTTGAACACACTTGACAGCACAGGATGACACGATCTCTTCAGTAGACACCTATTAACCAGCACCCATTGATTTAATAAATCAACTTTAGGCATTTTCAGCAAATGAAATCTTAAAAATGAGATGCAGACTAGTAAAGAAAAAAGTAACACATTCAGTAAAGCGTCTCCTCATAAGAATGAGCCTCTGATATGGTGAAAGAAATGCAAGAAATTTCCAGCCCGCCCCTTTCGCCCCAAACTGCCTGACTGAACTGTCAGTGGTAAAAGGGGAGGGCCATTATTTAGACTTGAAAATAGCGTGCTTTTATCGATGGCAAGAATTATCTAAAAACACAGACAAAACCGATTTTTTTCGATATTATTACATTATCTTTAATTTCATACTTATAAGCTGAAATATGTTATGTCCAGAATGTGCAATAACGTCAATAAAACTGCGAAATATGCGCAAAAGCATTTTTAAATCTAGGACAAATTTATCAATCACTACATGTCCTGTGTTCCATCGACATTATTCTAACCATTGCTGTTTTGAATTACACAATATCATGTACTTAAAATGAAAATGTTGAACGAATGATGTTTGATTTGCAGATAATCGAACTAAGATGAGCTAATCCTTCAATAGTAGGATAGTTCGTTGCCTGGACATATACAAATCCATAACACGAAAGTAACTATCTTGCTGATATGGAGCTGATTAGAAAAATGACACCTATTACTACTGAACAGGGAAATTATCTCCAAATTAATTCCCGGAGATATGTCATGCGCCATTTTTTAATTTTTAATTTTGCTTCTGGGTGAAGGTTTCAATATTACCTATTCTCAACTGTAACGTCATCACTTTCTATAGACAGAACATTTTGTTTCACCGGCATTTACCAGGAGGAGAAGTGAGAAACCACTGAAAACCACTTAAAGGAAAGCTGAAGTGGGAATCGAACCCCCCTCTACAACCGAGGCTAAGTCGACCCTGCTCCAGCCTTCGTACCACTTTTCAAATTTCGTGGTACAGCCGGGAATCGAATCTGGACCTCCTGGGGTGGCAGCTAATCACACTAACCACTGCACCACAGAGGCGGACTTGTATTTCTGATAAGCATAGAATGCGCTTCCGATAATTTTGAAACCATTTATTGTCGATATGTTGTGACATTTCACGAAAGACAGGAGTTTTTCAAGCTCCTTCGCGCAGCAATCTTCTCTCTTTGATTTGTTTTTGCCGTATAGGCTTTACGTGTAGAACCTATTGAGACGAACTGAACGACACTCACGCAACGTGCTAAAGTGTAGGAGTCCAAAGCTAGACTAATTTTTATCCTCGCAGTACCGCGATTTTAGTACCTCAAGATGGCAGCACTATTGCATCACCCGATGACGTCATACCGAGGGAAACTGCTCGTTGTTAGATACATTGGTTCTTCCTCTGGCATCACACGAGTTGTCTACAAAGTATATCGATTTTAAAACGTTCATGTTTTTATTGTACGTCAGTAACTATTGGAGATATTTCCATGGAGTTTTCCTCAGTAATATATTTATAAACAATATGCTCAGAGTTATACACTCTGACAAAAGTAATTCAAGAAATAGGCTAATCAGTATTGCAAAATTAGCAGAATTAATATCAATGGTGTCAGTCAAGGAAGAACATTATCTGAAGGAATAAGAAATAGGCTAATCAGTATTGCAAAATTAGCAGAATTGATATGAATGGTGTCAGTCAAGGAAGAACGTTATCTGAAGGAATAAGAAATAGGCTAATTAGTATTGCAAAATTAGCAGAATATATGAAGGGTGTCAGTTAAGGAGGAACATTATCTGAAAGAATAAGAAATAGGCTAATTAGTATTGCAAAATGAGCAGAATTGATATGAATGGTGTCAGTTAAGGAAGAACATTATCTGAAGGAATAAGAAATAGGCTAATTAGTATTTCAAAATGAGCAGAATTGATATGAATGGTGTCAGCTAAGGAAGAATATTATCTGAAGGAATAAGAAATAGGCTAATTAGTATTGCAAAATTAGCAGAATTGATATGAATGGCGTCAGCTAAGGAAGAACATTATCTGAAGGAATAAGAAATAGGCTAATTAGTACTGCAAAATTAGCAGAATTGATATGAATGGTGTCAGTTAAGGAAGAACATTATCTGAAGGAATAAGAAATAGGCTAATTAGTATTGCAAAATTAGCAGAATTGATATGAAGGGTGTCACTTAAGGAAGAACATTATCTGAAGGAATAAGAAATAGGCTAATTAGTACTGCAAAATGAGCAGAATTGATATGAATGGTGTCAGCTAAGGAAGAACATTATCTGAAGGAATAAGAAATAGGCTAATTAGTATTGCAAAATTAGCAGAATTGATATGAAGGGTGTCAGCTAAGGAAGAACATTATCTGAAGGAATAAGAAATAGGCTAATTAGTATTGCAAAATTAGCAGAATTGATATGAAGGGTGTCAGCTAAGGAAGAACATTATCTGAAGGAATAAGAAATAGGCTAATTAGTATTGCAAAATTAGCAGAATTGATATGAAGGGTGTCAGTTAAGGAAGAACATTATCTGAAGGAATAAGAAATAGGCTAATTAGTATTGCAAAATTAGCAGAATTGATATGAATGGTGTCAGTCAAGGAAGAACATTATCTGAAGGAATAAGAAATAGGCTAATTAGTATTGCAAAATTAGCAGAATTGATATGAATGGTGTCAGTTAAGGAAGAACATTATCTGAAGGAATAAGAAATAGGCTAATTAGTATTGCAAAATTAGCAGAATTGATATGAATGGTGTCAGTTAAGGAAGAACATTATCTGAAGAAATATTTTAGCGTGTTTTTAAAAGTAGGCCTATTTAAAGTATTAAAAGAATTAAAATCATTTCATAAAAGGAATAATGTAAATATGCAATGAATTTTAGTATTTATAGTGTCAAACCCATTAGCTGAATAAAGTAATACGCAGATATGACGAAGGTTCCACCGGTAGTTATCCGGCACCGTGGTCTAGGGCTAGCATGCCTGCCTGTCAGCCGTAGGTCCCAGGTTGCTTTCCCGGCCACGTCAGGGATTTTTACCAGGATCTTTGGGCCTAGTCTCAAATAAACTCAGCCTACGTGATTACAATTTAGGAGATATCTGACAGTGAGATTGCAGCCCCGGTCTAGAAAACCAAGAATAACGGCTGAGGGAACTTGTCACACTGACCATGCGTCACCTCTCAATCTGCAGGTCTTCGGGATGAGCAGCGGTCGCTCGGTAGCCTAATGTCCGTCAGGGCTGCAGCAGTTATTTACTAAGCTTTCTAAAAGTCAGGACATTTTTCCGTGAGCAGTAATGAATGTTAAGAAAGCAAAATTTTAAGTAGCATTTGTAGTGAATGATTTCCGACTAAGGAAAGGTTTACCATCACATCCTCCGTTCTACAGGACCTCCTGTTAAAAACAGGAAGTTGCTTATACAACTAGGTATGAACATATCTCACCTCTACCTAGTTATTCCTTCTGAGCATCTACCTAAAGAATAAGATCTTCAGGAAACAGTCACGTTCCGCAACTTCCTTCCACCCAAGTTGGCAGATTTCCTGAGGTTTGCCAATGAATGCAGGAGAACAGCCCCAAAAGGAGTCGGTTTCGAACAGAACAACGTTACATACAGTATTTTATTCGCTATTCAACATAAGGACTATTATTTTTCCGAACTGCAAAATATTTGAATCCATACTATTTCACCTCTGCAAATACCGTGAAGAATAAACACACGCTATCTGAAGATTTGCCGGTAGAAGTGTAACCTTTCACCAGCCAAAGAGAAAACTCTAGGAATGTTCTTTCACGTTGAATATTGTATGAGAAACCAAATTAGGCAACCACATACACACACACATGCGCAGGACAACGACTAACACGTTCGCCAATAAGGACGGTTCTCGGAATTGTCGCACTTCTTAAGCCATTCTGTTTTGAGAGTGCGTGGCGAACACACACATTAACCGATTTAAGTGAAATAAAATATACTTTAGAAAAGAATACAGTGATCTACATGAAACACGTTTAGAGATTAACAACACTGTTTCCTTATAATAACTGTGAGATTAAATTACAAAAAAAAAAAAAAAAAAAAAAAAAGTGGAAAAATGATATAATGTGGAAGCATATAGCCAGTTTTTACAAGTGGAACTTCAGGAAAGGACAATTAGAAGAAAGAACAGTTCTTGTCGATTCCAAAATGGTGCCAATTACCAGTGCCGATAGGAACATACTCTACAGGGATAAGATGAAATATAACCACGAAACTGCAACTCGGCCTTTCCAAGTAGTATTTTTAACACCGATTCTAAAAGAATGGGTGCTACGTCAAAATTTTCCCACGAGGTCATTGACCCCTAGTAGTATGGCTAGATGTTCTGACCCGAGGTCATTGACCCCTAGTTGAGTAGTAGAGCAATGGTGGCTCGCGGATTTTGCGTACGAGAGCAAGCCTAACCTCACAGGCGCCATTTAGGAGGGGCCTAACTTCACAGTGGAAGGACATAACAGCACAGGGCCCAGTTTTACGGTCAGATGGCCTTCCCTCCTCATGTAGCCTAGTTTTACGGCACGTTGCCCTTCCCACCTCATGATTTTGCGTACGAGAGCAAGCCTAACCTCACAGTCGCCATTTTGGAGGGACAGGGCCAAGTTTTACGGTCAGGTGCCCTTCCCCCTCACAGACGCCATTTTGGAGGGGCCAACCTCACAGGGCCTAGTTTCACGCTCAGATATCCTTCCCTCCTCCTCATCTGGTCTAGTTTTACGACTAGATGCCCTTCTCGTCTCGCCCCTTAGAGTGGTGACAGAGCTATGACGTAATAAGCGCGGGCGATTTAAAAATGCACACAACCGAACGCGCAGGCCTTCTCCTGTCAGAGCTGTGACGTCACGGCGTGAGTGATTTGAAATGCGGACTGCTGGCTAAGGGTGCATGATGTGTGTCCATTCCTTGTCTCGTCTCTCTGTTTCTTTTGTTTGGTTTTTTTTTTTTTTTTTTTTTTTTTTTTTTTTTGTGATGAGATGAATCTGTGTTAAGATTGATTACCGTGTACCCTTCCTGGCGTCAGGGAAGATGAAATGAATGACTTGATATATGAAGAAAGGGTAAAACCTCGCTAGTGGCACATTGCCTTCTCCTGTAGAATAGCATCGAGAGGTCAGCTCAAGGCTTTACATCTCTGTCCGACGGACAAATAAATAACAACACCGTAATATGCCCCTCACTGCGGAGAGGATTGGAAGGCATTTTGGTCTCATAATCAAGTAATTAGAAATTGCAAGTCTAACCTCACAATCGCCATCTTGGAGGGACAGGGCACATTTTCACGGTCAGATGCGCTTCCCTCCTCCTCGAGAGCAAGCTTAACCTCATACTCGCCATTTTGGAGGGACGGGGCCCAGTTTTACGGTCAGATGCCCTTTCCTCCTCCTCGCGAGCAAGCCTAAACCCATAGTGGCCATTTTGGAGGGACGGGGCTCAGTTTCACGGTCAGATGCCCTTTCTCCTCACAAGCGGCATTTTGGAGGGGCCTATCCTCATACGGCCTAGTTTTACGGTCAGATGCTCTTCCCTTCTCATCTGGCCTAGTTTTACGGCTTGATGGCACTTCCTCCTTACAGACGCCATTTTGCTCACAGGGCCTAATTTTACGGTCTGATGGCCTTTACTCCTCATCATCTGGTCTAGTTTTACTGCTAGACGCCCCTTCCCTCCTCACAGACGCTATTTTGCTTACATGGCCCGGTTTTACGGTCAGATGCCCATCCCTCCTCCTCATCTGTCCTAGTTTTACGTATAGATGCCCTTCCCTCCTCACAGACGCCATTTTGTTTGCACGGCCAATTTTTACGGCTAGGTGCCCTTCCTTCCTCACGGAAGCCATTTTGGAAGGGCCTAACCTCACAGGGCCCAGTTTTACGGTCAGACGTCATACTCTCACTCTCATCTGGCCTAGTTTTACGGTCAGATGCCCTTCCCCTTACATATGCCATTTTGGAGGGGCCTATTCTCATAGGGCCCAGTTTTACGGTCAGATGACCTTTCCTTTCCTTCATATGGCCCAGTTTTACAGTTAAATGTCTTTCCTGGCGTCAGGGGCTTATGTCGACTTGGTTATGCCATTTTGACTTGTTCGTTATAAAGGGCACTCTCTAGTAAACTAAAGCCTTCATAGATGCTATAAGTGTGAATAATATCTTTAGTCTCAGAGATACTGTGATAGAGAGTAGAGCGCTTTATTCTACCATGACAAGAACATTAATAGTTGATATACAAGGCTTTAAAGTGAACGGCAACAAATTTGTTTGTCAAAGAGGTGGCTGTGTTGGATTGCACTGTGTTGTGGGCGCCAAAACTCGTCAGTTTAGTATGAGGCCACCTTTCCCCTACTGTTTGCAAACAGATGAAGACAAAAAGCAGAAACAATGGATAGAAACATTTAGGTCTGCAGTGGGAAGAAAAAGGAGTGCCTTATCCCTTTCTATCTATGATCATGAACGCTCATTTGCCAAGAGCAGATCTTGTTTTTAAAAAGGGATGTGAAAAGAAGGAATGGTTGCGTGAGTATCTACCATCAACGTGTAAAATCGACATGCATGAATTAGGGTGTCCATTATGTAAAACTCTTTCCAAGGAGCATAGTGGAGAAACAATTAAACAGTCTTTACGTCATGTGTGCGTGTACTTTCATTGGTTGTGTTGCAGTGCGTGCCGGGAGGTGAACAACATATGTAAATTGTAGTGCCGAAAGTATGGCAGTGTAAAAGAAACATTTGTAGAGTAAAGACATTATTTCATTTCTATCTGATACAAGGTGTAACGCAGTTACAAAGGCAATCATTAAGTCTTATGCTTGCAAATGGAAACTAAGCTCCTTTACTGAAGAAGAGTTGAATGCATTAAAAAAGGAAATTTTGGTCAATGAAGCTGCTAATGGTGTAAAGGAGATTTGGGATAAGTAGCCTCGTGAGTGGACTCAAGATCCTGTTTTGTCAGAGCTTCAAACGTGTAGTTTACATCATGAACAAGTGAGTTTAGCTAGAAGACCTTCAGTGAGACAGTGCCGTGCATGTTAACTCATTACACTGTGTCACGGACGAGTTGTCTTCGCTTATAAACACTTATCATGGCTGCGAAAAGAGCAAGCAAGCTGTCGCAGAAAAAGGCGAAGAAACGTGCTCGGAGAAAGGTGAGGGAGCATGCTGGGCATGGTGTCATCAAAAAGGTGATCGATCTTCTTCCTTTTGAGCTTCATCTTCCTAGTTACCAGTACTGAAAAAATGAAATGGCGTATGGCTTTTAGTGCCGGGAGTGTCCGAGGACAAGTTCGGCTCGCCAGATGCAGGTGTTTCGATTTGACGACCTGAGGCGATCTGCGCGTCGCGATGAGAACAAAATGATTATGAAGACAACACATACACCCATCCCCCCTGTCAGCGAAATTATCCAATTATGATTAAAATTCCCGACCCTGCCGGAAATCGAACCCGGGACCCCTGTGACCAAAGGTCAGCACACTAACCATTTAGCCATGGAGCAGGACAGTTATCAGGACTGTGGCCCTGGAACTCGACTTGACGTCCACTTGGCACGTGGTGATCCTGATATTAATAAGTTACATGCTGCCTGCAAAGAGCATGACATTGCTTATCGTCAAAACAATCCTAAAATAAGACGTGAAGCTGATAAAAATTTGTATCGTAAAGCTATGCAGCGTGTGTGTTACCTAATGCTACTGTTGCTGAGAATATAGAAGCAAATGTCGTTGCCGGTGCAATGAACGGAAAACTTTTACTGAGTGTGGCATTAAACAGTAAAGACAGTAGAAATAATCTATGTAAGAAAGAAGATCAGATTTACTTGAAGAAAGAAAAATGTATATATACTAAAATAAAATACGATGTTGTGAAACATATTTCCGGTGTTATTTGATTTTTAATATAAATCCCATCCTACAGCATGCCCTAAATTAACTAGCAGTAATAATGTTGACTTGCAAGTTTAATCTTGTCTTATTCCGTAGAAGAAAGAAGAGGCAGAGGTTCAAGAATATAAAAAAGCAAGTTTTAAAGTACATCCTCTTTATTAATCCATGAATTGAAGTTGTTATTAAAACCAAGCCATTTGACATACAGTTTATTTCCATAAAAACAAATAACATGTTCGATTAAATAGTGATCAAGATATTTTGTTTTCGTCAAGTTCTTCTTCATCCTCTTCTACCTCATACCCTTCTTCAACCCTATCCTGCTTCTCCTCTTCCTCATCCCACTTCTCTTTTTCTTCATGCGTTTATTGTTCATGCTTCTCTTCTTCTTCTTCATGCTTTTCTTGTTTTTGCTTCTTTTTATCAGAAGATGTTTGCATGTGAACAAATCTTGTAACAGTCTGGGTCAATGAAGTAGAATAAAAAATTTCTTTCAGTGGTGTACCTAGTTGCGTTTTCAAAAATAAATCAGTGTCTGCTTGAATACGTTTAAGCTCTTTAAATTTTCGTCGAATATTGTTTCGAGCGCGGATTATATGTTTTGTAATCTCTTTGCTGGATGTTGACATGATAGTGGTTTTTGATCAAGTGGTGGCTGTAACTCTGTGTTGATGCATACAACATGATCAAAACCCATGCGATATCGTCCATAATGAACATAACTTCCTTTATCAGTAACAAAAAAAAGCCGTAACGATGTGATGACCAGCATGTAGTACACATACGTTTAAAGTAATTGAATGACATATCAGTATTAACATGATCGTTATACACATGCTGCATGTTGCGCTCACCGTGCCGAAAAAGCACAATAATATTTGAGTTGTCGCGTATCAACTGCTTACACACACGAGAATAGGTTTGACATAAATAGATGCAATCTACATATTTTTGTCACCCCATACTAAAGTATGCACGAATAAGGTTTTGCTGTTCCGTTGCAACATCGACAAAGATCATAAGAGGTTTTGGAAGCACATCATCCGATGATGGTAGTTGCTCATGTGCATTAAATTGAAAATATTTCAATCCATCTTTAAGCAGTTCGTGCATTATAATTTGTAGAGTAGTATATAGCGGTTAATAGAGTGACTTAGCGAAAACGTAAATATTCTCGAAGCGAATGCCATTTAAAGAGGTAATGAGTGTGAGTAAAAGATTTTTCTTCCCATATCCCGATGGGCCAGTTATAATACATCGAATAGTAAAAGGAAACAACGTTCCATGTCGTCTTTTTGTAGTTGTACCAGAACTAGGTAGGGGCTGCCTGGCCGAGGCGGTAAAGGCGTGCTTGGTTCGCCCGGAAGGACGTGGGTTCGAATCCCCGTCAGGAAGTTGCTTTGCTTTACCAGAACTAGGTAAGAGATGTGGCACTATGTCACTAACAGGTAACGTGTCTTGCTGCTTTATAATCTTCATGGTAGCTGAATAATAAAGTAGGCAATAGTAATATATATATTAAACGAAACAACAAGTAACTGCCAGTTCATAAATCGATCTTGACGAGTAAAGTCGTGTACAGAATGTTGAAACAATGATATCTAAACGTTATGAAGAAGAAAACAGAAACAGTTGGATGGAAAGGAGTTGTAAAGGATGCACGAAAAGCTACTCGAGGGGAATACAATCCGCATGTAGCTATTACTATGGCACTACGCGCAACAAGAGCGAGAATTTATCCAAAGTGCAGAGCAATGTTTTTTAACTGTGCACGAACGAGGAGGATTTCTTCCTGCGTTGCTTGCTGGACTAATAGCTTTAGGTCTTTGCTGGGTGGTGCTAGTGCTGTAGCAGTAACTGTTAAGGCTGTAGAAGAAGCGAGGCAAAGGTGTACACATGAAGCTTGCGCCATACATGAAAGGGTTTGGCATCTACATATCTCCAAAAAAACGTCTACTGAATGCACTGCCACATCGAGCTGTAACCCACGAAGAAGTTTTTACGTTTGCTAAATAACTAGGAATTCATTTTTTGTTTGGTGTGCATATGCTCGATCAACTACCAGCACGCCCACGTGAAAGGAAAGAGCGCTGTAATTAGACAACAGTCGCGGACCTGGAACTCATTACGTTGCCTACGTAAAACGTAAATGTAAAGTCTGGTATTTCGATAGCTATGGAGACTACCTTCTCCATTTGAGCTCATACGTTATTTCGGAAGCAGTGCGGACATTGTTTACAATGAAAACCATGTGAAAAAGTTCAATACATGCATGTGCGAGCGTTTATGTTTTCCGTTCTTATATCAAACCCAGACAGTAGATAAAGAGCATCAGTGTGAACGTGATGACAAACGGTGTAAGAACGTTCGCTGTACGCGAAGAGGGACCTGAAACAACCGTATACCTTAATCCACCGACCGAACTCGGTCATCAGCTACATAGTATTGGACTTGTGTCGTTTGAAAGCTACAATAAAATCTATAATGTGCATGATGGCGTAAACAAGTCCTATTACGATGAGTATGTGCTAATGCTACCATCAGGCAGTTATTCAGTAGACTGTATTCATGACTGCACTGAATGTGCGTTAACTGATCAGTTTACTGAAGAGAGTGTTAGTAATAATAACTACAAGTTCTCAATTACTGTGAGTAACATCACACATAAATGTGTTATTGAGTCTTCATTCTTGATTGACTTCAAATCACAACCTGATTTGATTGGACCATTGCTTTGACTTTCGCCAATAAAGCTCATACCGGACGTGCGTTATGAGTCTGATCAACCTACAACACTCTTCGATTATCATCATGTAAACATTACTCGTAATATTATTACAGATTTGAATAGTATTCAACAACCTTCACACGTCCTGCACGACTTTATTATTACAGAGAAAAGTGGTTATGTTATTCGTGAGAAACCTTCAGTAGTTCTTTATCATCCCCTGTCTGTAAAAAACATTAGTAACATAACTCATAGGTATGTTAATAAACATAATCAGCTTATTAATTTAGATCGACACACGTACGTACCTTACAAACTTCATCTTAAACTAGTATGAAAAATCTATAAAAACACGGTGAACATTCCGGAGACATACTATATGTTTGTGAAGACTCAACGAGTTAACAGATGCCCGTCAGAAGATTCTCCAAGATTTAGGTTATACGCTACTACAACAAAATGGAAGAAACGCTAGACATTATTAACACAGTAGAAACTCATGAAGGTGTAGTACAAATTGAGCTTCATTCTTTGTAACCTTTTAGGTTTAGACTCAATAACAATGATGAAATTCGCTGTATAATTAAAAAGCAAGATGTGTATAACCTTCCACACGAAAGCTACCTCTATATTGAAGTACGCCTAGATAAGGCAGAAGGAAGTGGACCAAACACATCTCAACTAAACAACCATGGTCTAGCTTTTCTCTTTTCTGAAGCGCGTTATGTATTAAATAGATTGATCGAAGAGTATTAGTATTACAAGTGCAATGAAACTCTACCCTTCTTATAGTGATGAAGAAAGTAATGTTTTACAGATGGCAGGATGGTGTCCGAAAGCTAATAACAACTGGATGATTAATCAGGACGGTACTTTTTCTGGTATGTTACCATTAACACATATTGTCGGCTTTGCTGATGATTTTAGATGTATTATAATCAACGCAAAACAAGAGCTAATTCTGATCCGTGATCGAAGTCATTATAATTCTCTTAAAACAGCAGAAACACCAGTAGTTTCTAAAATTACACTTCATCGTATATTGCGGAGAATTCCACATGTAACAGTATGTGATCGAGAAAAACTTCGATTGCTCAAGATTGTAGAAAATGATACACCATTACCTATACGTTTTCGAAGTAGGGAGCTGCATGAGTATCCTGTGTTACCACCTACAAACAAGCATGCCTGGGCTGTTAAAATGTAACGTTTCACTGAAAAGATTTGTATGTTATTTGTGGATTCCAAACCCATTGTAAATTCAACTATGAAAAAGATACCTCACAGTTTGATCACTGTAAATGAAGAAATATTAGACTATATCTCAACGGAATTACGTATCCCTACGAAAACATGGACATTAATTTTGAGAAAAATAAATTTGTTTTGCTCTATGACATGTTTTGTAAATTCCAATTATCGTATTATCAGAAAGAAGATCGTCCGCTATTTTCGCCTGAAGAATTTAAAAATAAAGCACCGATTTTAGTTATAGACTGCTCTTATCATGAAGAATCTATAAAAGAATCTCCTGACGATATTCGTATAGAATTCGAAACATCCGAAAATATTCCTCCTAACACAACAGCCTATTGTCTTATTATTCATATGAGTGATGTCATCATCCACTAAAGAATATTGTTACAAGACTATAAATAAGGATAATCCTTTATCATGAACACTTGTGTGCGCTTCCACACCGTACACTATGGAACAGAAAGATGAAAAAGACTCCACGGTTATAGACAATCGTCTTGACAACAAACAAAACTGTGAATGTGCACGCTGTTCGCCTACCAGCGAAATTAATACGCTACATCCTATGTACCTCACTCAAGTAAGCGAGGCTATTAAGGTTCTATAAACATGGAAACTTATATCAGATGCCAAAACAACTGATTTAATGCTTACCACCAGGATTGTTATCTACGTACGCTGCTCCTTTCGTAGATGCTTTTTGGGACATCCTACCTCTCCACAGTAAGATGTCAATCGATGTAGCTTCATGCAGACGCTGTCGACGACATTACAAGCATTGATGTGAAAATTGCATTGAATGCGATTGCGATGGTCCTAATCCGAAGATTTTAAACTGTGGGCAGTATATGGATGAATTTTTTCCCTTCTTTCAGTACCTGATAATGATTCAGAAAGGAACAAAGCACATGAATGACACGAAGGTAAGAACAGCATCATCTTCTTTGCGATGCATAACATGCATTGTAATATATTTTGAAAACTTAATTTCATAAACAATACATGGTTTGTTTAATTTTAATGTTGCAGGGGGCATTGCATGCTACCTCTTCACAGTAAGATGTTAAGGAGTACAGCAGCCAAGACTGGTGTATAAACGGTAGTAGTTTGTTTAATTTTGTAAACAATTATACAATAAATTTCAATAAATTTCAATAAATTTCAATAAATTTAAAATTTTCTACTTATTGCATTCCCCTTGCCTCCTCACACATTTCTAAAATATTCACACTTATACCATCTATAAAGGCTTGAGTTTACTAGAGAGTGTCCTTGATAACGAACAAGTCTAAACACGCATAAACATGTTGATGTAATCCCTGTATGATAAAGCAGAATGATTTTAGTACGTCACGTGCTCAGTCCCGTCGGAGACAACTCTGGCACAGGTAGATAACTAAGTAGAAATGCGTTTTACGAGGAAGAGAACAGTCGTGTATGAGGTGAGGCAAAAGTTTGCGACGGGAAGGCAAGCGTCTCAACCGTCTGAGCCATTCATCCTAGCAGGGTAAGGTAGGTGGTGGTATGCAATTTCTAATCACTAGATTATGTGCCAAAAAGCCTTCCAATCCTCTCCGCAGTGAGGGGCATATAACGCTGTTGTTAGTTATTTGTCCGTCGGACAGAGATGTAAAGCCTTGAGGAGACCTCTCGATGCTATTCGACAGGAGAAGGCTATATGCCACGACCGGGGTTTTAAAATCTCTCCGTATATCATGTCATTCATTTCATCTTCCCTGACGTCAGGAAGGGTACCCAGTAATCGATTTTAACAGATTCATCTCAGCACAAAAAAACCAACACAGTAGAGAGACGAGACAAGGAATGGACACACATCATGCACCCTTAACCAGCAGTCCACATTTCAAATCATTCAAGCTGTGACGTCACAGCTCTGTCAGGAGAAGGCCTGTGCGTTCGGTTGTGTGCATTTTTAAATCGCTCGCGCTAATTACGTCACAGCTCTGTCACTACTTCAAGGAGCGAGACGAAAAGGGCGTCTAGTCGTAAAACTAGGCCATATGAGGAGGAGGGAAGGATATCTGAGTGTGAAACTGGGCTCTGTGAGGTTAGGCCCCTACAAAATGGCGTCTGTGAGGGGGAAGGGCATCTGACCATAAAACTGCCCCCTGTCCCTCCAAAATGGCGACTGTGAGGTTAGGCTTTCTCTTGAGGAGGAGGGAAGGGCATCTTCCCGTAAAACTGTGCCCTGTCCCTTGAAAACAGCAACTGTGAGATTAGGCTTGCTCTCGTACGCAAAACATGAGTTGGGAAGGGCAACTTGCCGTAACACTAAGCTACATGAGGAGGGAAGGCCATCTGACCGTAAAACTGGGCCCTGTGATGTTATGTCCCTCCACTGTGAGGTTAGGTCCCTCCAAAATGGCATCTGTGAAGTTAGACTTGCTCTCGTACTCAAAATCCGCGAACCACCATTGCCCTCTACTCAACTAGGAGTCAATGACTTCGGGTCAGAACCCTCTAGCCTTACTACTAGGGGTCAATGACCTCTTGAGAAAATGCTGACGTGGCACCCATTGTTTTAGAATCTGTGTTGACTATAATACTTTTCCATTCATACGACGTTCCAAATTGAAAAGAAAACTTTCATCCTACCCATTTTTAAAATATTATTTAAATACCTTTCTTACATACACACACACTTTAAGCGTTCCGACATTTAATATCAACGTGGCAATATTCCATTCATTTTCCAGGGTCCTGTGTCATGGTATTTCCAATCTCAGCGTCTGGGAAATGGATTATAACTCGTCATGGTGATCTAGAAGAAGACATGCCGCTGCATCGGCTGCTACTCGGTCTGCCTTTTTGTACGCCTCCTCCAGTTCCAAGTCAACACAATTTCGCACTTTAATCCTGGTCTTTTGGAAGTTCCTTGCCAACATGATAGCATGCTGCGATATTGCTTGTCGTACTTGATCGCTGCCCTTCAGCATGGCCGCTGTGTCTTCGGACACCAACTCCAGCAGACTAACAGCCACCTGAAGAAAGTCTGCAACCTCCCGTCGGAGAGTCTCCTCGTGTTCGTCATCGCTGTCGTTGCTGATCTTGGAATCGTTCTCCTCCAGATCTACATCCTGTGGAAATGATCAATCATTAATATATTATGCAACAGTAACAGTGTTCAGTAAGAGATTTAGATGAGGGCAAATGAGCGTAGGAACCTGTTAGCTTATCCAGCTAGTGTTATGGGTCATGAGATATTCTGGAACAATTTGTGAGCATTGTCTTTACCTGTTGTAGGTCAAAACATAGAAATTGAGATACCAGTAGTTACAGAACAGACCAGTTCGACGTAATATCCCTAAGTTGAAACGATGATAATAAAAAAAATAACAAATTCGTGTGACTACTTTTTTTGCTAGTGGCTATACGTCACCTACAGATAGGTCTTATGGCGACGTTGGGTTAGGAAACGCCCTGGAGTGGGAAGGAAGTGGCCATGGCCTTAATTACGGTACAGCCCCATCATTTGCCTGGTGTGGAATTGGAAACCACGGAAAACCATCTTCAGGGCTAGGGATAGTGGGATTCAAACCCCTCTATCGCACGGATGCAAGCTCGCAGCCGCGCGCCCCTAACCGCACAGCCAACTCGCCTAGTCAGGGTGACTATTACCGTACTAGCCTCAGCAGTCCTTGTGAGGTAGATCCTCCGATTAGAGAGGTTGATATCAGCTGTATATACGTAAAACTGCGTGCAATTGTGGAGTAGGAGAGTGTTATGTGGTGTATGAGTGGCAGAATTTTGGGAAGAGCACAAACACACAATCCTCGAAGTAATTAACCGTTTAAGATTACAATTCTTTAACCAGGAATCAAACCAAACCTGGGGCCCAAGAACCGAAGGCCAAGACGCAGTACACTCTGCCTTGGAACCAGACGATTGTATGATGAATAAGCTAGTTACTCACCCTTATGTGATTACTTTACTATACGTAATAAACTGTGCTGATTTTTTCATCCCACCACCAAACCTGACTTCTTGTTGTAAAATAAATAAATAAATAAATAAATAAATAAATAAATAAATAAATAAATAAATAAATAAATAAATAAATAAATAAATAAATAAATAAATAAATAAATAAATAAATAAATAAATAAATACCTTATGTACACCTTTAGAAAGTTAGAATACCATAGTCAATGCAATGATCGGAGATTTCCGACTTGCCGGAAGACGTAACAGAAAAGATATTCTTGAAAGAAAAACTAAATTTGCATGGTTAAACAATGGGTTGAAATGTTAACCAGTATTTATGTGCATCTTCATCAAAGTATGAAATTAGATTAGGTATCCATTAAATTTATGTTAATAAAAAGACGCAGTCTTTTTGAATTTGTTTGTGTTTTAAATATAGGTTGTACCAATTCTATTAGTAAATTGATTGTAATATTTCATTTAACATTTATATGTCACTTTTGATAGTTTTCGGATAATTTTACTGGAATTTTGCCATCATTTTATATATCATTCTTAAACATTGTTATGTCATCAAAATTTGTAATTAATTGGTAATTAATTGGTAATCACCGGTCAGACGTATCCTCTCCCCATTATAACTTCGTCAAAATCACATCTGTGTTAGGAACATGATTTTTTTTAAATCGTAAAGAACTGTCTCATCACTGATATGTTGTCCTAAATACCGTTAAGACCTGTTCTAGAAATTAGGAGAATTATCGCTCATACTTCTACATCTGTAATCATTTCCAAAGCAAAGCAATCTCCATCTCTTTGCTGCCTCAGTTGTAATACTTTCAAAACACCACAGAAAACTAGGAAGTCAAATATCAGTAAGTTAGTCATTACAGTATAAAGTGAAAAATGTATATTTAAAACGATGTAGATGATTCGCAAGTACAATAGTAAACAAATACTGTCTCTATCAGCGCAAATTGTTATAATTGTTACAATCTAACCGATTTTCGGTATCTGAACTCTCTTTAACAGTTGAACAACGCCGACTAATGTCCGTTCAGCCTTGCCAGTATCTGATCGAAACTAACTGGTCCCCAATGCAAATTTCTATTCGACGACACATTTTAAGGGTTTTTTTTGAAAAAATGGTCTCATTTTAATTGCGACATTTAATCATTTCTACTTATAATGTAATTTTGATTCCAAAAACCAGCTATAATAATTTTTAATTTTTCCTCATGTAGACTGTATTTGTTAACTATTGCAAGGTCAAATATCATCATAAATTCAGAACTTTGTCAACTTACCATGGAATAACATTTCCCAAGTAGAGTCCTCACTTCGTCCAGGGTCTGATCTACATTCTCCTCAGCTTTCCTCACACACTCTAAGATGTCTGCCCGTTCGGTCTTCTCCGCCTCTTCCACAATAGCGGCTACATTCTTGAATGCGGGACTGAAGGCGTCATGTAAGATCTCCTCAGCTTTGGACTGCGCCTTTAGCCTCTCGTACTCCGTAAAGAACTCGTGGAGTTCCAGCAAGTAGTCTGCCGCTTCGCTGAATAGCTCCAGTTCGGCACTCGTGGCGTTGTTCAAATTCTCAATATCGCCTTCGTCGATACCGAACGTCTGCAGATCAAACATACAGGATACGGTTATTATTTGGAGCACGATGAACTTGCGACAGATTGCAACAATTAGTCGCATGTAGATCGTCTTAGAGATACATCACGCCCAAAAGCAAAGTTCTGTTTTATATTATACTAGCAAAACCCGACAGACGTTGTCCTGCCTGTGTACATTTATTTACCTCAGCATATACGACACTAATATCGGTCGTTTTCGATTACTTTTACATTTCATCCTCTCCCCTTGGGCTGCCCCCACACTACTTGATAAAAGCAGAAATAAGTTTTAAGGAACACATACTGTTGGGTAGGCAACCCGCTGATCGGACTTGTCTTGCGGTTTGTTTATCTTCCCCTATTTTATTTTTCACCCCTTAGTGCCGAACTACCAATCAGATTTCATTCAAACCACTTCACAATCCATCTCATATGTACTAAGAACAAACTGTGAAAACATCAACGAAATCGGTCCAGTAGTTTTTGAGTCTGTTAGCTTCAAACATACCAACATCCAATTTTATATATATATTTAAGGAAAATACTGTATTTTGAATTGAACAATTCTCAAAATATCATTCAGCATCGTGCCTCCACAATCCCTTATCTGCAGCAAGCTCTGTAGCCTTGTTTAGTACCATATCTCTTAACTTTAAAACATTATATGCTGAATCCATTAAACGTCGCCTTCGTCCCCTCTGTTACCCTTGTCCATTATTCTCGTATGTACCGAGGTGGAGATGGAGGGCTTGAACTCCACTGTCAGCAGCCCTGAAGATGGTTTCCCGTGGTTTTCTATTTTCACACCAAGCAAATGTTGGGGCTATCCCTCAAATGCCACGGTCACTTCCTTCGTAATCCTAGGCCTTCCCTGTCCCTATTCACTAGACATATCTTTGCCGATGTAATGTATAAATCAAACGGTACCGGGCGAGTTGGCCGTGCGCGTAGAGGCGCGCAGCTGTGAGCTTGCATCCGGGAGATCGTGGGCTCGAGCCCCACTGTCGGCAGCCCTGAAGATGGTTTTCCGTGGTTTCCCATTTTCACACCAGGCAAATGCTGGGGCTGTACCTTAATCAAGGCCACGGCCGCTTCCTTCCAACTCCTAGGCCTTTCCTATCCCATCGTCGCCATAAGACCTATCTATGTCGGTGCGACGTAAAGCAACTAGCAATAATAATAATAATAATAATAATAATAATAATAATAATAATAATAATAATCAAACGGCATGTAGCGTACCGAGCGAGTTGGCTGCACGATTTGGGTCGCGTAGCTGTGAGCTTTTTTCAGGAGATGGTGGGTTCGAATCCCACCGTCAGTAGCCCTGAAGATCGTTTCCAGAGATTTCCATTTCAACACCAGGTAAATGCTTAATGTACTTTAATCAAGGCCACGGCCGCTATCCTTCCAATTCATCCTCGTCCTTACACGCTAATTTTTAAATCAGAGTCCCTGGAGTTTTTTCATGCTTCAAGATATTAGATTGCAAGATTTCAGCGCAATTTGCCATTAATACTAAGTCGTCGGCATGGACATAATTTCTTTCTGTATTTCCACTCTACTGATTTCTCCTATAATATTATACTTTTAAGTAACGATCCTTGTAAACTATGCATACTAGGGAAATATTACAGACTTGTCTATACGCTGTAACTAATTTGAACCAGGATATAATTTATTATTGACTTCTGACGATGATTTTCCGTGGTTTCCTATTTTCACACTAGGCAAAGACGGGTCTGTACCTTAATTAAGGCCACGGACGCTTCCTTCCCACTCCCAGTCTTTCCTGTCCCATCGTAGCCAAAAGACCTATCCGTGTCGGTGCAACGTAAATCAAAATTGTACAAAAGAAATTATTGATATACTGTTAAACCCTTGAGGACATTATCCTCTTGCAAAATAAAATGTAAAACTTTTATAGCCGTTTGACACCACATAGTGTCCAGCAACGTTACCTTCGGTCCTAGGCGTCCCGGCTTCGATTCCCTCCCGGCTATGGGATTTAAAGCTCGACTGTCGATACACTTGCTGGTACGCAAAATTAGTCATGCGGAACAAAATTCCAGCACCTCGGCGTCTCCGAAAACCGTAAAAGTAATTAATGGAACGTAAAACCATTGTTATTATTATTATTATTATTATTATTATTATTATTATTATTATTATTATTATTATTATTATTATTATTATTATTATTATTACATACACGTTCTGAAACTCTCCATGGATGGTCTACTTAAGAAGAGCTACACGCAGGTTTTAATAGTCACGCGAATGTTAATTGCACCATACATTTTCTGACTGTATATTTTATTCATTAATTTAAGCAGTGCTCTGAAATAATAATTAATAATTTCGTGGGACTATTGCTAGCCTGGTGCAGACCTTATAAGGCAGACACTACGATGTGGATGAGTAACACCTGCCGTATAACCTTATAGAAAACTGCATGTTAGTGTGATAGAGGATACGTGTTGTGCAGGGATGTTAGAGGCAGTCCCCGATCCAAGGATATCAACGTTTAAGATTAAATCTTCCCTGACCTTGCGGAGAATCGAACCCTGAGCGTCGGGTACCGTATACCAAGACACTAAGACACTGACCACTCAGCCATAGAGTCGGACTGCTTTAAAATTATGAACCAAGACACACATCCACACTTGCAGAACATTGGTTTTGCACGTGTGTTCTGAAATTCGATTACTGAAACCAATCAAAATTTAGTGGTTGCCAATACACAAAGGCTGGGAGAAGAGGATATAAAATGAAGTGAGGAACACCACCGTTCCGTGGGTCTTGAATTACCGGTACGTACTATATAAACGAAACACATAATACTCCCCTTCCCATTCTTACCTAATTCATTTGCTTTAGAAACGAGAGCAGATTCTTACGTGGAGTATCCCGTTTTTGAGAGGCCCTATTTGTAACGGAAAGAGAATCACCAATTTTTCTAAGTAACACATAAATAGCTTAGAGATCTCAAAAATTCCACGAACTACATTTTCTTCACAATTTCAATATTTGAAGTTAGGACCACGTAATTTGAACTAATAATACGGGAAAACGTAGTTTCCGGGAACGTATAATCAAGGTTCTACTGTACTTGAGCCGATAAAGTCATCCTAGACGCATAGGCGATGGGCCGCCTTCCAAGTTCCGTTGAAGCTGAGATTTTAAAATATGAGTGAACTCTGCCATAAGATAGTTCTGATGCAAGTAGGCCTATTAATGTTCTCCTAATCTTTTTGTTATACTAGTTTCTAATCCAAAATCTTCCCCCATTCACTATTTTCTGCACTATTAAACATATTATTTCGCTAATGGTTTAACGTCGCATTAATACATCAGTGACGCAAGGATGGGAAAGTTCTAGGATTAGGAAGGTAGAGCCCATGACGTTAATTAATGTACAGTTCCAGCATTTGCCTGGTGTGAAAATGGGGAAACCATTGTAAACCACCTTCTAGGCTGCCGACGGTGGGATTCATGCCCACTATCCCCTGAATGCATCCTCAGAGCTACGCACGACCAAATGTTTATGTCTCACATCTGCACAGTGCCACGCCCCACGTAAACACCTTTTGTGGCCAAGAAAAGAGATACAGGGTGAATAAAAACTGACATCTTTGAAGACCAGGGCTTAAGAGACCGTGTCAAAACATGCAGAAATAGGAACTTATACACTCTCTTGCAATTTTCACACATATGAAATGGGCAAGTATCATTTCTATGAGGTAAGACTCTGTTATTCATGGGTTTAAGCACCAACCTGGTCTAACATATTACTCTTCGTAATTATTCTTACGTCACGCTGTGCCGGTGTTCAAAGCGTGCTTCACAATACGCTCTTTGTCCGGCGTGACGATAGAGCAACTAGGGTGTGTTGGATATTCGATAAGGACATGGTGCTGTTACAGTTGGTGCTTAAACCCATGAATAACAGAGTCTGCTAAGTCATTCAGCACAACCCTTTGCAACCAGGTGAGTTCAGTGGCGCGGTTTCTGGTAAGTCATTCAGCACAACCCTTTGCAACCAGGTGAGTTCAGTGGTGCGGTTTCTGGTAAGTCATTCAGCACAACCCTTTGCAACCAGGTGAGTTCAGTGGTGCGGTTTCTGGTAAGTCATTCAGCACAACCCTTTGCAACCAGGTGAGTTCAGTGGCGCGGTTTCTGGTAAGTCATTCAGCACAACGCATTGCAACCAGGTGAGTTCAGTGGCGCGGTTTCTGCTAAGTCATTCAGCACAACCCTTTGCAACCAGGTGAGTTCAGTGACGTGGTTTCTGGTAAGTCATTCAGCAAAACAACCAGGTGAGTTCAGTGGCGCGGTTTCTGGTAAGTCATTCAGCACAACGCTTTGCAACCAGGTGAGTTCAGTGGCGCGGTTTCTGGTAAGTCATTGAGCACAACACCACAACCCTTTGAAACCAGGTGAGTTCAGTGACGCGGTTTCTTGTAAGTCATTCAGCAAAACCCTTTGCAACCAGGTGAGTTCAGTGACGCGGTTTCTGGTAAGTCATTCAGCAAAACAACCAGGTGAGTTCAGTGGCGCGGTTTCCGGTAAGTCATTCAGCACTACCCTTTACAACCAGCTGAGTTCAGCGACGCGGGTTCTGGTAAGTCATTCAGCACAACCCTTTGCAACCAGGTGAGTTCAGTGGCGCGGTTTCTGGTAAGTCATTCAGCACAACCCGTTGTAACCAGGTGAGTTCAGTGGCGCGGTTTCTGGTAAGTCATTCAGCACAACCCTTTACAACCAGCTGAGTTCAGCGGCGCGGTTTCTGGTAAGTCATTCAGCACAACCCTTTACAACCAGCTGAGTTCAGCGGTGCGGGTTCTGGTAAGTCATTCAGCACAACCCTTTGCAACCAGGTGAGTTCAGTGGCGCGGTTTCTGGTAAGTCATTCAGCACAACCCGTTGTAACCAGGTGAGTTCAGTGGCGCGGTTTCTGGTAAGTCATTCAGCACAACCCTTTACAACCAGCTGAGTTCAGCGGCGCGGTTTCTGGTAAGTCATTCAGCACAAGCCGTTGCAGCCATTTTGGCTTGTGCTGGGTTTCAGCCGGAGCAGTGAGCTAATTCGCAACCAACCCCACCACTGTGTAAGAACGTCGATTGCTCAAGCCATGACACAGAGTGGAAGGAAGGTGCACAAGGAGGTTCGCGGCATCTCTGCCGATGGCTCTAATCGCAGGGCTGACACCACAGCTGTCAGCAGAAAGGACAGTAAAGTAATGGTCTTAGATCCCACCATTTGCTTTAAAAGAGACTCGAATCAGGCTCGGGATGTGGACCTAGTAAAACAAGCTACTTATGTACTGTGTTTGTCTTACCTGTCAGCAAGGTACAAAATATCTATCGATCGGTGGATTGTCAGAAGCCTGTTATTCGGAGCAAGAGGCACCCTCCCTAGTTAGACATTGACTTTACTACAAAATTTTAAAGTTCCATTCTGCGAAATAGATAAAATTGTAATACAGATACTGGGATGCCTCCGTGGCTCAGGTGGCAGCGAACCGTCCTCTCACCGCTGGATACCGTGGTTCAAGTACCATTCCATGTGAGATTTGTGCTGGACAAAGCGGAGGCAGGACAGGTTTCTCTCCGGGTATTCCGGTTTTCGTTGTCGTCTTTTATTCCAGCAACACACTTCATTAACATTTCATCTGTCAGTCATTTATCATTGCCCCAGAGGAGTGCGACAGGCTTCGGCAGCCGGCACATTTCCTATCCTCGCCGCTAGATAGGTGCTTCATTTATTTCATTCCTGACCCAGTCAGATGACTGGAAACAGGCTGTAGATTTTTAAAACAGATACTGAGGGACTCTCTACAATTTTCATTTATATCTGAGAACATCATTAACATTCCTCCCTCACACTCCCTGGAAGTGAAGACAATAGCATGAACAATAATAAATTTCCACTTTTAGATGTTTTCAAATTCTATTGAAATTGAAAGCTGACTGTATTCCGTATCTAAATGGTCCCCTCATCGGAGGACGGATGATTTATTATTTCTTTAAAAATCTCTCTCTATTAATGTTATTTGTTTTACATACAAAAAGCTACGGTTTCTAGAGACGCTCAGACGCCGGAATCTTGTCCTGCAGAGGTTTTTAACGTGACAATAAACTTAACGACACGAGACTGACTTATTTGAAGACCTCAAATACCGCCGAATTGAGCCAGGATCGAACCCGCCAACTTGAGCTCAGAAGGCCAGCGCTCTACCGCCTAAGCTATCTATCCCGACCGGTGAATTAGTCCTTATTCTTCTGCTTCCCATGGCAGTGGATTCGATTACGGTTTCATTTGAGGGAGTTTAAATGCAATGATTTCGTGTCCTAGGTTTCTGATACGCTAAAGAACTCCTGCAGGGTAAAATTCAAACCAGATGCCTCTTAAAAGCTAAAGGAATTGGGAGATATCGACTACAACTCTGCAGCAGAAGCTCGTTAATCCCGTCACCCTCGGAACTCAGGGCATGGTCGGAACGCACGAAACGTCGGGTTACCAGAGGAACAATAGTATTTACTGTCGTATTGTATATACTAATGAATGTACAGTAGTACATACATACAACATAACAATACATAGTCATACCTTAAACAGGTAAGAATGAAAAAATGTCAGCAATCCTCGTTTGCCTGGCAAAATACATTCCAAAAACCATAAAGGTAGTTAGTGGGACGTATATGCCTTCTTTCGTTATCCACTGAATGTCCCTAGGCGTAGAACAATAATTCTATTCAATGTAAAAAGGAACTAAATTAAAAGCCTGCTTAGCGTCTTCATGGGATACTCGACCAAGAGATTCGTAGTTTCTTCATCATCCTCATCATGTTCATTTTCACAATCGTCTGCATTCTCGATAACAGCTTTAATGATCTGAATGAACATATCGTCGTCTAGTTCTTCTTCCAACCGAGCTCGATAGTTGCAGTCGCTTAAGTGCGGCCAGTATCCAGTTTTCGGGAGATAGTAGGTTCGAACCCCACTGTCGGCAGCCCTGAAAATGGTTTTACGTGGTTTCCCATTTTCACACCAGGCAAATGCTGGGGCTGTACCTTAATTAAGGCCACGGCCGCTTCCTTCCCACTCCTAGCCCTTTCCTGTCCCATCGTTGCCGTAAGACCTATCTGTGTCGGTGCGACGTAAAACAACTAGCGAGGAGTTCTTCTTCCGATGTGCAGTCAACAACAGTTTCAGAAAGCCACGTATAAAAGTCGTTGACATGAGCAATAAAGATTTACAAATATTGGACGATTGCCTGCGTTTCATAATTTTGATCACCGTCTTGATAAATTTCAACTGTAATTGTAAACCAAAGTTTACGCCAGAATTTTCTAAGTATTGATGCTTTAATTCCTCCCCATAATCCTCAGGAATTGTGTAAGTAGCACTTTTTAATATTTAAAAATTCATTGCCTCAAACAGGTTTTTGCTGTAAATAGCAACCTTCATATTAAAATATTTAATTGCCTCAAACAAGTTGCTACCTTCTTCTATCTTCTCTAAAATGGATGCAATATATTTCCGGCGATATATTCTCTTTAGTCATTCAGTTACATGTTGATGGATGAGAGAAGTCACCCCCCTCCCCCCTTGTTTATTTCCTGTGGATGTGATGGCACGTTATTCAACACCAAAGAGGCATCTACAGAGAGTTCTTTAGCATTAAAATGTTGCCCAACTGCAGACACAAACTACTTAAAGAACCACGATTTTTGAAAGGCCGCTGTCTGTCGAGGCCGATATTTGATGGCGAAAATACGCTGGCAGGGATGACATTAATATTCCTGAATGCGCTCGGTATTTTCGATTTGCTGATTATAAAAAGTATAATTTATTATTACAGTTAACATTGCGCCAAGAGGCAATAGTCACTTTCTCTCCTTTGCAAGTTTTGTCCCTTTCAAAGTGTCGTTTCCCTGCGACAGGACGTCATTTTATTCCTTAACATTTTTTTTTCAAATTGTGAAAGAAAGGTGCTTGAACTACATCATCGGTTAATTGCTTCTTGCCTGAAATCACCACACTTCCAACCCTATGAGGTTTTATCCAGCAATGCGACCAGCCTTCACTCGTAGCAAAATGATAATTTTCTCCTTCCAATTTCATATTGAAAATGAGCGCATTTCTTTTTCTACTTTCCTATGATAACACGCACAAAGCATGATCTAAGAGTTCTGATTTAGGCATTTTCAACATTTTACGATTTATCCTTCTTTCTTAAGACCGTCATTGTATGAGTTTCTAGTTCTTTCCTATTCTTCCTCCAGTCTTTAATCGGAGTAACGCCCGCACCAACTGTATTTGTATGTTTTTGTTGGTACACACATTAATCTTATATTTCAAGTACTCTTTCTTTCAACTTGTCTTCAAAAGTCAGCGTAACGTGTTTATGCTTTTTGATAGTCGTAATGTGACGAGTACACAAAAGAAAACAAATTTTTACTGTAAAACACAATAGCTGTTCACCTTGTCAAGAAATACTGATTAACAATGAACACTCACTAAGCAAAGCTTCAGAATGCCCTGGGTGGTCAAGTATTACGAACTAACAGACGCATTAATGTATTGTGTGTAACGTTTCAAGTGCCGACATGCCTGCAATGTGCGTACGTACAGTACAAGTCTTGCCGTGCGTCATGGTCGGATTATGTGGAAAGTCGAACCAACGGACGTCGGATTAGCGGTGTTTTACTGTATTATTATTATTATTATTATTATTATTATTATTATTATTGTTGTTACTTGTGTCCGCCTCTGTGGTACAGTGGTTAGTGTGATTAGCTGCCACCCCCGGAGGCACCGGGTCCTATTCCCGGCTCTGCCACGAAATTTGAAAATTGGTACGAGAGCTGGAACGGGGTCCACTCAGCCTCGGGATGTCAACTGAGTAGACGTGGGTTCAATTCCCACCTCAGCCATCCTCAAAGTGGATTTCCGTGGTTGCCCACTTCTCCTCCAGTCAAATGCCGGGATGGTACCTAACTTAAGGCCACGGTCGCTTCCTTCCGTCTTTCTTGTCTATCCCTTCCAATATTCCAATTCCTCCCACAATGCCCCTGTTCAGCATAGCAGGTCAGATAGCCTGGCCGAGGTACTGGTCTTCCTCCCCAGTTGTATCCTCCAACCCAAAGTCTCACGCTAGGAAACTGCCCTTAAGGTGGTAGAGTTGGGATCCCTCGTTGAGTCCGAGGGGGAAAACCAACCCTGGAGAGTAAACGGATTAAGAAAGAAAGAAAGAAAGAAAGAAAGAAAGAAAGAAGGAAGGAATGAATGAAAGAATAATGGTAGTAGTAGTAGTAGTAGTATGCGTTCGAGACCTGTCGCACATCTCCAGAGCGATCACAGATTAATATTGTAGGCTATATGGGGCTACTTAAAAAGGAACTGACAAGAAAAATCGAAGAAACCTGCCTCAACCCAGCAAAAATTTCACATGTAGTTGCCTGTGTAGTTCAGTCGATAAAGTACTTGCAATCGGAGCCTTGAGTTGGCGCGCTAAATCCCAACAGAGTCCGATAGTGTTTGAAGGTGCTCTAATACGTCAGCCTCGTGTCGATGGATTTACCAGCATGTAACTCTAGGACAAATTCTGGCACCTCGGCGTCACCGAGAACTGTGAACGTAGTTAGTGAAATGTAAAACCAATCATGTTAGTATTATTATTACTATTATTATACCACCCTTCTCACAGCCTTGTAGGGAGTCGGGTGATAATTATGTCACATATGTGGACATCTCCCTGTTTTACAGCCGGATGCCCTTTCTAACGGTAACCTCATGGTAAGGGTTGCATTCACTATTGCATGTTGCTGTGGTATTTGGCATGATATCTTGTTGCGTAAATATAAAAACACATGTAGCACGACGAAAACGAACACCCAGTTCCGGAAACAGAGGAATTAACCAAACCAAATGCCGGGATAATCCCCGAACCATCCGGGAATCAAACCCAGAACAGTCTGAAAAGAAGGTCACAAGCTAACCATTCAGTCAAGGAGTTTTCTTCTTCTTCTCGTTCTCTTATTATTATTAACAAATACATAGCAATTGGGATACAGGGTATCCCGGAGGCAATGTCTGCTTACGACAGTATAACAACGAAAGTAATAAGAAAAAAAAGCAATTACAGGAAATTAAATTATTACATGAACTCATATCGTAACTAGAAATTTCATGCTTATGAAAGCAGAAGAATAAAAATATAAATATTAGAATTTAATTTTTGGGTACCCTCAGGAGAGAACAAGATCTATACAATGAGTTGCTGAAGAATGCACTGAGAATGATAAATGTGTGATATTAACTCTAAGCAATTTCGATTGGTCTTGCCCTGTGCCATGAGTCACCACTGCACGTACCTGAGCAGAAGCAGAAGCAACGGTGCAAACGATGAGGAATCTAACGAGTAACATCTCGTCGTGTCTGCGCACAGCTTCTTGGTGTTGCTGCTTAAGTACAGCCGTTAAACAAAGACTGGAGGTGTGCTATCGGGCAGCCAGGCTTAAGGAAATCAGCTGCTTGATGAAACGAGGTTCTTCGCCTGCCTAGTGATAAGATAAAACTTGATTCCAGTTTAAAGTACGGCTCCTTATTACATGTAAACATTGTGCGTACCGCAGAGGAGCTATCTGTGAGAATTCGCGCCACAAGCGAGGTAAGTACGAGGTGTGTCTGTAATATGTATACACTGATGTATCTCTGAAACTGAAATTAATTAATTTAGTTACTTAGTTAATGAGTATGCCCCTACTGGAGAGACCTAGAGTTTACAGTGCACCATGTCTTCTGGTGTGGGCTAGAACAAATTTGTAACTTGTATTGACCTTTCTCAGCCTCAGCCTTGGCCTTAACAATATGAAAGCCACTGAGGTATGAGTGATGCTAATAATACAGCCAGTTAAGAATGGTGTGAAAAAGTTGCTCATACGGTTGGCTGGTTGGAGCATTTCAGCGGGCTTGCCAGGCTGTCATGTAATAGCAACTTTTGGCCCAGTGAGGAAAGCAGGGGGAAACTACCTCACTCCTTATTTCCTGGTATACCTCTTTAGTGACGCTTACGCGGAGCTGTTGGGGATCGGACCGGCTCGAGCCGTATACTCGACATATGACACAGTTACTTAGATACTGTAGGGCCAAAGCTCCCTTTAGCGTTTACTAACCACCAATATAGCTTAAACCAGGACCGCTACGTAGGGTAATTGATTAAAAGCTGTCCTGTGTTATGGTTGCGGGATTGAATCTCGACGCAGTCGGTTGGTATTTAAATCCTTATGGACCGTTGGTCGAATAATTTCCCATACTTCGTCAAGTTATCCCTGTCTAGAAAGCCAAGAATAACGGCCGTGAGAAACCGTCGTGCTGACCACACGATACCTTGTAATCTGCAGACCTTCAGACTGAGCAGCGGTCACTTGGTAGGCCATGGCCCTTCGGGGCTGTTGCGCCATGAGGTTTCGGTTTTTGTCAAGTTGTAATTTTGATCGCTCAGTCAAATTCGTGTTTTAAAGGCAGACATCGGTCAGAAAGCCGTAGGGTTTAACGGCGTTGTTGTTCACAGCTTAGAATATGATTCTCTATTTATGAAAAATGGTGAGTTGAGATATTTTTTCCCTTAAATTTCTTTTTTTCATAATTTGCTTTACTTCGCACCAACACAGATAGGTCTTATTGCGACGATGGGACAGGAAAGGCCTAGGAGTGGGATGGAAGCGGCCGTGGCCTGAATTAAGGTATAGCCCCAGCATTTGCCTGGTGTGAAATTGGGAAACCACGGAAAACCATTTTCAGGACTGCCGACAGTAGGTCCCTGTAATTACAGGTTGCCAAAAGGATACACAATACTACAGTAAGGTTATAAATTAATAGCCTACAGTGAAAATGTACATAGGAACTGAAATAAAATTATCCAAGATTTGTGATTTGCTGCACGCTCGCTGCGTTAACATGAGGATGCTATAGACGCTGTCTTAATATCCTGACTGATCTCTCTAACGCTGTGAGCACAACGGCATTTATGACATCTTTGTTAATTCTTAGTCTGCTGCAGAAGTCAACGAAGAAACATGCTATCGTACCACTGGCTCTTGACACAAGCCGTGTCACATTAGTCACCAATCTGACGGTTGGGTCGATTATTATACGAGCTTTTTGTAATAACAACCGAGCGAGTTGGCCATGCGGTTCGGGTCACATAGCTGCAAGCTTGCATTCGTGGGATGGAGGGTTCGAATCCCAGCACTTATTCATCCTTGCGTCGCCTAAAACCTTCGGTGTGTTCGTGCGACGCTAAATCACTAGCAAACCATGATTTCAACAATATATTGTTGAATGTTTGTTCGAAAAATATTTCAAAATACAATCATATTCTAACGATGTATGGATATTGTAGTTTATATTTTGGGGTAATAGGAAAATCTCAAAATATTTTAATTGCTGTGTGTTACAAGTAAAACGATAACATTGTATTGCTTTGGGGATATTAGGTCGTGTTATAGTTATTTTCCGCTGATGCATAGAATCATTCGTGAGGTGATAAAAATAGCTAAAATCCCGAATAATTTTTGACGAATGGGATGGCTATTTATTTACTGAGTAGACTATGACAACCCTCCATAGTTTAGCCTTCAATATCTTTCTCCTTGACTCCGGAAGCCTTGGAATGAACTACAGTACTTTTCTAAAGGATCTTCCTATCTTCAATATTCTTACTATGGAGTGACAATTGTCATTAACAGGTTTTCATTCTAAACTAGCTGAAACCCGTCAAGATATGACAATCAATGGGGTAAATATTTATTGAAGGATTTCCTTCTATATGACATTTCTTACAATTTTCTTTACGTCACATCGACACAGGTAGATCTTAAGGCAACTATGGGATAGGAAATGGCTAGAAGTGGGAACAAAGTGACCGTAGCCTTCATTAAGGTACAGCCTGGTGTGAAAACGGGATACCATGGAAAACCATCTTCAGGGGGGTTCAAATCCACTATATCCCGAATGCAAGCTGATAGCTTCGTGACTCAAACCACGCAGCTACCTGCTCGGTGCATTCCATGTACGATTAACTTTTGACACTGTTGCAACTTTAAAATATCGCTCTCTTGACATTGCGACATTTAAGTGGTCATGGCTGAAAACTGCCAACGGCCGTAGCCGTGTTGAAACACCGGATCCCGTGAGATCTCCGAAGTTAAGCAACATTGGTC
The DNA here is from genome assembly GCF_040414725.1 of Anabrus simplex. Lineage (NCBI taxonomy): Eukaryota > Metazoa > Arthropoda > Insecta > Orthoptera > Tettigoniidae > Anabrus > Anabrus simplex. The sequence continues at coordinate 290,613,613 of NC_090267.1, forward strand.
AGGAGTTGGATGGGTTGCCACGCTTTGTTGGTGGGGGGTAAGGGAATGGAGGAGCGGAAAGGAACTGGCCACCCTACCGCACGTAAACTCCGGCTCAGGAACAGCTCTGCGGAGGTTGGGATCTGCCTTCGGGCAGTATAACCCTTATTTACTACTGAAAACTGGCTGAGGTAAATAGAGACCGTCACGTCCCTTGAGGTTTATTGATCGTGATACAAAATGCCAAGCGAATTGAAAATGGATGCCTCTTGAAAGAATGTGGAAGTGTTGTATCGGATGTCAATTGAGGGATTAGAGCTCTCTGTCCAGCTTTATCTCCACTTATTATTTCCAAATCTAAACAATTTTCGTACATACTTAAAGGAATTAGGCCCTAATCTGGTTCCGTTTAGGAGCCATTGGGAAAAGTTCCGATTTCTAAGGAGCAAAACCATGGCTTCAATTATAAAATAGAGATAAACCATTAATTCCGAGGTATTCAAGAATTATATAGGAAAATGAAGTATTTAGCTTTCAACTTCAGTATTAATCTATTGAAGCTAGTGTATGATCTTGAACTATCGAGTATACATCCAATAACTGAAATTAATGAAGAATGGTGATTTTCAAGAAAATCATGACATGTTTTGCAGAAGAGTCCGTTTTGCTACAAATTTAAATCACGATATCATCATGTGCTAAATTTCGACTGGTAGTTCAGTAACATTTGATCGACTTGATGCGCTACCACCCACAGAGGGGTAGTTACCGATACCGATTTCTTCCAAAAAATAAGTAAATTCCGTTTGTTTGTTTGTTTGTTTGTTTGTTTGTTTGTTTGTTTGTTTGTTTGTTTGTTTGTTTGTATGTTTGTTTTGTGCTGTTTTGCCCAAATATTTATATGTAAGCGGCGTATATTGAAGAAGAATCAAAGAGGAGAATTTTTAATGCAATTATAATTAAATAATTCTTTGGCGATAAGCATGTGGCAAAACAGGCAAACATTTTATGAAAACTCCCCGAAGAACATTAATTTTCTTACCAGAAGCAATGAAATGCCTTACCTATAATACCTATATAATATAAGTCAGGGATTTTTACCTGGACCTGAGGGCTGGTTCGAGGTCCACTCAGCCTACGTGACTAGAATTGAGGAGCTATCTGATGGTGACATAGCGGCCCCGGTCTAGAAAGCCAAGAATAACGGCCGAGAGGATTCGTCGTGCTGACCACACGACACCTCATAATCTGCAGGCCTTCGGGCTGAGTAGCGGTCGCTTGGTAGGCCAAGGCCCTTCATGGGCTGTAGTGCCATGGGGTTTGGTTTGGTATTTGACATTGGGGTTTTATCCCATTTTGTGCCATAGTAATCGACTCTCGTCAGCTGCTTTGGAATTTCATTTTAATCCACACACCGAACTCACATTTCAGTTTAGAGGAATTTTGAATGTAATGTGCACTGTTCGACTGCTCGGGAACAAAACAGCGGCTATTCCTGTCAAAGTTATTGATATCACATTAAGGCCGTAAATTGAGGATATTTTTGTATTATATATCCTAAAATTGTTTGCCCGACTCGTTTGCTGAATGGTCAACGTACTGGCCTTCGGTTCAGAGGGCCTCGGGTTTGATCCCGACCGGGTCGAGGATTTTAATCGCTTCTGATTTATCCTTCTGGCTCGGGGACTGGGTGTTTGTGTCCGTCACAACACTCTCCTCTTCATATTCAGACAAAACACTACGCTATCAACTACTACAGAAACACGCGATAGTGATTACATCCCTCCATATAGGGAATACCATGTCGGCAAAATCGAAATTGAAAATTAGCACATTGGTATGACACGGAGGATCGACTCACATCGCTAACTACCGAAATGGAAGAAGTTAACAGCCTTAGTGTTAAAATTACGACATGAAAGAAAGTTACATTTTTTCTCCTAATCACTCAAGCTAATAAATATAGGGACGACGTCATGGAGAAGGAAAGGATCAAATTTATTCGAAATACTTGAAGTTAGCAAATATCGGGAGAACTACAGAAGAGACAGTAAAATTGCGCTGAATAGCTTCTTCTCGGCCAAGCGATGCGCCACACAACAGCCTGAAGACGCCGAAGTACAGCTGACGAGGAAGACGTCTGACTGCGCGGCGTGGGTGCTTTTCTCCTTCCACCTCCTCTATCGCGTTACATGTATCAGCGCTCTCATTGTTCAGGTGGCTTTGAAGTACGAGCGATCGCTTTGGCCACTCAGAATGCTACATTTTAAATAATTTAAAAACGTACGATAAGAAATGTTTATGCTTTTAAAGACACTCTGCAAGTCTACAGGCCAAGAGCTTTCGTCAGAATGCTTTAGGATGTCAATTGGTTCAGCCGTTCTCTCAAACTTGTGGTTGTTTTTGTTTTGGGGTTATTAGGTCGTGTTATAATTATTTTCCACTGACGACGAGAATCATTCGTGAGGTAATAAAAATTGCTACAATCCAGAAAAACAGTTAAGTCTTCAACACCTTTCTCCTTGACTATGCAAGCCTTAGAAAGAAAAGAACATTTCTAACAGGGTATTTCTATCTTGAGTGGCTCCAGGGAGCTTGAGTTGGTAACCATGGGGCCCCTAGCTGAGTCCTGGCATTGCATCCACTTACTTGTGCTAGGATCCTCGCTTTCATCTTTCCTATCCGACATCCCTTGGTCGTCTCTTATTCTTTTCCTATCCCGACGTTATTAGCTTTGCGAGACCTAGGGAGTCTTTCATTTTCACGCCCTTCGTGGCCCTTGTTTCTTCGGCCGACAGCTTCATTTTTCGGAAGTGTCCGACCTCTTTCCCTCTGATTATAAGACCTCAAACGTCTCAGGGATATTAAAAATAAAATCACGATCTTTTTATCTTGTAACCCGTACGAACATTGGAGGCAAGACAAACAACAGGAGAATATGTCTAGAATGACGATTTGAAGATGCAACCTGAAAATATAGTCGATAATTATCAAATTAAGTGGGGAAGTTTAAGTACCCCGGTACGATTGCTGAAGTGCTGACCCAAATAAGTTTCTAAAAAAATCCACGAAGAAGACTAAGTATCAAAATTAACGTTGATTGGTAAAATCGAGAAAGAAAAGATGTAATTTTCAGGCCGTACCACAAGGAGTAACAAACGTACACAAACATTTTACAAATTCATGATAAGGAAACAAGAAGCAGGCACAGGAAGAGGAGCTTCGTAGCCGTATTCATTTTATTGCAACTTATAGATACGGAGATTATAGAGTAGCTGATAGAGCGGCCTGGGTTCAGTGACAAGGCATTAACCCCAAAAGCGTATCACTCTTCAATCAGTATTTGCCGAGAGAACAATTAGTCCTGTACCATAACCTGTGTCTGCTTAGTTTTTCAAAATACCCAGAGTGATATAATTTGACTTTCTCTATTTAGAAAGTTCCCTGGTGGACATCTGAAGGCAAAGAAGAAAATCCGATCTTAGAATATGAGAATTACTTTCGAGAAACTTTGTTTCTAAGCGTTTTGTAGCCTCGGGGATTGCAATAACGAGTACTCACGTATATCAGACGTAGTTTCTAGAATTAATAAGGAAGCACCAAACAACAGAACAATAATAGCTGTCATTGTCAAGTTCCGTCACAAGAGATTGGTCTTATGTCAAAGAAAGACGACAACAGGGTGCGCAAGAATCGTTACCACCAACGAGAATTGACTTCTCCAACAGGTCTTACAGTCTCTACAACGAACATCGTTGAAACTCGGTTTGAGCGAATCCGGCGAAGTTTAAAGAGCTCGGTGGATTTGTATACCACATTCAAATTGCTCAACAAGTGACAGAAAGGGATGAGCGAGCCCAATTACAGCACTGCAGCCAAGCATTGTCCATGACGTATGAGGATCTAGATTTCCTCTGCAACATATGGTTTTCAGAGAAAAGCCTTATGCACTTTGTCGGCTATATAAACAGGTAAATAACTTCTTTTTTGGGGGGTTTGAACAGCCTCATGTCATTATACAGAAACCACTATATAATGCGCGCGTGGAATACAGGGCCCTTGTTTCAAGGAATCCAAAAACAGTAGGCCAGATAGTATACAGAGACTTCATTATTACCCCATTTGTGTTGAATTAACACGGCATTTTGCTGCAGCAGAAACTTACCCTACAATGACAATGGATACATCAAGATGGAGGTACAGTCCACACCACGGAGAAGTCACTTACCCTTTCGTAACGACACTGTAGAGATTGCCTAATTTCTCCATTACCATACCCCGGATGTCACGATCCCAGACGCCTACATATGGGGCATGTTGAAATAATCAGTTTTCAAGACAGATGACCCACGTACAAATATTTCCAAATAACACGAGAAAATAGCATTATTATTTGTATCCCTGCAGGAACCTTACTTCATCAGCATATTCAATACTCTTCAGAAATGTTACGGATAATGTGTGGTACTTGATGGTGCACATTTGTTACACATACCGTACTGTTCCAACGCAACTAAGTAACATTTCGGTGTCTTTTATTTTGCCGCATACGGTATTTTTCCTAAGCTATTCTCTCCAGTATGCCTTTCCTGGCAGGACCTAGTGTTTACAGTGCACTAGGTCTTCTGGTATGGGCTAGAGCAATGTTGTTACTTTCACTGATCTGTCTCTGTCTTATCCTTGGCTTTGACAATATGAGAGTGACTGAGGTATGAGCGATGCTAGTAATGCCAATCCTTATGCAGACAGCTGGTGTGAAAATGTTGCCTATAGGGTCGGTTGATGCATTTCAGTGGGCTTGGCAGACTGATGTGTAATAGCAACTCTGGCTTGGTGAGGAAAGCAACGGGAAACTACCTCACTCCTCATTTCTCTAGTACACCTCTTCAGTGATGCCTAGGCCATCTATGACAGCTGATGGCAGAGCTGTTGAGGATCCCACCAGCGGACTGAACATACATACATTCTCTCCAGTGCAATCTTGCCCTCTTCCAGCTCATAAGACATTAGATTAACGAGGCCAAAGTATTGGTGTCTTTCATTTTCCTGCCCTTCATCCCCATTTCACAGCCAATAGTACCGGGCGAGTTGGTAGTGCGGTTAGAGGCGCGTGGCTGTGAGCTTTCATCCGGGAGATAGTGGGTTCGAATCCCACTGTCGGCAGCCCTGAAGATGGTTTTCCCTGGCTTCCCATTTTCACACCAGGCAAATGCTGGATATGTACCTTAATTAAGTCCACGGCCGCTTCCTTCCAATTCCTAGGCCTTTCCTATCCCATTGTCGCCATAAGATCTATCTGTGTCTGTGTGACGTAAAGCCACTAACATAAAAAACAGCCAATACTTTAATAATTTGTAGAAAGGCCTTTACTATTCCTTGTTCTTATACGATTTCGTGGCACCAATGATCCTGCCGTTTTATCCCTTAAAACAACAACCAATTTCGCCCCTACATCTTGTGCTCCCTCCTCATGTGCCATTGGTAAATTCCCGCCCAAAGCTATCAGCCTTCCACATCTAGACAGTCTCTCATTTTCCAATTGTTCATATTACCCTATTCTTCCTTGAATTAATAACTTTGAAATGAAATCTGGGTAAGGGGAGATAACCAGGAAGAGAGAAGATATTATAGAGTATTCTTAACAGGTTTTTAAAAGGGGAAGGGCAGAGTGTGGGATAGAGCTGTTCATCAGGAATAATATTGCAAGCAACATAGTTTATGTTAGGGACGTAAATGAGCGAATGATGTAGGAATTAGGACGAAAATTGTCTCAGTGTATTCACCATGTGAGGGTGCATGTGAGGAAGTTGACAAGCTTTACGAAGCACGGAGTGGCGTCAGAGTTAACAGCAAGAACATGATAGTGACAAGTAGCGATTTACAGTGTGGGAGTTGGAAATACAACTGAATGATACGAAAACGTTATGGTTAAATGAGGGCGAGATATGCAAGCTAATAGGAATAGGAAGCGTTTGCTGGACATTTGAGCTAGTATAGGATTAGCAGTTTTGAATACATTCTTAAAGCATAAGGCTATTTAATGCTAGACATGTGAGGGTAGGGTCACCAGATCCATCATAGACTATACATTAATCAACTCTAAATTCGGGAAATCTGTTAGAAATGTCTGGGCATTCCGTTTTTTTCTTTATCATAGAGACCACCCTCTGATCTACAGAGCAATGAGGATCTCTAGGCCTAGGACAGAGAAAGTGAAACTTGTCTGCAGACGAATAAGGGTAGAACATCTCCAGGACAAGGACATAAGACTTAAGTAACGAGCATATGATTAGTAAAAAGTTTCAAACAATAGATAGTAAGCAGATTCAGGATATAGAAAGAGAATGAGTTGCGTCCAGGGAAGCTGTAGTAGAAACAGCAAGTGAATACCTAGGAATACCTGTGTGTAAACACAGGAGAGAGCTAATATCTTGATGGAATGATGAAGAGCTTATAAACGTAAAAGGGACGAGCGAGTTGGCCGTGCCGTTAGGGGCGCACAGCTGTGAGCTTGCATTCGGGATATAGTAGGTTCGAACCTCACTGTCAGCAGTCCTGAAGATTGTTTTTCGTGGTTTCCCATTTTCACACCAAGCAAATTCTGGGGCTTACCTGCATGTAAATGATCTCTGGTGACATATTTCGTGTTAATCCAATAACATTACCGGTAGCTAAATCTCAATCAGAGACGCCCAAAGGCAGCCAGATGGCGTCAAATTATAATACCTGCACATGGTACCTCAGACCATACGATTATTATCTCACTGTGTTTTGGTTCCCGTTCAAAACACTCATTTCAGTACCTTCAGTCAATGTAAAATTCTCTATTTGCCACCAGAATTGTGATATCGTCCCCTTTCTTGCGAACTAACGAAAGTGCAAATTGTCAGTTTATCAGGAGATCTGAAAGCAGTTGTGATTACACATGTTAAATCCATTTTTATGTTTACAGGCTCCAGACTAAGTGATGATTTACTAGTTTGTCACGTTGCAAGTTTGCCAGAGAGTGGACAATAAGCTTTCGGCCTTGCTGCTGCACCAAATTCCTCTTCTGTATCCACTCCCATTTACCTCCTTCATAGGGGACCACTTGGGAACAGTATGTGGGAGTTTACAAGAATACATCTGGTTATCAAAGTCTTTATTCTAACATAATTACAACCCTTTTATTTTACCGAATTCATTTACGAAACATGCTCGAAGTGAGAATATCGCATTATAATAAAACATGGACTATCAATAAATTAATCAGCTGAGTTTCATTATTCTGCACCACAGTCAGTGTTTGTGCACTTAGATATACAGTTACACTGATGGATAGTATATTTCAATAGATAACTTTTGAACATGTTCGTGACGGACTTTAACATTAGTTTCCCTTCTTCCTGCTGGTAATCAAACGTTGGTAATACTGCAGACATTTTCCTCAGACATCATTGAGGTTTCATGAGTTATTTCTGATCGCTGTACGTCCCATTATTACCTCCTGTAGATTGAATTCTCCGAAGAGAGATACTAATTAGTCCGGTACTACCGGTATCCTTGACGGCCTCTGAGGAAGACGACGGGTGTATACGACCGGTGGTACATGCCGTCCCAAACGTGTTAAGTACTTCACATCCTTTCAGAGGTCCCCTTCTGCAGATGACATTTCTTCGGGTTTTAATTTCGTCGGTGATATATCGTCTTGAGTTATTTGTCCACCATGTTCCCTGAAAAATGATTCACTTAACGAACTTAGAATTTGATTTGACTCGATCTGAGAAGGTGGTGGTGTGTGCAAATCTTCTCGGGGGTCTGAAGAGAGTAGCTGTATGAATTCTGCAGCACATTTGCGAGAATGTTCAAGCAGATTGGATGCTTCCTCTCCCACCTTCAAAGTCTGCTTGCCGAAGCACACGTACATGTCATTCGAGACTAGAGCTGCCTTTGCCGTCGCCCAAGCCATTTCTTCCTGCGCGAACTCACTAAGACGCTCCAGAGGGTTGACTCCGTTCTCCAGTCGGTCCGACAGACAGCGTGGTACGTCTATTTCCTCAACGCCTTGACGGCAATCCTCTAGGGAGTCTGATAGTTGACTAATAAAGTTTCTACTTTCTGTACGTATGTTTTCACTTGCTCTTTGAGCGATTATCAGATACTCCCTCGTTGCCTTTGCTACACACTGAAGCAGAAGATGGTGAACTTTGTAACTCTTCTCTCGATAAACAGCCTCCAGATCCTGACATTCGACCGTCATCCGGGAATAAAATCCGAAGGAGTCACTTATGACATGTTTATATGCCGAAAGAATGGTCTGTGTTGATTCGTTGAAGAAGTTAAGGATTCTTCTGTAAAGTGGAATGGCCTTGTTATTAAATTTTACCATAATCTCCCTCGTCGATTCAACGTAATGATCCCTAATATCCTCTAATGACTTGGTGATGTAGTGTTGTATACCACCATCGCTCCAAAACTCCTTCCTTGTATCACCAGGTTGTACCTGAAACAAGTGGGATATACCATAGACTTAAACATAATTTATTTGTGACAAAGTGAAGCCATATGTAAACAAGTGCATATCATAGGGACATCGTCTCTGTACTTGTAGATCAATCAATAACTTATATTTTATTATTGTACCGGCAGCTACACCTCAACGCCGCGCATTCAAAATAAACGCCTTAATGAACTCCCCTACCGATCTAAAAGTGAAACTAATAACATAACCAGTTGGAACTTTAATCAGAAGATGTCACCATTGAAATATTAAGTAATTTTGTTATTGTGCAGTTTCCTAAACTGACTGAATGTCTCCTTGTTTTGAGTGCTATACATCAAGAAGTTTGGACATTTTTCTACAGATGACACTACTACAAACTATGATCATGCACCCTGGTGCGAGGTGGAAGAACTGTTTCATATTCCTAGGTTTTCCATAACTGATCTATGTTCATTAATTTTTGAATCTAGCCAATCACTAATTTTTGTAATTAATTTTCAACCATTCCCGCATTTCTTGTTCACTTTGAATCAGCCAATAAAAATTAAGAGGGTGTGTCCTGTTTAGTTTTGAATGATCTCGAACCTTCCCTGAGGGTTTATAAACTGCGGCTTTTCACGTTTACTTGCCAATTGATCGTCGTCGTTCTGAGTGTGTGTGTTTAAGCAGGAGGCGGTCGGCCTCTTTCGTCGGCAGCTAGAACATCTATGAGGTATTGGCCACATAATTTATATCTTTCTAATTGTAGCTACCTCCACAGTTTAATCCGAGGGGAAAGGTCCGAATCTTTAACTATGTAACCTACTTTGCTAAAATGTAAATTTTCTTTTGGCTAATGTAAAACTTCATAAAGCTTTAACTGTAAATCGGGGATAGAGAGTGAGCCACCCTCTCGAGCTCCCCTTCATCTTGGTTTGAGGTGACTATGTTTTGTAACTGTTTTCTTCCTTTCCGTAATGCATTAATTCAATCTTTATCCGTTTCATATCAGTAGCTTGGGATTAGCCCCTGTATGTCTGGGCCATGAGCCCCGTTAGGATTTTATTCTTTATTATCTAGGAGTGCAAGTGTACGCCTCCGTTCATTTTGTGTTTGGGCCAGTTATCTAACCTGTTCTTTTTCCATGAAGGCCAAGTAGGTTTGGTTATGAATACCCTTGTAAAAGTAATGTCAATTGTAAATTGTGCCTGAAGAGTCCAGAGAGTTTAAGAGCTGTGTGTAACGTTGCCTTGAGTGGGCAGTAAGAAACTGAGAGCCTGTAAGCTCTTTTTCAAATGTTCAAAAAGCAACGAGTGCCTCTGGAAGGCTAGATATTGTATTTTGGGAGCAAGTGCTCTTGAACTAGGGGATTTCTGCCATTAACTAAATAATACCTCTTCCATTTGTAAAATAGTAAAACTAGGAGCTTGAAGCCCAGAATCTGTAAAATTCTTGGACTTTCCTAGTCTTGTTTCAAGATTGATTTGTACTTGACCTGTTATTTGTCTAGTTGTTGTTTTTAAAGAAATATAACCTTCAGTTAAAGTTTTAAATTAATTTTGATATTGTAGATAGACCAATTCACCTCGGCACCTTCCTTAACCTCTTCTGCTCGACGGTAACCCCGGAACAATTATATTGACTACTTTTATTTTAGATAAATGTATGGCTGTGAGCTCGCATCCGGGAGATAGTAGGTTCGAATCCCACTATCGGCAGCCCTGAAAATGGTTTTCCGTGGTTTCCCATTTTCACACCAGGCAAATGCTGGGGCTGTACCTTAATTAAGGCCACGGCCGCTTCCTTCCAACTCCTAGTCCTTTCCTATCCCATCGTCGCCATAAGACCTATCTGTGTCGGTGCGACGTAAAGCCCCTAGCAAAAAAAAAAGATAAATGTATAACAAATTAATTTTTGTTATGAAACTTTAAAACAGAAATTTTGCAGAGAGTGTTTGTTACGACAAATATTCTCTTTGCCCGGTACATTACCTTTAGCTTCGAAGAGTTTGAAGAGGTTAGGAGAGTCACAATGAAGGGCACTGACATACGCCTGTCACAATATCGAACACGGAATTGAAATTAATTTAAATTTAATATTTCTCCTATCTTAATTTTGAATTGTTCACTTGCGAACACTGTTTACTTTATAAAATTGTAAAATGAATACACGTATCCCTGAGGAAAATATAACTGAGAAGGTCTACTCCAAGGCTCGATTGAGCATAACCTCAGACTAAATTTTAATGAAGAGAGGCAATAAAACACTACCCTGTAGTACAGCTTTTCTTATTGCAGTGTCATCTAGATGTGACTCCATCCATTCTGACTTTAATTTACGATTAGTTTATTGAATCGGAACGACGAATGAACCCAGATCTTTTGTTGAGGCAAGCACGGACAGTAGGAAGGTGCGATTGGAAATGTTTTGAATGATACGGGTGCCTATAGTCATCTCCAGCAGGAGCAATTTGTCGGCCTAAATGGTCTTTTTATTTCATCAAATAACTCAAATAACACTTCTGTGACAGAAAGAACAGATGGATCAGATAACTTGAAGCACGCGAAACATGGTGATGAAATTTGAAATTTGCTTCGATTCCCTAACGGTATAGTGGGGTTTTTGGTAGTAGTTTCAGGTCGCACGAACGCATCAAAGGTTTTCGTTGATGAAAGGACAGGAAAAGGCAAGGATTTGGAAGGTAGCAACCGTGGTATTAATTGATACATCCGAAAAATTTACCCGGTGTGAAAATAGGGAACCGCAGAAAACCACCTTTAGAGCTGCCGATGGTGAGATTCGAATCCACTGTCTCCCGAATGCTATCCCACAGCTAGGCGACTCGAACCTCACTGCCAGATCGCTTGGTACTATCAGTTATCGTAAAATATTCCCCCGAAGAGCTGTCTAAAATAGCTCCGGATTGTGATCTAGCTTACTGTAGAGATTCATAAATTACCTTTAAATATTAATTTTCTCCCAGGGTTTTGGACAGGTACAATGCTGTTTTCAGTCATACAACAAAAGCTCACTTTTCAGTCTGGAATCGAGAATCTGCTCGAGTAAGAACGTACAAATGTTTAAACAAACCACAAGATGAATTCTTTTACAGGTTCTAAGGCTATTCTCGGTGTAATTCGCCACTCTATAGAACAGGTATCTTTAAAGGTTTTTAGTACATACAGAAGAAAATGCATGAAATCCGTATACCCTGGTTTGGGCATGTGTTGTGTGCAGAGGACAATATATTGGCAAAGTCAGCGTATACCCTGGACGGATAATCAAAACAGCGATGGGCCGATACACCGCACGACGACCTGAAGGCTGTAAATCTCCATCCATTCCGAGACCGAACTAAATGGAGACAACGTGTCCACACAGCGGACCCTGCCACCAGGCGAGACAAACGCAAAAGAAGAAGAAGAAGAAGGAGAAGAAGAAGACATACAGTATTTTCGGGTCATTTCTTCCTCACAGCACTTCACACAATGTATGGTAATATTCTACCTCTCTTTGCGCTCTGTATCACGACATTGTATTTCGTGCGTAGAAATCATCGATCATTACCAGCGTCCATTGCTAATGTTCGTTCAAGAAGTAATGTAGCATACATTTCTAGCTGAATATTTCCTATAAACAGAGTACACCTGAAAAGCGTCCTCTTCATATCTCCCTCCCATGCAACGTGTTTCAAATTATCCGACTCAGTGTGTATGTATGCATGTACAGAATGTGTGTAGAATCCTCAGCACGAAGACTGGTTCGATCTTCAACAGTTCTATCATCAGCTATCACAGAAAATCTAGTGGTGTACTAGGAAAACGGGGAGTGATATAGTTTCCTTTTGTTGTCCTCACTGAGCAAGTCGGTGCTGTTAAGTATCAGTCTGCCATAGCCCATTGAAATTTACACACCTACCCACCCCACAAAAACATACTTCCACATTATTCCATACAGGTCTACATACATAAGAAGTGGTGTCACTACCATCACCCATGCTTCAGTCAAATTCATTTTGTCAAAACATGAAATTTTGCAAACTCACTTGTTAATATAATGTGGCACTAAAGCTCTACAATTTTTACTGTAGCATCTATTTTTTTTTTTATTTCTCAAACATCATATTATTTTCAAAAAGGTATAATATTTTGTAACTAAACTTTAATTTGTCATTGAAGTAGTAAATATTTTTCAAATGTAAAAATTCAAAAGTTTCGTAAAACTATGTGTATATTTAAAGTGCCGCAACAATTTGGTGTCAGTGATACCGGTACTTCGGTAGGAGTGTGTACCTAGGTAATGACACGATTAAACAAGATCTTGAAAAGTTATACTATTTTGTATTATCATCATCATCATCATCTGTTTACCCTCCAGGTTCGGTTTTTCCCTCGGACTTAGCGAGGGATCCCACCTCTACCGCCTCAAGGGCAGTGTCCTGGAGCTTCAGACTCTTGGTCGGGGATACAACAGGGAAGTATGACCAGTACCTCGCCCAGGCGGCCTCACCTGCTATGGTGAACAGGGGCCTTGTGGAGGGATGGGAAGATTGGAAGGGATAGACAAGGAAGAGGGAAGGAAGCGGCCGTGGCCTTAAGTTAGGTACCATCCCGGCATTCGCCTGGAGGAGAAGTGGGAAACCACGTAAAACCACTTCGAGGATGGCTGAGGTGGAAATCGAACCCACCTCTACTCAGTTGACCTACCGAGGCTGAGTGGACCCCGTTCCAGCCCTCGTACCACTTTTCAAATTTCGTGGCAGAGCCGGGAATCGAACCCGGGCCTCCGGGGGTGGCAGCTAATCACGCTAACCACTACACCACAGAGGCGGCATTTTGTATTATTATTATTATTATTATTATTATTATTATTATTATTATTATTATTATTATTATTACTAGAAAACTGGCTTTACGTCGCACCCATACAGATAGGTCTTATGGCGACGATGGCATAGGAAAAGGCTAGGAGTGGGAAGGAAAGGTTCGTGACATTAATTAAGGTGCAGCCCCAGCATTTTCCTGGTGGGGAAATGGAAAACTACGGAAAACCATCTTCAGGGATGCCGACGAACCCATTATCTCCCGAATGAAAGCTCACATTTGCGCGCCCCTAAACCACATGGTCACCTCGCTCGGTTAATACTATTTTAAAATGTGCTTAGAACAATACAGAAGTCTAAATGAAAAGAAAGGAAAATCATTGGAATTATCAATGCTTTTACATGGTGAAATTCATGAAGTTATATAATAGTATGGCAGATACAGTGGGAAATGTTATGGCAGTTTCAGTATTTCACTGTGCACTCATAATCGTCTGCCTTTAAAGAACTTCTGTGGTACAAACTGACGACACCGAGTGATCTCTTAAAAAACAGCAACGGAAGGGGTCTTAAATAACTGATACTGTTGTTTAGTAAAGTAAGTCATAAGTTATAACAACTTTGTACAGAAATGTATGAATTTAGGAAATTTATAGCTATAGCTCGAGGTATTTTTACGGTTTCTGAGAGAAAAATGTACAGTTATTTCACAGATTCAACTACGAATGCACATCCTAAAAGATTATAACAAAAAATATTTCCAGTCTGTCAAACATACAATTTCAATATAATTAATATTTAATCATATGTTCCGGAGTTTCCAACAACTCCTTTTCCAGGAGAGACCAGAATTCTTCGACTTTATCTGCATTTTTCTTGTTGATTATTATTATTATTATTATTATTATTATTATTATTATTATTATTATTAAAAGTGAAAACCGGGTCAGGAATGAAATGAATGAATCATATATAGGCTACTAGTACGATGGGGTCGCCACTCCCAAAGTGATTTTATTAATGACTGATAGATGCTATGAAATGAGAATGGAGAGTGTTGCTGGAATGAAAGATGACAGGGAAAACGGGAGTACCCGGAGAAAAACCTGTCCCGCCTCCGCTTTGTCCAGCACAAATCTCACATGGAGTGACCGGAATTTGAACCACGGTATCCAGCGGTGAGAGGCCGACGCGCTGCCGTCTGAGCCATGGAGGCTCTTATTATTATTACTATTATTATTATTATTATTATTATTATTATTATTATTATGTCCGGCTCCATGGCTAAATGGTTAGCGTGCTGGCCCTTGGTCACAGGGGTCCCGGGTTCGATTCCCGGCAGGGTCTGGAATTTTAACCATCATTGGTTAATTCCGCTGGCACGGGGGCTGGGTGTATGTGTCGTCTTCATCATCGTTTCATCCTCATCACGACGCGCAGGTCACCTACTGGTGTCAAATAAAAAGACCTGCACCTGGCGAGCCGAACTTGTCCTCGGACACTCCCGGCACTAAAAGCCATACGCCATTTCATTTCATATTTCATTATTATTATTATTATTATTATTATTATTATTATTATTATTATTATTATTATTATTATTATTATTACTGTATTATTTTACCTATGGATCGTTTCATCTTTCATTACTTCGGCTCCTTGTCTAAATGGTTAGCGTACTGGTTTTATGTTTAGATGGCCCTGGGTTTGATTTCCGGATGTGTCGGGGATTTTAACGGAATATGGTTAATTTCTCGAGCTCGGGGACCGGGTTTTCATCTACCCAAAACACACACTACTAACCCCGACAGAATCATTCAGTAATGAATGTATCCCTCCGCATAGGGTAGGCATCAGGAGGGACATTCGGCCGTAAAAATTGGCCAACTCCACATCACGTTCCTACCCTAATAAATTGATCGTTTTATCTTGCAGTTTTTAGTTCTTTGAACGTCTGTTATTCATCTGGGTTCTAACACATGCCTCCTCTATTTGTACCTACATCTACAGCCTTGAATAAATAATATTATTCAATCAATTTCCTTACAATAATTATCGCTACAGATTTTGAGAGATTTAGGAATTTTATAATGACTAATTCTTTATGACAAGGAATTATCTTACATTAACACCAATGCTACTAACCTCAGCCCGGATTGAACCTGATACCTTGGGAACAGAGAAACGAGTAACCGACTGCGTCACTGAAATTGTTAGTGGTAATGGCTGTTTCAAAACGTAATGTGATCTTACGGATGAAAATGTTAACTTTTCTTACTTATTTACTTCCAGTGATATCAAGTAAAGAGATGAGCTTCCATTTAAATACACGAGTTCTGCAAAGGCAGGTTCTATTACTGTCATACAATTATTGAGAAATCTCACTCACCTGAGCCGTACATCCCATCCACAGAAGCAAACTGAATATACACAGTCTGAGAAACATAACTCTGCAATGAGGTTTACACTTGTTCCACAGCGGCACGGCCCTAGTTGATTAAAATTATCTCTGTTATCATCGATAACCTGCTAAAACTTATCAGTGACACAATGATTGTGAACTAGTTACACACACTCCCGAGGATCTTGGCTTTCAAGACACGTCCTGATTAGGAGAAAATTTAAACTATAAACACGATTCAATCCCCAGATCCGTCACTAATGAGATATATTTATAGTGTGCTATGTTGGTATCGCAGAATGTTGAAGTCCCAAGGAGTCGAGCACGTCGTGAAGGGAAATCATGCGAAATAAGAAAGCAGTCTATTTAGGACAGTAGCCTCCGTGGCTCAGGCGGCAGCGCACCGGACTCTCACCGCTGGGTTCCGTGGTTCAAATCCCGGTCACTCGATGTGAGATTTGTGCTGGACAAAGCGGAGTCAGGACAGGATTCCCTTCGGGTACTCAGGTTTTCCCTGTCATATTTCATTCCAGCAACACTCTCCAATATCACTTCATTTCATTAATCATTGCCCCATAGGAGTGCGACAGGTTTCGGCAGCCGGTACAATCCCTATCCTCGCCGCTAGATGGGGCTTCATTCATTACATTCTTGACCCGGTGGAATGACTGGAAACAGGCTGTGGATTTTCATTTCTATTTAGGTCACATCTTCCGAAATGACAAGTACAGCCTAATACAGATTTTTTTTTTTTTTGGTTGGGTCATCATATCATAGAGTGGTTTGTTGCACTCCAATTCACCCTACGCGGTTGTAATCTTTTCATTTTTACGTAACCGCTATATGCTGTACTTCTTCTTCTCCTTCCTTGACTTTTCTCAACTACTTTGGGTCGGCATAAATGTCGATTAAACTCAGTTTTACGGCCGGATATATTTCTTGACTCCAACCCTATGAACAGGGAGGTAATTTGTTAGAAGTTGCTTTACGTCGGACCGACACAGATAGGTCTAATTGCGACGATGAGACAGGAATGAACTAGCAGTGGGAAAGAAGTGACAGTAGCCTTATTTAATGAACAGCCCCAGCTTTTGCCTGATGTGAAAATGGGAAACCACAGAAAACCATATTCAGGGCTGCTGACAGTGGGGTTCGAAACCACTAATACTAGTAATTTTTGTTGTTTGGGTGATCAGTCCAGAGACTGGTTTGATGCAGCCGTCCAATTCACCCTACGCAGTGCTAACCTTTTCATTTTTACGTAACCGCTGCCACCCCCAGAGGCCCGGATTTGATTTTCTGCTCTGCCATGTAATTTATATATCACTGCATTTCAGTGAGTAGTTGAGAAAAGTCAAGGAAGGAGAAGAAGAAGTACAGCATATAGCGGTTACGTAAAAATGAAAAGATTAGAACCGCGTAGGGTGAATTGGAGTGCAACAAACCAGTCTATGGAATGATGACCCAACAAAAAAAAAATCAGTATTAGGCTGTACTTGTCATTTCGGAAGATGTGACCTAAATAGAAATGAAAATCCAGTTATATACCTTCTTGCTCGACGAAAGCAACAGGAAAATCTATCTCATTTTGACTGTCGAAAACTTCCTGTATTACCCGTCAAACATGGAAAGGGAAGAAGCATGGAAGCTCTGATAGAACATTTGAGAATAGTTGCCAGCTCTGGCCAACGGATACTGAGCTAAATAAGATAAAATGAAATGCAGAAATTGCGGAGAAAGCGAAGAAGCAATGAGACATATGTTATTCAGTGTGCACGGACAAAGAGGAAATAATTCGTCAAGAGGACGTATTGAGCGAAAGAGGGGGTAGAGAAATGTGGATGACAGAAATCTTAAACCAACGAATAAATACAAAATTAAAAAATGCGTTAATTATTTCGATTTTTGTATATTTAAGCATCACGCTTTAATTAAAGATAGCAAGTGCTGGATGTTATTCAGTGTAGGCTCTGTTAACATTGGAACTGGAATATTTTCAATGCCAAAAGGTAAGAAATGCAACTACTACTACATTTGAGAATAGTTAAAATTAACTACTACTCATGCCAGTTTGGGCCCTCACTAGCTCAACTGTGTTCTGTTACCGAGCAAGTGGCAGCAACCTAAAATAAAAGTGGGTTCTGTTGTCTTTGTACGAAGTTTGAAATTCATTTAACGCTTGGAATGGTGGGTGAGAGCTATTCTATCAAAATCCACTGCAATTTAAGAGAGATGCAATGTTCAATTGTTAAAACGATCGGACAAGAAACAGATGACAATTTGAAAATTTTTACGAGAATGTCATCCGAGGATTTTGAATGGATATTGCATAGTATCGGGGCTACGATTGAGAGAGAGGACACAACATTTAGGAAAGCCATATCTGCCGAGGAACGCCTAGCTGTGACACTACGATTTCTGGCTACAGGAGACTCTCACACGAGTTTGGAGTACCTCTTCAAAATTTCGGAACAAGCCATTGACAGACTCATACCTGAAGTATGCCAAGCCATCGCATCCTGCTTAAAGGATTATGGACCGAGCTCGATAGCTGCAGTCGCTTAAGTGCGGCCAGTGTCCAGTATTCGGGAGACAGTAGGTTCGAACCCCGCTGTCGGCAGCCCTGAAGATGGTTTTCCGTTGTTTCCCATTTTCACACCAGACAAATGCTGGGGCTGTACCTTAATTAAGGCCAGCGCTGATTCCTTCCCACTCCTAGACCTTCCCTGTCCCATCGTCGCCATAAGACCTATCTGTGTCGATGCGATGTAAAGCAACTAGCATTTAGGGGTTAGGAATGCCTATTCAAGGTTTGCAAATGCGGGTTCGTTCCATCCGGAAGGACATGGGTTCGATTTCCCTCAGAAAGTCGAAAAATTTTGAATCGAGATTTCAAATTCTAGAGGGGCAGTTGCCTCTAGGGTTCACTCAGCTTCCACTAGAAATGAGTACCAGGTTGATTCTAGGGGAATAGGTCGGGGGCGCTTAATGCTGGTTTCATGTTTGGTGAAAGATTTCAACGTCCATTCCTTCATGTGCCTTCACTGTCTGTACAGAGATGGCTCTAAGATTATACTGTATTTTTTGTTTTAAGAATGAGAGAGATGAAACTAGCATACTACAGTATTTGAATTAATTCTGTTTGATGATTTGTTGTATATAAACAAGCTTTTAAAAGTAATTATTTTAATTTGAATAAACATCCATTATTTCTTGATATATTGATATATTTACAAATACTGCATTACAAAAATCAAGGTTTGTTGAATTTTAACATGAATGTTCGTATGAAATTCTTAATAACACATATGCTTTGCAGTTAATAAATCATGATACTATTAAATGTTATGAGTAGTGTGGATTTGGCCATACTTTCCTTTTTTTATTCCCTTCTGAGTCCGCCTCTGTGGTGTAGTGGTTAGCGTGATTAACTGTCACCGCCGGAGGCCCGGGTTTGCTTCCCGGCTCTGACATGAAATTTTAAAAGTGGTACGAAGGCTAGAATGGTGTCCACTCAGCCTCGGGAGGTCAACTAAGTAAGGGGAGGCGGGTTTCGATTCTTACCTCAGCCATCCTCGAACTGGTTTTCCGTAGTTTCCCAATTTCTCATTCAGGTAAATACCGGGATGGTACCTAACTTAAGGCCACGGCGCTTGCGCTTCCTTCCCTCTTCCAACCTTCCCATTCTTCACAAGGCCCCTGTTCGGCATAGCAGGTGAGGCCGCCTCCTCCCCAGTCTCACACTCCAGGACACTGGCCTTGAGGCGGTAGAGGTGGGATCCCTCACTGAGGCCTAGGAGAAAACCAACCCTGGAGTGTGAACGGATTAAAAAAGAAGAAAGAAAGAAGATTGCCTTTCGAAACGTAGGCTTCTAAATTATAAATCCCATTCCTTCTGTCGCAAATTCTTACAGTGTCTATAAAAGCTTATTTATTGAGGTTGTGCCAGTTATGTTTATTGATGCCTAGAACATCCTTTCTTATGGAAGTGTCTCCCCTTTTTTTGACAATTATGTATTTGTGTTCATTTAGGTCTGAACGCCGACCTGGAGTACCTACAGTGCCACTTCTGTGGAATTCCGGACGCGATCACAAAGCTTTAGATAAGGAAAAAACCTTCGGTGGAAACACTCGGCAGTGTTTGTCAGATTTCTAAAATCTGAGAGGAAGCACCAGCTAAAGTAGGCCAAGCAGTGAACGCCGACTGCAGGGTGGTCTTCAGCGTAATCGAGGATGGAAAACCATTACATTGATTGGTAATACTGTTGTTGTTTGAGTCATCATTCCATAGACTGGTTTGATGCAGCTCTCCATGCCACCCCATCCTGTGCTAACCTTTTCATTTCTACGTAAATATTGCATCCTACATATGCTCTAATCTGCTTGTCATGTTCATACCTTGGTCTACCCCTACCGTTCCTACCACCTACACTTCCGTCAAAAACCAACTGAACAAGTCCTGGGTGTCTTAAGATATGTCCTATCATCCTATCTCTTCTTCTCGTCTAATTTAGCCAAATCGATCTCCTGTCACCAATTCGATTCAGTATCTCTTCATTCGTGATTCGATCTATCCATCTCACCTTCAGCATTCTTCTGTAACACCACATTTCAAAAGCTTCTATTCTCTTTCTTTCTGAGCTAGTTATCGTCCATGTTTCACTTCCATACAATGCCACGCTCCACACGACAGTCCTCAAAAACATCTTTCTAATTCCGATATCAATGTTTGAAGTGAACAAATTTCTTTTCTTAAGAAAGCTCTTCCTTGCTTCTGCTAGTCTGCATTTTATGTCCTCCTTACTTCTGCCATCGTTAGTTATTTTACTACCCAAGTAACAATATTCATCTACTTCCTTTAAGACTTCATTTCCTAATCTAATATTTCCTACACCACATGCCTTCGTTCGACTGCACTCCATTACTTTTGTTTTGGACTTATTTATTTTTACCTTGTACTCCTTACCCAAGACTTCATCCATACCATTCCGCAACTTCTCGAGATCTTCTGCAGTCTCAGATAAAATAACAATATCATCGTCAAATCTCAAGGTTTTGATTTCCTCTCCTTGGACTGTGATTCCCTTTCGAAATTTCTCTTTGATTTCCTTTACTGCCTGTTCTATGTAAACATTGAAAAGGAGAGGGGACAAACTGCAGCATTGCCTCACTCCTTTCTGGATTGCTGCTTCTTTTTCAAAGCCCTCGATTCTTATCACTGCAGACTGATTTCTATACAGATTGTAGATAATTCTTCGTTCTCGGTATCTGATCCCTATCATCTTCAGAATCATAAATAGCTTGGTCCAGTCAACATTATCGAATGCCTTTTCTAGATCTACGAATGCCATGTACGTGGGCTTGTCCTTCTTGATTCGATCCTCTAAGATCAGACGTAAAGTCAGGATTGCTTCACATGTGCCTACATTTCTTCTGAAGCCAAATTGATCTTCTCCCAACTCAGCTTCAACTTGTATTTCCATTCTTCTGTAAATAATATGTGTTAAAATTTTACGGGGATGAGATACTAAACTAATGGTGCGGTAGTTTTCACACCTGTCAGAACCGGCTTTCTTTGGAATAGGTATAACAACATTCTTCCGAAAATCAGATGGGACCTCTCCTGTCTCATACATCTTGCACACTAAATTAAATAACATTGCCATGCTGGTTTCTCCTAAGGCAGTCAGTAATTCAGAGGGAATGTCATCAATTACAGGTGCCTTGTTCCTATTTAGGTCACTCACAGCTCTGTCAAACTCTGACATAAAAATTGGGTCTCCCATTTCATCAGCATCAACAGCCTCTTCATGTTCCAGAACCAAATTATCTAGATCTTTACCTTGATACAACTGTTGGATATGCTCCTGCCATCTTTCTGCTTTGTCTTCTTTCCCTAGAAGTGGCTTTCCATCTGAGCTCTTAATATTCATACACCTAGATTTTCTTTCTCCAAAGGTTTCCTTGATTTTCCTGTATGCAGCATCTACCTTTTCCAGGACCATACAGCCTTCGGCATCCTTGCACTTCTCCTTCAGCTATTCTTCCTTAGCTACCTTGCACTTCCTATCCACTTCATTCTTTAATCGCCTGTATTCTTCTCTGCCCTCTTCATTTCTAGCATTCTTGTATTTTCGTCGTTCATCAATCAGGTCTAGTATCTCCTGAGTTATCCACTGATTCTTAATTGATCTTTTCTTCCTTCCTAACATTTCTTCAGCAGCCTTACTGACTTCACTTCTCATGACTCTCCACTCTTCCTCCATAGTGTTTCCTTCAGCCTTTTCATTTAGTCCTTGTGCAACATGTTCCTTGAAACAATCCCTCACACTCTTTTCTTTCAACTTGTCTAGATCCTATCTTTTTGCATGCTTTCCTTTCTTCAATTTCTTCAACTTCAGATGGCATTTCATGACTAACAAGTTGTGGTCAGAGTCCACGTCTGCTCCTGGGAAAGTTTTGCAATCCAACATCTGGTTTCTGAATCTCTGCCTAATCATAATGAAGTCTATTTGATACTTTCCAGTGTCTCCAGGTCTCGTCCACGTATACAGCCGTAGTTTGTGGTGTTTGAACCAAGTTTTGGCAAGGACTAAATTATGATCAGTGCAGAATTCAACCAGCCGACTTCCACTTTCGTTCCGTTGTCCCAATCCAAATTCTCCTACTGTTACTACCTTCTCTTCCTTGGCCTACCACTGCATTCCAGTCTCCCATCACAATCAGATTCTCGTCACCTTTTAAATATTGTATTAAATCTTCTATCTCCTCATATATTCTTTCGATTTCATCATCCGCTGAACTAGTAGGCATATAGACCTGCACTATTGTGGTGGGCATTGGTTTGGTATCTATCTTGACGACAATAATTCTTTCATTATGCTGGTCGCAGTAGCTTACCCGCTGCCCTATTTTCTTATTCATTATTAAACCAACTCCTGCATTTCCCCTGTTTGATTTTGTGTTGATAATTCGGTAGTCGCCTGACCAAAAATCTTGTTCTTCCTGCCAACTTACTTCACTTATACCAACTACATCTAAATTTAGCCTATCCATCTCCCTTTTCAGATTCTCTAACCTACCACAACGATTCAAACTTCTAACAATCCACGCTCCGACTCGCAAAATGTCAGTATCCATCTTCCTGATGATCGCCCCCTCTCGTGTAGTCCCCACCCGGAAATCCCAATGGGGGACTAGTTTACCTCCGGAATATTTTACCCGGGAGGAAGCCATCATCAGTACATCATTCATACAGAGAGAGCTGCATGTCCTCGGGAGTTAGTTACGGCTGTAGTTTCCCGTTGCTTTCAGCCGTGTAGCAGTATCAAGACAGCTAAGCCATGTTGAGTATTATTACAAGACCGTATCAGTCAATCATCTAGACTGCCGCCCTTGCAACTTCCGAAAGGCTGCTACCCCCCTTTCGATGAACCATTTGTTAGTCTGGTCTCTCAACAGATACCCATCCGATATGGTTGCACCTGCGGCTCGGCTATCTGCATCATTGGGACACGCAAGCCTCCCCACCGCGGCAAGGTCACGTGGTTCGCAGAGGAGGGTAATACTATAGGGGGTAATTTATAAACTGCTGCACGAATAATTCTTTAAATAAAATTTTGCTTCATTATTTCACGTGAAATTTAACGGAGCTTCGCTCAGTAAAAAATATTCTGCACGGAACTAGACAAGGTTTAACTCACGAAAATCTTAAGAAGTATATGATACATTGTAGCACATATTCTGGCATAAAGTAGTTTAAGTAGACTGGAAATTAAAAGAAAAATATAGCATTCTGTTTCAATGTTACACATTTTTCTATCTCTTTTCGTGGCTATTTATTGATCTTTAGTGCATTTTGAAACGTGTCTTTAATTTTTGCATTTTGCCACTTTTTAAGTACCCATTCCTTAAATTTCTAGTGTCTTTTTATCTGCCTATTTTATACTCTTTTACTGGCTATAAGTACGCGGATAGCTTATGGGTCTATGCACGAAGTGTATACGTTTAAGAAGGATATCATTCTATTTTTCTAAAAGGTTAAATACACATTTACCATTTCTGGAGTTTACCCCTGTGGGTGAGGTATGGAATACATTCACCACATTGCATGTCTACCATAACGGGGGACTGTAAGGGGTACCCTCAGGGACTGTAATTTGGGAGGGTGGTTTGGCGACAGGGAAGAATAATGCTAGACATTTCATTCACTTACTTTTGTCAGACTCCTCACTTTCATCCGTCTTAGCTAACCTTCCCTGATCAACTCACGCTTTCTGTCTACTCCGGCGTTATAAGGCTTGCGAGTCCTTGGAGTCTATCTTTTTTTATTTCCAAGATGCTTTACGTCGCACCAACACGTATAGGTCTTTAGACGGCGATGAGGTAGGAAGGGCTAGTAGTGGGAAGGAAGCAGCCGTAATTAAGGTACAGCCCCAGTATTTGCCACGTGTGAAAATTGGAAATCACAGCAAACCATCTTTAGGGATGCCGACAAAGGGGTTCGAACCCATTACCTCCCGAATACTGAATACTGTCCGCACTTAAGCAACTGCAGCTATCAGGCTCGGTTCTGTCATTTTTCTGTCCTTCACGACCATATTCTTTCTTCCACACTTCTACCAATTGCTGCTAAGTTAGGATGGTAACTTGGGTGTACTTCCTCTTGAAACAATGATCACCCCCACCACATGATGTCTTCTAGTAAAGGCTAGAACCAAGACTGCAGCCGGATAAGCTAGTGAAAATTGCCTTTAGGTCAAATCGGAAAAGTCATATACCAATCGTCAGCTCTTCATTACAGAAACAGTCCTTTCAGTTTTCAAACTGCTATAGGTACCCTTGAGAGGAGGTATAAGCTTAAATTTGTAAGTAGGTTCTAAGAGAAACTCTGCGAAACCCGAAGTAGAAAATTCCTGCAACATATTAGGGGCGTATAGGACATCAATACAAACATCTACAATTTTTGCAAAGTGAAAAAGTTGACCTTTTTATTGTTTCCAGAAGTACAAGTCGGTCCCTGCAGCACGGGTTGCCTATCCTACAGCAAGGATGCAATTAGCGGCATGGTCTGTATTCGTCTACGGAGTACGGTATAAAAATGTTTCTAAGCTATAACAAAGCCTGTACTTTTCACATAGAATATCTGGGAGAGAGGATCTGCAGTTTTCAAGCTGTCACGGAAAGGGTATCGCAAACAATTATCTAAAGGAGAAGCCTGCAATTCCTGCAATTGGCGCCGTGTGACGAAAATCCGTTGGGTACTTAAAGACGTTCAAGGTATCCAAGAGTACAACAATTTTTATGAATAGCTTGCTGTCTTAAAAATGCTTTTGGAAAGCGGTTAGAGTCAGATGATGGTTTATATAAACAAAAATACCTTGAACAAATATAGAGGCATAAGATCATTTCAAACACGCTACTACAAGACGACGATGAGCGGGGCTGGAACAGGCTATACCGTCACTTCCAAACGGCTACATAAGATATTCTCGATTTCCCCGAGATGACGGATAAGGACTTCCATATATTTTTCACAGGTACATATCAGGTATCACAGGTGGTTTGATATCTCGCCTTCGTTTTTAAAGGAAATTACCAGCAGTGTGAAATTCCAAGTAAGATAGCGACATAGAAGTAAAACGTGACGCTGATATGTTGACTATACACGACACTCAACTGGTTACTCAAGTATCAACCAATGCTATCGCCAGTGTGCTAACGGCAACAGGACCGTAGTATTTTGATCCCACTTAGCTGCTATAATATAATATCTTTCACATATTCGTTATATTTCACAAATCGTTCGTTCGCACAGATTTTGGGTCAGATTTTCAGTGAAGAATTTATATGTTCAGATTTGAACGAGCACAGTTACGAGGCTGTCCGGCTCTGAGGCTAAATGGTTAGCGTTCTGGCCGTTGGGCCAAGAGGTTCTGGGTTCGGTTCCAGCCGGGTCGGGGATTTTAACTTCCATTAGTTAATTCCTCTCGCTATGGGGCTGGGTATTTGTGTCAGCGTCAGCATTAGAATTCATGTTGGGTAGGACCCCATTTTCACAGGTGCGCAGGTCGCCTATATGTCGTCAACTCGAAACACGTACACCAGGCCTCTCCAGAGGCTACACACCATTATTATTATTATTATTATTATTATTATTATTATTATTATTATTATTATTATTATTATTATGATTATTATAATTATTACTGATGTGGTGAGGGTAGGCAATCCGTGATGTAGGCACGGTCTTTAATTGAGTTTTCCATTTGCAAATTGGGCCAAGTCCATCTTGACAGCAGGTTGGTAAATGAGGAAAACATGATTTCTACTATCACAGCTAATATAAAATCGTAATATTCCTTTACACAATAGCCAAAAACTTTTCTTTCTCTCTTAACCTGTTTATCGTCCAGGGTTGGCTTTTCCCTCGGACTTAGCGAGGGATCCCACCTCTACCGCCTCAAGGGCAGTGTCCTGGAGCTTCAGACATCGGGTCGGCGATACAACTGGGAAGAATGACCAGTACCTTGCTCAGGCGGCCTGACCTGCTATACTGAACAGGAGCCTTGGTGGGGAATGGGGATATTGGAAGGGATAGACAAAGAAGAGGGAAGTTAGCGGCCGTACCATCCCGGCATTTGCCTGGAGGAGAAGTGGGAAACCACGGAAAACCACTTCCAGGATGGCTGAGGTGGGAATCGAACCCATATCTACTCAGTTGACCTCCCGAGGCTGAGTGGACCCCGTTCCAGCCCTCGTACAACTTTTCAAATTTCGTGACAGAGCCGGGAATCGAACCCAGGCCTCCGGGGGTGGCAGCTAATCACACTAACCTCTACACTACAGAGGTGGACTAGCTAAAAACTAAGCGGTTTAATTTGTAGAAGCTACAGAAACACTTAATTGTACAAATCCTACTTCTCTCGTTAAGGCCATGATTCCCCCAAGTGCAATTCTAGGAGCTTCGTGATGACCTTTATTTTAGGTGGCTTTAGTTTGACCCCCTCTGGAATCGATCAGGAATGACATCGTTTAGGAAACGTTTTCCTCATTTGATAAGAGTTTTGGTCTCTCCACATTCGAAATTGTAGAATGGTTCTCCGTGTACAAGGCATGCCTTCTGGTTTGCTGTTTTGGTGGTGATGAATTTCTTAGCTCTTTGAAATTAGAAATGCCAGCTCCCCGGACTCTTGGGGACGACGCTGGGGAGTTGCTTCCAATTTCGTACTTCACAATCTTCCGCCCCGCAACAAACCACTGTACCTTCGACATTTTTTCACCATGTTGATGTAGACCTTTGAGTTTTCAGCCACGCTTATGTTCTTGAACTTCCTCTTCAAGTTTTCGAAGGTTCTATCGTGGGGAATGAACGAATGGCCAACGATCGGGAACCATATTTCTTCCCTTTGGATGTGTATTGGAGCCTCGCATAAGAACCAATGCATCAGCATTCCAAACATAGTCATATATTTTTCTGACCGTCATACCCATCAGAAAACAATCGTATTTTGGTAATACCTTCGAAATTCACATGCACTAGTTGGTGATGAACAGCAGACGCGATTTCGTTGGAGCATTTAGCAAACTCATTCTCTAACAAAACGTAGGTCGTGACGTTTTCTGGGGTCTGCGTGCTTGTGGATGAACGCTGGCAAACGGTAAAGTTGTGCAAGTAATAGTAAGCGTGTTGGTCAGGAACCTTTGGAAGTACTAAATTCTTTTTGGCAGTCCTAGCTGAGCGTAACTTCTCCATCATTTTCTTCCTCGTGGTTTACTGCTCCGGCGTGGTGTAAGAAACAAATAAATGCAGATCTCCGGTTCCACAAATTTAAACTAATTCTACAATCACAGCAATCAAATTCGCATTTAAAACCAAACCAAACCCCATGGCACTACAGCCCTTGAAGGGCCTTGGCCTACCAAGCGACCGCTGCTCAGCCCGAAGGCCTGCAGATTACGAGGTGTCGTGTGGTCAGCACGAAGAATCCTCTCGGCCGTTATTCTTGGCTTTCTAGACCGGCACACTCGCATTTGACTTCCTGAAAAGAGGACCTCAACTACATGATGGAAAGACAGCCCGTTTTGCAACCGCTGTGCAGTTGGCCCGTTTTGCACACTGAGCCACCAGTCACTTGTTCCACCTTGCAGACGCATGCGTGCTTTAAACGCACTTTAAAGGACTTTTAGCCGAATTTATTGCCTGAAAAGTAATCCCTTTGACAGTCAATAAAAATTCTGCCTATTCATGGCAACAACTAATTTTTTTAACTTTTGGCATTTGGCCCGCTTTGCAAACGGGCGAGTCAATTTTTTCCATTACGTCGCACTTGCCGGAAAGGGTTACGATTGATATAGTATATACTAGAGTTTATGGGGAACCTACAATATATAATGACGCTAGTCACTCGAGTATTTCTACTTTTTTATCAAAATTATTGCATTTTAAGCAATAAAACGCCATGAAAATTGCAATTAAACTTTGCATACATTATAGGATATTTGCATTGATATCTCACACGTCTCTGATAATTTGCGTAATGTTTCTACCTCAGGTTTCGCAGAGATGTGCTGAAGCCCTGCTGCACTTCAAGATGATACCCTCTCTAAGAGTGCCGATA
Source organism: Anabrus simplex (assembly GCF_040414725.1). Taxonomy (NCBI): domain Eukaryota; kingdom Metazoa; phylum Arthropoda; class Insecta; order Orthoptera; family Tettigoniidae; genus Anabrus; species Anabrus simplex. The sequence goes on from NC_090267.1 coordinate 290,641,896, forward strand.
GCGATTCGTAAGTTGACATGAATGTTTCTCTAATAAGGGGCTAACTATTGGTATATAACTTGTTCGATTTGACTCAAGGACAATTCTCACTATCTTAACCAGTGACAGCCTTTGTTACTTTCATTGATCTGGCTCAGTCCGGCTCCATGGCTAAATGGTTAGCATGCTGGCCTCTGGTCACATGGGTCCCGGGTTCGATTCCCGGCAAGGTCGGGAATTTTAACCATAATTGGTTAATTTTGCTGACACAGGGACTGGGTGTATGTGTCTTCATCATCACTTCATCCTCATCACGACGCGCAGGTCGCCTACGGGAGTCAAATAAAAAGACCTGCACCTGCGGAGCCGAACTTTTCCTCGGACACTCCCGGCACAAAAAGCCATACGCCATTTCATCTCATCTGACTCAATGTGACGTTTTGCTTTGACAATATGAAAGAGACTGAGGTATGAGTGATACAAGTAACACTAGTCCCTGTGATCAACAGTGTGAATGTATCGCCTGTAAGGTCAGCTGCTGTATATATTTATGTAGGCTTGGCAGAGTGACATGTAATAGTACCTTCTAAGTGAGGAACTCAATGGAATCTACCTCACTTCTCATATCCCTGGTATGTGTCTTCAGTGACACCCAGGCGATCTACGACAGCTTATGGTGGATTTCCTGGAGTTTAAATCAATCACAAGGCTAAGGATACAAATACTCAATCATTCTTCCTTTGAAATTTATCACAAGATAAGGCCCACATTAATGAGCCATAATAATCACCTAATGAGGACTTTGAGCTTGAAAATAGCCCCATTTCTTCCATTACATGATTTTCATTTCTTTCGCCCGTATTATCGGTAGGCCTATATTACATAAGTAAAAAGTAATTATCAGATTTTTAAGATATTTCTAGATTTTTCACTGACGTCCAATAAGTAACAATGATAACGATACACAGAATTAGAATGACTTTTACAACTCTTATAGGGCAAATATACCATTTATATATAGGTAAGGTAAGGGTTTATTCTGCCGGAAGGCATGTCTGAACCTCCGCAGAGGTATGCCAGAGCCGGAGTTTACGTACAGTAGGGTGGCCAGTTCCTTTCCGCTCTTCCATTCCCTTACCCCAGCCAACAGCGCATGGCAACCCATCCAACTCTCGACCACGCCCAATGTTGCTTAACTTCGAAGATCTTCCGGGATCCGGTGTTTCAACACGGCTACGGCCGTTGGCATTTATACATCATATTGCAAAAGAATGATAATTAAAACATTATAAATGTACTAGCTAATGTAAGTACCCGTGCTTCGCTACGGAATTCTCAGAAAGACTGTCTTTATAGTTTTTCCCTACTGAAGTCAACATAGATAATTAGAATGACGTCAGTATTAATGTAGCGATTAAAAGTAATATTGTCATATAAAATACTCGATCAAATGAAAAACCGCACATTTGAGCACTTTTAACGAACAGCACTGTACTATCGATCTAACAGTCCAAAGTTCTATGCTGGAATGATCAGGCCGCGGACGGGCGCGAACACTCCTCTGCCATTATTCCGTTAAATGTGCACACCGTTCGTTCTAACCAGAGCCTCAAAATAGGAACTGAATACCTGGAATGCTATGATGAACCAATGTGTTACGTACCAGTAGTATCAGAAAATTTATGAACCAGAGGAAATGAATACCATGTAAAAGAAGACGGATATATAACTCCCCGACTACTTTCCGACAATATTTAGGCAGGCTGTCATACTCGGTACGCAGCTTTAATTCAATGCAATCTGTCGGAGATGAGTGGCAGCAGAAGACACAGAACACACCACAACAAACAATGGTCAATGTAATGTTATTGTTGATCAATTTTGTGAGCTTTCTATATTGTAGGCCTTCCGACTCTGTGATATTAGAGCATCTTACAAAATTATGTAAAGCGTAGACTGTAGTTCCTTATTCCCCGACTTTACATAACTATTTTCATTCAATTCTGTTTACCAATTTTCTCGTGATATGGACTTACTAAATATAATCCAAATTCATGAATATCTCTGTTACCATAGGCGGCACGGTAAAAATGTATAAGGCATAAATGATCGGAAATTTCACACTATATAACTTTAGTTATGTATTATTATTATTATTATTATTATTATTATTATTATTATTATTTTGCTATGTGCTTTACGTCGCACCGACACAGATAGGTCTTATAGCGACGATGGGGCAGAAAAGGCCTAGGAATGGGAAGGAAGCGGCCGTGGCATTAATTAAGGTACAGCCCTAGCATATGCCTGGCGTGAAAATGGGAAACCACAGAAAACCATCTTCAGGGTTGCCAAGAGTGGGATTCGAACCCACTATCTCCCGGATGCGAGCTCACAGCCGCGCGCCCCTAACCGCACAGCCAACTCGCCCGGTGTAGTATTTATTAATAGGGCCACTAATAACATAAATATTTGAGAATTAAATTTTAAGCCTTCCCTATAGTACTATTTCGCTCAACGTGTATACAATTATATATGGCCTAGATTGTAGCGACTTATTCCGTGACTTTACATACCGATTTTGATTAAATTCTCTTCAGCCGTTTTTCCGTTATGCGCATACATACATACATACTGTACATGCAGACAGACAGACAGACAGACAGACAGACAGACAGACAGACAGACAGACAGACAGACAGACAGACAGACAGACAGACAGACAGACAGACAGACAGACAGACAGACAGACAGACAGACAGACAGACATGGCGAAAAATTAAAATGTTAATTTCCTTGTTACTGTGGACACGACCGATACAGAAATACAATTCGTTTTAAATTCTGAGCAATGTACAGGCAAAACTCTTACAGTAGATGTATGCACACTTTTTTTTACAAGTTGCTTTACGTCACACCAACACCGATAGGTCTTATGGTAACGATAGGATAGGAATGAGCTAGGAGTGGGAAGGTGGTGTAAAAATGGGAAACATGGGAAAAACTATCTTCAGGGATGCCGACATTGGGGCCATAATCTCCCGAATGTGTAAGCTCAGAGCTGCGCGCCCCCAGCACACAACCAACTCGCTCAATATGTATGTATGTATGTATGTATGTATGTATGTATGTATGTATGTCCGGCCCTTGTTCAATTTTTCTACTGGGTCGGGTATGAAGTGTGATAAATATTCGTAGCAATTTTTACGACCAGATGCCCTTCCTGACATCAACCTCATAAGAGGAGATCATGAGATAAAATGAATCACGTGATATATGCTAGTAGGAAGGGCGAGGGTGAAACCCGGTGCCGGCACATAGCCTACTCCTGTCGAATAGCACCTACGGGTCTGCTCAAGGCTTAACGTCTCCATCTGACGGACAAATCACCATCAACAGCGTCACATGCCCTCACTCCATATGAACACAGCGGTGAGGTTTGGAATTGAATCCAGGCTTTTGCCACCCAATCATGTGATTAAACGACCTTTTCGACCATGCCGGCCAACATTCTGGTAGTGAAAATGTTTCTAGCAACGAGACTCGAACCGGCAAACCACGGTAGTTCTAACGCCTTAACGATCATGGCCACATATTGTTAAACTGTTACTGCAAAAACAACACGGTCGGATTAAATGGCATATGCGCTAATGGAGGCTAGGTTATTATTGTACTGCTGATCACTACACGAAAATTAAAACATCCCGTGATTTAAGCCAGCTGACAAATTCTTCTGTAGCAGAGTGCAGGTGCTGCAAGGATCCTTCAAACCTCTTCATTGGTTATAAGCTGGATAGTCTGTGCTATGGCGTCACAGTCATAGAAGCGTCTCACAGACTTTTCCCACTTTTGAGTCAGAACTGACAACTGCCGTGGTTCGCTCGAACTCTGCTCAGTGATGCTCGTACTCTTGTTGATAAGTTGAAGCCAGATATCTGGTTGCAAAAATCATAGATTATGCCAAGGTGGTCAGGATCTGAAGTAGTCCATACTTCACTCCAAGCTTAAATTACATCACTGTGTGTTTTAATTAGTTTCTCATCTAACTCCCACGAGAAATTTCGGAATTTTAACTTCTTTGGTTTCCTGTTGTAAGAAATTGCAGGCTATTGCAGCACTTTTGCCATTCTCTCGGCAGAGTTGTTTTTCTTCGGTAATGAATTGCCTCATCTCCGCCTCTGTGGTGTAGTGGTTAGTGTGATTAGCTGCCACCCCCGGAGGCCCGTGTTCGGTTCCAGGCTCTACCACGAAATTTGAAAAGTGATACGAGGGCTGGAACGCTTTCCACTCAGCCTCGGGAGGTCAAATGAGTAGAGGTGGGTTCCATTCCACTTTAGCCATCCTGGAAGTGGTTTTCCGTGGTTTCCCACTTCTCCTCCTGGCAAATGCCGGGATGATAGCTATCTTAAGGCCACGGCCGCTTCCTTCCCTCTTCCTGGTCTATCCCTTCCAATCTTCCCATCCCCCACAAAGCATAGCAGGTGAGGCCGCCTGGGCGAGTTACTGGTCATTCTCCCCGGTTGTATCCCCAACCCATAGTCTGAAGCTCCAGGATACTGCCCTTGAGGTGGTAGAGGTGGGATCCCTCGCTGAGTCCGAGGGAAAAGCCAACCCTGGAGGGTAAACAGGTTAAGAAAGGAAGAATGAATTGCCTCATAAGGAACATTCATACTCTTTCTGTATGATAGTCCTCAGCTACTGACTCCCGAAACAGGAACAGTTAATATTTTGTGTGATTTGCCGACATTGTGGTTAGGAAGGTACATATATATTATATTGACATATAGTGTAAGTGATTTGAATTGGGACAGTTCGTTGAGAATGTAGGTGCCTTGAAGTATAGTACATGTGTGTAGGCCTGTAGGCCTATTTCATATTATTTCAGATTAATGACCTATTCCTTATTAGGGTTTATGTGAAGAATTGCCTTGCTTATGTTAATGTCTGCATGTTCATGTCGTATACCTCGAAAATACTTGGCATATGTACAGTCTGTGCTGTGCATCATTTGACTGCTGCCCTGTGTTCTGTGTACCTCGTTTTGAAACATCGATCAGTTTTCGATTGTAGAATTTGGAGCATTCATTGCATTTGAGTTTGTAAAATTCGGATAAGTTACATATATCTACACGCCCTATTTTATGCCAGGGCACATTGTGAAAGTGCCCACGTCATAAAATGAAGGAGTTCAAGAGTAAGTAATTACCAGTTTGGCCCCGCGGTGTAGGGAGCAACGCGTCCGCCTGTCATCCGGCGGACCCGGGTTCGATTCCCGGCTTTGCCACGAAATTTGAAAAGTGGTACGAGGGCTGGAACGGGGTCCACTCAGCCTAGGGAGGTCAACTGAGTAGAGGTGGTTTCGATTCCTACCTCAGCCATCCTGGAAGTGGTTTTCCATGGTTTCCCACTTCTCCTCCAGGCAAATGCCGGGATGGTACCTAACTTAAGGCCACGGCCGCTTCCTTCCCTCTTCCTTGTCTATCCCTTTCAATCTTCCCATCTCCCCGCAACGCCCCTGTTCAGCATAGCAGGTGAGGTCGCCTGGGCGAGGTATTGGTCATACTCCCCAGTTGTATCCCGACCCAGAGTCCTAAGCTCCAGGATACTGCCCTTGAAGCGGTAGAGGTGGAATCCCTCCTTGAGTCCGAGGGGAAAACCGACCCTGGAGGGTAAACAGATAAAGAAGAAGAAGAATTTGAATTAATCAATTTTTTTTTACTTTCTAAATAGCCCCTCGTCAATTAATCAAATGGTAGCTGTGTTCCCACCGACTTTACCAGCTATAAGATCATATACATTTGTACCAAACTAGGCATAATTACATATTTCTAACAGCCTGCCCCTAGATGTGACTTTTACACTATTCATCCTCGTGGTAATCATAAAAACCCTTTCCTATTCTTGCGTCAACGACGTCGGTGTGACGTTAAACCACTCTAATAATAATAATAATAATAATTAAAAAATAATAATAATAATAAGAAGAAGAAGTTCTTTGACCCATGTGTTATTACATTTTAAGACCTTATATACTGTATAATACGCCTAGTGGTTGTCGCATGTTCTTGAGAGAAGTTAGGTTGTTGGATTATTTGAGACATCAGCAAAGAGTTACTTTTTTAGGAATTTGCTTTACGTCGCACTGACACAGATAGGTTCTATGGCGACGATGGGATAGGAAAAGCCTCGGAGTGGGAAGAATACGGCCGTGGTCTTAACTAAGGTACAGCCCCAGCATTTGCCTGGTGTGAAAATGGGAAACCACAAAAAATGAAATCTTCACGACTGCCGGCAGTGGGCCTCGAACTCACTATCTCCCAGATGCAATCTCACAGCTGTGTGTTCCTAACCGCTCGGCCAACTCACCCGGTACTAAACAGAGTGAAAAAGGTTAAAAGACGGGGAACAGTAAAATGAATCTACTAATGATAATATGCCCTGAGTGGGATGTAACTCTGAAATTAATCTTCTCTGAAGTCATCGAAAGATTTGATCTACCAAAGGCAAGAAAAAAACATTTTAGTTTATTGTTTTACTACAACTTATTACAGTATGTTTCACTTTATTTTAGGTTAAGACATGCTCAAGTAGTGTGTATAGGATACTAAATCAGATAAGTAATTTGTAATAATAATAATTTATTTCTGTAAATAAAAGATTATGAACGTTAAAATTCAGAGTGGTGAAAGGTTTGACTCTGATCATTACTTTTCCAAGGTTAAACTGAATTTCATTCCTCACAAGAAGATTCCAAACACTGGAAATAAAATTCGGAGATATGAAGTGACGAAACTTAAGATTAGTCAAGAAGTTAACGAGCAGTATCACCACAACTTGACCTTTGAATCTAAGAATTGGACTGAGATTGCATTTAAGATCCAACAGGCAACCGACGCCACAATCCTCGCAGCTCCTAAACAAGAACATCGATGGTGGCATGAAACCTGTGATGGTGCACTGGTTCGGAGAACTGTTGCCTGAAGAAAATAGAATTCGACCAAGGATTGGGAAGATTTTGATATATTCTGTGATGCGCGGAAAGCTGCAGCCCGAGTGTTTCGATAGGCAAAGCGATCGTAAGAGAACAGATGGAACAGATCGATCAGGACTTCCGGAAGAACAACGTCAGGAACTTTTATCAAACTTTCAAATCTAATCTGAAAGGAAAGCAAAATTGCAACATTTTGACTCAGTACTTCAACAAGTTTCTCAACTGTGATGAGCTAACGCAAATACTATCCTCCTCCCCTCCTATTCAAGGTCTGTCCAATTCTCAGCCAACTTGTAAGATGGAAATTAAGCAGATCATAGACAGTCTGAAAGATAATAAAGCAGCTGGGGAAGATTCCATACTGAAGCTGGCGAATGGGGATACTCTGGACATACTAGTCTGTCTCTTTCAGGAGATTTGGAAAACAGGCACTATACCAGTCGATTGGCAGTCAGCACTAATCCATCCTCTCCACAAAAAAGGAGACAAGAAGAACGTTGACAATTACAGAGGTATATCGATAGTGCCTGTTCTTTACAAGATTCTTTGTAAAGCACTACTCAACAGAATCGAACTTCATCTTGATAAGCAGATTGGCGAATACCAGGCTGGTTTCCGAAAGGGCCTTTCCTGTCGGGAACAAATTCTCAATCTGAAGAACATCATCAGATACAAGATAACTGGGAGGTTTGAATATGTGATCGTATTTGTGGACTTCAGAAAAGCATACAACTCGATTGACCGACAGTGTGTCGCAAACGTGGGCACAGCGGAGAAAGGGACAGACACTGCCCACACGTCTGTTAGGCAGGTCGCTGTGGTGTCTCGTCTAGTATTGTGTGAATAGCGGCCAAATGCATTGGCGCGTCAACTGGACGTTTACTCCAAATATGTTGTGCGTGCGACAATCCGATTCCTATGGGCGAAAAGAAAGAATTGCACGGACATTCACCGTGAAATTAGTGCTGTGTATGGGGAGCGGGCCTTTCCCCGGCAAGGTATCGTAAAGTGTTGTCAGCAATTCGAAGACGGATGCACGGATATCACGGACAACCAACGCGCCAACGCTAAGGCAGGCCCACAACGTCCAGGACCCGTGCAAAGGTCAACACTGTGAATGCGATCATTAGACAGAACTGAGAGAAATCGCGACGCAGCTGAACATGTCGTATGGCAGTGTGTTCGCCATTGTTCATGAGGACCTTGGATATCGTAAGCCGTGTCAAAGATGGTTTCCTCGTCTTCTCATCGATGAGTACAAGGAACAACGTTTCCAATCTTCCCTGGCATTTTTGCAACGCTATGCCGCAGACGGCAACGGGTTTCTGCGGCGAATTGTCACAGGCGACGAAACGTGGGTCCTCCACTTTACCCCCGAAACGAAGCGAACATCAATGGAATGGGTGCACCCCTCATCACCACAACGAAAGAAGGCCAAGTTTCAACCTTCAGCCGGTAAGGTTATGGCGATAGTGTTCTTTGACATGGAGGGTTTGCTGCACGTGGAATTCATGCCGAAAGGAATGACGATCAACGCGGCGTCGTATTGTCAAACATTGCACCGGTTGCGTAAAGCGATTAAAAACAAGCGCCGGGGAAAATTGAGCGGCAGTGTGATTTTGTTGCACGATAACGCAACACCTCACAAGGCCCTCCAAACGACAGAACTGCTGCAGCGTTTCAAGTAGGAGGTCTGGCGACATCCACCTTACAGTCCCGACCTAGCGCCATGTGACTTTCATCTGTTCGGTAAGCTCAAAACGGAGCTCGGTGGTCGATGTTTCCAGACCGATGAGGAGGTGAAGGCTGCTGTCTCCGAGTGGTTGCAGAACTCTGGAGGAAATTTCTATGCATCCGGCATCGACAAGTTGGTTGTGCGTTCGCAGAAATGTTTGGAGTCTCTTGGAAACTATGTGGAAAAGTGACGTTACAGCGTATGTCGTTATAGTAGTGTTGCTGTTGTATAGGTGGTGTAATAAATGGTCATAACTGGGAAGTGCAACTTACTTTCTGATCTGCCCTCGTAATAAGAAGATGCTGAGTTTCGGAGTCATATTAAGGCATTACAGCACTGTTGTTATTGCTTCGGAGACCTTGTGCATGAATCGAAACGGACTAGTACGGACAGGTTCGACTGAAGTCCAGTAAAGATGTATACAGCAAGATGGAACCGATAACAACAGCAATTAGAAAGAGAATATTGGTGTTTTATGGGCACATCTTCTGTATGAATAATGATCGGCTCACAAAGAAAATCTGGAATTTTCTAAAACCAAAGGCATCTAAGTTGAGATGGTTCCAAGAGTGTGAGAAAGATGTGAGAGGGGTGGGCATTACGGACGACAGGGGTTGTTTCAGAAGGATATCAAGCTATCGAGGTTTTATTGTGGAGACAGAACCTCGAAGATGGAGAGGCCCTTTACCAGAGGTGCGGAAGAAAGCGCTGATCAACGGGCTCAAGAAATACTGGCAGGATGTCAAAGCTGGCAGACGAACAAGACACAGACACTGACAATAAGATTGGTTGTTAAGGGGAGGTTGTACCTTCCTAGGGAGCAAAATATCAAAAAAAATTTTTTTGCTCATAAACATTCCTTGGAGTGTACTTTACTAGATAAATATGTTTTCGAATGGCATTCTAGCCATTAAAGGCTTTAAATATTAATTTCCTTTAAGAGCAGCACAACTTGCCACGCCCCATTTCGCCATCTGTCAACTTCTTGAACTTCAGATATTTAATTTTAGCGGTATGTTGATTTATGTGAAGATATTTCGTTTTCAGGGTTGGCTCCTCTGTTCACGCGGAACGACTTTCACTTGTTTCTTGTGTTTCCGGCGCGTTTTCTGGACATGTTTACATCCGAACGTTTGTTTTTGTGACAACATGCCTCGAATTGGAAGAGTGTATAAGAAATGTAAAGGAGGGCCTGGAAGAAAGCCGAAAGCAAGTGTAGTTGGTGGTAATAATAGTGCAAATAATACGGATTTTGTCCGTGGGAGTGGTGCAGGTTGTTCTAGGTTAGATTCAACATGTGCTTCAACATCAGTGATTGTGAGTGATAATTCTGGCAGTGAAAATATTAGTGTCAGTGCTTCCAGAAGAAAGCTGAATACTGATTCAAGTATAGGATCTTTTGTAAGTACTCAATCTAATAATGAAGAACATACAAGTGGCAATGTTATCATAGAAATTGAATTGTTGTCATCTGCCATATCTTCATTTGCAGTCTGTAAAGCATGCCATGTTAGTGATAGTTTATTTTGTTGTGAAGATACCACTGCAAGATATGGACTTGCTAGTAAACTATTTCTGAAATGCAGGAACTGTAAAGCTCAGTATTCATTTCGTACCAGTAGGAAGGTTGACAGTGGGTATGAAACTAACATTAGGTTTGTGTATGGATTGCGTACTATAGGTAAAGGTGAATTAGCTGGTAAGACACTATGTGCAGTCATGAATCTCCCAAGTGGCCCAACAAGATTCCAGAAGTATACAGGTACATTATGTGAAGCTGCTAAGCATTGTGCTATTGCCTCTATGAAGGCTGCTGTCAGTGATGCAATTGAAAATAATGATAATTCTACAGATATTGCTGTGGCTGTTGATGGAACGTGGCAGCGTAGAGGGCATACTAGTCTGAATGGAGTAGTAACTGTAACAAGCATGGATAATGGCAAAGTGCTAGATGTAGAGGTACTGAGTAAGTACTGTCATAAGTGTAGATTTATAAAAGATAATGAAAAACTTAAATTACATAAAGAAAGTTCTGAATGTAGTGTAAATTTTGAAGGGTCCAGTGGGAATATGGAAGCTGCAGGTGCAGTAAACATTTTTTCCAGGTCAGTTGATATGTTTGGGGTAAGGTATGTAAAATATTTAGGGGATGGAGACAGTAAGAGCTTCAAAAGTGTGGTAGAAGCAAAGCCATATGGAGATGTCAGTGTGGAAAAGCTGGAATGTATTGGACATGTCCAGAAAAGGATGGGAACCCGCCTTCGCAAGTTGAGGAAAGATATGAAAGGCATAAAATTACCAGATGGAAAACCACTATCTGGGAAAGGTAGACTCACAGACAAGGAGATAGACAGTTTGCAGAACTATTATGGTATGGCTATTAGAAGGAACTGTGACAGTGAGATGAAAATGAAGCAGGATATCTGGGCAATTTATTTTCATAAACTATCAACTGACACGGAGTCTTGTCATGCCTTGTGCCCAAAAGGACCAACCTCATGGTGCAAATACAACCGTGCTATAGCAGCTGGTGAACAGTATAGTCCACCGCCGTCTCAATCCTATATACTGCCTGCTCTATGCTATGCGGTTAACATGCTTCTCAGCGTGAGCTCTTAGTGTCACGAACCTCCGCTAGGGGCGCCAGTTAACGCACCCAACTTATCTCCGTACCCAAGTTATTGTGTTCCAATGCGTTTACATCGAGCATTTGTGTGTGTGTCTCTGGTTGTAAAATGAGTAATTGTTGTGTTCCTCCCTGTATATCAAAGCAGGAAATCCAAATTCTTCAGGTGTGAGGATTCCTGTTATCCCCCTAATAAATAAATTTGGGAATGGCTTAACGCTATATCAAGGCAATGATCAACCAAGGGTATCAATGGATTCCATCCTATTATTCTTGTGTTTGTAGCCTAAATTTTAGAGATGGAGATAAAAGATAAAACTAAAATAAAATATATTGAAGCCATAGAGCGTGCCTAGTCGGTCTTCGAATTATACCCATTACCTTCAAACCAGAAAAATTGCTCCACGAAAGATCAGACAGCGACAAGATATTTCTTCGGAAGAAATCTGCGATGAAACAAGCTCTTCAACAGCAGGAAATACATTGGATGACGAGTACGAAATTTATTTGAACAACGATGTGTCAATACAAGTCAATATTCCAGCGAGTAAGAATGACAGCAGTGATCAGAAAATCTGACATTAGAGGCTCCGATCAAGAATTCTGAGACTGCGATAACAGCTGATGACTAACCATAATGAGGTTAAAGACTACAGAGGCAATTCGAAGACAACCCAGAAATTGATCGCCTGAATAAAGTAAAGGGATCAGCCAGATATAAAGGAAAAACGACCGTTTAAAAAAAAATCAAATCCATAATATTCGCAAGACAAAATCTGGCCAGTCAGAACAAAATAACGCGGTAATGTGTGGGGTGGGGAATATTAACCCAAACGGTTATGTATATGGCAGGACTCCTGATCTAGTGTCAGCTCTGTCACAAAGTACTCTGGACAGGTAGCCTAAATGGAAAATGTTGATAGTATTTGTCGGGATTTCCCAATTAGTGAAGGAAAGATCTAATGTAAAACACTCAGACCAACATAGAGGAGTGTAACAGTGATCGCCGATTAAATGGCTAATTTGGTACGGCTCCTCTACGACCGAACCAGTGACAAGTTCGTTTGCGTGGTCAATGTTGAAGGTATATGCGACACAGATAATGTAAAATTCCTGCTCCACCGAATAAATTGTTGTGTTTTCTTGTAATCCGACTTTTAAGTTCTCTAGTCCTGCCGCCTACTTCCTCGTTAAAGGCTTAGAAGTATCCGATGTATCCTTTTTAGTTCAGAAATTATTATTTTAATGCCTTTCGGCAGAACAATCCAGATTGTGTGCATTTCTATTCACCAGCAGATAAACTACTTACAATGGTTGAATGATGATTTCATCGAGTATGTTAAAATAATTCAGTTGGAATCAAAACGTGAAAAACTGAAGTGTCTGACTAATGAGACGGCAGATGCAGTCTCGCTAACTGTGAAATCTATAGTGGAATGTGTGTCTTATCTGTTACTAAATCGGTTATTTTATTAACTCACTGGATGATTTTCTGGAGACGCAATAGAAGCCCTATTTAGTTCAGTGAGATTAGGTGGTGGATTTAATGACATGACGAAATCACGCACTGCATTATGTGCTATAAAACCATCCTGAAGACTGGTCATGAACCACGGGTCAGCGAAATAGTGATATAATTATTTTTTTGCCTCCGCTGCTGGTAAATAACAGTAAAGAAAGGACTGAAAAGATGCTCTGTTACTCGTGTCGAGAAAATTCTGAAATTCGTATGTACCATGCTGCAGTGGGATGATCCTAATATATCTACTGTAACTAGTAAGATTTTATATATTTTACGTTTCTGTATCTTAAGCCAATCTCAAATGTGAAATATTAGATTCTCTATGGGCATTATCTTCTCAATTAGTAACATGGTAAGGATTAGTTTTCTTTTTATACTGATGTTACGGACCAACTCTCATTTTACCAACATGTGCTCTGGGTGCGGTAAGTGCTGCCATCTGCAATGTCGCTGTAAACGCAATTCTCGCGGCACAGAGCAGGCAGTATATAGAGATTGAGACGGCGGTGGTATAGTCATAGGCACTCATTGCCTGTTGAAGTGTGCAATGTAATAAAGCCAGTTTTTAGAAGTTTGACTGATCAAAACCTGTTGCGTAAATGTTTGCATGGTAAAACACAGAACCCAAATGAATCATTTAATAGTGTAATATGGTCTAGAATTCCTAAAACAGTATTTGTAGTTAAGGATACATTGAATTTGGGTGTATATGATGCAGTTGTGTCATTTAATGATGGTAATGTTGGTAGAGTTAGGCTGCTTCAAAGGTTAGGCATAAAACCTGGGGAAAATATGGTGAAGGCATGTTCCGAGTTGGATGCTGTCCGTGTCAAGAAAGCAGATTATGAAGTTACTATGATGGCTAGGAAGGCAAGAATGCACTCAAGGAATGCTAAAAGGGCCAGGGAGGATAAGGAAAATGCAGATGACCCAGGATATGGTGCAGGGATGTTCTAAAGTGAGTAACAAACTATGTTCAACTTTGAAACCTGTTTTCTGAGATTTTATATTTTTAATCTTTAAGTACATTTTTCTCAGGAACTAAACATCACAGAACAGTATAACTTAAACACCACACAGGTACTGGGATTAACATTATTGATGCATTTGTTGAAGAGTTTAAGTTTAATATTTCAGAAATTATGAATTAATAAAAGTGAAATATTTGGATATTTTGGAAATTCTTTTAATAACTTGCAAAAAATTCTGTAAAAACTACATGATAAAAGGTACTTGCCTACACAAATAGGTCAAAGAAGAGAAACCCTTCCTCTACCAGCTATTAAAATTTTATAACATTATCATGAACAATTCAGGAGAAAAATGTACCTAGAAGTGACCAATTTAACATTGTGGGTATACAAGGTACAACTTCCCCTTAACGCGCAGTCCATAGAGGCTAAATTAAAAACACAAGAACAAAATAATATTAATTATTAATTATATTAATATTAATAATGTGGTTTTTACGTACCAGCAACTATTTTTAATATTTTTGTGGAGAAAATATCCCGGAAATGTTGTCCAACAGGAGTTCGTTTACTTGCCAATAAATCTACTGACACGAGGCTGGTGTATTTAATCACCTTCAAATATTACCTTCTGATTAGTGATCGAGTCCGTTATTCAGAAACAAACACCCAGCGTCGTACCGCCTGAGCCATTCAGCACAACATCTCAGTAGCGGGCTTCTAAAATAAGAGGAATCATTTGAATCTTGCACTGGGTAGAAAAGTAAATTGTCAAGGTATTACTGTACTATGGGTACTTTTATTTCATTGAAATTCCACAACCAGTCATCCGTTACTTTCTTCCAGAGTAATTTGACCAACAAACCGAAGAGTATAATTTTTGGCGTAATATTGCAATAATGAAACTTTGTTTGTTGAGTTGAAATGTTTCATGAATTTGTTCAAGTGCACCAGATCTTCAAGATAAAGTCATGATACACTCTTCTACTTCCTTGACGAGGGCAAGCTCCAGCTTCAGCGCCTGCTGTTCCTCGTTCGTAAGGCAAACTATCCCCTGACGCAAAACATCCTCTGCCCAATGCTGGACGTTAAGAATCTGAAACACAAATATAAGCAACACATTTCTGACATTTTAAACAATAATAATAGTAATAATAGATACATACAAATAAACCTACAACATTTAAGCCACACAAAACTTTACACAAATATTCAATTAAAAGTAGACATAGCATTCTTACAAGAACCTCACATCTTTGAGAACACACCCACAAGAATTCCTACTAAATATAAACTTTCTTTGAAAACAGAAAATGCAGGGCAGTTATCGTCGTGCTAAACAAATCAGTCGATGTTCTGATCATCCAACAGTTATCTTATGAAGATGCAACCGTAATTGGAAACAGAAGAGGGTCCTTACACCTGATTACAGCATGTTATACTTTGACATTCGCCGAAATATTTAAACCGATATGATTAAAATAGAAAAGATTTTGGATTTTGTAGAAGGAAGAGGTGTAGTAGCAGAAATAGACAGTGACTCGAGGTCATGTCTCTGGTTTGACGTGTTAACGAACAGCAGAGGGAAAACACTAGAGAATTTTCTACTAGAAAACCAGCTGTACATTATGAATGAAGGCAATAGTTCACCATCATTTCAGTCTAGTAGAGGTTCCAGCAATGTCGACTTAACAATAAACTTATTATGAATGGAATTACCTCTATTAACATTAAACTTTGGGAAATTACAAATTATTGAAATATCATTAAAGGAATAATAAAACAAACCAAAGGTACCACAGAAATTGATTTTAAAATAAATTACAAAAATTGACCTCACCCAGCTGAAAACAAGACAAGAAGAAAGAAGTGCTGCATACAGTCGAGATGTACACAGACAACAGCAAAATCGAGTCGGATGTCAGTTCTGGAATATATCTACGTATCAACTCTGAAGTAACTTTCCAACTTAGGTTCAAGTTATTTAATAGATGGTCAAACAACCAGGCTGAGCAAGTTGCAATACTGAAGGCCCTTGAGAAGTTACAAGACATAGACAATGTACATGAACTGGTGTGTATTATTATTATAAATTAAGAACACTGTAAGAGTGATTTTCTGAGAGCTCTAGAGGGATTTGCCATTTCTGGATCCTGGTAACACTGAAGCTCAGTGTACAACTACGCGTCTGCTAACCTGTTGGCAGACTATCATCATCATCATCATCATCATCATCATCATCATCATCACTAGCATTATAATCAGCAAATATATAGTTGCCCACCTCTACTTTAATCCTCTGCAGGACTTTCTGTTGCTTCTCATTTAGGCGGTCGATCTCGGTTGCTAAGCAATTGCTTGATTCCATCTCCACATCAATGTCCGCTGTGGAATTCAAATTCGAAAGAAGGAAGCAATTCAGCAACTCTCCCTCAATATCACCCGCATCCAACTGCGTCTCTGTTATCAACAGTTGTAACGCCTTCGTGATATCTGCTGTCGCCTGCTGGACACGGGTATAACACTTCTTCAGGCCACTGAGAGCGATTTCTTGAAGGTTGTCTGCCCTTCGCGGCTCATCTCTGATACATGTGCTGATATCCTTCCCCGCCGCCTGTGCTGTTTGTAGAAGGTACTCCGCACGGATCACTTTACCTGGGGACAACACAATAGTCTAGTAGAACTAATTGGGACCAGGGGTAGATGTAGCTATCAAATATATGTAGTGCATTATGTACTTGAACTTATCAATCAATAAATCAATCAAACAATCAATGATTAATGATATGCATTTAGGGCTGTCGCCCAGAGGTTAGATTTCCTATGAATTGTTTACCTAGCTTTTTCTTTTTTCTTTTTTTTTTTGCTAGTTGTTTTACGTCACACCGACACAGATAGGTCTTACGGCGACGATGGGACAGGAAAGGGCTAGGAGTGGGAAGGAAGCGTCCGTGGCCTTAATTAAGGCACAGCCCCAGCATTTTCCTCGTGTGAAAATAGGAAACCACGGAAAACCATTTTCAGGGATGCCCACAGTGAGGATCGAACCTACTATCTCCCGAATACTGGATACTGGCCGCACTTAAACGACTGCAGCTATCGAGCTCGGTAGCTTTTTAAACATTTTCAAAGAACTTAAAAGAGAATCATAACATATTTCTATAAGAACAAAAGGAGACCTATGAATCCATGGAGCCTATTGTCTACCCCTTAATCCCGTTTCTTGATATACCGTCGGGGATGAGATGAGATGAATTTACATGGCATGTTTTACGGCAGGATGCCCTTCCTGTCACCAACGTCAGTTGAGGAGTTAACAAAGATGAATGATGGTGAATTAAATTGAGTAAGGAGGTGCAAGGAATCAGCTTTGGCATATAAATAGGAATTTCCCGGCATTTCCCTGGAAATGAAAATGGAAAACCACAGAAAAGCATTATCAGGGCAGCCTGGGGTTCGAACATACGTTGCTCCCGAATGCTCAGCTTAGATCCATAGCCGTATCGCATTAACGCGCGCGGAGCAACTCCGTTCAATATAGAAATTAATGGAGTAATATAGTCAAAATCAGAGACTATCTTTCCACACTGTCCCCATATAGATCGAGAGCCATTTAATGAGAATGTGTGAAATACGTTGAGTTGGCGACGTCTGTCCTTGAGCTACTCAGCCTTTGTCCTCGGTTTTTTGAAGTAAGAAATGATAATGAAAATTCCCCTCAGTTATAGGCATAAGAAAGAAATCGAGAAAGAAGAAATCAAGAGTACAGTCTGACCCATTGGTTGAATGGCCAGCTTGTAGCCATCGGTTCAGAGGTTCACTAGTTCGATTTCAGGCGTGGTCGGGGATTTTAAATAAGTATGGTTAATTCCCCTGGCTCTGGGATTGCGCGTTTGTGTTCGTCTTAATGCACATCTCTTCATCTTAATACAACACACCATTCTACCAACCACTACAAAAGCACAATGGTGAGCACATCCCTTCACAATAGGTTGGCGTCTGAAAGGGTATCCGGCCGTAAAACTGGGCGAAATCAGTAAATTGGGGGAAAAGGCCAGGACGAAGAAGGATAAGAAAAACTGTGCGTTTAATGGTAATAGTTTAACGTCAGTATTTCAGCGACGATGGGTAGGAGTGGTAACGAAGCGGCCATAGCCTTAATTAAGGGCTGCCGATGATTGCATACGGGTACCCGATGGCGGGTAAACGGCGGGAGTAGATGGGACTCTCTTAAGGTACGCGACCCTCTCCCAAATGTAAGCTTACAGAAAGATTATAAGTGTCTGAGTGAAAAAATAATTTCCTCTTGTCACTGATGGTGTGTCAAATCCGACTCGTTGGCAGAATGGTCACCATACTGGCCTTCGGTTCAGTGGGCCCCGGGTTCGATTCCCAGCCGGGTCAGGGATTTTAATCGGTTCTGATTAATTCTTCTGACTCGGGGACTGGGTGTATGTGTCTGTCCCAACACTCTCCTCATCATATTCAGACAACATACCACACTACCAACCACCACAGAAACATACAATAGTGATTACATCCCTCCATATAGGTTGGCGTCAGGAAGAGCATCCGGCCGTAATACAGGGCCAACTCCACATGTGTGACGAAATTCGCACCCATAACCCACAAGTGTGGGATAAAGAGGTAGCAGTCGAAGAAGAAGAAGATTAATGGTTTGTCAAATATATAGGCCTACACTTCCACTAAATATTTCCCTATTCACAAAAGGTTGTCTGGTTTGAATACTTAACATTTTTTTTTTTTGCTTTCTTTAATCTAACAACAAATATGCAAACAGCGAGAATGAATCAATAAAATCTTTGATTATACCAAGACATGTGAACGCTTGTATTGCAGTGCCCAAGGCTAGGAGCCGTCGGAACAAGAGCATGCGTTAGTAAACCTCTTGCTAACTACTGTACAAGCTCGACATTCTCTTTTCCTAGTGTCATCAATAAGTGAAGTTCATCATGACCTTCTAGGGAGTCTATTGATCTACACATATCTGACAGTAACTAAGAACTTGATGACTGAACGCAGAATGCTAGTTTCAAGTTCATGAATTGCACATGTACCTGTTTTACATTACTGTTATTATTGTCAGATTATCTTATCTCGGGCCGATTGCCTCAACTAGGCAAACAACTGATAGGGAATCTGCCACCTGGGCGACTGCCCTAAGTGCAGATCAGTGGTGATTCACTGAAAAAGAAATATGTTTGGAACTGTAAAACACCACCACTAACAACAACAACGACAACAATCACTACAATAATCATCAATCAATGAATATTCAAGATAAACTTAAATATTATAATGAAGCGGTCCGCCTATTCAATACAATATATAATTTATTAATATCTAGGACATGTTTCGTCCCCTAAGGGACATCATCAGCTAATAATAAATTAATATTAATATATCAGAAATAAATATTAAAACTGGAAAGACACATTAAAAGTTTTGACAATTTAAAATAAGATCTTCAAATTTTGTTCAAATTGTAAGTCATAAGACAGGTAAAACAGTTAAATTGTCCATATTTCTCTTGTTTATCTTGAATATTCATTGATTGATTATAGTCAATACGGGATTAGTATTACTTGAAATGAAGCTGTTAAAGCTGATCACTTGTAATACAATAATCATCATCGCAAACTATTTTAACAAATTATTTGCACTCAACTTACTTCATAATAACTCAGGGAAGTATGCGGTTCATTAAAAGTCGCGAATATTTTACAGCATTGAGGAAAAATGAAATGGCGTATGGTTTTTAGTGCCGGAGTGTCCCAGGACATGTTCGGCTCGCCAAATGCAGGTCTTTTGGTTTTGACATCCGTAAGTGACCTGGGCGTCGTGATGAGGTTGAAATGATGATTATGATGACAACACGTACACCCACACCCCGTGCCAGCGGAATTAACCAATTATCGTTAAAATTCCCGACCCGACCGGGGATCGATCCCGGGACACCTGTGACCAAAGGCCAGCACGCTAACCATTGACCCATGAAGCCGGACATAGCATTGAGGAAAGTTTGCGTGTCAAACAGATTGCTAGCGTTACTTAAACACACTAGTAGGCCTACATTTGGTAGGCTTAGTTCCTTGACCACAAAGGAACATAAAATTAAATTATATGAGACACGTTAAGCTGCCGTTTCCTGTTCAATCTAAACTTGCATGTCGACTAAAAAAGCGCCGTATTAAGCAGACGTCGTCAACTATTTGCACGAACATGCCCCGTTTCCTCGCATGGAAGGTCTACCTGCACCTTCGGTGTCAGCCAAAGGAGTGTGCCAGGTAGTGGCGGATTTTAGGTACAAGGGATCATAAAGAACGCAGTATAGGACCTTGTATTCTTACAGAAGAACAAAACAAAGCAATATGCTTCTATGTTAATAATACATTAAAACATAGTTTTAGGGGACGATGATCTAGATGTTCGGTCTCTCTGACAATCAATCAATCAATCAATCAATCAATCAATCAATCAATCAATCAATCAATCAATCAATCAATCAATCAATCAATCAATCAATCACAATATTCTTTATTTACTTCTGCTTGTACAACTTCTTTCTATATGTGCGTAAAAGCTGGTCTTCTACATCAAGAAAATTGCAGATAGATTGTGTGAAATACGTTGAGTTGACGACGTTTGCCCTTGAGCAACTCAGCCTTTTTCCTCGGTTTAGGAAATAACAAATGATAATGAAAAATTCTCTTCGGTATACTGATAGCTGAATGGACTTTAGAAAGGAAGTAGTATTACTTTCGGTGTACTGAACTATAACTTACCTCGTACATCGTCAACATCCGCCGTCTGTATAGCCTGTGCCCCCGTGTCCGGGAACGTTGCTAATAACTTTGCCACAACCTTGCCACCTTCCACGATCATTTTCTTGGTGCGCTGCCTTAGGTCCTCAATAAACAGTCGACTCTTGAAGAGAAGATAAATTGTTCAAACTGATTTGGTGTTTATTAATCTCAGGTACATAAATACAGTATATTTGATAATTACTCCTCGAAAAGTAGACAAAATATATGACTATGGAAATAAATGTAATATTTAGGTATGCACATTTGACACAAGAATTGATTTGCGAAATAAATTCAAGCAAAAGTTCGAGGTAAGAAATAAAGAACTGATGGACAGAGAAATTTTAAATTACAAGATACAATGAGTACCGCCTCTGTGGTGTAGTGGTTAGTGTGATTAGCTGCCACCCCCGGAGGCCCGGGTTCGATTTCCGGCTCTTCCACGAAATTTGAAAAGTGGCACGAGGGCTGGAACGGGGTTCAATGAGCCTCGGAAGGTCAGCTGAGTAGAGGTGTGTTCGATTCCCACCTCAGCCATCCTGGAAGTGGTTTTCCGTGGTTTTCCCACTTCTCCTCCAAGCATATGCTGGGACGGTACCTAACTTAAAGCCACAGCCGCTTCATTCCCTCTTCCTTATCCATCACTTCCAATCTCCCCATCCCCCCGCAAGGCCCCTGTTCAGCATAGCGGGTGAGGCCGCCTGGGCGAGGTACTGGTCATCCTCCGCAGTTGTATCCCCAACCTGATGTCTGAAGCTCCAGGACACTGCCCGTGAGACGGTAGAGGTAGGATCCTTCGCTGAGTCCGAGGGAAAAAACCGACCCTGGAGGGTAAGCAGATTAAGAAAGTAATAAAGATACAATGATTTAATTTGAGAAAAAATCGAAGCATCCTGTACAGTAAGAAACAACGACTTGATTTGAAGAGAAAATTCAAGCTCCGTGAATGTTCACAAGGTAAAAAGCACCGACTTGATTTGCGTAGAAATTCCGTAAGGAATACATGATAAGAAACATTGGATTGATCTTCAGTGAAAGTTCAAGCGCCGTGAACGTTACAACGAAAAAACAATCACTTTGCAGAGAAATTTCAAGCTTCATGAACTTTTCAAGGTAAGGAACAATAAATCGATCTGCGTTGACATTTGAAACACCTTCAATGTTACAAGGTCTTTTAAAATTAAATTTCGCGTAGCTATTTCTAGCCTGCTGCAGCCTTTCTAAGGCTGACCTGCGACAAGATTGTGAAATATCTGCCGCATATACGTACAAAACAACGTCTTGTGGTGAAGGATAGTGTGGACGTGTAACGAATGAGTTACAGGCATATAGGGACGCCAACCCGGCCGGGAATCGAACCCTGGACCCTCTAAACCAAAGACCACTACGCTGACGATTGAGCCCTGGAGCCGGGCATGTTACAAGGAACCGTGAATTGGTCTGTGGTGAAATTTGAAGCTCCATGAACAGTAAAAGGTAAGAAACAACGAAGTGATGTGAGAAAAAGTAATAAGCTCCGTGAAGAGTACAAAATGAGACAATAAATTACCAACATCCGTTGGACTGTTAACTCTCGAGCAGAGGTCACTATATCAGCAACAAATAATATAGCTCGAATCTGTCATTATTCATGTACGATTGTCACGTCATTCCTGTGTGCTGCCTCTTACCCGGAGGCCACGGGTTCTATTTCCAGTTCGCCTAAGTACTTAATCCTCAGCTTGAGGAGCTCTCTTACATGATAGGTAAAAGTAAACTCGTGTCCTCATCCCGAAGTGGTGCAGCTCTTTTCAGGAGGTGAGCTGCATGTACCGTTTCAACCACATACCAGCCCTCCTGTCATTCTTAAGTTTTTGGCAGTACCTAGAATCGAAACCGGGCCCCCGAGGACGGCAGCTAATAACACTAACTGTTACGCTACGGAGGCGGACTACATGATAGGTAGCAGACCTAGAAAAGGCCGCCTTATTATCCTCCCCTTAATATCTTCGATATGTGACCGAACATTTTCTCCAGATTGGATTTTTAAAATTAATTTTGATTTTCAGGAATCTTTTTAAGCCAACGAAAACTATAGGTAATCGTCTCGAAAATAGATTCCCAGCGAATAAAAAACTGCGTTTTAAAACCCCACCTCCGAGTTTCGCTCTCTCGGGGTATTTTGAGAATTTTCAATATCTCTACGGAATTTGGAAATACGGGTTCTGTGGCACCAAGTTTTAAGTTCCTCGATTGCTTGAAAGTGGCTCAATAGTTTCCGTTTATTCTCATTTTCACACCTACTTGTATGATACACACCTCGACTTCTATATATTAACCTATATTAATAAAACAATGAGCACCGGGTGAGTTGGCCGTGCGGTTAGGGGCGCGAAGTTGTGAGCTCACATCCGGGAGATAGAGGGTTCGAACCCCACTGTCGGCAACCCTGATGATGGTTTCCCGTAATTTTCCAATTTCACACCAGGCAAATGCTGGGGCTGTACCTTAGTTTAGGCCACGGCCACTTCCTTCCCATTCCTAGGCCTTTCCTCTCCCATCGTCGCCATAAGACCTATTCGGTGCGACGTAAAACGAATAGCAAAAAACAATGAGTCAAGTCATAAACATGTATCTTTGTAATACATTAACAGCCTTTCCTTAGTTGTGTCTGGAAAACGATATGCACCTGCTCGAGAGTTGTAATAGAACTTCTTAAGTGTTTCCTGCTTTTGACTGTATCTGTATCACGAGTACGTTACTCAATTTAAGGACAGATCAATATATGTGTTTGCAAAGGTGTATATAGCACTAGCAAGTCAGTTAACCCTATTTTCATGAGTTATAATGAGAATTTTCGTATGTATTTGATAATCCAAACAAACGCATGTCCCAATTACTGTGAGAGCATTATTTGAATTAGAAACCAGCCGCACGGTGCATTTACTCTCGGCGACCGTGACAGTTTGTGTGTCGGCAGCGTTCAGCGTTCAACACTGTCATTGTTTCACTTTTTCTAAGTTACGCTGCCCATTTGGTTTCTTAGGTGGAACTCTTCCCATGGAATAAAATGTATTAAACGAACATGGATTCTTGTACGAACTTTTACACACGGGTATCATTCTTGAAATCATGTTTGTACCTGATGGACTGAGTTAACACATGCACGCCATCCAGTAGTAAACATAGCCATAATACACACAAAAAAGATAGCGCAAAGTTACAAACACATCTCTTGATAGGCACTCGCTTACAAGCTTGCCTTGCACTCAAGGCGAGGGCGATGCGCGCGCATCTCCCTTGCATTGAACTCGGAAACGACTGTGGTGGTCCTCGACAAGAAAATCACCGCGTGGCTGGTTCTTAGTTCAAATGCTATCCCTTAATTTCGGATAGTCGATGTTTTACTGGTTCTAACGAACTTTCAACTACTTACCTGAGTTTCTTCGACTGTCTCCCCAATGATTATCAGAAAGACAACAGGCAAACTGAAAAGAAAAGGCATCAAATTAATCAGAAAATTATAAGCAGCATAGTAAATTACATTTATTCGGATATGACTCAAATCTGACACCCAAGTGACTTACAGCTTATGAGGTTTTAGTGTGATAACCACAGGCCTTCGCATGAGTCCACCATTGATCATGTTTACTTCTGATTCACTCCTCTCCTTTACCTTTTTTACCACACTTCTCTCAGGTGGTCTTTAATAGTCCTTCGTATGCTTTATCCACTACCCTGATTCTTCGAGAGTGAAATTAATCTTAAGTCTGCTGTTAGGAGATGCTTTGATCCCGTTGTTTTCCCCCTGTTGTTGTGTGTGTCCTCCGCCGCCTGCAAGCTCCGCAACCCGCCTAGCATCGACTCCTCTAGATACCACGATGTGTGGACTGCAGCGCGCTGACGTAATTGTGTGATGTCAGCCATCAGCTATCACGGGCATTCATTCCTTCGGGCCTCCTATCTTAGCAAGATATATATCATTGTACATATAAAAATCCAAGTATAAAAATGTAATGAACAGGTGGACCAATTCTGATCGGGATGTCTCACCTCATCTTCGCCTCAAGTTATCCTGCCTCCCGTATCACCGACATACGTCCTGTCTAGCATTCTGCTACTCAGGAACTTTGCCACAAGTTCCCTTCAAGTTCTCAAGCTTCTGCCTAGCATTCTGCTACCACGAACATTACTCCAAGTTTCCTTTATAATTCTCCAAACTACAGATAGCCATCAGCTATCACGGGCATTCATTCCTTCGGGCCTCCTATCTTAGCAAGATATATATCATTGTACATGTAAAAATCCAAGTATATAAATGTATATATATTTCTCAGACCATCAGTCAACTAGCTTATGTTGGTATTTAACGTGTACAGCACTTCAAGCACCAAGTCAAATTTCGTTCATTTTTGTATATACTGTGTGAATATTTACAATCTAATAAACTTTTATGTTGTGTTTTGTATATCGTGATTCTTGTATGCAACAAAACAATATGGCGACGAGGAAAAGTTCGAAACACCATCCGTAACATTATGACAAGGAAAATTCAGAACTTCAATATTCACGACAGTATGACGAGAACAAGTAACATATTTGCCACCGTGCCACGTTATGTTCCCTCCTCTCACTAGGACGATATTCCACTACCCCATTTGTGCAGTGACATTCTTCCAAGTGTGTCCGCCCAGTCGAACTGCGAACACCAGGCAAACATTTCATATCAAGGCCACAGCACCTGCTTTTCTCGTGCATTCTTCCTCTGCCCAGGCTCTCTCCCCTGCGCTCGCTGAAGGTCAAGCTTACAGCTGG
This sequence comes from Anabrus simplex, assembly GCF_040414725.1. Lineage (NCBI taxonomy): Eukaryota > Metazoa > Arthropoda > Insecta > Orthoptera > Tettigoniidae > Anabrus > Anabrus simplex. Next base: position 290,667,341 of record NC_090267.1, read on the forward strand.
TTCTACTACACCCTGCTTCAAACGTTGTGCTCACTGTGTCATCCGCAAGCATGGCTAATGCGGAAGAATTAGCAGCTGTACTGCAGGCTTTGCAACAGCAGCAATCAGCATTGATTACAGCCCTTCAGGCTCTATCTACATCCACACAGAACACTGCCGTTCCTGCCTTTTCTGCCTTTGACCCAGAGAAAGAAGAATGTTCATTATATTTTGCTCGCCTTCAACAGCACTTCATCTGTCACGCCATTACGGACGAGTAGCGCCAACGAGCTCTTTTACTCAGTTCTGTAGGAAATGCAACCTGCGAATTACTTCAGAAATTAAGCCCAGAAGACCAGATGTCGGGAGTCCCTTTCGCTCATCTCCTAGCTCGCCTAAATGAGCATTATGCTAAGGATCCCCACACTGTAGCAGCTCGCTATAAATTTTTTCAATGCGGAATGAAACCGCACCAGACTCACACAGAATGGATTGCGGAATTACGTGGCCTCGCCAAGAGTTGCAAGTTTGTCTGTTCTAAGGATGGTTGTAACACGCCCTACACAGATTCGCTCATTCGGAACATAGTCATTCTCCATACTCCACAAGACAAAGTTCATTTCGGCGCTGTCAAAAGTAGTAACCCTTCTTTAGAAGAAGTACAGCGTATTGCCACAGTCTATGAAATGACTATTAAGACTGCAGCTGAAATAGCTACCAAACATGAAGTCGCTCAGGTATCTCCTAAGGACAGCAAGTACTCTGCTCCTTCGAACCGCTAGGTCAGCTCGCTCACTTCAAAGCGCTCCCGACAGGTTCATTCTCGCTCTTCTCCGAAGACGCGCGTTCATAAGCACGCTCCTCAGCTCCTGCCTTCCTGCAGAGAATGTTTAAAGAATCGCGAACGCCGTGACTGCCGCATCTTCAAGTCCACCTGTGATCGGTGCCATAAAATCACTGTTTCCGCAAGATATAAAGATGTCCATAAAGTAGTTACCTTACTGGTTGTCAATAACTACACTGCATCCAACATTCTAGGCATGGATCTCTTCAAATTCGGATTTCAAGTACATGACAACGTCAATGTCTTCTCCGCCTTGCAACATACCTCAGATGTCACTAATCTACTAGAGCAATTTCCCGAAGTTTTCGACTCCACCCTAGGCACAGCCACAGGCTACACAGCTCATAAACAGCTTAAATCAGGAGCCAAGCCTCACTTTTTCAAAGCACGTCCAATCCCACTTGCACTTGATGATCAAGTTACGCAAGAAGTACAGAGATGGCTAGCAGCCGGTATCGTAGCTCCAGTCAATTCAAGTAAATGGGCTACTCCGCTCGTCGTAGGTAAGGAAGCAAATGGCAATATCCGCATTTGTGGTGATTTTCGCTCTACAATCAACTCTCAAAGTGAAACCGACGTTTTCCCGATTCCCCGTCCTGAAGACGTTTAGCCGGTGGACAGTTCTCCTCTATAATGGATCTCAAAGAAGCTTATCTCCAGCTACTCTTAGATGAAGAATCTAAACAGTGCCTCACACTGAATACCCCTCTTGGTCTGCTACAGTTCAACGCCTACCTTTCGGTGTCTTTTCCTCCGCTGCGATTTTCCAGCGATATTTAGAACTACTTACCGCCTCCATTCCCTGTTGCGCTAATTATTTTGATGACATTATTGTGAACGGAAAAGATCATCAAGATCATCTGAATAATCTGCGCCTGCTTCTCACCAAATTGAAAGAAAATGGCCTAAGTGCTAATCTTGCTAAGTGCACCTTCTTTCAACCTCAAGTTCAGTACCTAGGACATATCATTGATAAACATGGCATCCGTCCCAGCCAACAGAACGTCTCTGCCATTACCAACATGCCTCCACCGCAGACTCTCAAGCAACTACAATCCTTCATCGGAAAAGCTAACTATTACAGGGAGTTCATTCCACGCTTCGCTTCAGTAGCCTCTCCTCTAAATGCCTTACGCAAGAAAGGTGCTAAATTTCATTGGCCTCAGCAATGTCAGCATGCCTGCAGACCATCACCAAGGCCCTTGTCCACGCTGTCAAGCTTACTGATCTTCATCCCAGTAAGCTACTCACTCTCGCCACGGACGCATCCGAGTATGGACTCGGCGCCGTTCTCTCCCTGAAGGATCGCCACGGACAAGAACGTCCTATAGCGTTCTCTTCCAAGACACTCGACGAGCAACAACGTCACTACTGTCAGATAGAGAAAGAAGCCTTTGCTATTATCTTTGGCATTCGCCGCTTCAATGAGTATCTGTATGGTAACCATTTCCCCCTCATCACTGATCACAAGCCTGTTCACTTATTCCATCCTGGTAATAAGATCCCAGAACATTCTCTACGGAAACTTCAGAGATGGTCAATATTTCTCTCTGACTACTCCTATCAGATTACCTATCGTAGCACATCTTAGCATTGTAATGCTGATGCTCTCTCTCGCCTACCTGCCGGTCCTGATACTACTTTCGATATTCAAGAATCTGAATGTCTTCAGTTAGACATTGAACTTGAAGACACAGTCTCCAGTTTTCCCATTGACGCCACTTGCATCGCCAAAGCGACTGATAAGGATAGTATACCAGCTACAATTCGTACTTATATCAGCAGTGGTTGGCCTCTTCAACATAAGCTTCCTACCAGCCTTGCACCTTATCATCGTCTTCAGCATCGTCTCACAGTTCGTGCCGGAGTAATCCTATTAGAAACAGGCACCCTATCCCGAGTGGTTATCCCACTTAGTCTGTGCAAGCAAGTTCTCAACTTGTTAAATGAAGGTCATTGGGGAATATCACGCACCAAGCAACTCGCCCGTCAACACTGTTATTGGCCTGGTTTTGAAGCCGACATCGAGAAACTCATCCGCCACTGTGAACCTTGTCAAGTACATCAGAACGCATCGTCGTCGGACCTCGCTCCATGGCCTCCTGCTAATTCTCCTTGGGAAAGATTACACATAGACTTCGCCGGACCTTTCCTTAACTCCATGAGGCTCGTCGTGATAGACTCTCTATCTAATTTTCCTTACGTCGTAGAAATGTATTCTACAACTACGGAAGCTACCATTCGAGCACTTCAGAAGATTTTCACTACTGAAGGTTTACCTCAAGTATTAATTTCAGACAATGGACCTCACTTTACTGCCACTAAATTCCAGGACTTTTGCACCCATAATGGCATTCGGCATATTTTGGCACCTCCTTTTCATCCCCAATCCAATGGTGAAGCTGAACTTTTTTCCAGACATTCAAGAAAAACATGAAGAAACCTGTATCTTCAGGTTTAACCCAGGATCAAGCATTATTACAACTCCTTGGAAGATATAGGACTATGCCTGGTACCGACAACTTCACTCCAGCTCACAAGATTCAAGGACGCCCTCACAGAACTTTGCATTCATTGTTGCAGCTTCTTCCTGCCCAGCCCCATCGCTCGCAACCAATGTTCAACCCCGCCGACAAAGTGTATGTCCGGACTTTCAAGTCCAATACTCCCTGGATACCTGGTATCATCTGCCGTACCTTGGGACATCGTCTCTACGACATCCAGACCGCTGAGAAACGCATCTGCCACCACCAGGACCAGATCCGCCTCCGCTATCGTCCATCTCCCTCTGTTGATTCCCTTATCACACCTCAGAAATCCATCGCAGAAAGAAATCTGGACCATTTAATCACGATGGGTTCTTTTCAGGACGATTCTACGCTCCTCCGCCCAGACCAGGCTCCAGACAACACAACGAATACGGCCGACTCTCCAGCCCAGCATCGCTGCCGCCGCCAGCGCCATCGCCGCTTCACGCCGTACCGGCGCAATTAGGAGGGGAGGGTGTTGTGTGTGTCCTCCGCCACCTGCAAGCTCCGCAACCCACCTAGCATCGACTGTTCTAGATACCACGAGGTGTGGACTGCAGCGCGCTGACGTAATCGTGTGACGTCAGCCAGCGTGTATAAATTGGGCGACGTCTTCTCCACTCTAGGCACTCCGCAGTGTCCAGCGATCAGACTACACCGTATGTCAGACACGGAGGTACCCTCTTAAAAACTGTACTGAACAGGTGGACTAATTCTGATCGGGAGGTCTCACCTCAGGACATTTTCGCCTTAAGTTATTCTGCCTCCCGTATCACCGACATACATTCTGCCTAGCATTCTGCTACTCATGAACTTTGCCGCAAGTTCCCTTCAAGTTCTCAAACTTATGCCTAGCATTCTGCTACCACAAACTTTACTCCAAGTTCCCATTATAATTCTCCAAACTACAGATAGTCATCAGCTATCACGAACATTCATTCCTTCGGACATCCTATCTTAGCAAGATAGATATCATTGTACATATAAAAAACCAAGTATATAAATGTATATATATTTCTCAGACCATCAGTCAACTAGCGTATGTTCGTATTTAACGCGAACAGCATTTCAAGCAGCAAGTCAAATTTCGTTCATTTTCGTATATACTGTGTGAATATTCACAAATTAATAAACGTTTATGTTGTGCTTTGTATATCGTGATTCTTGTATACAACACCTGTAAACAGCAGTCAGCACCAGCCCCGACACTTCCACATTTCCACGCCCTGTCCAAAGTTTGTAGGTCCAAACATCGCAGGTATTGAACGCAAGCGAGTGGATTCCCCTGTGGGTGGGACATATCATTCAGCCACGGTATTACTTGCCAGTCGTTCGAGGCAACTAAACATAAAGGGCGAAGCAACGGCAACAAGATCCTTAAATGAATCTGGAACTTTATTACGAACCTGTGCCAGGCTCCTTATTTGAATCTTTTCTATTTGACCTACATTGGTCCAATCATGTTCTCTTCCGACCTCAACGATTCTTTTACCAATAATTTTGTTCCTCGAAGGGTCGGATATTTTCCATTCTCTTTTCAGACTAGTGGGAGTGATTATCAAGATTTATTATTATCAACTACCACTAATACAAACTAGTGAAGGAGATGGAAATTAATATTTTATTATTTTCCTTTTTCGTGGTTTAACGTCACACTAACACCTGCAGGTCTCCGGAAACCTGCGATGGTAAGGTCTACAATTGGAAATGTGGTAGTTAAACGCTTAACCGCGGCATTTGCCTGATGTGAAAACTGGAACCCACAGAAAACCGTTTCCAGAGCTGCCGACCGTAGAGTCCGAGCCAGAGTCCTGCAGAGCGGCCCAGCTCATGAGCTGCTTCGGCAATAGACTGCAATGGGCTTTGAAAGGCTCGAACATACGAAGCCCGTGATGTCACCGCACGGGTTGGTCTGGCCAGCGCTATGTCATTCGTACGCGGTGAGCCAAGGACAGTGCTGTGGTAGTTCCATGGGCTAACTGCTTCAATGTGTACAGTGTACTGCGTGTCAGCGGAGTGCGTTGCATTACGGTCGAGTGGAGACGATCAAGTTTGCTGTGGTTTTTAGTTTGACTTCCCCGTCTGTCCTGTTATCGGAAACGAATGTGGACTGTAGTTCAAAAAAGAAAAAGAATCCGTGGCAAATAAACGCTAAGAAAAGAGAAAGAAACGAACTAAAAACCGCACAATACAAGACTTCTGAACCGGATCCTAAACTTAAAAGTCGTATTTGTTTGGTATTCAAGCCTTCAGTTGACTGCGACGGGAAAGACGTTAATTTTGTGTGCTGTACGACCTGCGGTGAACTTTACGTACACACTAGCAGTTAACCGCTGCATCTCGCGTGGATTGCGTAATTTGATAAAAGTAATCGTTCCTCAGTACTGTACTAAGACTTTACGGTATCTGAAAATCCCTAAAGTATAAAACCTCACGGAAAAATTGAGCTTCATCTACCCCAGAAACTCTCTGTAAACCACGTTTTTGGTATTGACGTTTGGGGCTAAGATGACTATGCAGCATAGAACTGTACATGTGAGAACCTCTTCTCTCAAGTAAAAAGAAAAGTTTCTTTATTTTTAAAAGAGATTCTCAATACATATTTCCACATCTGTAACATCTTCAGGTTTTGAGATATAAGCATCCGCATAAAAATAATTCAAATCCTTTGTCAACCCTTCCTCCACCCCCACCTAAGTGGATTTTCCGAAAACAAACAAAGGACATGCTTCTTTATTTTTTAAGACATCCCAAGTACCAAGTTCCATGCCTGTAACATGCAAAGATTTTGACATACACTGTAGATATTCCGGTATACATTTTAAAAATTCACCTGGTTTTTCAATTCTTTTCAGTCCCTTAAGTGGTTTTTCGAAAACAAAAAATACGTGTTTAATTATAAAGGGGTTGCCAAATACATTATCACGACTGTAACATCTTCAGTTTTTGAGATAGTATCCTCATGAAAATAAACACCTCTTTGAACTCCACCTGCCCCCCCCCCCCCCCCGAAGTTGATATTACCCACCAAAAATGAGTCTTTTTTTATTTTTAAAGGTGATTTCAAATACTCATTTTCACGCCTCCAACATCTTTAGGTTTTTAGATATAACTATCCTCATACAAATAATTCAACTAATATTTCAATAATTTCAAACCCCCTTAAGTGGATTTTCCGAAACCTAAAGAATACGTATTTCTTTCTTTTTACCGGAGACTCTAAATACCAATTTTTACGTCTGCAAAAACTTAAGTTGTTCAGATATCAGTACCCTAATAAAAATTATTCAACACCCTTTTCAGTCCCTTTCAACCAAAAACAATGTAATGCCTGTTTTTTATTTTTAAAGTATAAAAAATATCAATTTTCACATCTGCAGCATGTTAAGTGAGATATATTGTGGATATGCTCATCTTATAACTTTACAACAACTCACATTTCAGTCCTTTTTACCCCCCTTAAGTGTTTTTTTCCGAAAACAAAATAATACATGTCTCTTTATTCTTAGAAGAGATTATAAATACCACTTCACGTGTGTAACATGTTAAGTTTTTGAGATATATTGTACATATGCTCAGGGATTATGTGTACAAATTTTGGTTGGCAGCTATGCCCAAACGTACACGCATAATCTCGCTGCTGTAGAATCCTGGAGCTGACGTTGCCATGGTTAGGGCAGTTCATTTCATTATCCGGTTCCGAGAGCAGGGGTAGTGTGGTGCCAATATCTCCATAACGGTTGGTTTTAGGGCCCGTAGAGCTTACCGGGTTTTGTTCTTCGTCAAGGGGCTTAAAATGAACTTTGTCTCGTCCTTGTACGACAAATTCGATATTTCGCATATTTTAGCCTATTATTTTTATATCTCCCCCGTCGCCGCCCCCACATCGAATTGTTTTGAAAATAAAATACAGCCCATGTCCCTCAGGGATAATGTATATTTACATTAGTAAAAGGATTTTTAGAATCGGTCCAGTAGTTTCTGAGATAACCCTCCAGATATACACAAACTAACAAAATTCGCACTCTCTATCACATTAGTAGGTATAGATTAAAGAAGTCAGACTGATTTTGTCTTTTTATGATTAGATAAAAATAACTTATGAACGAGGTGCGCTTGAATGACGAGCATTCTAATGTTTGCGTGTCATTAGACTCCACGACTCCACAACCTGCCACAGTAATGAAGTTATCTTCATGGACTGACGTTCAGGATGCTCTTATTCCAACAGATGAGCTGGAAAGATATTTAAAGCAAAATTGTGGAACGGAAGAAGATAGATATAGCGTCCTATTGGAGAACAAATGAACAAAACTATCCAAAATTTCACCACATCGCTAAGAAAGTATTATGTATGCAAGCATCAAGTTCAGCTTCAGAGAGAAATTTCAGTTCAGCGGGCTTCATTCTCAACGCACGATGGTCTCTTCTACAACCAGACAATGTCGATGTTCTTCTTTTCATTCACAGTAATTTAATTCCACCAATGACCAATAAACTACGAACACTAAGTAAAATCCATGTTCAGGTTTGGTTTTGTTGTTGGCATTTTGCACGTCATTTCAGTTTGTATTTTATTTTGAGGTAAACGCGAATGAAGTCTTATGAATATACTTCGTGTTATTTAGATTCATTTTCAGTTAACTTGATGTCAATTGCAGACGAATATTAGTTTATAATAAACTTTCTGCTTGTTTTCTATTATTATTATTATTATTATTATTATTATTATTATTATTATTATTATTATTATTACAGTGTGGGAGAAATATCTACCGTTTAATTTCAAATTGCACCGAGCTCGATAGCTGTAGTCGCTTAAGTGCGGCCAGTATCCAGTATTCGGGAGATAGTACGTTCGAACCCCACTCTCGGCAGCCCTGAAGATGGTTTCCGAAGTTTCCCATTTTCACACCAGGCAAATGCTGGGGCTGTACTTTGATTAAGGCCACGGCCGCTTCCTTCCCACTCCCAGCCCTTTCCTGTCCTATCGTCGCCATAAGACCTATCTGTGTTGGTGCGACGTAAAGAAACTTGCAAAAACAGAAAAATTTCAAAATGCGATTAGCCTACTTTGAAATATGTTATTAGCGATCGGGAATTCGTATAGTGAGTGATCCATAGTAGTGTGTCGTGAACATTGCGTTGTGCACGACGCACATGTTATTGGGGAGAAGTACTCAAGGTTATTCTACTGAGCCCGTCCAGTGCGGTGGACTGCGGTGGGCTGTATGAGACCAGTGCTGTGGGCCATTACGCGGCCGCATCAGAAGAGAAAGGCACTGCACCGGCTGGGCTGCCGGAGCCCGTGGGTTTGAAGTGCTGCGCGGTGGGCCTGGCTGCAGGGTTCTGGTCCGAACTACCCGACCGGAAGCTTCCAACTACACTATCTGCATTGCGTAGCCAATTCGCTAAGTGTCAACTAATTACGTGCATGAAATCGGCGATAAGAGCAGCACGCGAACAATATCCCTACACCTTATCTCAGAACATCGAAGGATTTCCTACGTCCAGCTGCGGCTTTCCCAGGAACCAAATTTTGCGTAACGAAGAAAGCAGGGACATAGGATAACTAGACGCACATTAACATGTACAGTGGACAAAGACAAATCCACAACCCCCCGGTATATATCAACCCGAGGAGAGTCCACCTGCAGGGATCACAGACACAGCACAGCATGACACTTATGATAGCCATAATAAAAGGACCGAGCTCGATAGCTGCAGTCACTTAAGTGCGGCCAGTATCCAGTATTCGGGAGATAGTGAGTTCGAACCCCACTGAAGGCAGCCCTGAAGATGGTCTTCCGTGGTTTCCCATTTTCACACCAGGCAAATGCTGTACCTTAATTAAATCCATGGCCGCTTCCTTCCCATTCCTAGACCTTTCCTGTCCCATCGTCCCCATAAGACCTATATGTGTCGGTGCGACGTAAAGCAACATGCATAATAAAAGCCCTAAAATCATTCTACGTGTAGGGCCAGGAAACTCACCATTAAATCCAACGACTATTGTCTCTCGTTTTAGACAACAAAGGACATACTTAAGTTCTGGAAAAGATGACGTCCGACACCTGAGCTTGTACCGCTTTAAGATCAACGCAGAACTCTCCAACCTGTGATTTTTCCTGACCATCACAACGCCATGGATGATAAGCTGCGTAAAGATCCAGCCCAGAAGAGTTATAGCATTCACCCGCCTCGCAGTAAGAATACGTACAGCAGGTTTCTTTTCCGTTGAAAACCATTTGGTACGAATTTTTTCACACTAGTACAGAAAATGTATTTTAATGAAATTTGGCTTTGAACTTTAAATAAAGTATTTTTATTTAACTCTTTAATATACTCAGTGGTATGTCCATGAGCATCTTCAGATTGCAGTTGCGGGCACCGTTACCACTTTTAAACCATTTACGATTACTTCATATTATGTTATACTACAGAAAATAAATTATATGAAATATAACTATCCGTTATGTAACACAAAATAGCAGTTATTTATTCACAAAATCGAAAAGATTTACCAGGTGAAGGTTTCCACAATTCCAGGCTATTGTGCTTTTTTATTCGTAAACTATCACAGTTTGGATGTATGCAATTCCGAGTTAAATGCGTGGTGCGTGTCTTTCAGGTGTATTCGCGAGTAGTGAGGCGTTAGACAGATAGCAAGAAATAAAAGATAGAAGGAAAGAACAAACAAGAAACAAACAAACAAACAAACAAACAAACAAACAGAATGACTTCACTTATTTTTTAAGCGTGTGGCAAATACATCGATATACCGAGTCCAGTGGCCGCGCGTATTAACGAGCTACGGCTATGAGACGAGTTCTGCATTCGGGAGGCGAATGGATTTGAACCTCGACGTCAGCTGCCCTGAGAATGGTTTTCTGTGATTTCCCATTTACACTTCCAGGCAAGTGCCGGGACAGTTCCTACTCAAAGGCCCCAGCAGATTCCTTTCACCTCTTTACCCAATTTTATTCATCATTATTCATTTCATCTTAATTAGCTCTTCAACTGAGGAAGGACATCCGGCCGTAAAAAACTGCCATATATTTCACCTCATCCCCAACCCCGTATCACGGGACTAAGGCGTAGACAGATTTATATATATAAAATATTTTAGGATAAGTGAAGGGAAGAAACGATGATTTTCAGAAGAGTTTAAATGACGTCAACATTATTTGTTTTACGTCACACTGACCCACACACACAGTTCAAAAAATTAGGGGAACATGTTTTATAACGTCTAGTATGTGAACGTTAATTTGGTAGATGTGGTTCCAATGGCCGTACAACATACATTGAGACCTTAGCTACTGAGGGTATGTAAAATCGAAGTTATACTCCATCTGCAGGCGTAGCCATGCATTAAAATGTCAGCTGACCCCTCAAAACAAAGCGAATAGCGGTGCGTCCGTGTGTCGTTGTGAGGTACACAGACTACTACGGTCATTTAAGCACGTTGTACGTCAACCAGCACATCCCATGAGACATTTTAACGAGTTTCAAGTCACAAGAGCTGTCACTTTGATTCAGGAAGGATGGACTTTCCGTCCAGTGACCGCTGCTCAGCCCGAAGGCCTGCAGATTACGAGGGGTCGTGTGGTCAGAACGACGCATCCTCTCGCCGTTATTCTCAGTTTTCGAGACTGAGGCCGCCATCTCACCGTCAGATAGCTCCTCAATTCTAATCACGTAGGCTGAGCACTCAGGTCGAGAGAAAAATCCGTGACCTGACCGAGAATCGAACCCGAGGCCTCCTGCCGAGAGGCAGGCACGCTACCCCTACATTACGGGGCCGGCCACCTAGGTGCCAAGCTGTGATAAATGCGAGTGGAGGACATACACAATACATATTGAAGCTCTCTAACTGTGATAAAAATCCACTCTGGAGGACTGTTATCACTTTGTTTTCGTCCCTATTGAGACATTTCCGTTTGTGTTCTGAAAATGAACGCGAATCCATTGATGTTCTTTTGCATACTTCAACGGTAAAGAATAAAGGTTTAGTTTGTTATATATCTGGGTGTGAGGTATTGTTTTGTGGGGCATGGCATACGTTCAAAATATGTTCCCCAAAATTTTTGAGTTGTGTAGATCTTATAATAACTATGGAACAGGAAAGGGCTAGGAATGGGATAGAAGTGGCCGTGGCCTACAATTTTATACCTAATTATTAAATATTACAGTTCGAACGTTCTCATTATTGTAATGCCTCCAAACTTATAATGTGAACAAAATACACCACGGAATCAAAACGTTATGGTGTACGAAGCACCACGGAGATCTTCTGAAAAATTCTAATAACTGTTTGAAATAATGTTGTTATATATGTTTATGTCACTTGAGGTGAAACAAAATCATGTACGCCTGCTAATGAGTTTAGAAAATGTCAAATTCACACAATTCAGTGTTGCGATTAGATTATCTATGGAGTTCAATGTCATTTCAAGTGACCATATTTTAATCATCATCATCATCTGTTTACCCTCCAGGTTCGGTTTTTCCCACGGACTTAGCGAGGGATCCCACCTCGACCGCCTCAAGGGCAGTGTCCTGGAGCTTCAGACTCTTGGTCGTGGGATACAACTGGGGAGTATGACCAGTACCTCGCCCAGGCGGCCTCACCTGCTATGCTGAACAGGGGCCTTGTGGAGGGATGGGAGGATTGGAAGGGATTGGCAAGGAAGAGGGAAGGAAGCGGCCGTGGCCTTAAGTTAGGTACCATCCCGGCATTCGCCTGGAGGAGAAGTGGGAAACCACGGAAAACCACTTCCAGGATGGCTGAGGTGGGAATCGAACCCACCTCTACTCAGTTGACCTCCCGAGGCTGAGTGGACCCCGTTCCAGCCCTCGTACCACTTTTCAAATTTTCGTGGGAGAGCCGGGAATCGAACCCGGGCCTCCGGGGGTGGCAGCTAATCACACTAACCACTACACCACAGAGGCGGACCCATATTTTAATATGTGTTGTAATCATTTTGAGGGTTCAGATGTCTACGACCGTGCTCGATAGCTGCAGTCGCTTAAATGCGGCCAGTATCCATCAATCGGGAGATAGTGGGTTCGAGCCCCACTGTCGGCAGCCCTGAAGATGGTTTTCCGTGGTTTCCCATTTTCACACCAGGCAAATGCCGGGGCTGTACCTTAATTAAGGCGACGGCCGCTTCCTTCCAATTCCTAGGCCTTTCCTATCCTATCGTCGCCGTAAGACATATCTGTGTCGATGCGACGTAAAGCAAATAGCAAAATAGCAGATATGTACGGATGTTTCTACTATTTGTGACAGCTGATGGACAGAAAGGTTGAAACATGTACGTTTAATGCAGACAACAACTTTTTTTGTCATTGTGTGTTTTAAGTATGGGCAGTGTGGAACCAATAAAGAAACCTTGAATATTATAATCAAGAACAACATAAATTTACCTGAGTACAAACACTGAAATCCCTCGACACATGGTCCATCGGTCGCTCGCACTAACTTACTGCCAGTCCATGGAGTGTAGACCTTCAACGAAGAAGCTAGATAATTAAAAGAGAGCGATATCCGTCGCTAACATCCGGTGAACGTAGATTAAACGTTACCGCAAATAACAAATGAGACAGGAAAAATAACAGACGGAACCAGGTTGCAACAAGAAGCGAAATGAAAACTGCTCTGGTTATTTCTTCAAGAGCACCGTGATCATAAGTTCTTCTGTGGATCAGCGACAGAGTGTATCCTTCCGGATCCCAAAATCACGGGTTCAGATCAGGCAGAAGTAGTCGAATATCGGCGCTCCATGTCGAAATACAGTACATCGGCATGTAAAAGATCTCTGGTAGCATATTTTGTATTAATATATAATAATTTCGTGTAGCTATTTCTAGCCGAGTGCAGCGCTTGTAAGGCAGACCCTCCGATGAGGGTGGGCGGCATCTGCTGTATATAGGTAACTGTGTGTTATTGTGGAGGAGGATAGTGTTATGTGTGGTGTGTGAGTTGCAGGGATGTTAGGGACAGCACAAACACCCAGCCCCCGTGCCAGTGGAAGCAACCAATGAAGGTTAAAATCCCCGACGCGGCCGGGGATCGAACCCGGGACCCTCTGAACCGAAGGCCAGTACGCTGACCATTCAGCCAACGAGTCGGACATTTTGTATTTGCATGACTAAATTAATTAGACTAAAGGTCACCCAATAGAGTTCTAACTTCTCTGGCATCTGTCTAAATTGACACAAAGGCAGCCCAAATGGCAAAAAAAACCAAATTGTTGGCCTATATAACATGGTGTCTAAGGTATTACTGTTATTATTATTATTATTATTATTATTATTATTAATATTGTTATTGTTATTTTAGCCGTTTACGGTCATTAGAGACCACAATAAGCAACATTTACACATTTTTAGAAGCTTTCTTTGTATTGCATTATCTCTCTGACAGCCTGTCTTTCTGCTCCACCACTGTTCTGCTCTTCTTATTATTCTTCACGAAAGCCCATAAAGTTGTTGATCTAGTGTATTATTATTATTATTATTATTATTATTATTATTATTATTATTATTATTATTATTATTATTATTATTATTATTACAATTTCCTTCAGCTTACAACGAAGGATCCATGAGACTATCACCACAAGATCGGTTTATTTGTCTTTAAAAGGATAAACAAAGTGTTGTTATCGACTTCCAGGTACAGTGAATCTTCTCCAGATAATCACCCTTCCAACCCAACTACCCATATTCCCGACCACTTTTATTCCCACGGAATGATATTCTTATAATGAATTCTCTTCCTCTTTAAGACAACTGCCTCATTTCCAGAACAACGACCATGAATTCTCGTCATAAATGAACAATATACCCTTTTCAGACGATCAGAAAACTGTGATAAAATACTTACGATGCGGTATTGTACACCCGTACATGTTCTATTGTTGGAATGTCTGATCCTCATTGTTACTAGAGAGCAGTGAGCGAGTGTGCATATGAGGAAAATAAATATTTTTCTCTGTATTAAAGGAGAGTGGTAAAGGATTATCTCAATGCGATATAGCAAAACGAATATAAGTATGGAAAGTGTTAAATCCCAAACTACTGCAAATCGTAACCGTTACTTAAATAAACAGGAAGAAAATGCGCAGAAAGCCACATGACACCTCGTAATCTAGGCCTTCGGGCTGAGCAGTGGTCACTAGGTAGGCCATGGCCTTTCGGAACTATTGCACCATGGGGTTTGGTTTCGGCGTTTATATATTTCTAAGCCTACTCGCTTATGCCTGTGCGAATAGTGTTACATTCCGTCAAAAAATTAGCAGACTAGATTCTAGATTCCCTGGGTTAGCTTGATATTCTTTGTACTAGACAATCCTGTGCCATTAGTGTTATAAGATAGCAAAGCTGTGTAGTAATTGCCACTAGTGTGATGAAGATGCCAATATTAGCGTACGGAGTTCAAATGAATTTATACTAAATGTGTTGGAAGAAACAGGTTTATCAAAAACAAAACAAACAAAAAAACTCTTTCAGTAGCAAAGCCGTATGGCACATTAAATAAAATGTTCAATGTTTTATTAACATATTTTACAACGGTTTCCCAACCACGTATGAACGTGATGGAAGTTGAAAAGTGTTACACCCATGTTAATAAAATAAGGAAGAATAATAGCAAAATTATCTCATGAATTACGGAATTTTTTGCAACATGTTTTAATTTATTTCTGAGTTCGAGTCTGATGTGGCATCTCCAAAGTCCTTCGAACTATTTAAGCAGTGGCATTCTTTCAACCAGTAAAAAGCGAATGATTTACACCGAACTGAAGTAATGGTACATTATTTTCCTTCTTGGGGTGCCTATCCGTTTCGGATGTTGGCAGTCAGCTCGGGAACACATTCCTTAACAAAAAATTGATTTGAAATGTTCGATCGAACTTGTTCTGAAGTTCTTCATCCAAGACATTCTTCTTCCGGATCCGCTTTTCCTTCTATCATCCCTGGAGGATCTAATACCGTAAAGCATATCTTTGCTTATATCTCATCATATGCCCGAACAAGGCGTGTGCTCAATTATGAGAGTGACACAGCGAGTCAAATACTAAATGTTCATTGCAATTTTATAAACATTACACATCCTCCCCACCCTCCCTCCCTCTCTCTTTCACACACACTCTCCTAATACCCTTGGGGTGACATGTCATGTGTAGTGAAAATGATCTCGCCATGCTCTATAAACGAGCTAACCGTGAAGCCTGGTCGATAGATTTTTCTATTCCCGTCCTTACCTGATCTATCCATCGAGTTGATGCCTTATACTTACGATCGTCTTCTTTCTATTTTCCTTTCGAGAACCATCCTCCTCAATGCCTCCATTTGTCCTGAGATATGTCCCACGTATCTCAGTTAAGCTTGGGTTAATTTTCTCGATTAGTCTAACATCAGCCTTTGGTTCCTCGAGAACAGAGATGTTAGTCCGATGTTCAGTGCCTGACATTCACAGAAGACGACGATATACCTACATTTCCAACGTTTCGATCGTCCCTTCGTTATTTGTTTGTCCGCTTCTCATCAATGTACCGTACTCAGCGATCAGGAATATTGGGACTTTATGCGTTGCGTTATTCGTGGTAGTATTGTATTTTGATGTACCTATTGATACAGATCTCATGCAAGTCTTTACCTTCCACTTCTCCAAGGACCTCATGGCTTGTACATAGATGGCTTTGCTTTGAATCTTTATGGAAGGATGTTAATATGAGTTCAGGCGCCGTCTTTATCTGATCCCTTAAAAGGCGTCATACCGAGAGTTAACTGTACTTTCATCAATACATGAGGCTGATGATCACTCATCACGTTATTCATACTGAATGAGACAGATTTCATAGTATTCAGGACAGAACTACAGTATTATAGCAACATAATACCAGTTTATTTTAGATAAGATGGTATAAATTACAAGTTGGCATATGGAAACTGATATATTTACTACAAAGCAGAGAGAAAAGCTGGCTATCTCTCATTCCAGAAACAGGATGCAGGTTTTTCAAATTTCTTGATAAAAAAACGGCAATAAAGATTGTAAATACTTTTTTTCTTTTGTAATGAAGGTATTCCTAAATGTTATAAAAAGTCAAGAATGTTCCGGTGGAGCATCAAAATAATATGTTGCTACTTCTTAGGGATTTTGGGTAATGCACTTGTTGACCTCGTCCAACAGAGCCTGCTCCTTGCTCAAAGCATCCGGAACCTCGCTATTCACGCACTTCACGGCTTCTTCGATTGCGTTCTTCACCTTCAGATTAGCTTCAGTCACCTGGTGGGGACACAAAACAGACATACTTAACATACAAGTCAATCATTCCCTTAGTCTATAAGTTGAATGCCTTACATTTAATCTTTCTTTCTTAATCTGCTTACCCTCCAGGGTTGGTGTTTCCCTCGGACTCAGCGAGGGATCCCACCTCTACCGCCTCAAGGGCAGTGTCCTGGAGCGTGAGACATTGCATCGGGGATACAACTGGGGAGGATGACCAGTACCAGGCGGCCTCACCTACCATGCTGAATAGGGGCCTTAGTGGGGGATGGGAAGATTGGAAGGGATAGACAAGGAAGAGGGATGGAAGCGGCAGTGGCCTAAAGTTAGGTACCATCCCGGCATTTGTGGGAGGAGAAGTGGGAAACCACGGAAAACCACTTCCTGGGTGGCTGAGATGGGAATCGAATCCCCCTCTACTCAGTTGACCTCCCGAGGCTGAGTGGACCCCGTTCCAGCCCTCGGACCACTTTTCAAATTTCGTGGCAGAGCCGGGAATCGAACCCGGGCCTCCGGGGGTAGCAGCTAATCACACTAACCACTACACCACAGAGGTGGACGTTACATTTAATAAGAAATGTTAATTGATAAGTGGTGGTAGATTTATTGTTGTTTCCAGAAGAAGTACAAGAAGTTTATTAACCCCTAGTGACATGATTATTTGTTCGAGAAAGGACTGAAAAGCAATTTAATGATTATAACCTAGAGGAGCATACACAAGGGATTAAAATGGACAATTCAAGGGTAGGCGGCATCTGCCATGTGTAGGTAACTGCGTGTTATTGTGGTGGAGGATACCGTTATGTGTGGTGTGTGAGCTTCAGGGATCTTGAGGACAGGACAAACACCTAGCCCCCGAGCCACTGGATTTAACCAATGAACGTTAAAATCCCCGGGAATCGAATTAGGGACCCTTTGGACCAAAGGTCAGCACGCTAACCATGTAGCCATGGAGCAGGACAATAATAATAATAATAATAATAATAATAATAATAATAATAATAATAATAATAATAATAATAATAATAATAACTTTGCATAATACATCAGGCATAACATTAACAAACAAAAACAAAAAGAACCAACACACATATCTCATTGGCATCGCTATCCCAGATGA